>NC_073303.1:255447454-256137454 GCF_027595985.1 Sorex araneus
GTAAAACTTTAGCAAGAATAGACCAGAAAGCTTTCTCATTTTTATGGGGGAAGGGGGAAATAATCCTCCAATTTTACTTTGGATACTAAAACCTACTTAAAAATAATTATCAGTGTACTTCGGATACTAAGGTACACTAATGTCCTTTGGTACTAAAGTATAATACAGTGCCAAAGTGCACCATATCACTAAAGTATACTAGTATTTGGTACTAGTTTACTTTGATACTACAGTAAATTAGTGTAGTTTAGAGTACTTTGGACACTAATATTCACTTCAAAATATCTATGTACATTCTAATTTATATGACCATCTATTCTCTGAGGTGTTCTTTCTCTGACTTGACACTGATCAATTTGGGTAAGAAGAAACAGGTGCAAAGGACACTTTTGTCACTAATATCCTGCATAAATCCATCCCTGCCATTGACCTGCTATGGTTTCTTCTCTCAGAAGCTTTAAATGCATGCTTAAAGCAAGTTCTCAGCAAGAAAATGTTTCTCCCCTTCCTCCCCCCAAAAAAGAGAATGAACAACTTAAAATATGTGAAGGCAGCACCATGACTAACCACACAGATTCTGCAGGAAACACAGCTAGGAGTTCTAATTCTTTTATTTAAAAAAAAAAAATCTTATCTACCAGCTGGGCTGAGAGTCCAACCAAAAGGGGGGATTCTTTAAAAAAATAAGACCAGAGGTCCAAGATGGTATCACATGCTAAACCCCATACTCCCCCAAATGATACTCATCTTTCTATTCTGTGTGTGTGTGTATGTGTGTGTGTGTGTGTGTGTGTGTGTGTGTGTATTGGGAGCTGGGGCATACCTAGCAGTGCTCGAGGCTCACTCCTGGCAGGGCTCAGGGGACCATACATGGTGCTGGAGATCTGAACCAAGGTCACAGCTGCGGTGGCCACATAAAAGACAAGTGACTTTACCTCTCGTACTAACTCTCCAGGCCCTGATTTTGAAGTGCTTCGTCGGGGCTTGAGGGATCCTACGCAGTGCTGGGTATGGAACCCCGGTCAGCCACGAGCAAGGCAAGCATCTTACCCACTGTTCTTTTTCTCTGCCCCCTCAGACTCAACTTCCAGTTCAGGCTTTTACAGAAAAATCAATTCTAATACGGGATGGCCTGATCAATGTTAGTGAATCTCCCTCACGAACTCTAAAAATTGACATTTTTGAAAAAGAAATAGTCTCCTAAATTCTCAATGTACCTGTTCACCTTTTATTTTATTTTATTTTGCTTTTTGGAGTCAAACCCGGCAATGCACTCAGGAATTACCCCTGGTGGTGCTCGGGGGACTATATGGGATGCTGGGAATTAAACAGGGTTGGCAGCGTGCAAGGCAAAAGCCCTACCCACTGTGCTATCGCTCCAGCCCCTCAGCTTTTATTTTTAAATAATTATATTCCTTATTATTTGGGGGGCATTCCATGGAAATTCTCTAGACACTGGGGTGCCTCCCACTGATTCTCTGCTGACCAGATCAGGAGTTCAATGCAAGGGTCCAGAGATACCGAGTTGCTTGGAGATTTTCTGGACCTCCCTGGCAATACTCAACAACCTCTAGCCCCACTGCATACAGTATGGCATGGACCTCAGGGCTACACCTGGCAATGCTTAGGGGACTATGTGACACGAGGGACTAAACTCCTATACTAGATCATAGGTGCCTGCTAACTTTTCCTTTCATTGTTTGGTTGGTTGGTTTGGGGCCATACTCAGCAGTGGTCAGGGCTTACTCCTGGCCCCACCTCTCTCCTGGATGACTCGGGACCATATAGGACATCACTTTTGACACCTGTCATGACATGGTCCCCCTCTGGGACTGAGGCAGCAGCACCAATAGGAGTCCCCTCTGGTCACTGTCAAATACACACAGACTTGCATCATAAAACCAACTAGACAGTTGAAAATCTACCCGATTTCACTCCAAATAAGGCAAAGGGGAAACCTTCGTACATGGTCCCTACTTAAATAAAACTTCGTGAAAAATTTAAGGAATGGACTTATTATTAAGTCTACCAGTTCAATATATTTTTCTTTTGAGCTAACTCAAATTAAATTAATCCTAATATAATGGAAAAAAATAGGTGAACAACAAAGATGAGCTGATCAATTTTTTTAGAGAAAAACTAGACAACAACTACTTTTCCAAATAATAACATTTCTGAAAGATTACATTAGTCATCACTTTTTCGTGCCAAAAAAATGATGGGTCTATGGATTTTAGCTTGAGGATTAAAGTTAGACACTCTTTACTGTAACTATAAATTGCATTTATTGCAATATAATTACATATGCTACAAATAGGTAGCACTAATAGTTTTATCAATTACAGTGTCATAAACATTGTTTATGGCAGTATAGATATTGATATTAATATAATCAAGAATCAATAGTGGTTATTCACGGTGTCATGCAAAATATAACTAACTTGTTAGATGAAATATTTAACTTAGAGACAGTGTGGAATATATATTGCCAGGGATGAAAATCTTGGGTTCAGGGCTAATCAAATCCAAATATTGACTGATAGAGAAAAATAGCTGGATTCACTGGCAAACCACAGGGGCATACTGTTCCATGTCATAAAATATTATCCTCAAAAGTAGCATGTTCTGTTGTGATCATGATCCACACCAGTGTTACACATCCCTTTTCTGACTCTGGCTCCTTTTTCATTTCGTTTCCTTCCACTGTCCCACAACGCTCTGTCTGGCTCGGTCTGGTGACTTCCTTTCCCCCACTGAAATGATTTTCATCTAGGAGTCCCTTGGGCTCCTCCCAGGCTGCAGGCTGCATGGGTGCGCTAGGTCCCCAAGTTGAGAAACACAGGTCTGTGCTACAATCATTGCCAAATCACTGAGAACGAGGCTCATGGACCAGTCACAGATGCCACCTTACTCCTGGGCAATGGGATCTGGATAACAGCAGCCATCACCCACGGGGGCTCCTAAGAATCCACCTAATTCTTCTGCTCTGGGAATCAGGATGCTAAGATGAAGCCCAAAGTGTGTTCATACTCTCGCTGATGCCCACCTTTGGAGTTCCAGAGGGTCCCTGCCTACCAGGTGAGCTGTTCTTTTCTTTCCTATTCTTTTTTTCAAAAAGCGCTAGCAGTTAAAAGATCTCAGAGTTTGGGAACTGCAGGGTTGCTCTCCTTCTGACCTTCATGTAGCCCCGAGTTTTATTTTGGAGACACTCGTCTGGCGCAGAATAGCAGGGAGGCTCTAGAAGTTGAGACAAACAGCAGAGTCCCCAGTACACAGCTGCAACTCTTGATAGCAGTACACAACTGACAAGTATTCCTACTTTAGTTCCCTGGGTCCAGAGGTTTAGAAGGTAACACTTCCTTATCTATATCAAACAGATACGTGGCAGGGAGGGAGAGAGGGAGGGAGGGAGAGAGGGAGGGAGGGAGGGAGGGAAGGAGGGAGAGGAGGGAGAGGAGGAGATGGTAGAAAGGGAGAGAGCAGTACAGGCTTATCAATGTGTGAAGGAATGGATACTTAATAATTATATCTTCTTCCTGGCGGGGGGAGTGATATGAGTGGCACATTAGGCTAAATCAGTACAATCAAATGGGCTAGATAATTAACCAACTAGACTAGATTTGGGTGATGTGTGTTTTTATCTGACCAGCACATTGTCTGCTCTAGCTGTGATCTAGAAAAATCCACGATGGAAAAAAAAAAAATAGATCCCTTGCTCAGCTTTTCAAGCTAGGGAAGATATTGAAGCCCTAGTTTGCTTTGTTTATAATAAAAAAAGATGAATAGTTTAAAAGTAGGTCTGATGGCACATAGAGTAGAATTCAAAAGATATAAGGGAAGCCGGACACGTAATGCGATTTAGAGATGACCGCTGGACTAGAGATGTTACCCACTGGATTCCACAGGACATCAAAAGATCCCGTGGCCATCTACCTACAAGATGGTAAGACTTCTTCGTCAAAACCCTGAACGAACGGTTTGAGGCTCTTCGTGTTCCTGGAGCGAGCTAGCCACTGGGCTACACTAGCATGTGACAGGGACAAATGGAGACATTACTGGAGCCCCCTCAAGTGATAATAAGTGACAAATGATAAGGGAAGCCAATAAAAAAACAAAGCTCATTTGCATCCATGCAATGCCAAAGCTTGCTGCCTTTTGGGCAACCTTTGTCATCATATCTTTTGACTTGCATTTCTTTTCTTTTCTTATCTTTTCTTTTTTTTTTTTCCTTTCTGGGTCACACCTGGCGATGCACAGGGGTTACTCCTGGCTCTGCACTCAGGAATTACACCTGGCGGTGCTCAGGGAACCATATGGGATGCTGGGAATCGAACCCAGGTCGGCCTCATGCAAAGCAAACACCCTATCCGTTGTGCTATCGCTCCAGCTCCTCTTTTCTTTTTCTTTAAAATATAATGTCTTTAAGTCACTGTGAGATTACATTTAACCATGATTAGGCTTCAGACATATATTGTTTCAACACTAATTTCTTCACCAGTGCCCACTTCCTCCCACAAAATTCTCCTCTGCCTCCCTAAATGCCCCCCAACCACCAGTCTCACTCCACTGGTCCTTTTTCAAACAGACAAAATTTTTCACTGTGGTTTACGGTACTGTTGGTGAAGGGCTTCGGGGAAGTTCAACCAGGAAGAGGTGGTGATGCTAAATATTAATGAAGTGTTATGTCTGTAATACCATCGCTTGTGTGATGTCATCACATTTTTAAATCTCACTGGTGGGTATAGGGGATTGGGAAGGTCAGACCCACTTTGGAAGCAATTTTTCTTATAGCAACAGTCACCAGCTACCTACCTCCTTGTCCCACCCAGGCCCTGGCTTTCTGACAATGACTAGGAAAAGAAGCTATTTCTGAATTAGTATTGGGAACACAGCTGTTTGATTTATGATGATGTCACTCTTTCTTACCTCTGTGTCCCAGAGAACACTGATAAGCAGAACTGCCAACACAGAAAGCCATGTTGTTTAATATAAAGAATAAATTAAATAGTGTCACTTCAATTCACCCACTTGTTAGGTTACATTTTATTTCTAGGGGAAAAAAAATGTAGGGAGACTTACAATCTTCATCGAAATTTCAGACTTTTAAGTGAGTCTGTCCTTATTTAGGGGTGCGGTAGCTGAGGGATAGGGAAATAAATATTTCTTTAGAAGTGTGGTGTTATCTAAACACGAGTAAATCCAAAGATGTAGAAGCTGCCCCATCTTTCAACTCTTTGTCCAGAAAATTGTATCTGTGGCAGGTACTGTAAAATGAGGGGTTTTGCTCATCCTACAGGCAAGTGAGCCATATTCTAAGTCAGTCCATCATCATCTACATGAGAGTTCAGATGCTTTTCTAGGCATGCAACAGAACGATTTCCCCAAAGCTCTGGCATTTCATGATGGAATTACCTCTGTTGCACATGCACATTGCTTTTCAGTTTATGAATTACAATGTAGATTATTTGAAAAGAATAATCTCATTTCTGTTGCTGAGTGCTACCGTTTCACAAACTTCCTTTTAGCACATGTTGGACCGATTCCTAAAATGACTTTTCAGAATTTTCACAACTAAGTAACCGATACATGAGTGGATACTCAATGTACCTGATCTTGAAAACATTAAACAGAAACGGAAGTTGCAACTGGCCAAGAACAAGATGCAAAAAAAAAAAAAAAAACAGTATTTTCCAATATAATAAGTGTTCAAAGTGCAGGCAAGTTAAACACCAGTTAATAACAATCAGGTAATTTATGCTAGCTTCGGAGTTCGGGTTAAGTACTGTAGCAAAAGCACTTGTTCACCACAGAGATTCTATTTCATTTCCCAACTAATCCTCAAATTAAAAAGATATACATGTCGCCGTCAGCGCTGTTTCTTTGCACACTGGCTCCTGTTGTCCTCAAGTACCCCCGAGGGTCATCTTGCTATGGAAACCGTCCCCGTCTTCTTTCTCATTTGTCACCTGAAACTTCGGCACTGCAAAGAAGTAAATAGCTCTGCAAACCTGCTATGTGTAATTAGAGGGTTGAAGACTGTAAAGGCAGCGGGATTGGGAATGTCACAGATCAAAGAATTCGTACTCACAAAACAAAGGTGGAGAGAGAGAGATTCTTTGAGGCAAGTCCATCAGCTTATTTAATCGATGCATGTGTCCTGGGCCACAATACACAGAGAATTCTGTAGAGCTCGAGATCTCTCGAAGCACCCACGATTTGGAAAAATGGGAGAAGAAGCACCAATCTTCATTTATGTGTTTTTTTTTTCCAATGGAGACAGATTTCCTCGTTTAGGGGCATGTTATTGCTTCCCTTTAGACAGAGAGGTTTGACCTTCGAATTAACTTGAATACCCAGTGGTATTGAGGTTGTCAGGAAAGGTTGTAGAAAGACTTCGTTAATAAAGCATTCCGGAAGCTCATTTGCATAAACTGTCTTCCTTAAACTAAGGATTAAAAATGGTATGGTGGCTCAGAGCTAATGCTGTAAGCAATTAAAGGCCGGGCTCTCAATATCCTCGGCTTGCTGTGTAATCAAGGGTCAATCACTGTCTCCAATTCTAGCTTGGAGAATTCTGGCTTGGACCCTCAAAGATGGTCTGAGACACAAACAAAACCATTGGCCATCCAGAATATCAACCGGACTCTATGACAGGCTCTCAGCTTGTTCAGGTCTCCAAAGTGATGTCAGGGCTACTTGAACCAAGGGTCAGCAATGGGAAGCTTAAACAAAATCTCCTTTACTCATCCTTCTGGGGACGGGAGGTCCAGCATGACTTGCCCTGTAACGACCCTCTCTTCCTCCAACACTGTCACATCTGTGTGTACAGGGGTTCGGCATAGCAACGGAACACTTTTTCTGAGTCCCTCTGAGTCTTCATGGGAAGAGGGTGATCATGGGAGATCATAGCCCAAAGACGCCGCACATATGATCATTCTTACAACTCATGCGTCATCTTCTGCCCTTAGTTGGCTTCATCACGAAATAGCCCAACGAAGTGCTTTTCTTTTGGAAAAGAGTCAGCTGGATTGGGAAGGTGGCGGGAATAGATCAAGAGGCTGCAATGTTTATGAGAGGCCCAGGTTGGAACCCCAACACCATGTGGACCCTTAGGAGTGATGCCTAAACACCAAACTGGGAGTAACTCCCGAGCACCAACCCAGTGTGGCCCACAGACCTACAAGAACAAGTAAATAAATGCAATCGGCCGATACTGTAAATGAGCCACAACGGGACATTCGATTTTGCTCCCCACATGTAGGGTTTTTAGAGCCTCTCCCTCCTTTGTCTCTCAATCCTAAACAATGTTCTCATGTTTAATTTTAAACCCTTCTCATTAGGGATAAAGAGGAAAGGGCAAGTGTAGATCCTCTGAGGGAGAGATGCTAGAAGTTTACCCTGCTGAGCCCAAAGGGGTGGGTGTTTAACCACCTTGTTTCAAAGCGTTTTAAGGAGCTGAACGTGATCTTCTAGGATCACTGATGCCACCACACATTGCTTTCAGACAGGACTTCCTTCTCCCTGACCCTCCATCCAGAAATTTCTTCAAACCAACTTCCCCTCATCCTCCCTCTAACCTGAGAGTTAACATTTGGCGAGAAGGAAGGCTCAAACAGTCCTTCATATTCTCAGGGTGCAGGCACCTAAATAAAACTGTCTTTTGATTTTGTTAGGACTGAAGCGTTAGCACAGCGGGGAGGGCGTTTGCCTTGCACACAGCCAACTCGGGTTTGATTCCTCCATCCCTCTCAGAGAGCCTGGCAAGCTACTGAGAGTATCCCGCCTGCATGGCAGAGTCTGGCAAGCTCCCCATGTCATATTGGATATGCCAAAAACAGTCACAACAAGTCTCACAATGGAGACGTTACTGGTGCCCGCTTGAGCAAATCGATGAACAACAGGAGGACAGTGACAGACGGTGCTTGATTTTGTTGTTGTTTTTGTTGCTGTTTGTGCCATATCTGGCAGTGCTCAGGGCTTACTCCTGGCTCTGCATTTAGGGATCACTCCTAGTAGATTCGAGAGACCATAAGGGGGTGCATGGGATTGAACCTAGGTTGTCCACATACAGGGCAAGCACTCCACTCACTGTACTATCACTATGTTGCCTACAACTGTATTTTGTTCTCACTGACTCTTGTCTCTTGAGGAATTAACCTTCCTGAGGCAAGCAAGCAACAGTGCCTTTGCATTTCTTCTCAGTGTATTTAGCAGTAAGCATTTCCTCAATAAACCTTGAGATATTTAAAATGGACATATCTACGGAAAAATATTTCATGCATCAACATGTGTGGACAATAATATGCAATGCTAATATATTGTCAGACTTTCATTTTCTAATTCTAAGCCGAAGAGATCCTTAGGAACTTTGTGGTATGATAATCCACTCTTAGACACCCCGATTGTGCTACCAGGATAAATATCTTGTGCAGTAATACATCTCAAAGTTTCCAGAAAGGGTGTTTAGTAACTACCCAGAACAAAATCAATTATTTTACCTGACGTAGGAGCAAAGGTATTTAGCTCCAAGAACCCTGATTAATTGACAGCTTACAGAAAAAAAAAATGTGTATTCTATCTATGAGGAATCTTAAGAGTATATATAAACACTAGTGGTCAAATAATTTAGAGGTCTAAAAGTTTAGAAATTTTCTTAAGGATATTGATTATACCATGAAATTTTGAGTAAAAATGATAGCTAATCAAAACTATTAAAATTCATCTGTCTAAATACCTTAGACTGTTTTACCAGAATACCTTGGTTTATATAACTAGAGCTAACGATCAATTTGCTATTTGTGTTACAAAAGATAAATGAAGTTCAATCATATTTAGATGATTTAATAGATAATTATATAATTTTAAATTATTAATGCAAACATAATACCAGGAAAATATAAATAATTAATGATGTACTTATAAATAATTTCTATTAGTGAAATGGATTAAGAAAATGATTTGTCCTTACTAGTGGGCTCATAAATATTTCATTAACACTGACATCTTTTAGATTCACCTCAAAACGCTAACATTTAACCCCCTTTTAAAAATATGGAATGCATTTTTACTTAGATTGCAAAGACAATAGAGCACAATTATGTCCACATTTTCTTTTCTTTTTTTTTTTTTGTTTTTGGGTCACACCTGGCAAAATATGGAAGGATATATTAACACATTAAAAATTCATCCTGATCTCTAAGAACAGGATTGTGCTTCATCCAGAAATATTAGGAAAAAAGGCAAAATTGTCCACTGTTTCTATAACCACTCAAGCTAGTACTCTGTAATTTCATTTAAGGAAAAGAGGGAGAGAAGTAAAAGAGGCATAAAACTGATATAAAAACCTTCAATTTATTGCTACATGATCACAAACCTGGAATAAGCCAAATTATCAATGGTAAAACTAACCCATTGAAAAATTCTTCACACTAGGAACCAGTGAGCTCGTATAGAAGTTAAAATGTCACTCTGTATTGACCAAATCAAACTCCTTATCTCAGAGATAGAAGTAGCCCATGGGCATTGCCAGGCGTGGCTTAAACATGGCTCCAGATCTCCACATTCTCATAATTTAAAAAGTATTCAACAGAAATCAATTATCTTTACTGACACAAGCAATCACAAGCAATATGATACAGAAAAGTGCCTTCAAAATCAATAACAAAAAGCATGTACTAAGAAAAAAGGTTAAATTACACAAAAATACAATCTGTTGAACCTACAAAGACCTAACAAACACTCAAATCAATGGACTTGGAAAGTGGAAGTTCTCTCTCTCTCTCTCTGTCTCTCTCTCTCATGGGTTTTGGGCCACACGAGGCAAGCCTCAGTTTACTCCTGGTTCTGCACTCAGGAAATACTCCTGGGGGTGCTTGGGGAACCCTGTGAGATGCCTGGGATCAAACCTGGGTCTGCCAAGTTCAAGGCAAGCATTTTCCTTATTGTACTCTCTTTCTAGTTACTTATTCCTTTTTAATTTTTTTTCCATTTGTGCTGTTGTTATTTTGGGTGCTCTGGACCTACTTTTCCCCATGTTCATAGTTGAAAGCATGCAACCCCAGCCCCAATATTTTCTGTACTTCAATCTTTCTGCAACATTAGAAAAACCTGTGGCATAATATATATGCCAAAAACAGTAACAAGTGTCACAATGGAGACATTACTGGTGCCTTCTGGAGCGAATCAATGAACAACGAGACGACAGTGCTACAGTCCTACAGTGCTACCCATCACTACTTCTATCCTAGCATGACAAATAAAAACCAGCATCCTTTAATCATGTAAAAACAGGCAAAGACCCAAACTGAAGAACAGAGAATATTTTTGCATGTATAAGAAGATATAATGCTTTCAAAAATAATTGAGAGACAAATACTGAGGAATTTTCTTTGATTGGAGGACAGTAGGGACGAATAAGAATGACATAGAGTATGGAATTCTAGACAGGAACAGAAAACGGTCCTGAAAATGGACCATCGTAGGATCATTTGTAAAATGCTGCTGAAGTTTGGAAACAAGTAAATAAAAAGGAGTCATTTTTCCTTAGTTTTGATCATTGAATTGCACATGAATTATTTTGGAATTATTTTAATTTCTGTATACTAGTTGCAAAAATTATTAGAAATTAAATCTGTGAATCAGTAATATGAAACATATGTGTAATATCTTTATACTTTTTTTTCTCAGACTAAAATTATTTTAAAATTTATAAAAATGTTCAGGGGCCAGAGAGATAGTACAGTGCAATGGCACTTGCATTACATGCTGCTGACACAGATTGAATTCTGGTACCACATAGGGTTCTCTGAGCCCCCTCAGGAGTGATCCTTGAGCACAGAGCCAGGAATAATTCCTGAACACGGTTGGGTATGACTTAAATCCAACCACCCTGTCACCCCTCCTGAAAAAAAGAAATGGTTGTTAATAAACTTGAAATTAATATGCAGTGACAAAAAATAAGTTGTCCAGCATTAAAAATAAACTAGTCTATCATGACTGGATTTAGGGAACTCGGGGATATCTAAAACCTGTGTCTCCACCAATCATCTTTTCTCACTATTACCCGACATTACTTCCAAATTCTGAATCCTGGATCGAACTCTTAAAAGAAAAAGGAAACCCTTAAGCAAGCTACTCTGGTCATTGAAGGCATCTCCTTCAGGCTGACACCTCTAAGTTGGAGTCAGCACAGAACCAAAGGGTCTCGGATGGCCTCTTAGACAACCACAAGGAGAAGACTCCATAGCTCAAGAGAGGATCAACAAAACATAAAATCAAGTTGGGAAGTTCATTGAAATCTTAAAACTATTTCACTGAATATATTAACTGACTTGATTATCTAACCGGAATTCTAGAAAGTCATCTCTCTCTGTCTCTCTCTCTCTGTTTCTCTCAGTTTCTAAATATATACAAATACTCAAAAAAGAAAAAAGAGATACTTAGATGTCTTGAATATAAGTCTGTGTATGTAGGTGTGTACTCATATATATATATATATGTGTGTGTGTTATATATGTATGTTATGTATATGATTTGAATATGTCTGTGTATGTGCATATATGTATATCACTTGTATCGCTTGTCATCCCTTTGCTCATCAATTTGCTCAAGTGGATGCCAGTAACATCTCCATTTGTCCCTGTCCTTCCCAATGCTGTCATACTGGGGGCTCTCTCAGGTAAGCAGGGGAAATAGGCCCATTATTGTTACTGTTTTTGGCATATCAAATACACCATGTGTAGCCTGCCAGGCTCTGCTGTGCGGGCAGAATACCACCATATGTGTGTGTGTATATGTATATATGTGTAAGTGTGCCTTGAATATAAGTATATGTAAGTGTGTACTCATACATATACGACACTTTGGCCTGTCCCATTCATGTATATATACAACTTGAATATAAATGTGTATGTAGATGTGTACTCATATTCAGATAGTTATCACTATATATCACTGTCACTGTCATCCCATTGTTCATTGATTTGCTCAAGCAGGTTCCAGTAATGTCTCCATTCATCTCTGTAGCATGCTAGTGTAGCCCAACAGTGTATGGGGGCTCTTTTAGGGTGAGGGGAATGAGGACCATCATTGTTACTGTTTTTGGCATATTGAGCACAGCACAGGTAGCTTGCCAGACACTGCTGTGAGGGCGGGATACTCTCAGTAGCTTTCGGGCTCTCGGAGAGAGATGGAGACTTTTCAGGCAGCCTCTAATCGCCTTTACAGGTGTTCCCAGTCTACCTAATGTAAGCTTTTGGTCGACTGGCATGCTGTACTGATCGGCACACTGACACATACCTGCCTGCATCTCTGGGCAGCACCTGGGACATCTATGGCCTCAGATTGCTCTCCTCGAGGTTGATGGAGTGTGCCCAGAGGCTGTTGAGCAGCTGGCAGATCCAGACCCTATTTCGGAGGGTCTGTGCCAGGTCGAACACCTGTGCTGAGTGCCAGGTCACCAGTGGTTGGCTGACAGCACCCCACAGTGGATGAGCCACTGCACGCACTGCCACCATGGCTCTGTCTGAAGGCGCTGCAACTTGGCCTGGCCAGGGCAGGTGGGAATAGTGCGGCCGCCTCTGTGGTTTCTCCATGCCCCGCCGACAATATAGGTGTGTACGTAGGTGTGCACTCATATACATATATATTTTTTCCCTGTTGTATGTTCTCTTCCATCAGATTTCTGCCTAAATTTGTCTTCAACATTAACTTTTAAGCAATTTAGGTAAACTTAGGTGTCAAACTTAATCCCTTCAGCATTGAATTTTGGAAATTTATACAATAATACCAAATTGGGAGGTCACACTTGATATTTAGGTGGCACTCTTTGTTCTGTGCTCAGGAATGACTCCTGCCAGTATTCAGGAGACTGAGGGGTGGTAGAGATTAAACTGGGGTTGACAGGAGGCAAGTTTGGCATTTGATCTTCTGCACTACAATGCCAATTTAAAAGTAAAAAACCGAAAAAGTAAAAAAAAATAAATCCTGTGCTTCCAAATGAATTCTTCCATTCTATGCCACAAAGTTATGGTTGGGACATTATCTTTTAAGACAATAGACTGGTAAGCACTTGGCTTAAGAGAAAGAAATGCATTGTTTTGCCTGTATTTCCTCCCGCTGCCCCCTCCTGACTCGCCCATAAGCCACCCCTGGTTGGTGCCAGATAATTTTGTCATCAGCCACCAACCAGACTGCACGTACTTATTTCCTGGAGAGGAGCATAACATGGTGCTCGCCATAACCATACCGCTGGGCCCCACACCAGGCCGTTTCACTAGGGGGGCCCTGGAGGGGGCTGGGTAAGTTCCCTCCCCGCCCCAAGGGACCAGCCCCAGCAGCTGAAAACCTCCAGAACCCAACTGCCTCCAAGCTTATGGCCACTCTCCACATGCTTGGGCCAAGCCTCACCCATGAGTGAACCTATTCTTGGACCACACACCCTACCCATACTCCAAGAGTACCGCAGCACATTTGATGGGGTTCAAAGCAGTAGGCAAACAATCTTTGAGGGGAATTTTTTACAGATATATGTATATGTATATATATATATATGTGTGTGTGTGTGTATAAGCACACGGCACACACACATATATATGTGTGTGTATATATGTATATGTATATATATATATATACATATATATCTATGTTCAACTTTTAACAACATGTTAGTGATGTCTTACAGAAGGGCTTAATGGCCCCTGGGTGAAATACAACAATCTTCCAATCTTCACACCCTTTCCTCTAAGGATATATTTTCAGCGGTTTTTCTTAACAAAAAATACAAAACATATCAAAATATATTATTTCACTTCTGCTTTGGGACAGGGATTGGGGATCAGGATGGAAACCTCTGAGATATGGTGATGGGATTGGTGTTTGAATATTAAATGTAGTCAAATATTGTGAACTACCTTATAAAATAAAAAAGAAAAGAAATGCAGTGTTTGCTGAAGTACAGATGAGTAAGCTTTTTGAAAACGTGGGCTATTACTTCCAAAAAAAAACCCACTAAATTCTCTTCGTGTGTGTGTGTGTGTGTGTGTGTGTGTGTGTGTGTGTGTGTGTGTGGAGGGGGGAGGGGCAGCACCTGGCTTTTGACCTAGAGCGCATGACTAGCAGTGCTTAGGGCCAACAAAGGTGCAGAGACCCAAACCAAGGTTGCCAGACATCCTCTTACCCTTTGTTCTGCCTCTCCAGCCCAACAATGAAATTCTTTCATGGAACATTATAAAAAGGGCACTACTGATGCAGATACCCAATTTCCTAACATTCAAATGCTGGGAATGAATGATAAGGTAACTCTAGTTCAGACAACACTGTCATTCACAAAGCTGAAAATAAGAGCCTGCATTTCAATAAGCTTGAATATGTCATTTGACACAAAGACATGCAGAGTTCCACTTGCTTGCAATCTTTGTTTGTTTTTGAAACTTCCATTTGAGATCATACATGGCCTCTAGACCATTTCTACTTTTGTTTGTTTTGTTTTGTGTTTTGGGTCACACCCAGGTGATACACAGGGATTACTCCTGGCTCTGCACTCAGGAATTACTTCTGGTGGTGCTCGGGGACCATATGGAATGCTGGGAATCGAACCTGGGTTGGCCGCATGCAAGGCAAACACTCTACTAGCTATTGTATCACTCCAGCCCCCAAACCATTTCTATTAGAAAGAGGCTGAATTATTTGGATTTGCACGGCTTACTCATGTTCTTCCAGAGTTCTATGGAAGATTCTCATGTCAAGAGAGATAAAGCCTGCTTGCCAGGTACCAGGTGGAAATGAAGTGCCTTTTCTTCAACAGAGAGACATAGAATGTGCAATGCTTGATAAAAGAGTAAATGCTCATGTTGCTTACTCAGGAATCTCCCTTTTCTGCGTGCTTCCCTGGCCAACTTAACCACCAGATGCAACTCCTCTTGCTTGCATAGAGATGATATTTTTGTTTTCTTGAATTATTAGGATTTGGGTGTTTGTTGGTTTTTTTTTTTTTTTGGTTGTCACTTATTTCTTTTGGGAGTCACAGCCAATAATGTTCATGGATTACTCCTGGCTCTGTGCTCAAGGCTCACTCCTGACAGGGCCTCCCAAGACCATATGGAGTCTTGGGGATCGAACCCAGGTTTGCTGCATGTAAGGCAAGCAGCTTGCATGCTGTCCTATGTCTCCAGTCCCCTGACATTTTTTCCTTTTTTTTTTTTTTTTTGATTTTTGGGTCATACCTGGTGATGCACAGGGGTTACTCCTGGCTCTGCACTCAGGAATCACCCCTGGCAGTGCTCAGGGGACCATATGGGATGCTGGGATACGAACCCGGGTCAGCCGCGTGCAAGGCAAATGCCCTACCCGCTGTGCTATTGCTCCCCCTGATTTATTATTTTTTTTTATTCAACCATACTCAGCAGTGCTCAGGACTTACTCCTGGCTCTGTGCTCAGTGATCACTCTTGGTGTTGCTCTGGGACCATGTGTAAAATTAAGGATTGAATTGGAGCTGGCCAAAGGCAATACCTGTACTATTTTTTTCCAGCCCTGGCTTGCACTCTTCTATGCAAACATTGTACTCATAATATACAGTAAGTCCTACTACATCTGAATACAACGTGCAATATTTGACATGAATTTGCACTGAGGAAAATGTGGACCCACTTAACTTTGTTTGTAGGGAACGCACATTGCTGCAATAGAGGATAACGATTGTTATTTTCTTTTCCTCCTTGTGGATGATACAGCCTCTTAAAGCTTATAGGATAAAAATCATAACAAGCAAATAGCACTGCCACCCTAGATCATTGTAGAACCTCTGAGATGGTATAACCCACCTGGGAAAACAATATAGCACTGTAGCACTTTTGTCCCGTTGTTCATCGATCAAGTGGGCACCAATACGGTCTCCATTGTGAGACTTGTTACTGTTTTTGGAGTATTGAATATGTCACAGGCAGCTTGCCAGGCTCTGCCATGAGGGCAGGATACTCTTGGTAGCTTGCTGGGCTCTCTGAGAGGGATGAAGGAATCGAACTCGGGTTGGCTGCATGCAAGGAAAATGCCCTACCCACTGTGCTATGGCTTCAGTCTGCTCCAGCCACTCCAGTCAGGGGAAACACTATTCTAGCTATTTTTAAGACATGAAGGAAAGCATTGTCTGGGAAATATGGCTTTATATATGTTTGGTGCAACTGCCTACAGGTCTCAGAAGTTGTAAATTGTAGTGTAGATCTCCTTCCCCACCCCCCAGTCCTGCCCCCAAACACAGTCAAAGACAGCATGGTAAGTTTTGAATGTCTGACTGTTATGACCTAGTTATGATTTTTACATGTCTGCTGTGTGGAGTCTGGATCGATATGTAGGTGAGTGAAGTCTTGCTGGACTAGATTAGGGTTACAAGGAGAGAGGCAGTCAAGAGTACTTAGTCTCAAACCCTTGGCACTGCAGGTGAGAGGGCTCACTGATCAATTCGAGGTGGGGGATTCAGAAGAAGGAAAGACCCAGAATGAACCCAGGGGCCAGAATTAAGAAACAGACCTGCAGTTGTTTCAGTGCCTAAAATATCTCCAAATGTCACGGAAGAGAAAGTGGATTTGTTCTATGGGTTTTCTTCATTACTTCCCTGCCCCTGTAAAATCTCAGGGAAATGATAAGGAGCACATGAGAAGAGGCTCTTCTTCCTTCATCATTAGAGAACTGCATATCCAAACCACACAGAAGTATCACTTTACACCTCTTAGATTGTTATTTCTTTTTTTTAATTGGGAAATGCCAAGTGTGAAAAGGGTCATGGGGCAATTAGAAGTCTCACACTTCTTGGAAAAGTGGCATTGAGGCACCGGGGAAAAGAGCTTGATGCTTTCTCTAAATGCTCAACACAGAACTAGTCATTCTACCTCTATTACCATGCAAACTAGTAACTGTATTTCTTCATGCATTCACAAAGCAGTGGGAAGCAAGTACTCAGACAAATAAATGTCACACATATGGACACCAGGTGAAGGGGAAAACTAATCCAACTCCATCAGTAGGTGTGTAGACAAAGTTTGACATATGCAGCATACATACAGTGGTGGCAGAGAGTCTCTTGCCCCTGTGCCTGGCCGTCTTCCCCAGGGCTCCTCAGAGGGGGTGGGCTTCAGTTTCCCTCCCCGCTCCGAGCAGAGCTGAAGACCTGTGGCTGAAGACCTCTGGAGCCTAGCCACAGCCATGTTCAAGGCCCCTCTCCACACGTTCAGACGAGCCTCATGCATGAAGGAACCGGCAGAGGAACCCAGGTGTGTGGGACCCGGGGCTGAGACCTCCAAGCCTGTTCGGATCAGAACTGGGCCTCTTCCTCCCAGATTCCTCATTTTCCAGTTGCTAGGTGGTCACACCCAGGGCCTGCCTTCAACGCCGTATAATCTCACCAAGGGCCAACATCCAGAGACTTTATAGTCCCGGAAGACATCTTATAGCCTAGTTCTCCCTCTGGGAGAACCTGGCAAGCTACCGAGAGTTTTCTGCCCACATGGGAGAGACTTGCAAACTCCCCTTGGTGTATTCATATGCGAAAACCACTAACAATGATGGGTCTCATTCCCCTGACCCTGAAAGAGCCTCCAATGTGGCACCATTGGAAAGGACAAGTGAAGAGAGTCTTCTAAATTCTCAGTGCTAGGACGAATGGAGATGTTACTGAGACCGCTCGAGAAATTCTACAGATCAAGGGATGATGATAATGATGATGAGGATACAGTGGCATCTGACTCAGTCATGAAGTTCCTACATAGTACAGAGGGACTGAACCTCAAAAACATGATGCTAAGTTTTTGTGACAGATGAAAAAGAAGGCTGGATACTCAACTCCATTTATATACTAAGTAGGTGCAGCCATAGAGATGAATTAGAGATTGATAATTATCAAGGGTATGAAGAGTATGCAGAGAGTCTCTTGCCCTCATTCATGGCTGTCTTCCCCGGGGCCCCTTGGAGGGGATAGGCTCCAGCTTCCCTCTCCACCCTGAGCAGAGCTCTCGGCGGCCGAAGACCACCAGAACCTAGCTAAAGCCATGCTCGAGGCTCCACTCCACACATTCAGACAGGCCTCATGCATGAAGGTACTGGCAGAGGAACCCAGGTGTGTGTAATCCCATTAACAGCCAACATCCAGAGACTTAAAAGAGAGCTCCCAGAAGCAATATCTTGTAGCCTACTTCTCCCTCTGGGAGAAACTGGCAAGTTTCTGAGAGTTTCCTGCCCACATGGGACAGCCTTGCAAGCTTCCCATGGTGTATTCATATGCTAAATCCAGTAACAAGCTGGATCTCATTCCCTGACCCTGAAACAGACCCCAGTGTGACATCATTGGGAGGGCCGAGTCAAGATAGACTTCTAAGATCTCAGGGAAAGGATGAAATGAGAAGTTACTGAGCCCGCTCGAGAAATCGATGATTAATGGGATTTCGTGATCGTGATCATGATGAAGAGTAAATGCTGGGCATACATGAGCTTCCTTTTGGCAGCGTGCAAAACACTTTAGAATCAGATAGAAACGGAGATTACAAGATGCCGAGAATATACTGAATGCCCCTTAATTGTTCATTTTAAAGTAGAATTTTTTTTTTTTTTTTTGCTTTTTGAGTCACACCTGGTGATGCACAGGGGTTACTCCTGGATCTGCACTCAGGAATTACTCCTGAAGGTGCTCAGGGGACTATATGGGATGCTGGGAATCGAACCTGGGCCGGCTGCGTGCAAGGCCAACGCCCTACCCGCTGTGCTATCGCTCCAGCCCCTTAAAGTAGAATTTTATGTGATGTGACTCTTACCTCAATAAAAGTAAACTCGTAGAAATATGGTTTTAATACTCTGCGTTCAAACTCCTTTCCAATGGCGTCCCCCTGCCCCCACACACAAAAAAGACCTTAGAATAACAAAGGACAAGAATTCCTCGTAGCACTAATACTCATAAGGCACTGAATGACTTCTAGTATTCCTGTGCAACTTCTATGCTACCATTTATTCACAGGACAAATATTGGTTAATTCTACCAGCCACTTATCCATTCTAGCTCTAAGTATACACTGATCTACATGTTTTCCATGGATTGGTTGTAGGGAATCTGTTGGCTAATATCATAGTAAATATTCCATATCGACTATTTCTCTGCTATGAATTCCTCTACCATACTATATGGAAAACTTGCCTTGAAGATTAAAACATTTAGTGTGTTTCATCAGTGGAGGTCTTTTATCTGATACTTAACCTGCTCCTCCATTCATTGTGTGCTTCAAGGTTTTTGCACACGTCTAAACATACAGGTTCTACCAATTGCCACCATGCTAACAGCTTGGCACAAGCCTCATCCATGAGCATGAATCTGCTAAAAAAAAACAACAAACACCTCATGTATGTAGGTTTTGTAGCCAAAATCTCTATGCTTTCACAGAGTCAGGAATGGATGACCTCCCCCCAACTCCCTATTCTTCTGGGAGCCTGGCAGTCATGCCCACAAATTGCCTCTGGTGCCATATAAGCTCATTAACGGTCATGATCTAGAGATTCATTATAAATCTCTTGGAAGAGAGCAATAAGCTCTACAGATCCCTCCTGACCCCAAAGTCACCATCCAGTTAAAAATCTAACTCCAAGCCCGGCAAGCTACCGAAGAGTATCAAGTCTTCATGGCAGAGTCTGGCAAGCTACCCGTGGTGTATTGGATGTGCCAAACGCAGTAACAAATAAGTCTCACAATCGAGAGACGTTACTGGTGCCCACTCGAAAAAATCGATGAGCAATGGGATGACAGTGACAGTGTATTACCCTATTTAAAAATTTCAAGTTTGATATTGCATGCAATTCTAAAATTTTATGCAACATCTCATACTCTACACCACTCATGTACCAAGAGTAGAACACCCATTTGAAGGGGTGTCAAGTTGAAGACAACCTTACTCAATAAAAATTTAAAAAATGGCACACAAGGCTCAACATGTTAGTAATCTCTTATACAAGGGCTTAATGGCTCCAGGGTGAGATACAACAATCTTCACACACTTTCCTCTAAGGAAATTTTTTTGGATAATTTTTAGTGGAGTATTCATAACAAGCAGCACAAAATAAAATATTTAGCACCTGCTTTGGGGGCAGGATTGGATAGCAGTCTGAAAATTTGAAATAATGGTGGTGGGAAGGTGTAATGGTGACACTGGTGTTGAAATATTGAATTTAACAAATTATTGTGAACAACTTTATGAAAATAAAATTAAATTTAAAAAATAAACATAGAGGTTCTCTTAGTGGCTATTCATTCAGCTGGAGTCCACAAACTGCAGAAATTAAAAGGACCAAGGCTATGAAACAACCATTCTTTTCATAGTTAACTACTCGATGCTTCACTCAAAACCCTTGGGCTAGTGCAATTAATGGTTCCTACATTTTGCTGCATCTAGGAGAGCTTCTAGTTATGAGTGAAATGGGATAAAAGTCTGATTGCCAAAGGGTCAAACCTAATAAATCATAAGTCTGGAATTCTAATTATCATGATACACACTGATCATCTAGCTCTCTGTGCGAGATTGCAAGTCTTCTCAAGTTTCAAAAAAATTCTGAATAAAAATACATTTCAATTTTACATTCAACATGTAAAATGGAAGTCACAGCAGCATTGCTCCCACAAAAGAAAATTTTACTTTTTTTTTTTTTAGTTGTACATTTGTTTAAAACCCACATGCTTCATTTTAGGAAAAAATCGGAAATACAAAAATGCTTTTTAAGCAAAAGATATTCGAAAGCAAAATTAAATAGAACATAGCTAAGCAACGGCTGCAAACAACACATGGGCATTGTCCCTTTCCTTTTTTTTTTCTTTTCCTTTTTTCCAGGTTGAAGTTCACCTTTCAACATTGTGGCTCCGGGGAGAAATGAAGACAGTTTGATATCGTCTGCACTGCTTGCCGCATTTGGAACTCTGTGCAAAAACTAAGAGACACTGTAAGTAATCTTTAGTGCATCTGGCCCCTGGGCATTTAGACTTTAATTCCATCCCTGCAATGGCAATTTTACTAAAAATAGTTGACTTGGCCCTTCCTGACTTTTCCCTCCCTTCCAGTGACACGGGCACTCTTACTGCCTTCCCAGGACTATTAATTAAAATGAACAAATAGAGTTGAATCCACGTCTTTCAATGATCTCTGGTCTTTGGCTCCAGGGATGACAAGTTCAGATATTGGAAGTACCTCTCTGAAGGGAGATGGGTACAGAATGACAAATGCAGGCGCGCGCCTGTCTTTATCATTCGACAGGGCATCCTAGAAAAGAACTGGATGGGCAGTGGACGAGGAATAAGCAAATGCTCGGTGCACCAGTTTCCTGGGCGGGGGACGAACATTCACAAATCAGTGATAAAGCAAACGCATATTGGTGCAAGGTGGAGGGGTGCTCGGGATGGAAGTCGTAAAGACTCAATAACAGGATAATGGTGTAGGGATAGGGATGTGGCACTGGGCAGAGTTGCTTGCCTTGGGCTAACCTAGGTTCTGTCCCCAACACCCCACAGAGTCCTCTGAGCACTTCCAAGAGTGATAGTTGAGTGCAGAGCCGAGAATAGTCCCTGAATACCTGAGAGTCACTGGGTGTGGCCCCCAAACCAATAAACAAATGAGTAAAAATAAAAATTATTAATTTTTTTAATTTTTAAAATTAAAAATTATTATTATTATTTGCTTTTTGGGTCACACTTGGTGATGCACAGGGGTTACTCCTGGCTCTGCACTCAGGAATTACTCCTGGCGGTGCTCAGGGGACCATATGGGATGCTGGGAATCAAATCTGGGTTGGCCACATGCAAGGCAAATGCCCTACCCACTGTGCTATCACTCCAGCCCCAGAAAATTAAAAATTATTTTTAAAAAATTAAAAGTATGCATATCACTGTCACTGTCACACTGTCACTGGCATCCCATTGCTCATCAACTTGTTCGAGCGGGCACCAGTAACGTCTCCATTATGAGACTTGTTTGTTACTGTTTTTTGGCATGTTGAATGTACCACAGGTAGCTTGCCAAGCTCTGCTGAGTGGGAGAGATACTCTTAGTAGCTTGCCGGGATGTCCGAGAAGGGCGGAGGAATCGAACCCCGGGTTGGCCGCGTGCAAGGCGAACGGCCTAGAGTTGCTAACCAAACTAATGTACATATTCAGTGTAGTCACCACTGAAATTCCAGTTGCTTCAATGAAAGGGCTTTTTTCAATAAAATACAATTCCAATGACATTTTAGTTACACACACACAAACACACACACACACACACACACACACACACACTCACATACTGGGTTCACCTATGTATCTCCCCTCAAGCCCTGTTCATGGCTTTCCGGATGAGGCTCTGCACGGAGGCTGCAGTGGTTGGCTGTTTCCCGGGCTGAGGGTCAGCCACTCACATGTGATGCTCTCAAAGCCCAACATTCTAGCTGAAGTGCTTCCAATACTTGGTTGTCAATGCCACAGTGATCACACTCTCTGCCTTGGTGACCAGGGGTGGGGAGCGGCAGGGGTCTGCAGGGGACGTACAGTCTTGCAGGAGATCAAATGCCAGGTCTCATGTCTATAAGGTCGTTCTGAGTTAGCCCGGAACGTGAATTTTGAAGGATGCACTGAGATCAGGGGAGACAAAAACAGAGAAAAGAAGTTTCTCTGCCCCTCAGGTTTGCTCTGTGTTCCCTGACCTTCCTCACCAGCCAGGAATGTGGGTTTATGTACAACCAGGGGAAACGCTTTTCTAAAGTCTCTTTCTCTCTCCTGGGTGCCGCCACTTTTAATATATTTCATAAGTCCAATGTCACTTAAAATTGATGCCTTCAACTTACATATCTGTATTTAAAGTATAATATTTAGTTAAAAAAAAAACCTTTCTTCATGGTTGAATTCTGTGTGAAGCTATTTTCCTAAGGATGTACTGAAATACACGTAAAGTGGGGTCTGGGGTAACTGATCAGAAGAGCACAGGGTTCATTTTCAGAAAGATTTGTGGGTAAATTCCATCTCAACCACTCATTACCTATCTTGTTGTTTTGCAGGTTATTTGACCTCAACAAGGTTCTTTCTGAAATCCTGAGATTAGGATAATTCCCATCTTTAGGGGTTCCTTGAGACCTGCTTGGCTTCTCACCCCCTCTTATTTCCTTGTTTTCTCCAAAAATACCTGTTGGGTACAACTTAGGCATTTATCGGAAAATAAGTTTGCTAGACAGTTTCCATGACAGAGGTATCTAATCTATGGAGCCATAATGAAATATGATATTTAAATGAGATAGTTTGGTATCAGGACTTGACAAAAATAGACATCTAATAAAGCTTAGTTCCTTTATGTTTATTGTCCATGTCATTTTCAACTAATTTTCCAAGCAAACATTTTTTTATAGCTTCTTGAAATGGGGCAGTGCTCACTGGATACAGTGAATGGGCACCCTCTAAGCATGATTTTTCCATGTATTGCTAATTAACTATAAGCTTTCAAAGCTAAAAGGAAGTTGGCGTGTCTGTTGCTTTCACCTGAATTAAGTAGCATTTAGCAATTTAAGAAATCAATTCTTGGTTGATTTCTAAACAATGAAGCAAAAAATCCTTGTGAAATTACAGAAGGGTGGAGCTGATGAATTTTTAAATCATTGCTTTTGAATGTAACGGCTCACTCTTTAAAATTTTAATGTGTACTGCAAAGACAATATAAAAAATGGCACACATCAGTCTTAAATGATAAAAATGTCATTATGACCTTCATGGATTTTTGCCTCGCCTAAGTAATCCCAGTAAACCCTACAGATTGAAGAATGCATCTTCAAACATCTCACTGCTTTTGACCTTGATTGTGATTTTTTGTTTTTACATTTCTCACCAATACATCTTTCTCTTTCTTTCTTAAAAGAATGACATTCAAATAGGAAAGCTTTAATGAAAGTTAGTGCCTTGTCGAGAGGACTGACTTAGATCCTGATATTATCGATTTTACTTGTTCTAATTATACTGAATGTGCCTCCTGTGTTGTTCACTGTTTTAAAGGAGTCAGATTATCCCTTCTGAAAGATTTACAGTTCTGTTTTAAGAAACTTCTCCTGATCATTCTTGTCATGCAAATTTATTTTTCTTTTAGAAAAGATCAGACTTGCAACATGTATACAATTAAAGTGTTGCTCTCTGAGATCAATGACATAAGAGCCAAGGAACTGAAACAGTGAAGAAGTTGTCAAGTCTGACCCTGTTCATTTTTCCTGTATGCTGAGGATAAGTCTGATCTCTCACTGGGGTGTGGGGAGGGTGAAGGGACACTACCTAAGGTGTTACAATCCTGAAAAGTTTATTTTGCATCCAATTAAAGTGACAGAACTTCAAAAAAAATCGCAGGATTCAAATTGAACTCTGTGTCTAATGCAACTTGTGTTAAAGGAAAAAAAAGTGAGAGAGCAAGAGTGAGAGCTAGAGAGAGAAAGAGAGAGAGAGAGAGAAACTTTGCATACATTGTGAAAGTCCTCTAGTTAGGATACTGGGGATGAGGACTTTAATAACAAATTCATCAGTAGAGATGCAAACAGAATGAGAAAGAGGAGCTGTGGGCATGAGGGGAAATAGGAATGGGAGAGGCTGGTATCAAAGAGAGAAGAATATTGAGATGCTGAGATTAGAACCCACAAATTCAGTCTCCCCAAGTTTACATTTGGTCAGAAGCAATTTCTTGAGCTTAGGGAAGCAAAGAAATTGCTTTACTCCCTCCTTTGATTACCAGGCACATTTTTTTTTTCTTTCACCAAAGCAAGCTACTGGAGAGTTTACTGCCTGCACAGAGGAGAGCCTGGCAAGCTCCCTGTGAGGTATTCATATGCCAAATACAGTAACAATGATGGGTCTCATTCCCCTGACCCTGGAGAGCCTCGAATGTGACACCACTGGGAAGAAACGTGTAAAGAGAGGCTGCTAAAATCTCAGGTCTAGGATGAATGGAGATGTTACCGAAACCGCTCGAGCAAATCGATGATCAATGGGATGACAGTGATCCAGTGATACCAAAGCAACCAAAATGGTCTATCCTTCCAGCCTGCCATGAGTCAAGTCATTGTCTGTTGAGGAAGAAAACCAGATGATTTTCTTTTTAGTTCATAGTTCACACCTGTTGTGATGACAGCTTGGAAATGGTATATCTTTTCAAAGAGAAGTTAACATGGGCGGGGGCAGAGAGAGTGAGAGAGAGAGAGAGGGATGGAGGGAAAGAGAGAAGCAGAGAGAGGGGCAGAGAGGCAGAGAGGCAGAGAGTGAGCACCATTCAGGCAGCTGTGGTGAGACTGCTTCTAATTTTGAGTATGGTGCTTGTTGGGAAAGTTCAGATTGCTGGTGAGCCACCTTCTGCTCTTTGTGAAATGTGTGCCGCAGATTTTCAAGTGTTTTCCCAGACTCACATTTGTTGTCCCAGATTGCAGAGTAATTGCTTGGATTTGAAGGTTGGGAAGTGCTAGGAGAGGAAATCTGGTCACCTCCAGAATGTCCAGGTCAAATGTGACCTCCCACGAGGACAGTGATAGTAGATATTGTTTAATTGTTTTTTGTACACACACATTCTAGACAAAATTCTCAAAAAAATGACTGCTATTCCTATTATAACATCATGGTAGTGGGATCATAGGTGAGGCGCCAATGTTTAGGGAATAACAGTAATCAATTGCCAGCATTTAGTAGTGAGCATAATAGAATGTCATTGATGAGTTTTAGTCACTGATTAGTACTGGATGTTTGGCATATTTTATGTATTTATTAAATTTTTTTTTTTTGCTTTTTGGGTCACACCCATTGATGCTCAGGGGTTACTCCTGGCTCGGTACTCAGGAATTAATTCTGGTGGTGCTTGGGGAACCATATGAGATGCCAGGAATCAAACTAGGGTGGCAGCTTGCAAGGCAAACGCACTACCCATTGTACCATCACTCTGACCCTGTTAAATGAATTCTTATTGGGTTAATTCTCTTGTCTTCACGATCATGATGGCAGGTAAAAGATATATGTACTTATAAACTATCTCTATAATTTTATATGTTATTTTCAAATCATCATCATCATCATCATCATCATCATCATCCTGATGATCATCAAATTTCTTGAGCGGTCTCAGTAACGTCTCCATTCGTCCTAGCCCTGAGATTTTTAGAAGCCTCTCTTTACTCTTCCTTTCCAATGGTGCCGCAGTGGAGCCTCTTTCAGGTTCAGGGGAATGAGACCCATCATTGTTACTGGTTTTGGCATATGAATACACCATGGAGAGTTTGCAAGGCTCTTCCAAGTGAGCAGGAAACTCCTGGTAGTCTGCCAGGTTCTCCCAGAGGAGAAATAGGCTATAAACACAGCTGCGCACTTCTGGGAGTTTGCTTTTAAGTCTCTGGATTCTGGCCGTGGATGGGATTACACGGCGCTGGGGGCAGTCCTTGGGTGTGACCGCCTAGCTACTGGGAAATGGGAAATCTGGGCGGAGGAGGCCCAGTCCCAATCTGAGCAGGCTTGGAGGTCTCAGCCCTGGGTCCCACACACCTGGGTTCTTCTGCCAGTCCCTTCATGCGTGAGGCTCATCCAAATGTGTGGAGAGGGGCCTTGAGCATGGCTAGACTCTGGAGGTCTTCAGCCTCGGGGACTCTGCTCAGGGCAGGGAGGGAAACTGAAGCCCACTCCCTCCAAGGGGCCCTGGGGAAGACAGGCAGGGGCATAAAAATATCCCCAGGACTATTTTCAAAATTTTAAATATATCAGAAACCATATTTGTAACTGAGATAGAGCATCCAAACGATGTTTTATTTAACTATAACAGTTAAGTCGATGATGTAGTCTTGCTGCTGAAATTCCAGAGTAGTCAACTTTGGTTTGGGTTGAAGATGATCCCTTTCTGCAGACAAACAAGATTTCCTTGAGGCCGGAGAAGGAACTAGGATGAAGCAGGAATAAGAACCTGAGACTTTCTACCTGATGAGGACTAGCTCTCTTGGTGCAGTGACAAGTGAGTGGTGGTGTGTCCTGGATTGCCAACACCAGTCTCCACGTGTCAGCTTGGCACCGGGATCCTGAGCACAGATTTCTAAGAACTAATGGAAATTTGCCTTTCCATATCTTTCCTCCCTCCTTAGTAACATATCTTAAGGAAAACTTGGCCACACTGTCAAATTAAGGTCAATAGCATCTTAACAGTGTTGGGTGGAAGAAGAGGGATTGGAACATTTGAGTGACAGGCAGAGCTGGTGAAGCTAGAGATGGTCAAACTGCTTCTAGAAATGGTCAGAGATGGAACAACCCGAGTGCCTGAGAACAGAGGACTGGTTAAAGAAACTCTGGTACATCTACACAATGGAATACTATGTAGCTGTTAGGAAAGATGAAGTCATGAAATTTTCTTATAAGTGAATGGTCATGGAGAGTATCATGCTAAAGTGAAATGAGTCAGAAAGAGAGGGACAGACATAGAATGACTGTACTCATTTGTGGAATATAAAATAACATAATATGAGACTGACACCCAAGAACAGTAGAAACAAGGGTCAGGAAGATTGCTCCATGTAACTCTATCTCAAGGTGATTCAATAAAAAAAAAGAGTGATCCCTGAACACAGAGCCAGGAGTAAACTATTAGCGCAACCAGTTGTGGCCCCAAAAGCAAAAAAAAAAAAAATTATTTTCCAGCATCTCCATAATTCTCAAAATAATGTCTTCAACTGGTTGAAATAATTATAATTATTTAAAAGATGAGGGAATAATATCTCGGAGTTCAATGTATTTCTAAAGGCTATTGAGTGATGAAGGAGCAAATTGATTTCACACCCAGATCCCTCGAACTCTTCATCCCAATGCACAAACTTCAGCAATTTAACCCAATCTTTCTAACCTTGCACATTTGTTATGAGAGAAAAGGAAGCTCCAGACAGCTCCTGCATTTGACTATCAGTAGATCAATTCCTTTTTTAAAAATTTTTTTTAATTTTATTGAATCACCAAGAGATAGTTACAAGCTTTCATGTTTGGGTTACAATCTCACAATGATCAAACACTTATCCCTCCACCAGTGCACATTCCCTACCACCAATATCCCAGGTACCTCCCCTTTCCCACCCTCCCCTTGCCTCTAAGGCAGATAATATTCCCCATACTCTCTCTACACTTTTGGGCGTTATAGCTTGCAACACAGACACTGAGAAGTCATCATGTTTGGTCCATTAAGTAGATCAACTCTTAAAGCATTTAAAATCCCTGATTTTAAGATCAATTAATAGAACATCCTCAGAAGGTATCCGTGTATAGAAATCATTGAGCAGAATCAGTGATTGTGGATATTAACCCTCAGTGTTTTAGTCTTCAGCAGTAAATTGTCCCTTTTCCTCCTCCTAGAGCTTACAGTACTCATACGAGTACTCCTAATCCCCTGGATTTATCTTTGCCTTTCCTTTGGGTTTTACTTTTTATTGTTAATACTTCCCAAGTCAGTCTTGGTTACTTATAATAAGCCAAACCTTCTGTTAGGTAACTCTGGACTTTGTATTTGTAGTGAATTGCTTGCTTTTCCTATTTTCCCTATAGCTTTTTCATATTTTACTATAGAACAATGTTCTTTGCTTAAACACAGCAATACCGTACTCCTATTAGTTGGGATTGGATTGACTGAAATATATCTACCCCTGGGCATTTGTCATAATTACTTAACTCAGGCTTCACTTGCCATATTCCCTAACACCTCACAAATAAAGGTTCCACTGTGGGACTGGGATAGACCCGGGGCGAGTGGGGAAGCTACCCTAGCATCAAATTTGGACAATCTAGAAAGCATAAAAGCATGGTCTTGATGCAAGCTATTATGACTTAAGAGACAGGACTCACATGGTTGAGGACACGCTGAACCATCCTGAGGACTTAGTCTGGGATTTATGATAAAAGCCTTGCTTTCACTCTGAGCCCAGAGAACTAAGTTGTGGGATCTATATTTCTTGCCGTGTTTATCCAAAGAACTGCAAGTATTAATAAGAAATAAACTTAAATGCTTAATATGTACAAGCAAAGGGAAAGAGAAACGCAATATAAATGTCCCTGGGAGACAGAGGGTCTCCTTGAGTTAATTCCCCTAAGAGAACTGCTTCCCCTGAAAAACTTAAACCACTGTAAGTGATCAATCATACCTACGCAAAGCCCTATACCTCGAACCCCCTCAGGTGTTCTATAAGTATGCTAAGAGCTCACATTGAATGGGCCATTTTGACCATCAGTTTGTGGTCCCTTATTTCTTTGTTCCTCTCCTGGGGAGGCAGTTCTTGGGCACAGATCACACAGGTTGTGTACCCACACTTTTGAACTCATAGGCAATACAGGCTGAATAGCTCATTTCTGTCTCAGGTCTTTTAAGGGCCACCTGCCACTCTGGGCTGCTATGCATGTGGATGAAAGGCCAGTGATGGTGCTAGTGGTATAAAGGATATCAATCAGCAGCAAATGCTAATTGCACCATTATCACACATGGAAAAAAAAAAAGATGATACATCTATGCAACTATGGTTAATGCCTTTGTTCAATGATCTTGAACTGTTCTAGGCAGCCAGTCTCCACTAGGAATAATTTGAACAACATGAGTCTAAAGCAAATGTTTTCTTGATAAAACACCTTTTGTCTATTATCTCATTTATTACTAGATGGCATGAAACAGCAATAGTTTAAATATCAAGAAGGATGCTACCTTAAGTCATATGATGCTAAGGATGAAGGTAACTCTATCTCATGAGTAAATAATAGCATTAAAGGGTATTGTAGGTGAACGGCTTTTGTTGGGAATGTGGGAGAGGAGGTGAAAGGGGTGAGGAGAGGAAATATATGAGAGATGTTATTTAACTCTAAAATAATGTTTTACCCCTTTTCCCCCACAATTTTCTTAACAAAAGTAAATTTATAATCCTTGCTTTCCTAGTTCTGGATAATGACAGTGTAGTTTTTAAGACCTTTTAAAATCGATTTTGTTTTTTCCCACTTAACCAGTTTTAAAGTTTGAAATCTACCTTTGATTTCCTTTCTGCTATAGCCAGAGTGGCTAGATGAGTTGTAAAAATACTATTTATTGGAGAACAAAGCTAATTTAAAAAGTCAATGATAAGAATTATAATTACTTTTCACTAAAGATATAATTATATGCAGATAACTTCCAATTAAAGAAATAGTAGAGAGATGAGGAAATAAAAAAAAATACCAACAACACCATGCACCCAATAATTATTTTCTCAATGACTGTAGATTTTCTGTTCCTTTGAGACTATGTGAATCAGAGCTTTCTTGGAATCACAACTATACTGAAACATTTTTATATTTATCATTTAAAATGAAAGTACAATAGTCATAATAGTCCTGAATGGTGAGCTCAAAATTCCTGCCCCTGCCACTTTATTCCTCTTGGATATAATTGAATTGTACCTTTCTAGTCACAGAAATGGCTAGTTAATCCCTGATCAACATCTCCTGAACTGCAAAGGCACATTTGTAGTAAATTTGAATGGATCGTTGTCAGACAACTGAATGATTACTATGGTGATATTTACAAAAGGCACTAATGTTTTAATCATACATTGATATAGGATACAAACGTGGCATACTTTACCAGTTCATTAAATGCAACACCAGGTGGGCCATGTTCTCAAAGAGTGTTTGAAAAGCTCTGTGTGTGTGTGTGTGTGTGTGTGTGTGTGTGTATTTCTGCCAATGGCTATTTGGATATTCATAGCATCACTCACAGACCCTACTGCTCAGCCAGGCAGGACACAGGAAGCCAACAAGAAACTCCCTTGTCTGCCAAACCCTGTGACTTCCCGGGCAAAACTGTTTTTTCCCCACCCTGAAGGATGGTATAATCTATATAATGAACATACCCGACACAACTGGTTTATTTTGTTTGGGGGCCACACTCAGCAGTGCTCAGGGGCTATTCCTGGCTCTGTGTTCAGGAGACCATGAGCAGTGCCAGAGATTGGACCAGGGCTGGACACATACGGACAGTGCCTTAACCCCCACACTATCTCTCTGGTTTCATGATATACTTTGTGATGTGACTTTTTTTTGAACTTCCATAATCAACCACTGGCTTTTATTGCAATTTAGAATAACCATAACATATTTCTATCACGTTGTGACATAAAGTACACAGAAGTTACGGGCAGGTGTTTAAATCCAAAATCAATAAATTTCTGTTTTTAGTATTTTAAGTTCAATGACTTAAAAGTTGTAGAATTCAAACTTTTAACAAACAGCAAAGACCAAATGACTACTGTCTGCTTTTTCCCTCCCAGTCAAATATTTTATTTTTACTTGAAACTCTACGGTTTTACTTAATAGCCTGGATCTTAATAACCTATGGCTCAAGTAATGAGCCCAAGCCCTCTGCAGGAAAAAAAAATTCGGTCCCAGGATCAGGTAGATTGATGGCTACTATCATCAGGTCAACCAATATAAATCAACCATCAAATGAAAAGGAGCACCTCAAACAGTGACTGTTATTTAAAAAAATCAATCATAGTCCAAATGATGGCATCCATCTCCAAATCCATTTTTTCCACTCTTCCAAACTTCATATATTTCAGTCTGAGCACTGACAGAGAACCACAGCAAGATGGAGGGTCCTCAAAGAGGGGCTTCACCTAATTCCCAGGGCAAGTCAGAAAAACTAACTGCAAAACTGTGGTTTCAAGTACTGGTATGTGAGGCAAACAATTCTCCTTCCAAGGTCAGTTGGGGGTAGTTGACATTTAATTCCATTCAAACAATTTTCTGACCCCTTCCAGCCACTGATACTGGCTCTCAAATGATCTTTGCGATTATACCATCCCCAAGGATGGAAACCACCAGATCTACGTGAGTATTTTAAGGGATCTCTGGGTGGGAGTGGAGGACTCTTCCAAGCTCTGCTTAGAAAGCTTGGCAACCACTTCCTCAAACACTTTATCCAACCAAGCTGCATGGTTCAATGCTTGGGCTAAGGAATATGATGGTACTGGGACCCCGCAAAGCTGGGGTGTCCAGGTATTAGGATACTAGGGTTGGAATATTTCACACGTGTCGGGCATGAAATTCCACCTCTTGAACTATCTCTTCAGCCTTGCTTTCATTATCTTTAATATTTTAGGATGATCATTTTTACAGGGACTAGAGCAATAGCACAGCAGGTAGGGCGTTAGCTTTGCATATGGCCGACCTGGGTTTGATTCCTCCACCCCTCTCAGAGAGCCCGGCAAGCTACCGAGAGTATCCAACCCGCACAGCAGTGCCTGGCAAACTCCCCGTGAAACATTCAATATGTCAAAAAACAGTAACAACTAGTCTCACAATGGAGACATTACTGGTGCCCGCTCTAGCAAATCGATGAACAATGGGATGACAGTGCTACAGTGCATTTTTATATATAGTCATATAACTGAAGAATAGAAAATTCCCTTCTTATACATACATCACCGAATCTGAAAACCCATGTATTTTATGCTCCTTAGTTTTATCTATCTCTATTCACCACTACCTGCCTCATTTTCAACTCTCTTCTCTCTCAACTCCTATTGGGTTCTTGCTACAATTCACCAGTGCAATTCATAAGCACATTGTTATTTCACTTATAATTACTTTTGTGTATTTCTCTAAGAGCTTGAAAAATTAAACTAGGGCTGGTGAAGGAGTACGGGAATTAAGGTGATTCCCATGCACAATTCTCAGCACATTTATGGTTCCCCGAGCTCTGCCAGGAGTGATCCCTGAGCACAGGGCCAGGGATAAGCCCTGAGAACCTCCTAGTGCATCTCAAGGTGGGAAAAAACACATTTTTTTAAAGGTACCATCACATGTGACAAATGTCACAGAGCATCTTTTTTGATAGTTTGTCCAAAGGCATTTTGTTGTTTCAATGGAATGGCACTACTGTTTTCATGGTATGGCATTGTATGAGATCCAAAACTGCTTCTGAGTGAACAGCTATGTTCTAAACACAGAAACATGAATTTCCTAATCAACTTTATCTTTGGAAATTGTTGGTTTTGAGGAGTAAGCAAAATATATATACGCATATATATATATATTAAGTCTTGCATTAGCAATGTAAAGAGACATCCCTCTAATTTAAATCAATATTTAAAAAAGTAAATATAAACCTCATAAGGCAAAAATAAATTACATAAAGAAACAGCCCCTTTGATTCAAATATATTTAACACTTTGAGGGTATGAGAAATTACCAACAAGGAACTGAAATTGAGCAGAAGCTTCTGATTAATTATAATTCTATCCAAGTTATTACGAACAAGTTGTAGCTTACATTTTTTTCCTCATTTTTCTTATATGACAAAAGAACTTTCTTATAAAGATTTCCTGGGGATCAAGTGAAAAATATACTGTAGCACTGTAGCACTGTGTTGTCCTGTTGTTCATCGATTTACTCTAGCGGGCACCAGTAACATCTCCATTGTAAGACTTTTTACTGTTTTTGGCATATCGAATATGCCACGGGTAGCTTTCCAGGCTCTTCCTGTGAGTGGGATACTCTTGGTAGCTTGCCGGGCTCTCCGAGAGGGATGGAAAACACGAACCCGGGTTGACCATGTGCAAGGCAAACGTGCTACCCACTGTGCTATCGCTCCAGTCCTAAAAATATACAACTATACTAAAAATCAGCCAGCACACAATGGATGCAGTGACAAAATGTTGACTTGGTGTGTTGTATATAAATTTGCTTGGAGCTGCATACATAACTCTTTGCTTCTCCCAGTCCATTATGTTTTGAGTTGGTTTTTCTTAGATATTTTTTTTCTGACTTTATCATTTCTTAGGTACTTCTTCTCATTTCTAGCTTCCTAGTTAAGAAGCCAGGCAAACATTTTAGCTCTCATGTATTTTCCCTTTCAGTCCTGGTCATTCTCCAAACTTTGATATTCTTGCTGCACCCAATGGCCACTTGATAAAAGTCAACTATCTCTTACTTTCACTTCTCCATCAGTGAAAAGTGAAAGTGGCTGGAAATAGCAGTGACTTGTTGGTTTCACATTCAATTCATCTACAGGACTTTCTAAACCAAGTCCTCATTTGCCAAATACCATATACTCCCACCTCTTCTCTTGTTACCACTATTTTTTTTAAAATAATTTTTTTCTTAGTGAATCACCATGGCGTACAGTTACAGACTTACAACCTTTCGTGCTTGCATTTCAGTCATATAATGATCGAGTACCCATCCCTCCACCAGTGCCCATTTTCTACCACCAATGGTCCCAGCATCCCTCCCACCACCCCCACCCCAGCCCCTCCACCCCATCCCACCTCTGTTACCACTGGTTTTTAGTTTCTTCCTGAATCCCTATAACCTGTGCTCTTTTATCATCACTCTACACTGGGTACTTGGCCTGAGCTTCCACAATCCAACCCAGACCAAGGACGAAAGGATTTGCATCCAGGTGACTGGGATAGCTCAGCAATGTTGGTAATGTAGGCAGGGAGATAGGGAAGGGCCACCTCTGCCACCAGAGGCAATTACAGTGATTTCAATAGACCCAGAGAATTCTGAACCCTGCCACCACTACCCGTACCCCAGTCCAGCAGGAACAAAAGGCCAGGAAAGGAATTTCAAAGATCACTGACCACTCCCGACTCTACCTACCCCCTGGGTAATCTCTCTAGCAACAGACTTTTACCTAGGTAGAAGCCCCACATTATTACTTTAATGTGAAAATAATTGTCACCAAGTGCACAAGTGCACAACTCAGAAAAGTTTCGCTTAGAGACCAGGAACATAGGTTCAAAGGACCAGTGGACTCCCTTGCCTGGTAAAGTCCCTTAGTTCAATTTTTTAACACCACATGGGGGCAGGTTGGAGAAACTGTATAGAAGCCACCTTGAACAAGAAAAGCGAGGTCATAGGCGGCTTTTGCCTCGTGATCGAGCACATGTGTCGCCCACATCTCCCCTCTTGAGATGTGGACTTTCATGCTTCCATATCTAATGCTGGGGGTGTGTAGGGGGGCTCTCATGGCCCTTGGAGAAGTCCAGGTTGTCTCTTGAGTGTGTTACACTCTCTCTCACTTTCTCTCCCTCCTTCCCCTTCCTACAAACCTTCCAATGAAATCCCTTTCACTACACGGCTCAACTACTCCTGATTCTTTTCTGTGAGGCAAGACAAGAACCCAATAAACCTGGTTTCCTAGGTGGATCAGGAGAAAATGACTGTCTCTCTCCACCCTGCCTCACAAAAGCCACCATGGGTGCCCCCCGACTTCACTGGGGTCCACCAGGTCTATGCCAAGTCATGCTCTGGGGACCATGCGGTGTTAAAAAATTGAAGTAAGGGACTTTACCAGGCAAGGGAGTCCACTAGTCCTTTGAAACTGTCTTCCTGGTCTCTAAGTGAAACTTTTCTGTGTTGTGCACTTGGTGACAATTATTTTCACATTAAAGTAATAATATTCAAGTCAAGGAGACTAGAATGCATGCAGAGGTGTCAAACAACAACAAAAGGTATGATCTCAGTCCCCTAATATCTTTTCATTCTCAACAGAGACCCAGGCCTCAAGTTTCAATCAAAAATAGAGAATCCGTCAATTTGAGTAGAGCCTTGCCTCTCATTTCAGTCTTACTTGTTCACCTCTTTCTGTCCAGTCAGCTTACTCAAGTGCCAACGGTTTTATACACATTTTCTCCAAGAGTGACTGGTTTTCCTGGAGAAACTCACAAGCTCCCCTGTGCTCATTTCTTTCTAACGCATCCAGAATCTCTCTTTACTTAGCACGCGGTCAAATAAAACTTGCTCACAAAAGCATGCTCAAAGCATTAGCTCGTCAAATATTTTTTTGCTCGGCACACCAATCCCCTTTCTTTGGTAAATGCAGAATCTTATATGGGGGGAAAAAAAATCAATGTTCTCCCAAACCCAAGTTGCCAGACAAGCTAGTCACCTTGAGCAAATTTGCTTTACAACATTAGGGTCTTGGCTGGAGAGAACATCGTTCTAACTACAGCTTCCAGGGCACATAACCCCTGGAGACTCCAGTGTCTTGGCTCCAAACTGAAATCACAAACCCATCAATGCAGCCTAGAACCTTCTGTGCCTTGTTTCCTGATGATGAATATCCATTGTCTTGAGCAGCAGAAAACCAAAAGGAAGAATCATGGGGGGAAAGGAAAGAGAGTACCCAAAACCTTACTTCTAACGGTTCCACTCTCCTGTGGATAAAACAGGAAGGGGACTACACAAGATTTTTAGTTGCCCCTTGCCCCTGTGACTGGAATGCAAACCAGGGGACTCCTCAGCTTTGCTGCAGCCTGATGTACAGAGGATTTTAGGAAAGGGTCTAATACATATTCTCACTGAAAGCATTTTTCAAGGCATGAAATATAATCTCTGAATTAACTTCAAAGAGACTGAAACCCGATAGAGATAAGAAGCGCTTAGCTTCCACAGTCAAGTGGCCCTTTGAAGACCTTCAATTGTATTTCATGCACGGTCCCCACCTCGCTCCCACTTGGGGTAAACAGAAAGGGAGACAAAGATGAATCTTCTACCGGACATTCTGTATAAGAGCCAAAGGAAGGGCTACGGTATTCATGAGGATAATAAACCACTGTTTGTGGTTGGCAAAACTCAAAATATAAATGAACTCAATGAGAGAAGAAAGTGACATGGGGGGACATATTAATGCACTCTGCTATTTTACCTCAAGGACTCTGATTCTAGTCTCTCCGCTACCTTTAAATAAAAATGCAGAATCCCTATCGCTTATTTCAAAAATCGCTTTACTGATTTGATCTATGAGAGAGCATCTATACCTTTTCAATTCTTGTGATCCTTAAGCTACATTATTTTTTTCCCTTTTACACATTTTCAGATCCTATGCCTAAAATCATAAAGACTTATGCAAACAAGATGGGGGAAATAGTTGCTCTGTAGTTCTTTGACCACAGACAATTCATTAAACGTCTTCACACGGTAAAGTTGCTTTATGTCAAAATATTACCTCCAATGCAGCTGGAATTTAAATATTTTTTTCCACACATCCCAGAATAACTGAATCAAATGGGACATAAATGCATGCGTATTTTTCTTTTAATTAAAAACATAATCAGAAACACAATTGCAGACTCTCACCTATGAATTAAAATGCAGATTCTTTCAAAAGAAAATTTTGTTTGATGTTCCCCTTTGAAATATAAGAAATATACAACAAAGAAAGGAGGAGAAAGGTGCCACAGGAAGGCAAACACACATTTGCAAAGCTAATTGAGCAAACTCACCACCATTTGACATTTTGCTACAAGAACAGCAGTCTTGCAACTGGATAAAAGAACAATGCAAACAAAAAGAGAAAAATACACATTCTAAATTGATCTGTTGAACCCCATAGCACTAAGATAGCCTTGTATAAAGTGAGAAATTGAACTGTGAGTAACAGAGAAAAATTTTGCCTTATTTTCCAAGATCAGAGCAAACTCTTAGATTACCCTTCTCCTCCACCTCCACCTGGCTGTCTAAGAAATCTGCCTATTTAAAAGACAGAGTTCAAAATCTCTAAACCCTCACTGGGATAACAAAGAAAACACAAATAAGGACCCTTTAAGTGTTCCTATCAGGAACTTAGTAAAGGAGTTTTAAGAACTGGGATTTAACAAGAGTCGAAGAGAATTCAAGAGTGAACACAGGAGGAATTTCCTCACCAGAGCAAATTCACTTAGCACACAAATTGGCTAGAGTTGGATTATACTCGAGTCAAAATATCTCCCCCCAATTTAACTTTTTAATATTATGTGTTTTTTTTCTTTTTGGGTCACACCCAGCAATGCACAGGGGTTACCCCTGGCTCTGCACTCAGGAATTCATTCTGGCAGTGCTTGGGGGAATGTATGAGATGCTGGGAATCGAACCTGAGTCGGCCGTATGCAAGACAAATGCCCTACCCACTGTGCTATCACTCCAGCCCCAATATTACACATTTTTAATGATAACTCAGCCCCTGCATCATTCCCACCAGCCTTCTTTCCATTCAAGCCATTACTGAAATGAAATTGTTCTTCTTCAAGTCCAGGATATGATTAGCATGGAGTGCATATGGTGTTATCGAGTCATGTTTAAAAAAAAAATCATCATCAACACCATGACCAACAATAACAACAAAACAAACAAGCAAAACTTTCTGTGATCCCCGAGTGAGATGCCACACTTGGAGCCAATCACACTTTCTCTTTGCAAACATCCCTGTGGACTTCACCAAATTCCAACAAAATATTTAATCTGTCACTGATAGGAACCTGGCTTCAGGTGATAAGGTCGACTTCCTACAGTACTTATAATAAAACCTCTTCTATGTAACCTAGATGGTCTGAGGCATCTCTTCTATATCACTGGAAAAAATCATATTTTTTTACCTTAAAAATGTGGCAGTGGGCACGGGAGATACCTGGTGTGTTTATCAAGCTACCCATCTGCTTCGATAGTGGGTTCATGTTTAATAGCCGCAGTGAAGAGCTAAGAAAGCCAATGTGAATTTTCTCTTTCCATTTAGTAGTTTGGGTGGCTCATGTGAAGCAGGGAGGAGAAAGATGGTCACTTTCTCTCCATCCGCCCCTGCCATCCGGGACCCAGGGTTACTGGGTACTTGTCTCTCCTCGGGAGTAGACAGGCAGTAAAGTAGATAGATTTTTATTTGGAGGGCTTTTGGAGGTGTGTGTGGGGGGAGAAAGAGAGACAGACAGATAGACAGACAGACACACAGAGACAGAGAGACAGAGAAACAGAGAGAGAAGAGAAAGAGAGAGAGAGGGAGAGAGAGAGAGAGAGAGAAAGAGAGAGAGAGAGGGAGAGAGAGAGAGAGAAATGGTCTTCAGAGAGAACACGGGCTTCTCCAAGGGCAGAGAGAGCCCCTACACACATCCTAGCATTAGACAGGAAAGCATGAAAGTCCACATCTGAAGAGGGGAGATGCAGGCTACATATATGCTTGGGCACCATATGTGCTCGGCTACGTGGGCACAAGCAGCACATGGGCTCGGGCAGCATATGCGTGCGCTTCCTTTGTTCAAGGTGGTTTTTATTTATTTTTAATTTTTTATTATTTGTGTTTTTAAGTGAATCACCCTGAGGTACAGTTACAGACCTACAAAATTTCGTGCTTATGTTTCAGTCATATAATGACTGAGTATCCATCCCTTCACCAGTGCCTATTCTCCACCACCAATGTTCCCAGAATCCCTCCATGTTGATCCACTTATATGCAAATTTCATGACTTCATCCTTTCTAACAACTGCATAATATTCCATTGTGTAGATGTACCAAAGTTTCTGTTTCTTTAACTAGTCATCTGTTCTCTGGCACTCGGGTGTTTTCCAGATTCTGGCTATTATAAACAGTGCTGTAATGAACATTTAAGTTCAGATGTCATTTCTATTCTACTTTTTTGCATCTCCGGGATATATTCCCAGAAGTAGTATTGCTGGATCAAATGGGAGCTCAATTTCTAATTTTTTTAGAAGCGTCCGTACTGTTTTCCAAATGGGTTGAACCAACTGAATTTCCCACTAGCAGTGAAGGAGAGTCCCTTTCTCCCCACATGCTTGTCAGCACCAGTTGTTTTTGTTCTTTCGGATGTGGGCCAGTCTCTCTGATGTGAGATGTTATCTTATTGTTGTTTTGATCTGCATCTCCCTGATGATTAATGATGAAGAGCATTTATTCATGTGCCCTTTGGCCATTCGGATTTCTTCTTTGAGGAAGTTTTTGTTCATTTCATTGCCCCATTATCTGATGGGGTTGGGTGTTTTCTTCTTGTAAGAATTCAATCAGTACCTTGTTTAACCTTGATATCAACCCCTTATTGGTGGGTATTGGGTGAATATCATTTCCCATTCTTTAGACTGTCTTTGTATTCTGGTAACTGTTTATTTTTGAGATACAGAAGCTTCTTAGTTTAAGATAGTCCCATTTGTTTATCTCTGTTTTCACTTGCTTGGTCAGTGGAATCATGGAATAAGAGAGGACATGAGGAAATGGAAACATATTCCCTGTTCATGGATTGGGAGAATCAACATTGTCAAAATGGCAATAATCCCCAAAGCATTATACAGATTAAATGTGATCCCTATAAGAATACCCATGAAATTCTTCAAAGAAATGGATCAAACACTACTGAAATTCATATGGAACAACAAGCCCTCCACGAATTGCTAAAGCAATTTTTGGGAAAAAGAAGATGAGAGGGATCCCCTTCCCCAACCTCAAACTCTACTACAAAGCGGTTATAATTAAAACATCATGGTACTGGAACAAAGGCAGAGCCGCAGAGCAATGGAACAGGGTTGAATATCCTGACACACACCCTCAAATATATGATAATCTCATCTTTGATAAGGGAGCAAGAAATGTGAAGTGGAGCAAGGAAAGTCTCTTTAACAAATGGTGCAGCAAAACTGGATAGCTCAGACCTCTACATAACACCAGGCACAAAAGTCAGATCAAAACGGATTAAAGACCTCAACATCAGACCAGAATCCATAAGGTACATTGAAGACAAGGTCGGCGAAACCCTCCACGACATTGAAGCTAAAGGTATCTTCAAAGTGGCTTTTATAGACTACTCTTGGGTTGTCTTGATCCGGAACATTCTGGAGTCTTCTCGGGGCTGAATCACTAAAGTTAATCGAATTAAGGGATAAATCAGAGGGTTTGAGAAACTTCATGGGGAGGGGTCCAACTTCTTCAGGGTCTGCTGCTGAAGTTCTGATCGGGTCTGTTTTCCATATCCATAGAGTGGATCAGCCTTAGAATTGTCCTCCCAGAAATTTTTCTGGCCTAAGTTTCATTGCTCAGGGCCTTCCCCTGTCTATCTGCTTACATCAGAACCATCTTGGCTCTGCCAGCCAGGTTTGACTCATGTTCCAGTGTCAATAAGATGCAGGTATCACTGTGGAGCAAGGACCCCCATTCCTTGCTCCCGATTTGGAAATTTGCTGGCTTTTCCTTCCTAGCACATGGACTGCATCTAACCTCTGATAATATATTGAGAGGAGGCATAGTCCAGGGTTCTACAGAAAACCCCATGGAAGCAGTACTTTGATGATCTATGAGCATTCACGCAAGCTTTGTAGAGGCGGTCTCATTTCTAGTTTTATCCTCAATATCCAGCAGCGACTCTCTCTAATCTCAGCCATGTTTGCATTTCGCCCTGAGTTAAGATCCAGACGAGAAACTCCTCGACCCTCCAGGGTTACTCTCAAGGTACTTTTTCAGTTTTACATGCTTGACTCCGCATTTCACTCAGAAACACTGGTACATTATTAAGAAACCCAGCACTCGGATACCTGGAGGAATTTGGAGTGTCATGCTGAGTGAAATTATTCAGGAGGAGAGGCACACTCACAAAATGATCTCTCTCAGGTGAGGGACAGAAGGAATGTAGTAGAGGAATAACAAATGCCCAAAGGCAACAAAAACTGAGAACTGGTCTGCACTGGGAAGCTTCCCATGTGGAGAAAAAGGTTTGGGGGGGCACTGGGACTCGGGGTGAATGGGAGCAGATACTATGGCAGTAGGGTGTGGTCCTGCAGTGTTTATGCAAGAAACACTACCTTAACAACAGTGGAAGCCATGATGCCTCAAAGGACATTTTCTTTTCTAAAAAGAAATACAGCATTAACATGGAAATGTCAAGAGTTCGAAGACCTATAAAATCAAGGATATATGTGTATATGTATAACATAAGAACTTTCACCCCAATAATTTTGATATATGAAGCACTGTAGCACTGTCCTCCAGTTGTTCATTGATTTGCTCGAGCAGGCACTAGTAACCTCTCCATTGTGAAACTTGTTGCTACTGTTTTTGGCATATTGAATATGCCACAGGTAGCTTGCCAGGCTCTGTCATGCAGCCAGGATACTCTCAGTAGCTTGCCAAGCTCTCTGAGAGGAAGGGACGAATGGAACCCGGGTCTTCCGCGTGCAAGGCAAATGCCATACCTGCTGTGCTATCAGATTTATAAATAACAAACCAGGTTCCAAACATTCCTAACATATAAATTAGGTGTTTGTTAACTACTTCCTCTCTCATAAAAACTCAGGACATGGAAAAAGGAATCAACTTTTCCAAGGTCACTCAGCCATGAGAGCTGCCAACTGGTAACAATGAAACCAAATCTCCTCATTCCCCAACCAATTTTCTTTCAACTTCATACTCCTTACATCTCAGGGTTTAATTTCAAAGTCCAGGTTTTAGAAAAACCTAAGAATACAACATGGAGACTTTGCGACTAAAGTCTCAGCTGTATTATCTTATTCTCTGGAGGAATTACAAATTTTCCCCAAGTGCTTAAGCAATTACTTTTGTTTTTATTTCTCATTTTTTAAGAGGCATAGTCTTTGGAGAAAACATTTGTGCTAAATTACTTGGATCATTTGTATGGAATCACTAATTCTCTTTCAATCCGGATATTCTCTTAATCATCATCCTTTCAGATGGTGGATAATTATTTTATTCCTACTACTTAGAAATCTTACTGAAGCATTTCCCCCTTCTTGACCTCTATCCGTATTATTTCTCGTTTTGTTTCTCCTTTTCGTTTTCGTTTTTGTCCTCAAATTTAAACAGTTTTCATAAATAATATTTTTCAAGGACCCTCTTAAAGAGTAATTTTCTGCTATACTGAGAGATAGTATAGCAGAAAGGCATTTGCCCTGCATATGGCCATTCCACATTCAATCCCCAAGACCTCATTTGGTTTCCTATGCCCCACTGAGAGTGACCCCTGAGCACAGAGCATAGGAGTAAGCACTCTGGGTGTGGCCCCCAAACAAAATAAGCAAAAACTTAGCACCTTTTTAAGTAGCTCTTCAGAACTTCTCTCCAGATTTGATTTTATTCATCCATAGAGATCCTATTTGGTGAGAGCTTATATAGGTTTGTCTTCTAAAATGAAAGTTTAATTACTGAAGAAGACTGCTAATCTTTAGACTCTACCCTGAACGCACTGGTTTGCAGCATATAAAATTAGAAATATGATATGAAGTAAAAAATCTATGACTATTGTGTAATAGCACTGTAGCACTGTCATCCTGTTGCTCATCAATTTGCTCGAGCAGGCACCAGTAACGTCTCCATTGTGAGACTTGTTAGTGTTTTGGGCATATGGAATAGACCACTGGTAGCTTGCCAGGCTCTACTGTGCAGGTGGGATACTCTCGAGCTTGCCTGGCTCTCCAAGAGGGACAGAAGAATTGAACCCAGGTCAGCCACATAGTTGCCAATAATTCAATTCTTTACCTTTTAAATATTATAGACTTCTTACAATTTCACACATCCTATTACAAGTATCGCCGTCAACACAAATAAGTATTCCTACAGCCGATCTTCCTTTTCAAAATAACTAAATTATCTGAAATTAATTCCTTAAGAAAAAATAATTCAGAATTTTTATTATTTACCATTTTTATAAATGTATCCAAACAAAATACTTGTAGCTATGTTTTCTAGAAGAATGTCTATCACAATATTTTTTTTACTAGCAACTCATTTAAAATAAAGGTCCAAAAATAGAGAAACTAATTTATTTCATGGTGCCTTTGGCACAATACAAATTATGCAACTATTTAAAATTCTATTATAGAACACTTTCTCAACTATTTTCCAACCTATTTTTCCTTCTGACCTTATTTAACCTTCTGTGCACTCCCCACACCCAGCCCTACCATCAACCAGTTGGTTCCCTAGACTCATACTCTGGTCTTCCATTTACATGGCTCTCAACTCTGGCACTTTAAAAACATTATGGAAATCAAGAGGAGGTCATAGAGTCCCAGGTTGAGGAAAGATATCATGAAAGAAGACACTCCTGGTCCTACCTGAATGGAATTCATCAGAGTTACAAGGCATACAAATGTCACTATATGCTTTCTGTACAAGGACATATAGGCAAAATATCTAATGGACTTGCACTACCATGATGTATTGGTTTTGAAAGTCTATCTGACACTGGTTTGTTCAGTTTGAATTTTAGGCAGATAGAGCTAATACGAGAAAGTGAAGACTTCAAGCTGTATAGAAATTAAGTTTAGGAAGTTTATTCTTTAATGGGTTCTTCTATCTTCTTCCACATCTTAAAAATCCACAAGTTAATTGTTTCCTCCTTTACTTAATGTTTCTGGTATTGTTGAAAGAAATGACATCAGTATAAATAAAATCTTAGGTTTTGGGTCATTTTATATATATATGTAAATATATATGTATATAATTTTATTGAATCACCATGAAATAATTACAAACTTTCATGTTTGGGTTACAATCACACAATGATCTAACACCCATCCCTCTACCAGTGCACATTCCCCACCACCAATATTCCCAGCGTACCCCCCCTTTCCCACCCTCCCCCTGCCTCCATGGCAGACAATATTCCCCATACTCTCTCTCTACTTTTGGGCATTATGGCTTGCAACACAGACACTGAGAGTTCATCATGTTTGACCCATTATCTACTTTCAGCATACATTTCCACTCCCGACTGGTTCCTCCAGCCATCATTTTCTTAGTGATCCCTTCTCTATTCCATCTGCCTTCTCCCCTCCACTCATAAAGCAGTCTTCCGAGGTTTTTGGTCATTTATATACCAATGAAAGTCAATTTCGTAGATTATTAAAGAAAAGGACTGAGAAAGATGGATACTGACAGAATCTAAGATATGCCGACGGAAGCCCAGTATATAGCTGAACATAAGTTTCCCACTAAGTCTGAAGCCCCTCCTAAACTATTTCTTACATAAGCATTCTATGATTGAGATGGGAGAGAATGCCTATGGAAGGGAGAGGAAACACATTGAAAGACAAAAACATAATAATGCCACCCCAAACAATTTCTTACCTAGAACCCTATTTTAGTGTAATAGTCTCCAAATCTTATAGAATACTTGCTTTTTCACACGAGTTATGATTTCAGGACTTCACATGGATTGAATTTTCACCCTCTGCATTTTGAAACTCCTAGGGAGCGTGACACAGCATGATAGAGTACTGGTGCTTGGCAACTTCTGGTCAACGTAGGAGACTCAATTTGTTTCTCTGGCTTAAATTAAACAAAGAGAGGGGATAGGAGAGATAGAACACCAGGTAGGGTGCTTTGCTGGCATTGCATGTAGCTGACCCACATTCAATTCCCAGCACCACACAAGGTCCTCTGAGCCCCATAAGGAATGATCCCTGAGTACAGAGCTAGGAGTAATCCCTGAGTACCACAGGGTATAGTCCCCTAACAAACGAAACAGGAATTAGATAAATAGAACAACAAATACAGAATTTGATCAAATTACTGGTTCTGCACTATGCTTTCTTATTCCTTCATGCAAGGATGTGCAAATAATGCAATCAAGCTAATGATACTTTGATGCTATGGCTCTAAGTGTAGACACTTTACCACTGTAGTTTGGAGGTAATTACATTCATGGCCATTTCTCAATAAACATCTTCCACCGAGGGTCATGGGAATAAAAAGCTCTTTGCTAATTTGATTAAGGCACTGAATTACTTAGTATTATATCTGTTGGAAATACCAGCTTTTAATGTGACCATTACATATAGAAGAAATCAATGATTTCATCAGCTTAATAGTGCTATTGCTCCTGTGTCCAATTTATCGTGTCAGTTGCAAGGGTACCAATGGAGATGACTTTGAACATTTCGAACCAATTCAATTTTAGTGTCTGATTCAAAATTCAGTAGAGGCTTAGAAGAACCACAGTACATGATGGGGGAAAAAAAGCCCATCAAAATGGTAGAGAGGCAACTAATGAAAATATGGTAAAAATAAGGGTCTCTAGACTGGTACTATAAATCTAGGAGATTAAAAAAGAAAATGTATTCTGTCTTTCTGTCTTTGGAGACATTGTCATTCATGTAACATTTCTGATTTTATTTTGAGACATAAACATGCACACACAAAACTTGATAGGATTTTCTGATTGTTCACTCGGCAGCAGGGACTGGTCATGCATGTCTCAGCTTATGCCGTGCTATGTTCAGAAACCTGACACAGGAAATGCACATTACGGTTTATTTTATTGATAAGGAATCACGTAAGGATATAGAGGTAGTATCTGATTTTATTCTTTTTTTGGTTATGGGGATTGGCTATCCACTAAAAGTCTATGAACACACACATACAGATATTCATATATATTCACATATATCCATAATCTAAAATATATGTCTTTCAATGTTGAGCAGAGTAAGGGTAACATATGAATCTTAATCAAAATTCTATGCCTAATTCTCAGTTGGCTCTAAAGAGTTGGGAAGAAGCAGTTATGGAACTAACATGTGATTCCACACAGAGGATCTACGAAGGACCGTCATAGAGTTAGGGACATGTTCATGCCATATGGAAACTCTCAGCTCCAGGAGCCAGAATTATGTCTCTTAATTTCTCATCCAGGCACTTCTCTTATTCTTCACCATGATTACTTAATGGCTCTGTTAGAGGTCCTTGTGCAAAAACAAACTCAACCTCAGAGAATAACTTTATAAAAGGAAATTTTAAACCGGCAGAAGAGGACTGGAGAGCTAATACACAGGGGTGGGTACTCGCCTTATGTCTGACCTGAGTGAAATCCTGGGCATCCCGTATGTTTCCTGGAGCACAGCCAGGAAGTGATTTCTGAGTGCAGTGCCTGGAGTAACCCCTGAGCATCAACAGGTATGGTCCCCAAACCAAAAAGCAAACTTAAATTAAAAATTATTTTTTTAAAGTAAAGAACACTTAAAACGAATGATGTGAAAAGTTTAGTGAGGCCCGTTGTTTCAATCATTTTGGCAATTTGAGGCCACTGCCACCTTTCATTTGTGAAGGATATGCATGCCTGCAAGGGAAGTCGTTATTTCAAACCTGCAAACCCAAGCTAGCCTCCCAAACCTACTGTGATATACTTAACGCTGCTGCTACTGAGAAGACATTTCCTCTTGCATTGCATTTGTAATTCCAATCTCCATTTGACTGTGTGTGGGGGGTGAGGGGGGAGTGGTAAATAGAGTCACACACAGTAGTGCTCAGGGCTTATTCCTGCTCTGTGTTAAGGGATCTCTCCTGGCAGTGCTCTGGGGACTGTATGTGTTGCCAGGGGTCAAACCAAGGATAGTACTATAGCACTGTTGTCCCTTTATTTATGGATTTGCTCAAGCGGGCACCAGTAATGTCTCCATTGTGAGACTTGTTGTTACATAAAAAGTAAGAGCTCTACTCACTGCACTAATTCTCCTATCCATTCGTCTCCATTTTCATTCCAGTTTAAGGAAGAAATATTGTGAACCCTGATACACGAGTAGTTATGGTTCCCTGTCAGAGAATGCACTGCTAAAATACAAAATAGAAGACCACACTGGGGTGCCAGGTTATATTACCTTTGACAGAGAATAACTTTGTTTATTTTTTGCTAAAAAATATTGTCAAATCTAGTAAATACGTGGGCATTCTTAGACCAATTTGAGTTGAACTTGTCCTTGCAACCATGAAAGACTGCCTTGAATATTATATATATATATATGTATATATATTGCTTTAGAAAGGATGACAACATAAGAATAGGAAATAGTCTCTTCAACCTGAAGTCAAAATGTTGATGCGATGTTTTTCAATGCTTTTTCTGCATTTCTTTTTACAAAACAAAAACATACACCAGCATGTACTTATACAAATAATCACAGCTTCTATACACAATTTTAAACCATTTTAGCTCACAAGACAGTGAACTGTGAGAAGTGACTTAATGCATTACAATTTTTATGCAGCACAATTTATTCGATAGCTGACTTAGTCTTCCTTTCTCTTGCTTGCTTAATTCCTTCCTACAATCTGTTTTTCCTTCTTTCTAGTGTTTCTTCCTGCCCCCCCCTCCCTCCAATGTTTACAAGGTTCTAGAAATTTTCCTATGAACTTGGAACACAGCAGTGAACAAAAGAAGGAAAGTTCCACTTTCCTTCTTTTGAAAAATGCAATTTTTTTTCATTGCACATTGTATACTAGTACCAAAAAAAATTCACAATTTCAGAAAAATAATAGAAGGGATGGTCTTAGGAAGGATGCCAAGGTAAGAAATGAGCTGGAACTTGTTTAGTGGGGGAAAAAAGGCAGGTATTTAACACTAGCATGGGAGATTTTTTAGGCAGAGGTACTATTGCTGCCTATTGCATCTTGTGGTATGGATGAGGTTAATGCATTTGAGGTGTCTTGAGTAACCTGGAGAAGCAATACCCGATTTGTTTAGGGAAAGATTAGGCTGTGGCAAATACACAGAAGAACTTGAAGGCCAGGTCAAGGAACAAAGATGTTCTTCCAGATGAAAACATTATGATACTTAAACACAGGCGTGCTGGACTCTAGTTTGGAATTTGATTCACTGAAAGACACCAGTGGCTTTGCATCAGGCTCGTATTAATGAAGATGGGAGAAAAGGAGGGAGTTTTGAGTACATTTTTTAAAAAGAATTAATAAGGTTTGAATTTGATGGATGTTATTAGTTCATTTGAACTAGAGCGATAGCACAGCGGGTAGGCGTTTGCCTTGCACGCTGCCAACCCATGTTTGATTACTCCTCCCCTCTCGGAGAGCCGAGCAAGCTACTGAGAGTATCCTGCCCGCACAGCAGAGCCTGGCAAGCTCCCCGTGGCATATTCAATATGCCAAAACCAGTAACAACAATTTACTCTCACAATGGAGACGTTACTGGTGCCCGCTCGAACACATTGATGAACAACGCTACAGTGCTATTAGTTGTAGCCCCGTGAACTGAATGGAGGACCTTTGTGAACGACGCAAAGCCAGCGCTCTGTCACTGAACTACATCCCAGCCCAAGACCCACAGGTGAGCCTCAGCACAGATATCCTGAGCCGAGATCACGATCTCTTCACTGGATCAGGAATATTCCATAATTGCTGAGACATCTTCCACGCATGCCCAGTTAACAACACTCGGATGCATAGGACATTCTGATTTTTTTTCTTTTTCTTTTTTCTTTTCTCTTCTTCCTTCCTGTTCACTACCGTTTAGTTCCTGGCAAATGAGTCGACTAGCAGGTCGAATAATGGGGCGAGATGAAGCTCTGCAGAGGGGCGACCGGCTGGAGTGCTGGCAGAGTGGGGTGAGCAGCCGGTTCAAACGGTTTCGAATCCCTGGGCCTGGAGGCTCAGATCTCAGCGGGGCTCCCGGGCCCATTCATCCTTCCCAGGTAGATAAATGGAGTGTGGCGCCATTGGCGACGTGTGCGTCTTTCAGATAATGCCTTAAAAGGCAAATTCTGTGTGAACATCAAAGACGGCGCAGGGCCATTGAGGAACCGGGACCACCTCCGTGTCCTTGGCCTAAATTCCCTCCTTCCTTCCGGAAGGCAGACGGGTGGACTCTTTCAGGGGGCAAGGTGTCAGTGATGCTGAGTCTGTGCGTCTCTGGGATCCCGTTCAGAATGTCATCAGTGTTAAGTCGCCCAAGTGGTTTGGGCTTACTCTGTGACTCAGTGAAGTTAACCCTGGGGTGGTGTGTGTGTGTGTGTGGGTGGGTGTTTCTGCGTGTGTTTCTCTGTGTGTATGTTTCTCTGTGTGTGTGTTTCTGTGTGTATGTGTGTGTTTCTCTGTGTGTATGTTTCTGTGTGTGTGTGTGTATGTGTGTGTGTGTGTGTGTAAGGATGCCTTCATATCACAGACTCTGGTCCTCACAGAAAGAAAAAAATAAGAAAAGAAAATCACCTTCTGTAGGGGAATGGCATTTGATCTCTGGTCCTGGAGATCCTCAGCCCTGTTCCCAAACCAAGTTCTGCTGCCTAGCACACCCAACACTGAGGAGCAGCCTGCTGAAGGGACTGAGAGATGTGCAAAAGCCACAGAGAAGGAAGGCCTGCAAAGCCAGACACAATCAGCATGGTGCCTTAGCACTGTAGCACTGTCATCCCACTGTTCATTGATTTGCTCGAGTGGCACCAGTAATGTCTCCATTGTGAGACTTGTTACTGTTTTTGGCATATCTAATATGCCACGGGGAGCTTGCCAGGCTCTGCCATGCAGGCGGGATACTCTCAGTAGCTTGCTGGACTCTCCGAGAGGGATGGAGGAATCGAACCCAGGTCAACCGTATGCAAGGCAAATGCCTTATCTGGTCTGCTATGGCTCTAGCCCAGCATGGTGCCATAACTTTCATTATTTTTATTTCTTTTTGGAGGGTAGGGAGTGGCTCACACCCAGTCATGCTCAGGGCTTACTCCTGGCTCTCCACACAGGAATCACTCCTGGCAGATTCTGGGGACCTTATGGGGTGCCCGGGAACAAATCTAGTTCAGGAGAAGGCAAGGAAAATGCCTTAATAGATGTAATATCTCTCTGACCCTTATTATTAATTTTTGGAGGTGATCAAGGCTGTCAACGAGACATTCAACACCCATTCCCATCAAGGTGCATCACTTCTTTCCTCAAAATATCTGATGGTCTTAATTTTAAAGACTTGTATAAACACAATGGCATCATGTATACCCCTATAGTTAAATAGGGCTTTTTCATATATTCAGTAGTGGTATATATCATTATTCACTAGCAAATGAAAGTGAATCTATATACATACATAGGCATGTACACATATGTATATATATGTATTTGCATTCATTAGAAAATGATAGTATATATATGTATTTATTATTTCTATAGAGATGTACATATATACATATATGCATATATATGTATATATATTTATATGCTGGAGTGATAGCATAGCAGGTAGGGTGTTTGTCTTGCATGTAGCCGACCCAGGTTCAATTCCTCCACCCTTCTCAGAGGGCCCAGCAAGCTACCGAGATTATCTTGCCCACGCGGCAGAGCCTGGCAAGCTACCCATGGCATATTCTATATGCCAAACACAGTAACAACAAGTCTCACAATGGAGACATTACTGGTGCCCACTCAAGCAAACCGACGAGCAACAGGATGACAGTGACAGTGACATAATAGAAAATGCACTGCCAGCTTCCACTCACTAGGTCATCACAATGACCTATTTTGCCTGCTTTTAGACACTATCTTATAAAAAAGTGAATTCATTCATATTGATTCCTCTTCCTGCTCTCACTGATTCACCTATATGCCACCACTTATGGCCTGCAAACACAAAGTCACATTACAGAGACAAATCTGAAGAGGAGAACCTGAGCACACCTGAAATGTGAATCTGCCAGAGAAAGAGTGGGGTGAATTTGCACAACACCGAGAGAACAGAGAAGCTGGAGAGCAATTTCTCAGGCAGTGAAGAATGGCCATGAGTCTCACATCTCCAATCTGATGGCCCATTGTTAGGCAGCTATGGGAAACTGCATGAAAGTGGGCTCTTGTGTTTCTCTGCCCACCTCCTCCCTCTACTCCAGGGCTAAGGCTGATCTAGGCATCCCCCCTTTTCTACATTGCATTTCCTCTTCTAGTTATGGTAGGTACCACAGATAACGGAGACCATCCTGTGTTTGTCCTTCTTCTGACTTACTTCACTCAACAGGAGAAGAAAGAAGAGAATGGAAAGTAATGGGGGGAGAGGAAGGCAGGACCAAGGGGCCTCGGTTATACCAGTGATCTGCTTTATATAGACAAAGCACAGGCTCGGCGATGCTGAGAACAGAATATCTAAGCTACAATAATAGAACTTTGAAACATGCCTGTCAAAATGGTAGGATTATGAAGGTGTGAAGGGAGCACGGAGACATTGGTGGAGGGAAGATGACATTGGTGGTGGGACTGGTGTTGAAATATTTTATGCCTAAAACCCAACAAGGGACAACTTTGTTAATCACGCAGTCCTCTAATTAAATAAATTTTTTTAAATGGTCTCTTTTGGAGTCTTTTAACACTCACTATGGGTCTCTTGGGCCTAAATTTGTCACACGCTATTATTTACACATCAATAGAGGAAAATGTGCTAAGAAATTCCAGTCATACAATTCTATTTTATAGACGAGAAAACTAGAGTCAAAAAGACAAGTGATTATCCCCACTTACTATTTGTAACAAGAGTTTGAATTAGGTTCCCCAGAATCTCAGTCAAGGAAAAAAAATATATATATATACACACATACACATATAAACATACATGTGTAATATATACATACATAAATATATATACATATATATAATATTTCATGTATGGATACACATCAAGCAAAGAGTGAAAATAACATAAATATATGGATGAATTGTCATAAAAAACAAAATACAAAAAGAAAACAGTTTGCAATAAAGTGAGAGAAAGTGTTTAAGAAACACAGAGGATTTGCTTTCACATAGCATGAACATGTGAACTGTCATCCCATTGCTCTTCGGTTTGCTCGAGTGGGCACCAGTAACGTCTCCATTGTGAAACTTGTTGTTACTGTTTCTGGCATATCGAATATGCCACGGGGAGCTTGCCAGGCTCTGCCGTGCGGGTGGGATACTCTCAATAGCTTGCCGGGCTCTCCGAGAGGGGCGGTGGAGTTGAACAAGAACTGAAAAATTTAGGCAAATACATCACAGTTGCTATCCGGTGTATGGTAGAATCTTCAGAAATATAATCTTCCAATGGAAAAGATAATACATTTCTATTTGCTTAAAAAGATGTGTTAATGAGCCTTAGAGAGAGAGAGAGGCAGAGAGAGAGAGAGAGAGAGGCAGACAGACAGACAGACAGATAGGCAGGCAGGCAGGCAGACAGGTAGGCACACAAAGAGCCAGAGACAGTGTGTGTGTAAAGGGGTTAAAGAACTTGTATGAAGTTGAACATGATTTGTTCCCCAGCATCACATATGGTTCCCTCAAGAATCAAGAATGCCAGAGCTCACTCCTGATCACAGATCAAGACTAGACTCTAAGCATCATTGGGCATGACCCAACCCCCACCTCAGCTCCTATCCCCCAAAGAAAGGCCTTTTATCAGTAGGGATACTTATGGTGCTAAGGAACAGTGCCACTCAGTAAAAGATGCTTCTGATAGTCTCGGGCCCGTCTTAAAGCTCGCTAGAGCCCTTGAGCACACATCCTCTAGTTCATGATGTCTCTGCTCTGGGCATCTATCTTTGATCTCTCTATTGATCATGCCCATTGATTATCCTATGTACTATGGTCCTGTGAAAAGCGATATCAGGAAAGTAAAAGTAAAACTCTCTGGATGAAAGATAGAAGGAATCAGAGGACATTCACATACTATGTTCTTCTTTCCTTTTTGCTTTATTGTGGGACATCAAGTTTAAATAAAAGGGCAAAACTACTCTTTGCCTTAATGATTGCATTCTACTGTGCTGCACGATTTGCTGTTCTTTCTGGGGCAGCTCTGCACAAGAATATAGAGTGACATAGAGTTGGTAGGAGAGCGTGTCCTTGCTAACACATTTCTACAGACCATCTGTCTCCACGGCCATCTCCCATCATCGCTCACAGCTAACCTACATCCTGCTACCCCTTGTGGCTGGAAGGAAGCTTAGAGACACATTTCCTGGGTGTTCTCAGCTTTGTGTCAGCACGGCAGACACTTTTAACTGTGAGTTCCCTCTTCAGAGTTCGTGAACAAACTAAGTCCCTTTCCTGGGCGCTTCCGGACATCCCAGCAAGCCAACTTCAAAGAGTCTAGAATTCAAAGGAAGCAACCCGAAGGAACTCCTCTCAGGTTGGGATTAGACAACCTGGATATTATTTGATATGCACCTGGGGACGCGTCACCTAGAATTTAAGACAATTCCAGGTGAGTCTCATTTAATTTCCAGCTTGTACAAAGGAAGGTGTCTTCCTCCTTCAGAAGTTCTTCCATTAGGAAAGGCAGCTCATTTGCTGGGAGCCTTTGAAATACACCAGGAAACAGGCCGGCTGGCAGCTTGCTCTGTGCTGCAAGATCCTCTGACAACCTGTCAAAGTTCCACTTTTCTCACATTCCACCAACTTCTCTTTTCTAAAGAAAGCATGAAATGTCAAAATGACAGGTGCCGAAGCGCAGCAGCATCTTAGCTTCTGGGACGATTACCTTAGGACGGAAGGAGCGGAAAAGTTGCGCGAGTGACATATGCTGAAGAGTGATAGAATGTGCCAGGTAAAGGAGTGGCTTGATGTTGCTTATGCTAACCCTTTGCAATTGACTCATTTGAGCTGCCGTCTCTGGGAATAACACTGAGGTATAGAGGGAGAAAATTGTGTGTGTGTGTGTGTGTGTGTGTGTGTGTGTGCGCGTGTGCACGCGCGCATGTGTATATACTCATACCTTTGTTACTTTCGAGCATTAACTTGAATAATGAATTGGATCTCTTTACCCACACGTTTGACTTATGGACGGACACTTTATTAACATTTTGTCTGGTGAATCCATTGAAGTTCATCCATAGTACAGAGTTCAAAGGAGCCGGTGCTGCAATTCTGTTATATTTGTGTCTTTAGTATAGGAAGGATGTACACCTGGTGGTGCTTAAGGGCTCCTCCTGGTTCTGTGCTTAGTAGATCATGAGATTCCAGGGATTAGGCCTGTAGCACTGCACGGTAGCACTGTCATCCCGTTGTTCATCGATTTGCTCCAGAGGGCACCAGTAATGTCTCCATTGTGAGACTTGTTGTTACAGTGTTTGGCATATAGAATATGCCACGGGTAGCTTGCCGTGCGAGTGGGATACTCTCGGTAGCTTGCCGGGCTCTCAGAGAGGGATGGAGGAACTGAACCCGGGACAGCTACATGCAAGGCAAACGCCCTTCCCACTGTGCTATAGCTTCCCATATGTAATGAATGCATCAGTACTTTGAACTCTACCCATCTGCCTCCTTCTTACATTTTAAATGGGTGAATTGATGTGGTAAGAAATCCAAAAATTATTAAAACATGGGAACTACTAAAAAAAAAAGCCAAATATGCTCAACGTCTTTCTGTGTGTACCTATAGGAAACATTACTTGATTGCTTTATACTAATTAAGAAAGACATATTCTAAATTAGTCAGCCATGGATATTCAGGAAGAATTTCAAAATTCCATTATTTTTTTTCGTTACAGATCCGGTCTTATGAATCAATGACTAACGTGTCGATTCTCAGCTCTTATAATGTGCAAAGAAATTCTAGAAAAGAGTGCTTCATCCTAAGTGATAAATGATTCTTAATTCTGCTCATCTTATCAAATTTTGTTTTCCTGCTTGCTTCTTGCTTTGTTGTTGGATTGGGGCTCCACCCACTAGCACTCAGGGGTTACTCATGATCTGGTGTGTGGGAACCGACGCAGAGCTGGGATTGAACCTTAGCTTCCCACATGCAAAGCACACTCTCTGTCTATTCTCAGTGTCTCTCTCTGACCCCTGTCATGCCACTTTCTGTGGCAAACAGCTCTATTCGACAACAGTGGAAATATGTAAGTAGTAATCATACTCTTTGTGCTGGAGAGGAATGATGAGGAATCTAATACAATTTTTTTAAAATGATGGAGAGAGAAGAATGACTTACATTCCCAAATGGAGAGGAAGAAGGCTTTACAAAGTGCAGGGTGAGACTAATTAATAATTGTCTTTTGAAATTTTTTTTGCTTCATTTTGGTGGGGGGGCCTCACCTGATGCTGCCCTGGAATCACTCCCAGCAAAGCTAGAAGGACCCGATGGGATGTCAGAGATTGAACTCAGGTTAGCTGTATGCAAGTGAGGTACCTAACCCTTTGTACTATCTCTCTGCCCCCCCAAGATCATTTTTTTATTATTATTATTATTATTATTATTATTATTGGGCTGAAGTGATAGCACAGCGGTAGGGTGTTCGCCTTTCACGCGTCTGACCCGTGTTTGATTCCTCCACCTCTCTCAGAGAGCCCGACAAGCTACCGAGAGTATCGCACCTGCACGGCAGAGCCTGGCAAGCTACCCATGGCATATTGGATGTGCCAAAAACAATAACAAATAAGTCTCACAACCAAGAGATGTTACTGGTGCCCACTCGAACAAATCGATGAGCAATGGGATGAAATGAGAATGAGAGAGAATTATTATTATTATTATTATTATTATTATTATTATTATTATTATTTGCTTTTTGGGTCACACCTGGAAGTGCACAGGGGTTACTCATGGGTCAGACCCTCAGGAATTACTGCTGTAGGTGCTAGGGGGACCATATGGGATTCTCGGAATCAAACCAGGCTTGGCTGTGTGCAGGGCAAATGCCCTACCTGCAGTGCTATCACTCCAGCACCCCCCAAGAAACATTTTAACATCTTTTCTGTGTCTTCAGAAATTTAAGAGAAGTATTGCATTAAATTAGAATGATTCATCAAATAAGGATTGCTTTCTAAAAGCTTGAAAAACATAGAATTCTATCAGAGACATGGCTTTCTGATGAACCAACCTGTTTATTTTCTACCTTGAACATTCAATACTACAAAAGTTTACATAGACTTACAAGGGGAAAGAAGCTGTGTGTGACACCGGGGATAAAGTCTTACCATGAGAACAGCTAGTAATTAGCTTTTCTATCTATTGTCAGGCAGGGTGCTAAGAGTTAAAGACTCCATACATTATGTAGCTATCTGCCGCTTATAATTCATATGGGAATAATTTGCCTGCAGGTGTGTAGCTGATCTTCCACCAGCGAAAGTCATGCATCTTAGAATGAAAGATGAAGGACAAGCAGAATGAAGACTATTGACACTCCAGTAACCATAAGTAGATGGCTTTCACATGCTGGGGAAATTTGCAAGAACCTTTCTTGCAGTTCGTAGCCAATCACCTGATTCTAGACTGCAAGCCACAGCGATCACTATTTTAACTTCAATACTGCCTCCTAAAAGAATGAAAATAAAACTAACTCCATTGTGAGCATGAGATATTGGCCTTCTCCCCAATCTTACCTTCTCCAATCTTGATGAAGTCCTATCAGTGCCTAATTTCCTGTATGATAGTCCATCCATCACCCTAGGGTTACCCAGCCTGGCTAATGGTTCTGTTCTGATCAATCCCTAAGACAATATTTGTTCAAAAGCAATTCCAGGGAAAAAAAAGTCCTTCACAGATGGTGATGGAGGATAGTTCATCTTTAATGGTTAAGGTTGAAGGAAGGGCCCATCATACTGTAAAGCAGAAAATAGGATAGTGATCCACCAAAGCATTCCGTGTCAAGCAGCTGTTTAAATTATTACCCGCGGAAGCTTTAATTGAAGCAGATGGAGTAACTTGTTCAAAGCGAGTTCCACAAACGCCAAGGCATGCAGGGATTGCAGAAGAGTAGGACTAATTCTGACTGCACTGGAGAGCATGCAAGAAAAAGAATGTCACAATGAGCCGTTTTAGTTTTCAGTTTAAGATATGGTCAGAAACCAAAAAAAATTTTTTCTATGCTTTAAAAAAAATATATTCCCTTTCATAGCTGCATGACTGGTCCAACTGAAAAATAGAGGAAAAGGTTTGATCCTGCAGGGTAGAGACCCAATTAAATTCTAAGACCCGGTAGGACTCACATAAAAGTTCCACCACTGGTTGAAAAGGGGTGGTGCCTTGAGGATGGAAAGGGAGCTATTTGGGGGGGTGTAGATGAATGTCAGTACCTTGGCTCTTAAGTCTCACTGAATTTTCCTTAATGGGGAACAAAATCTCTGATGCGCTAGAAAAATAATACACGTTGTTTGAAGTGCTATCATGACCTCATTTGAGGTGGATTTCTTTCAAGGGAGACTAATTACTTCAAATAGGCAATGTCAGTTCTCAGCTTTGATTCCACACCCTCCACTACAGTTTCCAGAATGGTTTAAAGGAATACGCAGACCCACACAGAAACATCTAGCATATAAAGAAGCTGGATTTCAGTATTTTTGTAGCATGTAAGATTTATACATATATGTACTATATATAAATATACATATATATCTATGTGCTATAGTACTGTCATAGCACTGTCGTCCCATTGCTCATCGATTTGCTTGAGCGGTTACCAGTAACATCTCCATGGTGAGACTTGTTGTGACTGTTTTTGGCATATCAAATACACCACGGGGAGCTTGCCAGGCTCTGCCTTGCGGGCAGGATATTCTCGGTAGCTTGCCGGGCTCTCCGAGAGGGATGGAGGACTCGAGGACTCGAACCTGGGTCAGCCGTGTGCAAGGCAAACACCCGACCCTCTGTGCTATTGCTCCAGTCCAACCTAACCCTAACCCTAACCCTAAGCCTACGCCTATCCCTAACCTATGTTATATATAGTTGTTATACATAAAAATATAATATTATATATATGATACTATTGAATTTCAGAAATGGTTGGTTGGGGAACTATAATTCAGGGATGGTGGAATCTATTGATAATTGTGCATAAACCTGATATTCTGAAATTGAGTAGATTTTGGGGTTTTTCTTTTGGGGGGTGGGCGGAAGGTGGTTGGTCCACACGTGCCAGTGCTCAGGGAGTATTCCTGGCCATACTCTGGGACCTTATGTGGTGTTGGGGACTGAACCTGTGTTGGCCACATAAAGGCAAGTCTCTAACCTTCTCTCCTTTCTTTTCTGTTTTTGATTTTGAGCATGAACAGTTGTCCATGATTCTTAGAGCTTTCTTAGCGGGGAGACTGAAATACACACTAGGTATTGAACCACAGTGTAATGGGGAGATAGTCTAAAGACTTAGAAAAACAGAAATGTTTGGATAGGATGTACACCTGAACATCATGTCATTAGATATGTTAAAGACTCCAGTTCTATGAATCTTGGTGGCTGTAATCTTCTGTTCAGAGTAACAATTGCACTTCGATTTACTATCTGTTTCCTGCTCATAGAAGTCTTTAAATCCTTAGGGCTTCCATTTCCTAACTCTAAAGTGAGGACTCTAAAGACTATTTGGGTTCAGGTATAAATACACCTACAAAAAATTATGTCAATGTTGAACTGAAGGTTCACTCTGCCAAAAATTTCTATACATTTCATTAATTCTCTCAATCATTAAATAAGATATGTATTTTTGTCTTGCTACCTGTTTCAGGAAAAGAAAGAAGTTTTTCCATGGGTAATTTGCAGTAAATCTGGAGACTAACTTAGGTGTATGAGGCTTACATTCTAGGGCATTTGCCTTGCATGTGGCTGACCCGGTTTCAATTCCTCCATCCCACTTGGAGAGTCCAGCAAGCACCAAGAGTATCCCTCCCACACGGCAGAGGCAGAGCCTGGCAAGCTATCCGTGGTGTATTTTATATGCCAAAAACAGTCACAACAAGTCTCACAATGGAGATGTTACTGGTGCCCGCTCGAGCAAATCGATGAACAAGGGGATGACAGTGATACAGTGCTACTACAGGGCTATGGGGAGTCCAGTGTTGAGGCCATTTCTGGCTGAGCGCTCAGCTTGCTTTTGGCCCAGTGCTTAGTATACTGGGGATCAAATCTGGGCCAGCTACATGCAAGGCTTATGCCTTAACCCCTGTACCACCTCTCTATTCCAGCGCTAACATTTTGAAACCACTGTGTGGCACCATATTCAGTGAATTATGAAATGCCATAGTGACTCTATACATGTGAATCATTAGCATCAGAGTTCATTATCACCAGCATCACTTTTTTTTTCCCTCACACCTGGCAATACTCAGGGGTTACTCCTGGCTCTGCACTCAGGAATTACTCCTGACAGTGCTCGGGGGACCCTATGGGATGCTGGGAATCGAACCCGGGTTGGCCACATGCAAGGCAAACGCCCTACCCGCTGTGCTAGCTGTGCTACTACTCCAGCCGCATCAATATCACCAGCATCACTGTTAATTCTCCTTACGGGCATATTTCTGCTACGGTAAGGTGTTCCTAGACCATTAGTGCTGTGGGAGAATATTAAATAAAAAACAATTTATTGTAAGAGTCGAACCGGGCTTCTAAACCATAACTTCTATGGACTCACGTTCTTGATCTCAAAAGGAAGATGTAAAATTGCAAAAATCCTGAGATCCTTCATCAATGCAAGTCGAGGGGAAGACTGTGTGTTTGGAAGGCTCAGAACTTCAGGTATCAGAATCAGTGGCGGTGTCAACCTTTCAAAGACCCTTACTGTGGAAGAAAGTCTGAAATACTGAACCCAGAAAAAATGAAGTGGTTGAAGTTTTAAATCAGCCCAAGAAGTCAAATCAAATGGATTGTTTCCTGGGGTTGGAGCGATAGCACAGCGAGTAGGGCGTTTGCCTTGCACTTGTCCGACCCGGGTTCGATTTTCAGCATCCCATATTGTCCCCTGAGACCGCCAAGGAGTATGTCCTGAGTGCAGAGTAACCCCTGTGCATAGCCAGGTGTGATCCAAAAAGCCAAAAAAAAAAAAAAAAAAGGGATTGTTTCCTACTGGTTAGGGAGAGCCAGTAATCCTCCTTCCCTTAAGTGGGCTGGGGTGGGGGGTTGGGGGGGTGGAGTGGCGGAGAGAGGGCTTGCTTGAAAAGGAAGACCACTGCAGCTGCAAAGACCGGGGTCAAAGGTCCAAGTAAACAAAAACGCCTGGGGGGAAGGGAGGCTCTCACTCTGCATTTATTCACACCTTGAATGGTTTCTGGCTGAGTGGTATTGATCTCCTGAGTTCAAAATATGCATTTTCTTGTTCAGTCCAATTGTTAGGAATTAACACCCCCTCTTTGAAAAGACAAAGGCTTTGTTAGTTTAAATAATCAACTTGAATAGGGCTTCGACCTCACCTGTGCACCTGTGCCAACTATGGAAGTCAGAAGCCCCGGGGTGGGTGCAGAAGCAAAATTCCATTGTGCTACTTTATGACTTCAGGCAGTGCTCAGCTATGCTGCTGAAAGTTCTGTTCCTAAGTACAGCAGTGCATATGTTTTAAACTCAGCGTCACAAGACATTAACATCCAGTGCAAATAATTTAATTGTCTGCCCCCTCCCAGAGCCTCGTCAGAAATTCAGGATATAATATTTTTTGCTTTATTAAAAAATAAGCTCTGACCCAAGCATACTTTTCCTCTCCATCAAGGTTGTACTGCCATAAATTATATTTCTTCCAACAAATACTTCACTCACCAATTCATATGATGTTCATACAATATTTCACTGCACTTTGATAAGAGGTTCTTCCTTAAATTGACTGAAAAACTATAGTAGCATTGGAAAACTCAATGCTGAAGATTTCTTTGAGATTTTCCGTCTTACTTGTTTAATTCAAATGTAAAACTCTGTAAAATTCCAAAATAAAATGCAGGTTTTAAGGACCATCATCTCTTTCATTGTTTGGACTTCTGGGACCTCCAACTGGGGCTAGAATTTTAATCAGTGCATGAACAAACTACAACTCTTTGACAATTATGCACACCAGGAGACATAGAAGACTATGTGTATTAATTATTTTAAAACCGAGCTAATAGATGTGTCTGCCCTGACTCCAAACTTTACCAAAACCAGAGTCTGAGAGGTTCACCGGAGATGCCAAGTCATGCCCAGTCTCCAAGTTGTGAAAAGAATCATCTAGCCAGGAGATGGATGATTTGATGGTCACAATGCCAATTAGCTCATTTAACACAACACAATTAACAAGGTAGCCTTTTTTTTTAATGAACTGGTGGTCCTGGTTTCTTGTTTCCGTGTCAAGTAGATAGAGCAGCAGATAACGGTAGCAATATTGAACTGGCGAGTTAAGTGATTTAATTTTGAAAGCATTACTGTTGCAGAGGCCACATTTAATAAATCAATGTGTTTAAGATGCTTGCAGACATATGGATTAAGGATTACTTTGCTGGTAGACGGCCTAGGGATCATGATACACTGCAAAGCCCTGCATGTCACTGGGACGTTGTTATTCTTGGTGGTCAGTAACAGGCATCTGCAGGTAGCCCGAGGCCCTCCCTGCACCCAACACTATCTGCTTTTCCTCCACAGATACCCACACTCTTCCAGGAAGACCTAACTAAGGATGCTTGCAAAGTCTTGTTGGGATAATCGATACAAGAGCCAGCGTGAACAGTTCATAAGTCATTCGCTGTTATGAATGACTTAAGACAATAGTGGACTGTTCTGATTTTTTTTCCAGCTGAATTACCTGTGCAGATGATAGTGAGGGAGGGAAGGAGGAAAGTAAAGATTCAGTGGAGAGAAAGGCCATGTCAAAGAAAACAGCTTGACTCTATAAGGTTCCTACAAAACAGTGTTCGGTTCTAGTAACTTGCCGGTTATCACACAGAGCAAACTTTCATACAGGAAATAAAACCTTGTCAGAAGAATAGAAGGGTGTTTTGTTGACAACAGAATATAATAACAAGACTAATTACTTTTCTTTTTCTCTAATGACAAATTCCCACCTATTTAAATCTGGGTCAATCAGTATGTTTGAATAGTAATTTGGCATCACAAATTCTAGAAGAGAAATATGTGAACACTTGAATGAAACATAAAAACTTTTATAGTTACTAGAATCATACAACTTTGGAAAACGAGATATGGAGAGAAGCTTAAAAAATGTGCAGTTCAAAAATTGATAAAATCTAGTGACCAGTTTAAGGGTCAACTTTATCAGGAGCAATGTGGGGTCAAGATCCTCTTTCTCACTTTAAAATATCTTTCCAGTGCTTCTTCCCAGCATGCACTGAAATTTCTTTAACATGAGTGGGGACTTGAAAAACGTTAGAAGATTTGAAATACCTAAGATTTGGATTTTCCACAACATCGCTGGTATGTTGTGTCACAGGTTAGAATAAAGCATAATTCTACTAAAAGCATTCTCCTTCCATATGATGGCCCAACCCTAACATCCCTAATATTTTATTTTAGATGAAATGCATCTCAATGCCACAGAGCCAGGGGGTTGGGGGAGGTGGGGTGGTGGGAGAGATACTGGGAAGATTGGTAGTAGAGAATGAGCACTGTTGGAGAGATGGGTACTCAATCATTGCATGACTGAAACATAAGCACAAATGTTTGTAAGTCTGTAACTATATCTCACGGTGATTCATTAAAATATATATATAAAAATAGATGCATCTCAATTAATGTCATTTCAAGCAGTGGAAATGCCAAAAGCCTGAAAACTGCTAGTGTTGGTGTGTCTGCAGTGAGAAAAGAATTCTCATTCGCTGTTGGTGGGACTGTTCACTGGTTCACAACCTCCATGGTTGTGAACAATATGGGCATGTTTCAAAACATAAGAACAGAACTACCATATGACCCATGGATATCCCTTTTGGGCATCTATCCTTCAAACACAGCAACATTAACTCAAAGTGATCTACTCAAAGGCCTGGAGCGATAGCAAAGCCGGTAGGGTATTTGCCTTGCACGTGGCTGACCCAGGTTTGATTCCTCCATCCCTCTTGGAGAGCCTGGCAAGTTACCCAGAGTATCCCGCCCGCATGGAAGAGTCTGGCAAGCTACCCCTGGCGTATTCGATATGCCATGAACAGTAACAACAAGTCTCACAATAGAGACGTTACTGGTGCCCGCTCAAGTATATCAATGAACAATGGGACAACAGTGCTACAGTGCTACATCTATACAAATCTATATTCACTGTAACCCTTAGGACAATAGTCACAATATAGAAATAACCTGATATAGATAAATGGAGCCAGAGTTGTAATATCTGTCTACATGAGCAATGAGCTATTATGCATCTCTAAGAAGGAACCAAGTGGCCTGTCATAGCCATGTCACCAGACTTCACAACAGGCTGTTTCACTTGGGGCACCCAAGAGGGGGATGGATGAGAGCCCTCCCTGCCCTCAGGGACCCCACTGAAAACCTCCAGAACCCAACTGCCACCATGCTCAAGGCCGCTCCTCACACGCTCGGGTCAAGTCTCATGCACAAGTTAATATATTCCTGGACTGCACACCCGCATTTGCGGCTGCACAACACATCATAACACACTCCCTACCCATTCTCTATAAGTACCACACCACTTTTGATGGGGTTCAAATAGTAGGCAACAAATCACAGAGGGAAATATATATATATATATATATATATATATATATATATATATATATATGTGTGTGTGTGTGTGTGTGTGTATGCATATATACATATTTTCAAATATATATAAGAAAGCTCTCATTACTCAACCTTTAAAACATGCTAGTGATATCCTTAAGTATGTCTTAATGACCCCTGCCAAAATAGAACAATCTTCACACTGTTTCCTCTATGGATACATTTTTGGTAGCATTTTCAGATGTTTTTCATAAGACAATATAAAATATATTATTTTGGTTGTGCTTTGGGACAGGGATCAGGGCTTGGGATGGAAACATTCCCAATTTGGTGGTGGGAGGGCGTAATGGTGGTGGGATTGATGTTTGACTATTACCACTGTACTGTAGCACTGTCATCCCATTGTTCATCGATTTGTTCAAGCGGGCACCAGTAAGGTCCCATTGTAAGACTTATTGTTACTGTTTTTGGCATGTCAAATATGCCACAGGTAGCTTGCCAGGCTCTGCCATGTGGGCGAGATACTCTCGGTAGCTTGTTGGGCTCTCCGAGAGGGGCGAAAGAATCTAACCCAGGTTGGCCACATGCAAGGCATATGCCCTACCCACTGTACACCCAGATAAATAAATCTATGTCAGTTAATCATGGAGTCCCCTTGTCTTACTTTAATCAGGCCATGTCAGGCCAGGACGTACTTGTTTCTGAAGTGTATTTTCAACCTAGTGCCTGAGCAGACACAGAAAAAGCATTCAATGAAAATAAAAAGCCTTCCACATGAGCTGGGGGAGAAGGTAGCTGGAGTAGAGAAGGAAACACCCAGTCAATGATGGTTGAAGGAATCGCTCGGGATAGGAGGTGTGTGCTGAAAGTTGATAAAGGACCAAACATGATAACCTCTCAGTATCTGTATTGCAAACCATAATGCCCAAAAGGAAGGAGAGAGTATGGGGGAAATTGTCTGCCATGGAGGCAGGGGGAGGGCTGAAAAGGGGAGGAGTATATATTGGGGATGTTGAGGTAGAGAATGTGCCCTGGTGGAGAGGTGGGTGTTTGATCACTGTATGATTGAGACTCAAACATAAAAAACTTAGTAACCATATCACAGTGATTCAATAATGAACAAAAATAGGGTGAAAAAAATTAAAACATCCAAAGATACTGACTCCGAGGTTAGAACTTTCCATTCACCATTGTCCTCTAACATTTCTATGATATCCTCCTACTTATCAATGAAATCGTATTAACATAACCGAACAGACAGCAATTCCCCGCCCCATTCACAAAGGCAGTTAGGTAACAAGTTTTATTTTTCATCTGAACCAGTAGAGTATTCCTTCTCCTCAATGAACTAGAAAGAAAGAACACCAATGAGAGGATTTCCCACTTTGATGCAAAGAAGTCTTTTAATCTCTGATTTTTTTAAATGCCCTCCTTAAAGTCTTTGTCACAGATATATCTGGAGGACATTTCTGTGATTCTTCTTCACTGAATGAAATGGGAATTTCACCTAGCATAGAGTTCATTTGCACAACTCAGATCTTCTCATTTAATGGCTTATATAGGATATATATCTACCTCTCTCCCACTGATTTTTATTGGATTTAGTTATACAGAATCATTCTTTTGAAGATGGTTCTTCAACCAATAATTATTGGCATCAAATATCAAAAGGCAGTATCTCTTCTCGGTAGCAATTTGGAAAAGAAAAATGCTACCCCAATTTGGCTATCCATCCTGTGTAGCAACCATAGAACTGTATGCCTAGTAAAGTATTGGGTGTAATTTGCCATGTAGAGCAAGGGATGTTGAATAACAGGCAGACAACTCTTCTTCTGTGCACTTCACTGGTGCTGTGGAACCTCTGGTAAAGCAGACAAATGGACAGTAGACAAGACCACACAACTGAAAGGAAGACCATTAGGAAACCACCCACATTCTTGTGATGGAACCTCTTCTCTTTTTTTCTGACTGCTCTGTATCTTCTCAAAGATATGAAGAACATTTTATCCCTGCGAAAATACAGTCACCGACCCTACACAATTCATGAATAAATTGTACATTTTTCAAGGTTGTATACAAAAATATCATTTTTTTGCTAAAATACACAATGGGTGGGGCATTCGCCTTACATGTGGCCGACCCAGGTTTGATTCCTCGGTCCTTCTCAGAGAGCCTGGCAAGCTACCAAGAGTATCCCGCCTGCAAGGCAGAGCCTGGCAAGCTCCCCATGGCGTATTCGGTATGCCAAAAACAATAACAAGTCTCACAATGGAGACATTACTGGTGCCCGCTCAAGCAAATTGATGAACAATGGGATGACAGTGACAATGACATATATGTTAGAGAGGGACACAACATTTACTGACATAATTATGTACAATAGTCAAGGGTTCTTTCTCACATGGTCATCTGGGTGCTTGCCAACATCTCAGGATTTTGGCTCATGCAAATTGGGTGCTCAGTGTTGGCGGGTCAATATTTAAGAGGCAAGAGTTGATGCGAGAAAACCAGGTTTCCTGAGTGGCTGGCAACATGTGCAGATGGTGGTCTCATGTCCCAGAAAGCCCTCCCAGAAAACCATGTCATAAGGAGAAGCAGTTTTACTGGGAAAGCAACTGGGAGACAGCATTTTTTAGGAAGTTATATTATAGGCTGGAAGTTGGGGGGGTCAGTAAATAGTCACCTGGAGACCCCCCTATCCAAGTGCCTGCAAACAGGTTTCTAATGAAGGTTTTTATCTTCTAATCCTTAGGAAAAAACAGTGAGGCTCTTTTTTTTTGGGGGGGGGGTGTCACACCTGGTGATGCTCAGGAGTTACTCCTGGCTCTTATTCAGGAATTACTCCTGGCAGTGCTTGGGGGACCATATGGAATGCTGGGGATTGAACTCGGGTCAGCCGCATGCAAGGCAAACACCCTACCCGCTCTACTATGGCTCCGGCCTCCACTGAGGCATTTTTTAGCATCTCAATCACCCCTAACCTAATTGCCTGTCTGGTTTCTAATAGTCAACTTTTAATTTCTTTGCTTTTTCTTGGTTTATTTTGCTTGGGGACCACCCCAGGGAGTCTGAAGAGCTTCCTCCAGACTCTGCACTCAGGGTTCACCCCTGGAGAGCCTTGGAGGACCATGTGGGGAGCTGGGAATTAAATCCAGTTGGCTTCATGCAAGGCAAGCGCCATACTTGCTGGACTATGGCTCTGGTCCTTACTTTCCTTATGTGTTTTTTGGGGGGTGGTGTTAGGGCCACACCTAAGTGGCATTTGGGCTCTTCTCCGAGCTCTGTGCTGGGAGACGCTGCTCCCACTTATTCTTAACAGAGAATCAGGTGGCATTATGGCTCCAACCAAGATCAACCACATGCACAACCAGCCCTGGAAGCCCTGTACTATCTCTCCAGTCCCAACTCTTCACTTTTCTGGACCAACTCCAGGGAGGGCTGTACTCTCACAAATGTCCTTGCAGTGCCCAGGGCCCGAGACTTCCTCCCACACCTACAGGGAAGTCCTCTCTTTGCTTTCCTCTCTCTGTTCCCCAAGACTCCCTGAGCAGTATGCAGAGGTGGAAATCAAGGCCTTGCTAGTCCTAACAGGAGACTGGGTCTGGGGTGAGGTGGGGGGTGGATAGGAGGGCGCTGGTTCTGATGGCAAAATAAATAACATGGTGGGCTGGGAAGTCTTCGAAGGTCAGGGCCACTTGTGTTGCATGTGTGAGGCCTTGAGCTCCATGCCTGCCAACACATGGTCCCCTGGGCACCACTGGGTGCAGCCCTGGAGGTCTGGAGCATGGGTGAGCCCAGATAGCACCACCTGGGTGGGACCTAGCATTGAACTGCCCAGATTAGCTGAGTCATAACAGCAGCAGCCTCTGAGACATCCTGAGTACTGTCTCTGGAGGACCCACCCCAATAAATAAAATCAATAAGTCAACATAAGGTACATAATACCGGCACTAAATCACATGGATGGTAGTATATAATCCTAAAAAAGAAATAATTCTAAATTGATGAATGACACCAGATTCATTATTTTTGGGGAGAATAATGAGTGATAGAGCAGTAAATGGATTTCTCCTTTGTAGAACTTCTTGGAGTTAAATGTCCCTCATTTGTGACTGGAGCGATAGCACAGCGGGTAGGGCATTTGGCTTGCATGCGGCCAACCGACCCGGGTTCATTTGAGTCCTCTGTCCCTCTCGGAGAGCCCCCCAAGCCACGGAGAGTATCCCGCCTGCAAGGCAGAGCCTGGCCAGCTACCTGTAGCGTATTCAATATGCCAAACACAATAACAAGTCTCACAATAGAGATGTTACTGGTACCCACTTGAGCAAATCGATGAACAATGGTATGATAGTGTGACAGTGCGACAGTACTACATGTGTGATAGATTTCCTGAAGAGTAGAACATACCATCTTGTATTTTGTCACATAACACGCTATGACCATCTCGTTCAAAGGGAAATAAGCTTTTATTCAAGACTTTTACACCGAAGATATTGCAGTGGGGTGGGGGAAGTAGGGGGCAGAGACTGAATTCAATTCCAAATTCGGGAAGGACAGCTGAAGTTATAGCTTAGTCTGAGCATGTGTGGTGTGTGTGTGTGTGTGTGTGTGTGTGTGTATGTGTGTGTCTGTGTTTGTGTGTTGAGTCTGTCTGTGTCTGTGTGTATGTGTATTTGTGTACATGTTTGGTGAGGAGAGGCAGTAATAGATGGAACGAGGCATTCTTATTAAATGACTTGTACCATGTAAATGGCTTAGTAAGAGAAGAGGATGGGAGGTGTGAGGGTGACCGATGTGAAAGGTCATTTGCTAGAAAGGTTAGAAGGTGAATGTTTCATTCACTAGATGGAAAACCCTTTGGGTAGTTGAACTAGTTGCCACCGAACATATTTCGGAGGCCACTGACATCCTCTATTATAGTACCAAGCACGTCATCTCAATTGCTCTGCATTGATTTCAGCTGCTAAACACAGAATGGGAATCCTACCTCATAAAAACCATGCCAATGCTTGCCTTAGAATATTGGAATTTTCTAGGTAGCGAAAATAAAGCATTACTTAGCCTACCTTTGTTGAATCTGAGTTTCCTTCTAAAACAATCTTTATTTTCACTCATTCGCTAAATAACTTTGGGCAAGACACTTAACCTCTGGATCTTCAATTCCTCATTGGTATAATAAAAAGGGTTTAACAGAATGCTCTCCCATGCCCTTTCTATCATAAAAAAAATACCTGTTAGGTCTTCTGTGCTTCCTTGTATCCAATTAATGTTTTACAAAGAACAGATTAAAAGGATCAGTTTTCATGCCATAGGCTGGAAAGAACAGATGATTTTAGAAAGGAGAGGAAGGCCAATGTCAAATTCTAATATCTTCTGACAAAAGATGTATTTGTTTTGGTATTAGAGAAATCTCTCCCAAAAGAGAACGGAATGCTCTAAAAATAGAAGAATCTTGTTTCAGGATGTAAAACTGAGGTACCAGATTGAAATATAAATCCCAAATGAATGGTAAAGAGGGAAGATTCTGGTTTTTTTTTCCTCCTGCAACAAGTCACTTTTTGCATCAGATATTCACTGCAACAGGACTAATTTATCCCAATAGAAAAGAATGTGGAGAGGCAAAATCCACTATCAAGGAAGGTGTTTAATGGAATGAATTAAATTCGTCAACAAGCTTAGTGGAAGAATAGTTGGTATTAAATTCCTTCCTAGGAGGTCAACCCCATACCTTGAAAAAAAAATAACAAAAAAAATTGACATCCCACATTTCCTGATGTCCCCCAAGGGGGTAAAACACTCAAATACGTATTTTACCATTCTGAGTAGAATTATGAATACAAACTCCTGGGTTTTTTTTACTCAGAAGCAAGATTTGAACAGTTAAATGCATAGCATCCCTGGCTAGTTTCTCTGATCAAATATGACACTTTTATAATAAAATGCAGAGCTGCAGTGGGGTGTAGCCCTCAATCAGGGTGGAAAGAGGAAGGCCACAGCCAGTGGGGAGTGGAAGAGAGAGATCTGAACCCTGACTTCCCGTCCCTGGGTGCAAGGTTTGTGTTCCTTTGGTCTCCTTTCTAATTTGCTATGAAAAACTAAGCAGAAATTAGGCAAGTTTTGCAGGAGGGGGCTGACCAGCTAGTGGAATCAACGTGCACCTCGTCCCATGGAATTCGTGATCTCCGGTTGCGGTCCCTGTCTGGGGATTTGTTGTTCTGTTTTCTGATTCGGCACTTGATTTTGCAATCCGAGGGCCGTGGCAAGATGCTTCCCCGGAGTCCGGAGCCCTGGTCAGTTGAATTTCATCCATCTCACGCTGTCTTCTGCGAGCTAAATTGTTACAGCTCCACCTAGTGGACAAATTCACACAGCGATGCAGGGGAATGGCCGAGCAGCGAGGACCACCAAGCAAGCAAGCACCGAGGCTTGCAAGCACGGGGCAGGGACCAGGATGGGCTTTCAGGGGGAGGTGCCGGCTGCCCAAATCAGCCTGATGACTAGCAGGAAGCGGAGGGCTTCGGTGGCGAAATCAAAGCATGATTATTAGAGAGGGGAGAAAGCAGCAGCTTTCTCATTACTTCAAGGACCTCTAGAGATTTTTATAGCTTCTGGAGGCTGCTGCTAGGTAGGGAGCGCGGCGAGTCGGAAGAGGAAATTAATAGAATTCACAGGTGAAAACGAATTCTTGGAATTTTCAAATATATATATATATATATATATATATATGTAGCACTGTCATCCCGTTGTTCATCGATTTGCTCCATTGGGCACCAGTAACGTCTCCACTGTGAGACTGCAAGCTCCCGAGAGCATCCTGTCCACACGGCAGAGGCTGCCAAGCTATAAATAAATAAAATAAAGCACACAGCGGGCTGATGTGCTCAGCCTTTGGGAGTTGGACCAGCCTCCCAAGATTCTTGAAGAGCTAAACCGGCCAAGTCAGGCAGGGGCATAGCTTGATCACGCACCCCCATCTGCCCTCCTGGGTTCATTACTGGAGTACTGTACTCTGTTTACAGGGGCTTGGAGAGTTGATGTGCACATGTGCTTTTGCGTGTCCTCTTAAAGAGATGAGGGGAATACTGGGGATTTTTGTGGTGGGAAATGTGCACGGGTGAAGGGATGGGTGTTTGACGACTGTATGACCGAAGCTCAAACGTGAAAGCTTTGTCACTGCATCTCACGGTGAATCGATACAAAGGGGGAAGATTAATAATAACATTAAATTAACATTCTGGATTTTAAAAAAAAGGAGGCACGACCAGAAGCCCAAGAGCTGAGTCGCTGTGCCCAGGATCCCCAGAGAAAAGAAATCTCGAGAATCGCACACACTAGGTGTGGATTTCTGGGGAAGGACACACAAAAATGCAACCATCTTTCCAAATCATTGTCACCGGGTCACCTCTTTGGCCCTTTTCTGCATGTGGTGCTTGTGTGACCCTGGGGCTCAAGTGCTCCCGAGATAGGACAGGAAATTCCTCTCTGTGCAACGCAGCCCTCCCTGGGCTGTTTTATTCCGTATAATGCGCAGCGGCTCTCGGAGAGGAACTGACAAAACAACTTCTGCTGATTTTCTTTTATTCAAATCAAGTTACTTTTTTCCTTTTTATCCACATCTATAGGGTGCACTCAGAAAGCATTTGCATCGGTAGCAATTTTGAGAGTGTCCTTGACACGAACAATTTCTATATTTGAGACACAGTCTCTTCCGAGGAGCGTGGATAATACGAGAAGGCTGAGTTGGCACAAACATTGCAGAAGCCCAGGTAAATGGCACCTGGCATGGAGTAGGCCTTCCACGGATATTTCTGGAATTGAATTGGAAAGGCAGTTTGTGTTCTAATAGGTCTGATTTGACATGCTTCCCGAGGCAGCTGGGTGGACGGCTGAAATGAGAAACATCAAGGGCCAAAGCAATCGGCTTTGGACTAAAATATTTTGGGGGGTTTGTGATCAAGAATGAGGTTGAATCAGCTCTGACCTCCCCCCCATTTTTTACTATGTGGTGATTAATCACTGTATCATTGTCACTGTCATCTTCTTGTTCATCGATGTACTTGAGCGGGCGCCAGGAACATCTCCATTTGTCCCAGCCCTGAGATTTTAGCAGCCTCTCCTTGCTCATTTTTCCCAAAGATTGGAGGCTCTTTGCAGGGTCAGGAGAATGAGACCTGTTATTCTGTTATTCAATTTACATGACTATGAAACAGAGAGAGTACGACTGGCGTCCAACTCAGAATTTTTGTAACAATAACATCAGCCATATATGAAAATATCAGAATCATATTAGACTCTGCATAGCAATTATAAGTTCCGGCAGTTTGGGGGCATCATATTGAAGATAGATAATCAGGTTCAGTTTGTATGTAAGTTGATCAAGAAATTGTAAGTGCATTCTGCTTCTGATTCTGTTTTTTATTTCTTTCCTTTTTTTTTTTTTTTTGGTTTCTGCTTTTAGAGTCACACGCAACGATACTCAGGGGTTACTCCTGGCTCTGTACTCTGGCATCACTCCTGATGGTGGTCAAGGGAACATAGGGAATGTCAGAGATCGAACCTAGGTCAGCCTCGTGCAAGACAAATGCCCTCCGCACTGTACTATGACTCTGCTGCTATAGCTTCTGCTTCTGAAACCAAGTATTCTGAAACAAGGGCCCAATAGTTGGCACAGTTTTGTGGAGAAAGAAGAAATACGAGGAGAAAACATTTTATTAAAGAGAAACCATGGCTTTTTTTTACTTCTCTACTTTTATTTTTCACTAGTCATAAGACAAAAAACCTTCGGTGGAAGCTTTCAATAATTTTTTTTAGACTGAAGGGATAATGCAAGGTTACGGGACGCTGCTTGTCTTCATGTGGCTGACCTTGGTTGGATCTGTACAGCTATATGGCCCCTGGTACTAAATAGAGCATCACCAGAGGTCAGACCTGAGCATGTCTGGGCGTGGCCCAAGAATGCAAAGAACCAATAATATGATGTATTTCTCAGGGTAATTGGCATAACAATCATAATTTCAAACTCTGATCTCTGCAATGTGGGAGGCATAAGAGCCACACCAAAATATCCAAACTCTCATTCACAGAATGAGTAAGAAACTGTTATAAGGCCAGGGTAGCTAAGTGTCTGCCAGAGACATCCCAGTGGGCTGACTTTAAAGTTAGGCAATTCCCAAATTTGTAAATTTGGGGTTACTAGAGGACTAGTGTCAAAAGGGAATGAAAGTGGAATTGTCATAGCACCTTCGTCCCATTGTTCATCGATTTGCTCAAACAGGCACCAGTAACGTCTCCATTGTGAGACTTGTTACTGTTTTTGGCATATCAAATACACCACGGGTACCTTGCCAGGCTCTGCTGTGTGGGTGAGATACTCTCTTTAGCTTGCCAGGCTCTCCGAGAGGGGCAAAGGAATAGAACCTGGGTCGGCTGAGTGCAAGGCAAACACTCTATCCGCTGTGCTATCACTGCAGCCCAAATAAATAATATATATTATAAAATTATTTTCATTTTTTAATTTTTTAAATTAAAAATTTGATTTTTCAATTTTTAAAAAAATAAAATTATTTTTAAATAAATTTTTTAAATAAAAATTTTAAAATTTTTTTTAAAATTTTTAATAAAAATTATTTTTTTCTTTAATAAATTTTATTGAATCACCATGTGGAGGGTTACATAGTTCTCAGGATTATGTCAGTTATACAATACTCAAACACCCTTCCCTTCACCAATGCCCATATTCCATCACCAACCACCCCATTATACCTCCTGCCCCCTCCCGCCTCCCCAGTCCCCGCCCTTGAAAGTGATAAATTTCACTTCGTCTACGCTTTATCTTGGTTACATTCCAAGTTTCAACACATAACTCACTATTGTTGCTAGGGTTTCCCCCCAAAAAAGAAAAGACAGTCCCACTGTCAAGGAAGCATTTGATGGCTCTCCATTGCTGAGAATGTAAAGATATTAAGTCCCGCTGTTTGTTACATAACTTTTCTATTTACCCCCCCCCCCTTGTCCACCAAGTTCTAGCCTGTTTAGTAATCACCACGCCGCCTGACAAAGGGAAAAAAAAAACGAAAAAGATGGTTATTTCCCGTCATCAGCCGGCGTGGGGCTCTGGCTTAGTTGATAGTCTGGTAGAATGTCTGCAAGCAGTTTCTGGAACCAAAAGTAATACGCTGGTATCGGCCCCGGCTCAAGATTCCACCAGCGTCCCACTGTTCCAAGTACATAATAATTTATTCCCTTGTATCCCATTCCCACGCCACCAGGTCCATGTCAGCTTAATGGACATCATACTATGGTTAACGCCACACTGCGTTTCTTCCCGAGAAAGAAGGATATTTCTTCTCAGCCGGCGTGGGGATATGGCTTAGTTCAGTCTATAGAGATGGCTACCACTTTGATTGCCTTCAATATTTCAGCAAAAGACTTACTATTCTTGTTAGGATTTCCCACCAAAGTCCGACCAGTTAAAAAGGAACCATTTCATATTGGTGATGATTAAATGACATTAGGTCGAGCGGCCATGGCAGCGGCCTCGCAGCTTTGAATTTCTGTATAAAGTCCAGGGAAAGTACAGCCAGAAATTACACGTCACTACAAACTTTAACCCTATTATGGTCCCCCCAAAGTCCAACCCGTTACAAAGGAACCATTTCATATTGCTGATGATTAGATGACATTAGGCTGCCGCGGCCGCGCGGGTTTGGGTTTCTATATAAAGTCCAGGGAAAATTCTGCCTAAAATTCTATCGCTACAATCTTTTACCCTTCAACAAAAAACTCAGTACTATTGTTTGTACTTTCCCCCCACGGTAATAATAAAAATTATTTAAAAAATTTTTTTAAAATAAAATTATTTAAATTTTTAAATTAAAAAATTTTCATCTTTAATTTTTTAAAAACTTGAATGACAATGAGGTACACAATTACAAAGCTGTTCATGATTGGGTTTCTGTAATATAATGTCCCAACACCTGTCCCTTCACCAGTGTACCTATTCCACCATAATGTCCCTGTTTTACCCTGCTCGCCACCACCTCTATGGCAGGCACTTTTCTTCTCTCTCTCGTAAAAATGTTTTTAAATGATCTGTTTATTTATTTATTTCTTTGGGTCACACCGGGCGATGCTCAGGGGTTACTTCTGGCTCTGCACTCAAGAATGACTCCAGGTGGTGCTCGGAGGACCATAAGGGATGCTGAAGATCGAACTCAAGTCTGCCGCTTGCAAGGCAAACACCCTCCCTTCTGTCCTATCACTTTAGCCTACTCTCTTAAAATTTTAAAGTAATCTATGTAATATGTAAATTTAAAAATATGGAATATAGTAGACAAAGATATTCATAAGCCTTAGCGAACCTCTTCCGGTGACTGATCCGACGAGCTACTTTTCAGACGTTTTAATAAACATCACCCTTCAGTGTTAATCCCCCCGAGAAACCTCTCCTGCTGCATCTAGAGCCCAAACTCCTCAAAGCCCCTTCATGGAGCTCGGCTGTGGATGGAGGGTCTGAGCTGGCATCCCCGCTTCTTTACTCCTCTGACTATATTCCATGCTGGGTGCTACTTTGACGAGGGCAGCGACTGCATTGTTCCTTCTTTTTTTCTTCTCTTTGGGTCATACTCGATGATGCACAGGGTTGACTCCTGGCTCCTGGCTCTGCACTCAGGAATTTACTCCTGGCGGTGCTTGGGGGACCATAGGGGATGCTGGGAATCGACCCCGGGTCTGCTGCTACCCGCTGTACGATCACTCCAGCCCCAACTGCAGTGTTCTCTGTCCAGCACTTGCATTTGACGGCGCTTGCTGCGCAGCGAACACTCCACTGCCAGTCTGCTGATGACAGTGAAAAGGTCTCCGAAAAAGAAAAGAAAGAACCAGAGCACCCTGGTGGTGGGTATCCCCTTCCCTCACTCAAAGGTTCCTTCCTTTCCTCCCAGAAACAACAGCGCTGGCCGGCGGCAAGTGAGTCCAGGGAGCACTGCATTCTCCCATCTCCCATACGTGGCTCCTGCTGAGACACTCGTCTGCAGCGCACCAGTCGTGCAGTGTCTACACTCCATATAAGCGCCCAAGATCTGATCCACTCTGCCCCTCTAGCCTCACATTCTTAATGCTTAAACTGTGCCCCGGCGACTTTTCTGTGAGTTAAGAGATGTACAACACGGGCAGAGCCAAAATCAATCTTAATGAAGGAGAACTCTGGAATTATGATGGAAGGGAGGTACATTAGCCCAGGGCCCCCTCCCCCCTCCCCGCTCTCCCCTCCCCCCTCCCCCCAACGACACTGCTGTTATTGATGTTTGGACAGATGGGAAAAGCGAAACAGGAATCAATACTTCGATCCACTGAGTTCTCTGAGGATCTGAATTTTTAATCCATCCCACACGAAGGCTGGTGGTGGTGTTGAATAAATACAGCGGCGACCCCGAGGGGGCTTGCTCTGTGTGGGAGAGACATTCGCCCCCATTCCTGAGGCTTCTGGTAGGTCAGCCTAGTAGGCAGAGCCTGTGAGATCTGAGCCTGTGAGAGGCTTTCCCCGATGACTGACACCTGGAGTTGAGTTTTCCCCGACTTGAGCAGAGTTTGACTCATCACCTTATGCTTTTCTCCCAAATAAAAGTTCTTCCTAGAACACCTGAAGATTTCAATGAATTCTCCTATCTGATTTCTTGAGGTTGGGGCTGGTGTGATAATACAGCGGGTAGGGCATTTGCTTTGCATGCAGCTGGTTCGGGTTTGATCCCCGACATCCCATATAATCCTCCAAACACAGCCAGGAGTAATTCTTGAGTGCAGAGCCAGGAGCAACCCCTGAGCATCGCTGGATGTGACCGAAAAAGCAATAAATAAATAAATAAATAATTGCTTAAGGCTGGTGCGTGCTCCTATATTTATTCTATACAGAACCCCCTCTTTCTTATCTGAAATTAGCATCAGCTCCAAGTGGTAACCCCCAAAATAATTTTGCCACAAGTCTCCCAATTCCTGACTGTAGCTATTTATATTAACAAGTCTCACAATGGAGACATTACTGGTGCCCGCTCAAGCAAATCGATGAACAACGGGAGGACAGACAGTGCTACAGTGCCTGTGACTTCAGCCAACTGAAGTCTCTCAAATGATAATTAAAGACCAGTTGTCCTTTGCATCATTAAATAGAAAAAAGATGCAGTAATGCGTGTGTGTGGTGGGAGGGGGAGTGTTTTATGGGGTTTTATATCAGGGTATTTTACCCTTTTCTTTTGTGTTTTCACTTCAAATGCAGATCAGTCTGTCTAGAGAAGAGAGAGTTAAGTAGATGCAGCCACAGTAGGGGTCTGTGTGTGGGGAGGAGGTGACTGATTTGTGAGTGGGGACTCACAGAATTAGCCCATATTCTGAAGAAGCTCAGTTGAGATCTTACTCCACATTTATGATCCATGGTTTTACAAACTAATCCCATCACCTTTTCATATATATTTTTTTGTGCCTTTTTGTTTTTTGAGCTACTTTGAGTATATTTCGGAAATCAAATCTTTCTGGATCAGTAGCCCAAACTTTACTGAACTTTCAGTGAAATTCTAGGCATTTTGCTCTCTGGGACATAGAGATAGAACATACATTCTGCCTCAAGTTGATCATTGTGTACTTGGTAAGGCAGATAGTAAGACCTCAGATTTTAACGTGATGCTATAAATGTAGCGCAAGAATCTATAAAGACACCTGGATCTCTCTTGGCAAATGGAAAGACGAACAAATTGGGGAAGAGATGTGGTGAGGGAGGTCGTATCTGAAACAGAAATTTTTCATGGTCAATGGTACACTTCCAGGTGGCTAAGAAAGCTCAAAGCTTTCATTGTAGAAGGGATAAGGAGTCTAAAACTCAGGTCTCCGGAGCATTTTGACCTAGAAAAACTAAGACATTTGCTAGTCCTTGAGCACAAAATGTCAACAATTTACAAAATCTAAAGGACCAACTTCCTACCCATATGTAAAGGGAATTTCTGATACGGAATGGATGGACATAAGGACAAACGTGTTTATGCTCCTCATGGAGGAAGAGGCTCAAGTGAGTCGTTTTCAAGCAGCAACTCCGGTCCAGCAACGGAGACTGATGAGATTGTCCTTGGAAGTCTCCAGAAACCTAGTGCGCTTGTCAGAGCTGATGCCTACTGCCAGACCGCCCAGGGGCTGCACGGCCCGCCTGTGTATCCAGGACATGTGGATTTGGCAAGGGTAATTCCATTCCTCTTGGCTTATGGTCATCTCAAGAAAGCCTATTTATCTCTGCTCTCCACAAAACCTCAATAGGTCTCTGGAAAAGAGAAGGGATTTGCAGGTAGGGAGTGATCAGCTTTGGCTTAAAGACATTTAATCCATCTGTCCTCGACACTTAACCAGTTTTCTAAAACAATCCTGACGATGCAATGAAAACCGAGAAATCTTTCCGAGGGAGTTATTTTAGAAAAAGGGATCACAGAATACGTAAGTACGAATCAGCTGTAGTATGACTGTATGTTACAATAAGAACTTACTTGCTCTTGAGCCATTATTAAGTATTCAATACTATGCTAACTGCTTAATGCATTTTTCCTAATTTAATCTCAAGATTCTTCTGAGGCATTTAGAGATATTAGCAACTAGATTTCATATAACCAGTAAGTGTAGGCACTCTACACATATATAATTGTTCATTTTCACAGTGATGAAAATTATATTTACACCTTAGCTTTCATTATACTGGTAAAGAAAGGAAAAAACCACTAACACCTATACTAAGAAACAACCACTACTAATTATGAACAGTCCTTCCTAGTATTTTGTTTCTACTACCTCATTTAACCATCCCCAACACATTATGAAGCTGATACTATCAAGGTTAAAACCAGAGAAGAAGGGGCCAGAGCCATAGTACAGCAGGTAGGGCATTTGCCTTGCATGTGGCTGACCTGGGTTCAAATCCTGGCATTCCATATGGTCCCCCAAGCACCACCAGGAGTAATTCCTGAGTGCAGAGCCAGGAGTAAACGCTGAGTGTGACCCAAAAAAAACAAAAACAAAAACAAACAAACAAAAACAGAAAAGGAAGAATCTATCCGTGACCACTGGTACTTATGGTCGGCCAACATAACATTGGCCACTGAAGACATGCAAATCCTGACCCCCAGAACATGTCAATAGGCTAGATTTGTACCTGACCTTCCCATAGCAAAACTGCAGGGCTGTCTACATCAGTCCTTAGGCATCCAGGAGTCTTTAGAAGAGAAAGAAGACATGGAGAGACTGAATGGGAGGAATGTTGGTGTAAAAACTTCATTTGTTGCAGTTGTCTTTGAAACCAGAGGTAGGAGATGGTATTAGGGAAATGGCAGTTTTCCCGTCGCTGGAGAAGACCTCAAAATAATTCTCCTGTGGGTGACTGAAGAGATAATACAGAGGGCAGGACTCTTGCTTTCAATCCCTGGCAAACTAGATGGTCCTTGGAGTGAGCCCGGAGTGATACTGGAGCACCGAGTCCTGAGCACCACTGGGTATGACCCTAAAAACTAAAACTAAAGTTGAAAAAAAAATATTCCCCTGCAGAAACCTTCTAAAGCAAAGCAGTTTTCCACAAACTAGATCTCCTTGCTTTTACCCAGCATACGGCCCATCGTACTGCTGTTCTGTAGAGAAAGAAACTAATAATGTATATGTGTATATTTAAGTCCCCAAGTTGTGGGCATTTGTCACAGCTGTTGGAGAAAACGGATATGGCACTTTGTAACCATTTTTCACTTAATCCTCCCATCGGCTTTGCAAAGTTGACATAATTATTTCTATCTTACAAATAGGAGAATTGTGACTTTGATGCCTTAATTAACTTTTCCAGAGGCATTTACCTAGTAAACAGGCGTCTGCAGCCCCTGATTTTGCAATGTCGTCTTCGTGCAAATCTTAGCGTTGGCTGACCCGGTAATTCTATCAATTTTCTAAGAGACCTTTCAGTTGATTTGTATAATTGGGTATGTCAAAACAATAAATAGTTCTCTACCTTCCTTAACCTTGCTCCCAACTCTTCCTCACATCAAATTCGGGAGTAGTGGCTGTTCTTTCGAGATATGCTAAGAGTAGGAGGGATTTAAAGATAAATGCCTATTATATTACATTTTATCCTTTCTCCAAACCTCAAGATTTCAGTGCAAAATGTGACATACTCGAATGTTGTCTAAAAGAAGTAAGAGATTAGTGGGATTTCTCTGCAAGCCCTTTCCGCTATAATACCCTGACCTGTTTCCTGTGGGCAAATGAATGCTCTGTCTTTTACTAAGGACCTCACTGATTTCACCTGTTATTCACTTACACAGATGCTAGCGCTCTGTTACAAGGGAATGTGTTTTGTTCACCGCAGAATAACTTTTCTGGCCATGAAAGAGCTAGGGATACACATCACTATGTCACCCAGTATGGATTATACTAACTTCTCCACACCCAAACATACTGGGGTGGCTTTAGAATGCATTCATTCAAAGTACACTGGATTTAGGATTCTTTGGGACAGAAGAAGGAAGTTAAAAATGCCTCCATCCATCTGACACTTCTATTCTTGGCTGGGAAAAGGTCAAGTATTACCTATAGAAAAGAAATGCATACATGTATTCTTCTATTCACTTGCTACCCAACCACCATCTTACTATACATCTATTCAATGTATATTTTCAAGCTAATCTATCTACAAGTCACCAGTCTACTTGGCAAGATGCACACACAAGAGAGAGGAATGTCACTGCAAATACTTTGGGAAATGAACGGATATTCGAACTATAGTTGTAGAGAGTAAAATAGAACTTGTGAGATGAACAAGACAAGACTGACTCACGTACCAAAAAATATCAACGTTCTCCACAGAATTTCAACAAGACTCGTCTTATGGCCAGAAAATATTCTCAATGTTTGAGACATATTTACAGATTTCTCAGTATGTGAAGAGCCAGAACATCCAAACTCATATAAAAATATCAACATCTGTTGAGAAGTTCCAGATGTCACCAAGACAAAAAAAAACTGGCTAAATTAAAAAATATATGTTGGGATATGTATAAAACATATATCCAGGACTGGAGTGATGACATAGCGGGTAAGGCATTTGCCTTGCATGCGGCTGACCCAAGTTCGATTCCTCCATCCCTCTCAGAGAGTCCAGCAAGCTACCGAGAGTATCCTGCCCGCATGGCAGAACCTGGCAAGCTACCCATGTCATATTTGATATGCCCAAAACAGTAACAACAAGTCTCAAAACAAAGACGACGGTACTGGTTCCTGCTCAAGGAAATCGATGAACAATGGGGCAACCGTGCTATATCCAGCATCTAATGGGGTTTGTGAGGAAATGGAATAGAAAGAAAATGGCTCAAAAATAAATTATATAAATTAAGTGGTTCTTTAAACCGAAAAAAATTAGCAACAACAATGGGTTGATGGGCTTGAAAGGATAATGCAAGAAACGGACGTGCCCACAGCCTTGAAGACAGATGGGTAGAAACGATGTAACTGAAAGAACAGAAGGACATCAGCTTGGGAAATATGAAGAGAATCTTGGTGATTTACGAGATAATAATAGAAGGTCTGATGTTCGCATGGCTGTAAATAGGAGAGAGGATGCCATGCTGACGTTTATGGAAACAGCACGCCATCTTCATCATCATCAGTATAACTGCCACAACCCTGCAGATACATGCAATTGAGCCAATGACAAAAAAACCAAAATCTCTTAAAATTCATATCTAGATAGATCACAGTAAAACTATTAAAAACTAAAGAGAAACCTCAAAAATGTGTTTGTGTGTTTGTGTGTTTGCAGGGGAAGGGTGATGGAAGGGGATCACGTGACTTTCCTAAAGGAAATGGGAACAATTTGAGTAATTTCAGAATACAAGCCAGGAAGGATCATGGTCTGAAGAAAGTGAAGCGACTTTTTCAAAGCCTTGGTAAAACAACCTTCAACCCCAAATTCTCTGCCCAGTGAGAATAATCCTCAGGAAGCAAAGTGAAATAAAGACATCCTCAAATGGAAATCAAGAGAACTCACCATCAGTAGATCTGCCCTGACAGAATTGTTAAAGGATGTTTTTGAGACAGAAGAAAGCGTTTTAAGGAAATACGGGGCAAATGTATGAAGAGAAGTGGAGATCATAAATACTGAGTGAATGTGATAGGACAAGTGTCCTGTGGATTGCTTTGTGCGATGTCTTCATTGTGGGTGGGGCTGTCAGTTCACATCCGGCTATGCTTAAGGGTCACTCCTGTGGACCTCTGGTGACATATGGAGTCCCTGGCTTCAAACATGGTTTGGCCACATTGCAAGGGGTGTGACACTCTTGACTCTCTTCCCACCCCTCATTCTGATTTCTTTCAACTATAGTTGACAAAGAAAAGCTAAAAATTATATCATTACTGATGTGATTGTCAATATACATAGCTACAATATACACAATAAATATACCATATAGAAAATCAAGACCACATTGTACTGGAGTACTAAAATAATAATTTTAAGCAGACTAAAGGCACTAAGTATTCATCATATAATTCCTAGGGTAATAAAAACACCAACATATAGAGGTTTTTTTTAATCTGTTATTCTGGGATCAGTGGTACCACATGAGGTGGTTCTCCCTGATTTCTCCAGGTTTGGTGCTCAGGGGTCAGTTATGGAGGTGCTCAGGATACCATGTGGTGCCTGGAACTGAGCACGTGCTTTGGTCCTCTGACCAGCAAGCAAGACTGAGCGGACATGTGAGTATGTGAGCATGTGTATGCATCAAAGATCCTGGGCACAATGCAGTGATCAAGTGTCATGCAGTAAAGGCTAAAGCCCTGGCATTGATTCCAAACTGGAGAGCCACCTGGCCAAAGCATTACTGAGATACAGTGTAAAACGCCACCATCTGCAGATTCCAACACTAATATTTCAAACTAATGCAAAAAAGAGAATCATCAAAACAAAAGAGATCAGAACAGAAAGTTGATTGAACCGAACCAAACATATTAACAATATTAAATGAGAAGCCTCCAAGCATACTGCATAAAAGACTGACATTGCCATTGTAGACTGTAAAATTATACAAATAATCTGCTTTACATAAAAAATTCAATCCATATATAATACAGATGTGATAGAGTGGAATAATGGAAAAATAAGGCCAGATATTAATATACTAATAAATAAACAATATGAAAATTCAAAGTAGGCAATATATGCTTTAGAGAGACAAAATTATCAGGGACAAAAGCAGATATCACATCATGATAAAGGGTTCTATTGAGAAAGTTGCAACAGCTTTGTGTATGCACCTAGTAAAGTATATTAAAATGGATATCTTAGAAACTTACAAAACTATAAAAAGAAACTGAAAAACTGACCATTATAGTTGGACACTTCAGCAACTCACTCCTGGTAAGAAATAAACTGGAGGCTGGAAAGGTGGTTCAAAGGGCTGAGTTCATACTACGCATGTAGGAGGCTCATGTTTAATCCCTGGCACCATGGAAAACAACCCTCAAACAGAGAACCAGGAATGACCACCAAGCATTACCATGTGTGGCATGCAGCCCTCACACCCCCAAACAAAGCAAATATATTGCATAGATAAACAAGGTGCTTAGAACTGAGTAAAACCATCACCCAAAAGATATAATTAATTAGATAACAGAGCACTTATCAGAAGACACTTATTATTTTTAGATACTTATGCAATATTCACTAAAGCACATCTTCAATACTAAAAAGTAAACATTTAAATATAAAATAGAAAATCCCTCCAAGCATGCTTTCTGACATGAAGGAATTTATACTAGGAATCAGAATCATCACCAAGAAGCGTCCAGTTTTTTAGAAATTAATATCTTAATAAACCAGGTGTCAAGACAGAGGGAATGGGGGACTTTCAGATAGGTTTTAAATGGAGCAAAAACCAAAATTCAACAAATCAAAATCTGTGAATCATAATGAAAGAAGCCATCAGACAATTTATACATTGAATGCTTAAATTTAAAATAGAAAAGTTTTCATTTTCCACCCAAGAGTAATAAGAAAAGAGAGACCTGGACTTTAAGGAATCAGAAGGACTGTAATAATAAAGATCAGAGCATAAATCAATATGATTTTTAAAGACAAAAACATTAGAAAGTTTATGAAACAAAAAACTTATCCTTTGGAAAGATCAATAAAATGTATGAAGATGACAAAACACACACACACAAGGAGGGAACACAAATTATCAGTTAAAGGAATGATAAATGGCCTACCATGACAGATGTTAGGAAGTTAAAAGGATAAAATAGGGAGGAATGCAAACAACGTCTCTATAAACTTTCCACAACTCAGACTTGAAAGAGTACAATTTCACAAAAACCTGTATATATAAAATCTCAACAACTCAGACTTAGAAGAGTGAAATTCCTTGAAAACCTGTAATCACCAACCCTTATTCATGATCAGTAGGAACTGGAATAATCTTCTACCTATTTATACACTGACTCCATAGTACCAAAACCATTTGAGCAAGCAATTTCTAGATATAAATAGTTCTGCAGGGAAATTATGCGTGATATTTACAGAACATGTAGCACCAGTTTTATGCAACATTTTCCAGATACTAGAAGGAAATGCTTGACTCTAGGATTATTTGATGCCCCGCTGTCATTCAGGACTACAGTGAAACCTGGAATATAAATAATAGTACAGATACATTCACATAGTTGAACAAAAATTATAAAACCTCAAAGAAAGAAAATCTTTCATTGTATTGAAGTTCAGGTGGCTCCACTTCCACCAAACTTAGCTGAAAATCAATGCAGTTATCCTAAGCGACGGAGACAAAGAGTGCAGAAGAAGATGTTAAGGAAATTTTGATAAGGATATATATTGGCTATATAGTTGACCAATTTTGGAAATGTTTAGCATCTTGATCTTATCCTAATACTTTGCACATATTTGTTGGCTTTCCTTAGTTGCAAAAGAACATGTTCACCATTAGGTGCTCATAAGTTTTCTACGATAACTTACTGGTAGTTTTCTAAACTTTGGATGAAGAAACTCAAACATACACAATCCTCACAATGTTTGAGTCCAAATATCTGCAAATCTTATGGCACAGATAAGAAAATGGAAACCAAGAGGGAAAAAAATGCATCAAAAATATAATTGACGAAATTGAGTTCCAAAATCAATTTTTTATGTTTTGCCACCAATAGTTACATCACTATTTAGTGTTTTTAAATGATATTGCAGTCTGAATAGTAAACAGGACCTTGAACTGAGAACTGAGAGGCCTGAAGTCTTGTTCTCAAGTTGTCATCAACTCCATGGTTGTGAGCAAATGATGCTATTGATTGGCTTCTATTAATAGTTCATTAAACTGAAAAGCTTATACAATACATGGCCTCAAAGTCCTTCATTTTGTTTATGAGCTAGTGATGCTCCGTCTACTTTAGAATCAGCATTAAATGATGAAGGAAATGCTATTAGTGTGGTTGTTTAATGCCACCTCTTAATACTTTGAAGGAAGAAGAAGAAAGCTGTGAGCGACTGGAGAGATGTAGAGTGAGTGAAATGCTTGCCCTGCAAGCACTGAGTCTGGGTTGATTCCCAGAACCACATATGGTCCCTTAAGTCCCACCAGGAATTATCCCTGAGCACAGAGCCAGGAGTAAGTCCTAAACAGCTGGGTGAGACCCCCCAAAAAACAAACAAAAAAGCAATAAAACTGTATTAAAATACTCCAAGTGAAAATAAGGAAAGGGTGCCAGTGATTCTGAGTTTCAGTGTTCATCAGTGGTTTCAAAAAAATCAATCTGACCTTCACTTAATCATGTACTATTCCTAGACAATGATCTGAGATGCACATGAGTCACCTGTTTAGACTCTAAGAATTAGAACATTCCGGAATGTTTTTCCAATGAGTACCATTTATGTAACACTCATTTATTGAGCACTTGCTATAGGCCATGCTTAGAATAGCAGTTATGATACATAAGCAACCAAAGGCCATTCACAATGAAACCAAGATTTTCTGGTTTGATTTCTGTCCTTCCCCCCCACCCCCCATGGGCCACACCAAGCTATGCTCAAGGGCTGGTCCTGGTTCTCTGCTCAGGTATCACTCCTGGGTCAGGGCCCATAATTTGTGGTAGAGGACTCAAACCAAAATCACCTGCATGCTCCTCTCCTGAGGCTAAGGTTTTATGCTGATAATAAACACTAAATATATACACATATCTATGTGTATGGACATGTATTTAATTTATAACATATTTAATATGTATTTATAATATAGATTTTATACACACCAAATATGCATATATATGCATATATGTGTATATATATATACATATATATATATGTCAATGTCAAAGTAAGTAGAATTAGAGCATCCCAGGGTGGGTGAAATAAGTGATAGTAAGAATACGAACATCAAGAAAGGTTTACCTTTCACTACACTTTAGAAACTAAATACATAAATGAAAACAATGGAAGGATGAGTCAAGTGCATTGCTGGGTTCTAGTATGAAACGCCAACCTTGGCAAATATCTAGCATGTTCCGAGAACAACCACACGATAGCAGCACTACTGGGTTAGAAGAAGCAACAGTAGATTAGTGGTCGATATTACAGGACTGAGGAAAGCAGGTCATATACTACTTTGAAGGCTACTGTCATGAATTTAGCCTAGACTCTAAGGGAAACAGCAAGTTTGGGGGGTTGGAGGGCAGAGGACTGATAAAAAAATAAACTCAGTTGGAAAGAAAAATTCCCTATGTATGAAAAGTCATGGAGAGAAGCATTTATGAGGTTCTTTCTATGGTTCCACGGCAAAAGGATGGTTGGAAGGTGGTTGAATATTCAGTTGGCAAATATTTTGCAGCTGGAATCTTTAGGATTTGTTAGTGATGTCGGGTTTGAAAAGATTCACTCATTGATGACACGATACCGAGGAAAACTCGGGGACTTTAGAGACAGGGTAGCTGATAGATGTCAACAAGGATGCCTTAAAAACGAGGAAGCGGAATCAAAACACAGAGCTAAAAGGGGGAAAAAGCAGGCAGATATCCAGAAAGGATGTTCAAAAAGCAGAAGTGATCAGTTCTGTCGATACTCCTGCTCAAACAGGTAAAAATGACCGATGCAAGTTTTGCAAAAATAGGAACAGCAGGACTTGAAATCTTCCTTTTACTGCCCCCCTTCCCCTAACCACCACCACCAAACAAGCCAAAGAGAAAAGAAATAAAATCACACAGGATAAATATCTTTGGCATTTTATGTCTATTTCACTGTCAATGAAATAGACAGTGAAACCCTCAAGTTCTTATAGGAAATTTCATACAAGAAAAATAAGTTTCTACAATTCCACTTAAGGTGATTGTCACAAGGCTGAGCTAAAGAGGGAGAGAGAGAAGGCAGGAGAAATGTGGGGAGCAGAGCAGAAAACCTGGTTCTTAGCAAAAAAAGTTAAAACCACATTTAGAAGTAAGAAAAAAATGTTGCTTGGTAGGAGACTGAAACTTTATTAGTAATAGTATCACTATGTCACTGTATCACTGTCATCCCAAGCCTCATGCATGAAGGTACTGGCAGAGGAACCCAGGTGTGTGTAATCCTATCAATGGCCAACATGCAGAGACTTAAAAGCAAGCTCCCAGAAGGACTCGATCTGGTAGAAACTAGCAAGCTACTGAGAGCTTCCTGCCCACATGGGAGAGCCTCGCAAGCTTCCCATGGTGTATTCATATGCCAAAGTCAGTAACCAGCTGAATCTCATTCCCCTGGCCCTGAAAGAGCCTCCAATATGGCAACGTTGGGAAGGCCGAGAAGAGAGAGGCTTCTAAGATCTCAGGGATAGGATGAACGTAGAGGTTACTGAGACCGCTCGAGCAACTCGACAATCAATGGGATTTCTTGATTCGTGATTCGTGATGTCACTGTATCACTGTCATCCCATTGCTCATCAATTTGCTCCAGTGGGCACCAGTAACGTCTCCATTGTGAGACTTATTGTTACTGTTTTTGGCATCTTGAATACGCCACGAGGAGCTTGCCAGGCTCTGCCCTGCGGGCGAGATACTCTCAATAGCTTGCCAGGCTCTCCGAGAGGGGCAGAGGAATCGAACCTGGGTCGGCTGCGTGCAAGGCAAACATCCTACCCTCTGTGCTATCACGCCAGTACTGTGAATAAATCATAGTGTCTATATACATATGTATAATAATGTAAAACTAATAAAGAAATATAAGTAAAAAACAGTCAATGTATAAATAATGAGTACCAGCATTCTATTCATGAAATAAAAACAGAAGAAAAAAGACCACATTCTCACATGTACACTAAAATATGGTGTGAGGAAAGACATTTAAATAAAAACGTTTTTGACTATTAAAAATGGTCCCTCCCCCAAAAAATATTTTATGAAGAAAACTGAAATACAGCACCCAAATTAAGTGACTTCTTTAAACAAGCATTTCATTGGCATCAAAGTCTTTTGAATCACAACTACACAAACAAAAGTGGTAATAAATGAGAATTGAAATTTGTGTGGAATAAACTAATAATATTAAGTAGAAAAAGACAAAAAATAAAAAATAAAAATGAGAGAGAAATATGCACAAGGCATATCCAAATGAAATGAAAAATTAAGACATCGAAAAAACAAAATCTTTTGAGACAAGAGTCTCAAAACCAAATTTTAATCTCTGTTCCCATTACCTATGTCAAGGGAACTAGAACTCTCAGGGGAAATGGCTGATTACAAAAAAACCAAGCTCATTTTTAAGTTGTGATTTAACTGATTCAAACGTTCATCGAACAAATATTTGTTGAGGGACTGGAATGAGAGCACAGCAGGTAGGGCATTTGCCTTGCATGCGACTGACCTGGGTTCGATTCCCAGCATCCCATGTAGTCCCCCAAGCACCTCAAGGAGTAATTCCTGAGTGCATAAGTCAGGCGTAACCCCTGTGGATTGCTGGGTGTGACAAAAAAAGCAAATAAATAAATAAATAATGTGACCACAGTTAAAAAAAAATATCTGTTGAAGCCTAATGAGTGGATTATATGAACTGTACATAATGGAGATAAAGCAATTAACAAAATATGAATAGTATTCAAAGTTTTTCTCCTTTGGAAAGAATACAACAAAAAGAAAACTTTGAGCATGGGCATAAAAGGATCTTCTCAAAGTGGAAGATAATAATTAAAGGTTCAATTATTTTTACATACTGGGGTCAAAGTTTATATCTGAGCAAGTAATAAAGAAACAAAGTTGAAATAGAAAAAAAGGGATAGCTGATGATAAGTTTTCAACAAATTCAATCTAGGCAATTGTTACTATAAAAATGGGCAGAGGCGAATATGATAAAAAGATGGAAACAGAAGAGAAATGAGACATCACATGTTTAGATGTCCGAAAGCATCCAGGGTGCAAAGGGTGAGGGGTAGGCTGTGAGAGAGTCATTCCAATTGCAAATGACTTCCACAAGTGCAAAGAAACGTCTATGACAGTGATGAAGAGAGGAAAGATGATGGCTATAATTCTCCAAGGACATAGGACATTCCAGAAAGGTAGGAGAGAAGATGAATAACATCTTAGAAGTCACATTAAATCCCGGTGTCCTTAATGATAGCTGAATTTCAGATCAGTCATGGAGATGGTGACCATTTTTAATTTATCTTACAAATAGGGATGTTCTTCTGAGTAGAAGGAAGAGTTATTAATAGCATGCTGGGATTCTGGACCTAACAGCTCCCATTTTGGGCAATGTGGGATGTGTACTCACCCTCTGTTTTAGAGGGGGGTGAGTATCTAAGTCAACATGTTGAGAAACACAGATTTGTTTGCTTAGCAAATATTATATATAGATAGATATGAGTGTATACACACATATATAACTATAAGTGTGTACACACATACATATACATGTATCACTGTATCATTGCCATCCCATTGTTTGTCAATTTACTCAAGTGGGCACCAGTAATGTCTCTATTCCTCCCAGCCCTGAGATTTTAGCAGCCTCTCCTTACTTTTCTTTCCCAACGATTGGAGGCTCTTTCAAAGTCAGGGGAGTATGTTGCATATACATATATATAAATGCTATCACATGGATAAATATTTTGCTGGTAGAAAAGTAATATTTAAACTAATTTGCAAAGAAGTTATAGCATTGACAAGAAATGAATATGTATGTATTTGTATAAACACCCTCTAGTGATTTATTTTGTTCTTTTAGGGGGCCATACCCTGCTATGGTCAGGACTTACTCAGGGTACCATATGGGGTGCCAGAGATCAAGCCCAAGTTGGCCTTATAAAAGTCAAGTTCCCTACTTGCTATACTCTCTGACCCCATGTCCTGGAGATTTTTAATTCATCTAAAGATGCTCAAGAGTACCAAGGTAACAGGAGGTAATTAGCTTGCTGGGAACTTTTCATATACTGGGATGCTTACAATAAAAATTTGGAATGAAGACCATGGGATCATTTAAGTCCTTCACCCCAGCGGACAATACAATAGGAATCTGTCAGTGACATAGGAACTGACAGATTCCTATTATCTACTGTTCTGTTGGGAAATAGAATACTGTGAAAGAACTACCCTGGTGGTAGCCATTTTTAAAACACAGTGCATCTAAATTGTATCATGAAGACGTCTCCAAGTTTTACTTTGATCTCCCAGTCCATATTAGAAACCAAAGAAAGACACTTGAGCAAGACGCTAGGCTGTTTTCAAACATGCTGGTACAGCTGAAGTCGCCAGCAACTAGGATTAATGAGAAAGAGTTTGCAGCCCCCAGGAACTGCATGTTATTCTATGATATGTTGAGCTTCCCAGCCCATTCGAGGTCATTTAACTGGTAACCGAGAGAAGCTGAGTCGATAGGCTGTTAACAGTTCTTCATTAACTCTTCACTCTTCAGAAATGGCTTCTCTCATTGCTTATTCCGCACCTTCTTTCTTCAGCACATTAGATTTTCTATCACACTGCCTACGCCGGGACTTGATTGGGAACCACAGCGGAAAAGAAACAAACCCAGTTGTGGAAGGAGAAAGGGACTGTAATCTATCTTCTTCAGTCACAATTTCAGGAGGCAAATCAAAACACGCTTTTGCTCTCAGACCCTTTTCTCTTTAAAGCTTCAACTTTTCCCATTAGAAATGCACCAGCCACCTAAATTGCTTTTCCTTTTCTTTTGTAGTTTTGGAATATACATATACAGAGACACAGATAGATGAATAGGTATATTCACATATATTTATAGATTCATAGATATAGATCTGATTGTTGATTCTTGTATGTTGCCCTACTAGAGTTTAGGTTTAGGGATGTGTCATCTGTTTTTGTTTATCGATAGATCAGAGTCTACTGCTAACTAGACCAATAATTCTCACTGTTTTGCGAAGAGTAAGAATACAAAAGAAATGTGCTGATTGAATAAACCAGTTTCATTAAAAATGACATTGTAATTGAAGTAAAAATATTCACATCGATAAATCAATGTATGTGAATGTTTTAAGAACTTTTGGGATCAGAGGTACTTAAGTTTCTATGGGATACAGCATGCCATTTATCTTAAATGTAAATATGAAATCATTGCTATTTCTTGTTTTTTATGAGGGGTTTTCTATTTGTGGAGTGAGCAAATGAGAGAAGACAAACATTTCATTCTGACAGTCACAACGTGAAAATTTGGTTTATGAGGAAGGAAAAAGTTTGAACACCCACTGTGATCTCGCCATGGCAAGAAAAATTCTAATAGCAAAATTCAAGTGTAACCAACTAATGTAATGGTTTAGTAATTCTCTAGAACTGTATGTACATCAACAAATCTTGTGCTGCCTACCTAATATGGATTCAGAACTGAACTGAAATAGGGCAAGCAAGATGGACACTATTGTTTCCTTACTTAAGTAACTCGCATTTTACAGAAAGTTCCGTTACTTCATAAATAATGAATAGCTAGTGAAGAAGGAAGCCTTAAACAATGCAACAAGGACCAGAGAGAGAGAGAGTCTAAAGGGTCTGCTTAGCAAGGAGTTCCGGCCACAGCCCAGGTTTGGGTCCTAGCACCACAGAGCATTTCTTACACAGCAACTGGGGTAGCCTCTGACCATAGCTGTGTGTGGTTGGGATGCAGAACAGAAAAGATTACCGGGATACAATGAATGAGTGTGCTCCTAGCATAAGGCTCCTTCCTACTGGAGGCAATGCAGGCAAAAAGACTTAAGGCGACAAATAGTCTCAGTGGTTTTGGTTTGAATCTCATCTAGCTATAGAAATTGAGCAGTTGGACAAATGATTAGAAACTTCCATCCATTCAGATGGTTTAGTCCGGAGGGATGAATGAGATTATTTCCTGAGATAAAGAGAAGAAAGATAAAAGCTGGAGGAGACACTTTCCAAGAGAAGATCTAATTAGCAATTGTTGACTCTGACTCAGACTAAAGGGCTGGAGTGATAGCACAGCGGGTAGGGCATTTGCCTTGCATGCGGCCAACCCGGGTTCGATTCCTCTGCCCCTCTCAGAGAGCCTGGCAAACTACCAAGATTATCTCGCCCACACTGAAGAGCCTGGCAAGCTACCCGTGGCGTATTCAATATGCCAAAAACAGTAACAACAAGTCTCACAATGGAGATGTTACTGGTGCCCGCTAGAGCAAATCGATGAAATGAGCAATGGGATGACAGTGATGATGGTGATGTGATGACTCAGACTAATCAGGTTTAAGGTAAAGTAAGGAAATTTTCACAGCATTAGAGCAAGAGAATAAAGGAAGAATTACAAATAATGTACTTGATGTGGTGGGTGGTTCATTTCCTCATGACTGTCATTATAGTCTTCCTCCCACTCCATATGTACTTTCAAAGGAGCACACACCTTTCTATCAATAAACATGATATGTGGGGCCATTGGCCATCTAGGTCCCTAAAATGGGCTGACCCAATTATCTTCACTGATCAACCTAGCAGTTTATTTAAGCTGCGTGCGCTGGTGGCATGAAGCACAGGGAAATGAGAGTCTTGAAGAGTTAATGCACCTCCATAAAACACCTGAGTGATAAACTCTCTGGGGAAAACAAGACACCATATGTCTACTTGGAAAATTTATAAAGCAAGTAATTACTCACACTGCATTGTCACATATGAGTTACTTCTCCAATAACAAGTTTCATATTAGGCCTCTCACAAAACAGCATTATCGAAAGAAGGAAGACTAGGTCACAATAAGTATGAAACATATCAACTTTCAAGTTCCACTCCAAAGTTAAGAGAAAAGAATGAAGTGCAATGATGAAAACAGTTTATTCCTTTATTTATTTTCAAATGCAACATTCCAAGGAGAAGAATCTATGTAATAAAGTACCGGTTTTAACTGTATGTGAAACCACTCATTTCATTTTAGGACAAAGGTAAACATTTTCATTATACTCGCCCACCTTCCTTCCCCCACCTTTTGTGATTTCACAGTTTGGTGTTTTGAATGCCATGGTATTTAAAGTTAATTTTTGAAATTTCCAGGAATACACGTGAAACAAAACAGATTATCCTGATTCCCCCCCCCCTTTGTCACCTTTTCAAATTTGAATTCATGTATATTTGAAGAAAGATGCTTTCGACAAAAATTGTTAGTGAGGCTCAGGGGACCTTTTTTTTTCTGGTTCTGAATTTCTGGCAAACAGATTGGCACAGTGCTGACAGTTGAAATAGCAGATGGGATTAATTAACTGGGTGACAACTCTTCAGACCTACCTAAATTAATATTTTTCTCCAAACAATGTATTCTGCTTATCATAAAACTCAGTGACGTTCAGAGAAATAGATTTGGGTCCTGGTGATTTTCAAACTGTATCACAGGCTATGTGTTCCCTTGCAAGACTACCTTAGTCTGTTGTTTGCATGTTAATCTTCCTAATCATTCTTGGGCATAGCAATCATAGACGAGGAAAGACATATTATTTGTAATGCTAGAGTTTATTCTGACCCAAGACACTCCTTCCTTGGCAGAAGTGAAAGGTACATGAAATTAATTTATTCACCACAATTTTTTTCCAGACCCAAACCCCCAAGGAGCAATTCATTACCTTTTGTATTAAAAACAGCAAATCAACACCTCAAGATAACATTTGTGCCATTTAAACTACATAGCATTTTGCATTAGAGACCATCTTGTTTAAAATATATAATATAGTACCACATTTTACCAGTGTGAGCTTATCTCAGATTGATGAAACCACAATTTCATCAATCTTCAAGTATGTATCATTCCTCTCTCAATATGTCTGTATGTCCATCCATTGGTCTACTTGCATTATGCGTGCAAAACCATGTGTGTATGTTCCACGGAACCAGACATATACCTTTAAAGAAACTTCTGGAGGAGTCGGAGTTCAAATAATACCTCTCACTGCACGGCAAAAACCAACAGTGCACGTTGCTTAATAAGGAGCATAGCTTTCCACCTGGGGACATTTCATGCCTGGCAACGAGAAGGAAGAAGAGATCCCTTTATAGGAATTTACTGCATGTTTACTTTGCTTGCACCACTGTTTGGCAATGTGAACTGCATTTACACTGAAGCCTTCTAACAGAAAAGGTATCATGAACCTGTTGTTAAGCTATTATATGAGCACCTCTTTCTCTCCTCTTATCTTCTAGCAATAGAGATTCATCATTATCATCCTGTTGATTGTTGAATTTCTCGAGCAGTCTCCGTAATGTCTCCATTTGTCCTAGCCCTGAAATTTTAGAAGCCTCTCTTTACTCATCCTACCCAATGAGGGAGGCTCTTTCAGGGTCAGGGTAATGAGACCCAGCATTGTTACTGGTTTTGGCATATGAATATGCCATGGGGAGTTTGCGAGGCTCTCCCATGTGGGAGAGCTTGCCAGGTTCTCCCAGAGGGATAACTAGGCTATAAGATGTCTTCTGGGAGCTTGATTTTAAGTCTCTGGATGTTGGCTATTGGTGGGATTACACGGCACCGGGGGCAGTCCCTGGGAGTGATCACCTAGATACTGGAAAATGGGAAATCTGAGTGGAAGAGGCCCAGTCCCGATCCAAGCAAGCTTGAAGGTCTCAGCCCCAGGTCCCACTCATCTGGGTTCCTCTGCCAGTACCTTCATCCCGATACTTTCACTCAAAGAGAGCTCCCGCAGCGGAAGACCTCCAAAGCCTTAGACACACCCATGTTCAAGGTCCCTCTCCACACGTTCAGATGAGCCTCACACATGAAGCAATGGAGATTAAAAGGGAAATTTTCATTTTACATCAAGAAAGTTCCGCCTATGTTGAGCCTTTACGAAATGGCACTTAGATTGCTGATTCGGCGACTTCCCTTAGTTGTTTTTTTTTTTTTTTTTGCTGGCCATATTTGTTGCTTTTTTTTTTTTAAGGGCCACACCTGCTGGTCGTCAGAGCTTACTTCTTGCTCTGTACCTAGAGATCATATGGCACAGTTCCCAGGACCTTGGTATGCCAGGGATTGAACCTGGGATCAACCATGTACACGGCAAATACCCAACTGACTGTACTATATTTCAGGTCCCTTTGGCTATTTTTTTAATCACAATCAGGAACAGTTGTCTAAATTTAATTTTAATGTCTTCTTTGGTATAGGAATCTTATTCTAATTTTAGCAGCATTTGATGATTCTTCCTAAGAGTATATATAATTAAATGCTTCACATATACTGAAACAGATGTATACATTGACATACACATACATATGTCATACAATATTTGAGTTTTTGACTTCATCTTTTTCATCTTTTATCTATGGTAATTTGAGATTGAAAGAAGGGGCAGCTTTCACCAGGCAAAGAACAAAGAAAATCAGAATTTTGGGTTGCCGAACAACCCGTTTGTTTTAGAAAAATAGACCATTCCTTTCCAGTTATAGATTGTAAAGTAAAATCATATATTTTTGATTCACTTCCATTCTCCTTGTCTCCTTCGTTTCCATTTCTCCTCCCGACATGTTCTTTTTTGAAGTTGAGCCTGCAGTGACAATCTTCTTTCTTCATGTGCTCTACCCGGCCCAAGTTGAAAATAAATCCAGATTTACAGTGATGAATAGCAGCATTATAAACAAATGCAGGGTTCACTGGCATGTAACTAATCAAAAAAAAAGAAAGAGATGCCAAAGCAATAGTACAGCAGGTGGGGCGCTTGCCTTGCACGTAGCCGACAGGGGTTCGCCCCCAGTACCCTGTGCGGTCCCCCAGGCTGCCAGGAGTAATTCTTGAGTGCAGAGTCTACAGTTAGCACTTAGCGCCATCAGGTGTGATTCAAAAACTAAAACTGAAAGCAAAAGAAGAAATAGAGCAAGGGATATGATAGAAGGACAATATTTTCTCCTTCAGTCTGTATCTGCAAAAATGACTCAGATAGAAATTCCCTACAGTAGTTCATACAAGAGAGACAGTTTATTAAAGACTGTCTCATAGTAAACTATTTTGTGTCATGTTCTTTATTTCAGAAATACGTTGACTTATCTAAGTCCCAGGGTATTATTTAGTAAATGCCTATGCTACTTAACCAAATAAGTAATGCAAAATAACTTCAGATAGAGCACAGAACAAAAAAAGCTACAGAATACACACCTTACTTAATTGGAGCCCCAAACTACTAGCTTCTCCCAGCTTAATAGTCCATCAATAAATGTTTTGCTTCAAAATATTGATATTTCCTCCCACTTCTTCATAAAAATGTTTTAAGTAGCTCCACTAATAAGGGCTAAAATACTGAAAGTAAAATAAGAACGAATATTTTAACAGAAACATACACCAAGGCTATTTCCAGGTCTATTTCAAGAGTTTCTTCTGGACATCAGTAATTTTTTTGAGGTTTTTCATTTTGTGTTTGGGGTCCGGATTACACCTGGTGGGGCTCAGGGGCAACTCCTGGCTTTTGGCTCAGAGATCACTCCTGCCCATACCCAGGGGACCCTATATGGCTTCAGAGTATTGAACTGGGGTTGTCATCATGCAAGACAAGAGCCTTACCCACTGTACGATTTGTCCAATCTCCACTGGACACCAGTTTTATTATTTTCTTTCCAAATAGTGCCTACTGGGATTTTACATTAAATACTTGGAAATTTACATTAAATTTAATCATCTAGGGCCAAGCGCTAGTAGAGTGAGTCAGGCATTTGTCTTGCATGCAGTCGACCTGGGATTGATCCCCAGCAGCCCACATGGTCCCCAAGCTCTCCAAGAGTGTCCCCTGAGCACAGAGCCAGGAGTAAGCCCTGAGCACCATTGGGTGTGATCCCCAAACCAATATATGATCTAATTTAATAAAAATTGAAATAACTTTATTTTCTAAATAAAGAATGCTACAGAAATACCTGACTTATGTATTCTGATTTATGCAATTTTCCTTCCTTATTATCATTTTACAAGTTCAAAGTTAGGAAATGAGACTTCTCACAGTAGATGAATAAACTCTGAGCGTTTTACTCAGGTACCCAAACTGGGTTAATGAGAGCATTGAAAAAGTCAGAGGATTACAAAAAAAGCCAGGAAAAAAAGTATTAATCTTCAAGCTTGTCATTTAAAACTACATGAGAATTGAACACTTCAGAAACACTTTTTGAAAACCACATACAAATAGTTTCGTTTCAAGAACTTCTCTTATAGTAGAAGTTTTTAGATATGATTTTAAATAGTCACTGTTACTGTCACTGTCATCCCGTTGTTCATTGATTTGCTAGAGCAGGCACCAGTAACGTCTCCATTGTGAGACTTGTTACTGTTTTTGGCATATCAAATATGCAGCTTGCCAGGCTCTGCCGTGCAGGCGGAATACTCTCAGTAGCTTGCCAGGCTCTCCAAGAAGGACGGAGGAATTTTAAATAGTAAGTTTTACTATTTCAACTTTGTCTTAAGTCTCATTTAATTTTTAAACGTTCATCTTGATTTATGTCCTGGACATAGGAAAAAGTACCGTGGTACAATAATTAAACCTTGATTATTAATGGCAACTGCTTCTAATAAAATTTAAGAATTGATGGTTGCTTGGATAACACCAGTATATTTTGTGAGATTATGATTATGAAGATGATTGCCTTACTTCCTAGACAATACTCATTTAGGGGGGGCAACAATACTTATTCAGGAGGGGCAAAGTGGAATTACATTTTAACTTACTCTTAAGCATAATGCTAGTGGATAAAGATAAATAAATATATAACTATTAGTCACTGCGTAAAGGGCCAAAGGATTGTAAACAACATTAAAGGTGTCAAACTTTGAGTTAGTAAACATGAAACATTAACCAGTCTGGTAATTTTGACAGATTGATTCTTTTCTGATGAAAAGAATTTTTAATCTGTATATAATAGGGAGGTTGGTACTACATGTTGAGAGAACATGGAAAAGAAACAGGAGCAGTTGGTATTTCTGTCTCCCTCCGTTTGTTAAAACTTCTCCACGGTGATGCTGGCCACTGATTACTTTTCTATGCAAAAGACTTAGCCTCGTGACTCTCTTCTTGACAGTCACCTCTCATATGCCTTCAGCAGCCCCAGAACTGCCTGTACATCCCCAGAGTAAAGTTGATTAGTCCAAGGCTGTAAACCTTAACGTCCGCTGATTGGCTCCTAGAGGGCCAATGAGCTAAACTCTGTTGGTTTGGTTGTAAATGTGTCCAGACAGACAGACAGACATGTTCTTCTCCCACACGTGAAGAGGAAGAAAACTGCCAACGGAATCTGCTGCATGCATGCTAAAATAGCCTGGTCGGCGACTAGTGTCAGGGGTCCCCTAGGTCGCTGCTTTGTGTACTGAGACTGCCCCGACATCGATAAATCTGAAATTGGGATGCTGTACAAATGCATGCTTTACTGAGATCTGCTGATGGGAAGGCGCAGGGTGGAGGAGCAACTGAGATAGAGCAACAGCCCCGCTGATGGAGAGCAGGAAGGCGAAATGGAGATTGACTTAGGTTCCCAATTAAAAGCAGTTACTTATTTAAGGAAAACCTGATAAGCAGACATGTGAAAGGCGAGAAGGGACTCCAACCTGACCGTGTGAGAGGACTTGGCTGAATTACAATTAACAGGTGGTCCCAACAGCATGCCTCGGAATTAGAAATAGAAATAGAAATACGGGTTCTGAACCTTTCCTGAAACCTCACTGAACCTTTCCCAGCAACCGTCTAGACACCACACTACCGGGCCCAGATCACAAGGCATCCTGAGAGCTAGTCCATCTCCCAAGTGTATGTCTTCAGAGGTCCAGACACCTTCTTTCCCTTACTACTGTCCACTGTATTCCATGCTCCTATTTTAGCAATGTGGTCTCTCTCCCACCCACCCGGCATAAAAATCTCATACTGGAGCTAAAGGCAATTAGCTCTACAGCGTAAATTTAAGCTTCTTCACAGGAGTGGGGGTTAATACATACTTATAATATTTCAGAGGCAAATATTATATTTCATCCACTGGACTAAGCCTTGCCCAAGGCTCATACCCCCAACTGTATTTTCACTTGTTTATTGACTTACTCATTCATTAACTAACAGTGCTGGAAATCAACAAGGTCTCTGGGATGTAGGAACCACGGATCAGCCACATCCCAGAATTCCAAGCTGGATATTTTGATTAATAGTCGTTAGTGCTCCTCTGAGTCAATTTCTACAATTTCTGTTGGATAAGTTCCTTATCTGCTTTATACCAAAGCTAGCTGGAGTGTAGAAGCACACTGCATACTATTGATGAACTACCAAATACATAAATTCCCCCCTTGGGCTAGGAATGGATAAGTTGGAAGATGCAGAAGAAATAAAGACAGATACATGTAAATATCTACTATCAGTTCATCCTGATGGAAAATTATTTGGATTAGAGCTCTATTCAAATTAGAGCGTCTACTCTGAAAGCAGGGCAGAGAAAGCAACGTGTGAGCCCAATAAATTCATCCCCCAGAAATACAACTGTCAAACGAAAACAAATAGTTACAGAATCTGTAATAATCAAGGATTTACACACACACACACACACACAAAATCAAAAAAAAAAAATCCTACATCGCAATTGCTAAACCTACCCACAGAAAGTCTAAGAATCAATAAAGTATTATTTGACTGATTCTAATATCTAAATATGCAGATGATGTCTTGATGCTACTATCAAAAAAATAATACAACTGATCTCTATCCTCACAGATCTTTCTTTCCCAGTTTTGTGGTCTGAACTGAGTATTCTCAGCAGCCAATCCATATGGTTCTACAGTAAATATTATAGAGGTTACATTTTGCAAAAGCAATGATTTAGAATAGTGTAGATGTCAATTTTCTTCATTGGACTTGAAGGATTCTCTCACCAGATGTCTCCTTGCCTGAGGCTTGTGGGGGGGGCGGGGTATATAAAATAAAATGGAATGGAAACAATGGAAAAACATTTTCCAGGAAGAAGCTTCAACTCCCCCAGGCTTCCTCAAGACTTTAAGCAAAGACTAGTCACCCAGGAATGGGACATTCCAAGAAAGGACCCAGAGAGTGTATTTGACTGCTACCTATAGACGGTCTTAAGTTCTGCTGGACTTGATCTTTATTCAGTTGTCCAAACTGACTTACCCTAATATAAAGACTGAAATTCCTGTTACTTAATTGGATAAAGAAATGAAAAGACTTCACAAAGGTTACTGCTACACATTGGGATTTAGAATGCTAATATGTCAACACACACTTTAAACTATAGCGAAACTTTATTTTTATAAAACTGTTTTGATGAATTTATGATCAAATTGTGCTTTGATATTCTCTGAAAGTGAGGACTAGCAGCTTACTGTGGGTCCTATTTATTCATTTTTTTCATTTAAAGGGAAAAAATTTTAAAACAATGAAAAAAAAGAAAATTAAAGAAAAATCAAAATCACTTATAATCTCACAATGCAAATATATTTTTATCTATTTCACATGCATTTCCTCAAGATTATTTTATTATGTAAAAACATTTTAGCATGATATATCAAAGCTATTCTCTACTCATATTTTAAATATTTATGTATGAAAAATCCCATGCAACTGAATAATCTATGTGAAATCTTTAATAATGATTATAGTCTGTAGCACTGTCATCCCCTTGTTCATTGATTTGCTCGAGTGGGCACCAGTAACGTCTCCATTGTGAGACTTGTTACTGTTTTGTGAATATTTAATAGGCCAAGGGAACCTTGCCAGGCTCTGCCATGTGGGCGGGATACTCTCGGTAGCAGCTGGGCTCTCCGAGAAGGACGGAGGAATCGAACCCGGGTCAGCCTCATGCAAGGCAAATGCCCTACCTGCTGTGCTATATTGCTTCAGTCCAGCTCTCAAATACATATGCTATCAGTCAAGCCCTGCTTGTGGAATATTGCTAAGATTCCAAAATAGTAATTCTTAATTATAGTATATAGAATGCCTAGTTTAATGTTATTTGCTAAACACTGTTCTTAAGGTCTTTCAATGCATTACATGATATAAGCATTAATATTTTATATTATTTCAGAATTCTGAGATTAGAATCTAAACTTTGTTATATAAGGAAACACACAAAAAAATCATAAAATCTGGGGCTGGAGCAACAGCACAGCGGGCAGGGCATTTGCCTTGCATGCGGCTGACCCTGGTTCAATTACCAGCGTCCCATATGGTCCCCTGAGCACTGCCAGGAGTAATTCCTGAGTGCAAAGCCAGGAGATAACCCCTCTGCATTGCCTGGTGTGACCCAAAAAGCAAAAAAAAAAAAAAACAAATAAAACAAAATCATAAAATCAAAGGCAGAAAGATTAAATCATGTCATCAACTCATGCTATATAAAACAAGCTTAAGACCAGAGTGATAGTATAGTGGAAAATGTGCTTGCCTTGCCTGCAGCCAAAACAAAATCCATCCTTGGCATCCCATTGGGTTCCCCTGAGCCAGGAGTGATCCTTGAGCACACAGCCAGGGGTAAGTCCTGAGCACAACTGGGTGTGGTCCAAAAAATTCAAGTCTAATATACATAGACTTGAGCAATAGCACAGTGGGTAGGGCCTTTTTTTGTTTGTTTGTTTTGTTTTTTTTGTACAATGAAGACTCAGTTTGATTCCTCTGTCCCTCTCGAAGAGCCTGGCAAGCTACCGAGAGTATCCCGCCTGCAGGGCAGAGCCTGGCAAGCTCCCCACGTTACATTCGATATGCCAAAAACAGTAACAACAAGTCTCACAATGGAGACATTACTGGTGCCCGCTCGAGCAAATTGATGAACAACGAGATGACAGTGCTACAGTGCTACAATGTACATGGACATTTATTATTTTGATATTTAATATTAACATAAATTTGGAAGGATGGAGAAAGAGTTCATTGTCTGATATGTTGTTTAAGGGAATAAAAAAACGAACAATTCCGGGGCCTGAAGGGCAGCATAAGAATTAAGGCAGATGCCTCTCCTATGAGCCCTGGTCAGGTCCCTGGCACCACATGGTCTCCCAAGCATCGCCAGATGCAGGCATAGCGGTGCCCAGCATGTTTAGTGTGACCCTAGATACCCACCAACAATCCAGGGTTCCCAGGGAACCCCAAGCACTGCAGGGCCCAATTACCCTGGCAGCCTCTGGCCCTTGCCTTGCACTCCTACCCCATTCTTGACCAATCTGGGAGCCCCCCCAAAGCAACCAATCTGGTTCAGTGGTTCTATGCTAACAGACTCTGTAGCTTAATGACCTTCTGTCACCATCCTCAGCAGCTAGGCAGGTTTTGTTCACGAGATCTAAAGCGGAAAAAAACCAACCAGACCAAAACAGTCCCCCAAAGATACCCTTGAATTTCCACTCTTTGCTTTGCTGTTTATCTGAACTGTGAAAACAGGATCATAAAACATAAGGGGCACTTCAGGTAATGAAGCCCACACGGGATTAGAGGCAAACCAAGGTCAGTACAGGGGAAAAGGGTAACAGCAGGTTTTATCTAGCTGGCGCAAGGGTCTTGGAAGGACCTAGAAGGTGTGTGAGTGGAGTCTGCATTTGACAGAGGTGGACAAGTACCTGGCTTCCATTTTTTGAATCTCTACCCTCTGTTGTTTTGGAACTCTGGTGTTTGTTAGTGGCAGCATTGACCTAGGAATTCTCTGGAATGTGTGACCACTGATTCATGCAAGCATCATCAAACAGACAGGAAGGCGCTAATCAATTTCGGATAGTATGGTAGATCTTATTTATTTTGGCAGATGAAAATCACTATGGACTCATGAATTTCTATATTATCCAAAGATATTCATTATAAGATCCAAAAAGATGATGCTAAATATATGTATCTGAGAAAACAAATTTCTTTGCTTACATTCTGTAATAAATTGGGGTAGGCCTTAAAAATAGAATTCATTTCCTTCTTACCTGCAGAAAACAATCCTCCCCCAGACCCCCCCAACAAACAACCTCCCACATACTTTTACTTTTTCTCTAAAATCAGAAATGACCTTTTCATGGCGATTTCTACCTAACCCAAGCAATCCTAAAAACACTACTAAGAAAATACTTACATATATAAAATTGCTACCTTGGGTTCGATCAATTATGGAAGGAAAGCTATCATTCACTACCCTTAAAAATGACATTTTCAACTACCTCCAACAGGGTGTGCCCCACAGGGGTTCTTGGAAACTCAAAAGTAAAAATTATCCATCTTCATTTCTCAATTTTTAGAAATGCGAGACTGATTTTCCTTATGTTCCTTCACCAAAATTACAAATACAATCGGCTATGACTTATTTTTATCATATAAGTCATGCGATGTGGACCACCATCATGTGTTAAGTGATGCTCATTCCTATGTGTGTGGGTGTTTTTTTTTTTTTTTTTGCTTTTCTTTTTCCCTACCCTCCACCCCCTTACCCACCATCAGGAAGGCGTTTATTTTTTTTAATCCAAGACTAAGGCATTCTGAGCACTCTGTCAAAGAAGAAATGTTTGGATTTGTATTGTTATTTTTTTGGGGGGGGTCACACCCGGCTATGCGCAGGGGTTACTCCTGGCTTTGCACTCCGGAATTACTCCTGGTGGTGCTCGGGGGACCATATGGGATGCTGGGAATTGAACAGGTGTCAGCCGTGTGCAAAGCAAATGCCCTACTCACTGTACTATCGCTCCAGCCCCTGTTTTGTCTTTAAAGGAACTGTATCTGATGCCCAAAGCAAATGAATTCTGGTCAAATGGTATTAAGAGAAAACAAAAGGGTATAGTGATGAACCAACGTTGGCTCTAGTGGAACCTACTTTGCATCAGGAGACCTCCATCCCAGCTCTCTCTGCCACGTGGTCTGGGTGATGGGCTGAGGCCACTGAGTCAGCGACTAGGAAAGAAACAAATGGTCTATGAGCTGATTATCAACAACAGATTTTGCAGAGCAACCATTTGCCGAAGGACTCTTGCCAACAAATTATGGAATAAAGTTGGACACAAGAGCGATGTGTTTGAAGAAGTCTTTTGAATTAACCATAGCAAGAAGCAGTTCCATAGGCTGCCAAAATCTGGATAACCCAGATGGTTGGAAACCCCAATCTCCTGGCTGAGACCACCTATAAAGAAATAACTGCAGTGGTCTCGAAGACCAGGACAACCTGTATTTAACCAAACAATACTAGGAGGTCTTGTTAGCTGGTAACTTCCATTTCTTTATGTCTAGAATTGCTCTTGCCTCAGGGATCAGAGCCTCTAGTTCAAAATATGTGGGTTTTGTTGGTGTTGTTTTGTTATTGTCATTGTTCAGGCTAGGAAATTGTTCCTTTATGGAGAACAGCTGACCTGTCCCAAGGGTCCATAAACCAAAGTTTGCATTGAGGGGATGGAGAGATAATGCCTTAGAACTCCGTGCTGGCTTTTCCTAGACAGTTGTAGACTTTAAACTCTGAAAAATAAAGACATTTTATGCCTTTGCTCCATTCGTGGTCATGTATTATCAAACATCACCCAAAAGTTTCCCCCCAAAATAACTGAAGCTCAGGCCTCTCCCTGGTTGTTATGTAAGTAAAGATTCGAATAAGTCCATGTTAGTCCACTTTCTATCCAGGAGGAAATCCCATAACTCACCACTGCTGTGACTTTAACAAATTGACTCAAATTTGCTAAATTATGTCCTAAATTATTTTCCCCCACCTCTTACTGTCACTGAGGAGGTCTAGTCCTAAGTAGATGGATTTGGATCGACTATATGGCTAATTTTAGTCTATCAACTACTAATTACTTTGTGTTTATTTAATTATCAAATCTTTGAGGCTGATCTAGCTCAGTAAGGCAATCTGTCTGCTTTTAAGTGTCAGGATAATCCACCAACTTTTGTTTTTGAAGCTCCTATTGGACTTTTTATGGTGTAAATACCTTAACAATTCTTGCAATGAATAGCAATAAAGTGTTCAATAAATGACTCAATGTCCTATGTGGTTTACCAGTGACTTGACATGAATCATCCTCTGAAATTCTCACAGAATTCACTGGAATAGACTGAGGTGATAGAAGAAAACATGCAAATAGAAAGGTATTTTTTGTTTCATTGGTAGTGTGGCAAATAAGACAATATCCAATATAAGTATCCAATATAAGACAATATCCAATGTAAGTATCTAATATAAGGCAATAGCTAATATAAGTATCCAATAAGAGACAATATCCAATATAAGTATCCAATATAAACAGTTTGACTCTGAAGCCTTTGCTTGTAATTGATCTCATTAGCATTTGTGCTTTGTGGTTGTGATAGCCGATGACAATGGACTTGAAACAGGAGACATTGGGGCAATAGCACAGCAGGTAGGGCTTTTGCCTTGCACACGACCAACCCAGGTTCGAATCCCAGCATTCCATATGGTCCCCTGAGCACTGCCATGAGTAATTCCTGAGTGCAAAGCCAGGAGTAAACCCTGTGCACCACCAGGTGTGACTCAAAAAGCAAAATTAATTAATTAACTAATTAATTAATTGAAAAAGTAATAAATCAGGAGACATTTTTCATGCACAGCTCTTCAGACCAGATACCCCAAATTACTTTTACTGGAATAGAGTCAATGCACGAGGGGGTCCAGTACTGCTTCCTTGATAGGCTGCTGATGAAAATTTCTTCCTTGCCTCTGCCAGCTCGGTGGGTTCTGGCTTTGCTGGCCTGGCTCTACCTGCATGTATGATCACAACCTCTTCTCCGAGTCTCCCTCTGAAACCTCCCTCTGCCTCTCTATAATAGGAACAACTGGGAAAACACCCAGAGTACTTTGGATAATTCAAGAACATCTTTCCATATCAAACCCACGTCTTTGATCATACCGCAAAGACCCCCACCATCCTTTCCCTTAGCTTGGTACCATGTACAACTTACAACTGAAGTCATCATTTTATCGCTTTGGGAAGCATCGTTCATCGTTCATTCAACCTGCCACACACAAAGTAAGTGCTTTCTCCTAATCCTCAGCTTTAGTCAACAAGACATTCTACTAAAATGAGTAACAATTGGGTCTGGAGTGAAAGTCTGGGGAGGATATTGGCCTTGCATGTGGTGCTCCTAGTTCAATCCCCAGCATTCCATATGTCCCCTGAGCACCACCAGGAGTTATTCCCAAGTGGAGAGCCATGAGTAACCTCTGAGCATTGTTGAGTGTGGCTCAAAAAGTCAAATAAATAAATTCATTAAATGATTAACAATCAACTTTACCTGGTTAATCTGAAATAAAAGGTGGTGAATATCTAAGGACAGTTAAAATAAGGGTCAGGAGGACTGCCCCATGGCTTGATAGCCAATCTCATGCACTGGGGGAAAAGTTAGCTGCGATGGAGAGAGGAGCACTAAATCAATGATAGTTGGAGGGATTGCATGGGATAGTAGATACATGTTGAAAGTAAACTATGGACCAAACATGATGGATGCTTGTTACCTGTATTGCAAACCATAACACCCAAAAGGACAGAGAGAGTAAGAGGGATTGTGCCTGCCACAGAGGCAGGAGGTGGGAAGGGGTGAGGGTGATGGGAGGGATACTGGGAACACTGGGGGTGGAGAATGGGCACAAGTGGAGGGATGGGTACTTGAATGTTGTTTGACTGAAATGCAATCATGAAAGTCTGTAAGTCTGTAAATGCATCTCATGATGATTCATTAAAACAAAAATAAAATTAAGCTGGTGAATTTAGGGGCTGGAGCGATAGCACAGCGGGTAGGGTGTTTGTTTGCCTTGCACGTGGCCGACCCGGGTTCGACTCCCAGCATCCCATATGGTTCCCTGAGGACTGTCAGGAGTTAATTCTTGAGTGCATGAGCCAGGAGTAATCCCTGTGCATTGCTGGGTGGGTGTGACCCAAAAAGCCAAAAGAAAAAAAAAAAAAAGAAAAAGAAAAGAAAAGAAAAGTTGGTGAATTTATTATTATATGCTTGGGAGAATCTATATATAGTAGTTTTGATCATTTTTCTTTAAATTCCCCTAGAAAAATAGGAACAATAAACCCACATTTCTTTCTAAGCAAGTAAAATCCAATGTTTTACCACAGACATCAGGGAGGTTCAAAATATGAGATGTGGTTATATATTTATAGAAACATTTTGTTTGGGATTCCTAAAACTAGAAATTAAGATCACCAAATGACACATAGAGAAACAAGGTAAATAAACTAATGTGGAAATAGCAGACCAACTAAAAAGGTGGATTATTTTCTCGAAGACAGAAACAGTAATGTCTGGGGCATTTTTGAAAGTAAAGGCAGAGGTTAAGGGTAGGGTAAAAGGACAATAGAAAGGAATAGTTTCAAAAGTCAATCAGTGTTTTCATTGTTGATGCCCTGATATCTACCCAGGAAAATTAAACCCAAAAATTAAATGTCAAATTATACTTGACATTTTTACTCCATCCCTCTCCATAACCAACAATACCCAGCGCATTTATTTTAGCTTTGAAATAGCTTTGAAAATCATGTATCATCTCTAGTGTCTTTTCCATGTGAAGAATATTGCTATCCAAAAAAATCATCTTGATAATGTACTAACAGACATTCATAATGAGACATGATCTGTTCATTATCAATTTATAAATATCTCTGTGTATGTAATATAGGTTGACAAATGGGGTGGGGCTTTTCAAATATAATATTATCCACTAATATTAACATTATGTAGAAACAAAAATTTTCAATTCACACATAAGCTACTTTTCTAAAATTAGAACTAGAATTTAGATATGAACACCATAAGAAATGCTATCAAAATATGTGAAAACACATTTCTATGACATTAAACCAATATTTTCCTTTAGAAAATTTGTCATTTAAAATAAGTGTGAGTGAGCTTATGTCCATTGTGGAAATTTATTATGTGATTTACAAAATTATATCAAGCTCCTGCAAGAAATGGCACATATGGGATGGCTTTTTATTTGAATTCCTGTTTCTTATACCAGGGTTCATCAAGCTGTTTCATATTTATTTCCCTGATTAATGATATGTCAAAATTCTAATTCTAGTACCAATTTATGGTGTGTTGGCAACTGGAGAATGAAATAGCAATGCAGACAACAGGCAAAATTGAGTTTTGTCCACCTTCTTTGAATTTCTATAAACATTTCCCAAATGTGCCCTTCAATTTCAACCGACCTAAATACTATCATCTTATTTCAATCAACTGCTAATACTATAACTTCCGAGAGCCAACTGTAATGTTTGGTGTCATGATTTAATATGGCAGCCCTCCTGAATTAGAGGGTGCATATTTAGAAGTTCTATGTCTCCTCCTCCTCATCTCTTTAAAATTTACTTAAAAGGGAAAACAGAAAAGTTTAAAAAGAATGTGTTGGGCAGAATCTCCTGACCCTGCACCAGATTATCTTCACCGGAGCACCTCAGAGGGGGCAGATTGAGTCTCTCTCCCCACCCTAAGCAGAACCCTGGCAGCCAAAAGCCTCCAGAACCCAGCCACACTCATGCTCAAGGCTACTCTCCACATGCTCGAATGAGCCTCACTCATGAAGGAACTGACAGAGGAGCCCAGGTATACAAGACCTGTGGCTGAGATCTCCAAGCCTGCTTGGATCAGGACTGGGCCCCCTCCACCCAGCTCCCCAGTTTTCTAGTAGCTTGGCAGTCACACCCACAAACTTCCCCCAGCGCCATGTAATCTCATCAGCGACCAAGATCCAGAGGCTGTAAAATTAAGCTCCTGGAAGAGAGCAACAAAGTATTTTTTGGAGCATGCTGCCACAAATGCAGCCATGCGACCTCTTATACTTCAGCCCACTGATGTACCTAAAGTAGCACACATTTGTTTGGTTTTAACATGCTTGCTTGTATTCTCTTATATATGGGCTCAAATTGCTCCAGAATCAAATACAACAACCTTCACACACTTCCCTCTTATTATGGTGGGAAGTTGCTCACAGGTGGGGTGACTGTTTGAATATTATCTGCAATGAACTATTGTGAACTACATTATGAAAATAAAATGTATAAAAATTGCAAAAACAAAAAAGAATGTATTGAGGCCAGGACAGTAGTACAGCAGGTAGGCACTTGCCTTTCACATGTGAGTGACCCAGGTTTGATCCCCAGCACCCCATATGGTACCTCAAGCACTGCCAGAAGTGATCCCTGAGCTCAGAGCCAAGGATAAACCCTGAGGCACCTCCAGGTTTGGTGCCCAACCAAATCCAAAACCAAGTCAAACCAAAAAAAAAAAACCCCATAATTGTTCTTGATAAGCTATGAAATATAATTGCATGATTATATTGCATAAAAAGGGGTCTAAGAAATAAACTCATAAGAAACAAAATGAATATGAGAAATGAACATAGAAAAATGAAGAAAATGTATGGGAAACACACAGCTCATATACTCAGGGACTGGAAAAGCCATTCCATCTGTTTAACAAGTAAGATAATATCAAGAGAGTTCTGAAGAAATAAGTTTTCCTTCCAAAGGCGACCATAGCATCATCAAAATGGAGATCAGGGCATTGAAACTGCTGTATTTTCAACATTCTTATGGATTCAGGGCATGAACTATTGAGTCAGATGAGAAAAATAACTATTGGCATTCACGGTAAATGCTAAGAAAGCCAAGATCTTATTCATTTTTGTATCAAATGGTATTAAAAATAAACCTAAAACTTGTTTGCAAAGATTAATGAGCATATTCTCTTAGACCCAACCAGCTATGCTGAAGTTTAAATAGTACAACTGTGCTTAAAAATACACTATTCATTCTTATGAATCTTGCCACTTTGAGAGTAATGACAAAATTGTTATTTCAACAGTATTTATCAAACAAGGCTCCTTGGAGACCTGATGATAATGGGATTTTGAATGTTGACTACAGGGAATGCTGCTTAGTCCATTTCAAATCACTGTTGCAACAAGTCATTTTATTCTACCAGGAGTTTAGCGTATACAATAGTTAATTGGTGACATAGAGGTTCACCTTCTTTCCATTAGTCAAGGAGAAACAAGAGCCTTGCATGCACAATCAGCGCATATCGAGGGATTAGGGCAGAATGAAACAGAATGTGACTCAGACCGAGAGTCACAACTTAAAACTTGGAGACAGGCCTGATTAGGTTTTGCAAGCAGAATGCACTTCAGGTATGGGTGGAAAGAAACTCTATGTCTGCCTGGCTCTACTTTAGTTTACAGAACCCACTGCAACTTGTTTTATGATTGGAGGAATTTTTTCTTTTTTTTGTATTAGGGAGCAATTCAGGGTGGCACACTCCTTTCATGCCATTGGGACAGTGGTTATTCTTCCTCCAGCCTGTCCATATGCTTGCTGAGAGGGGTCAACAAATCAATAGATGCCCAAACTGGTAAAATGGCTCCATTCATTGTGATAAAGAGATCTTCTCTTGCCCGAGGGCTGTATAACTCACACGTTCCTAATGGCCAGGTACCAGTGAATCAAGGAAGAGTTTCTGTATAAGTTCCGACATGCTGATCGCATTGCTTTAGCTATTCATTCCTTCTTCGTGTCTGCTTATCTGTAACTTTGGTCCTTCAGTCTCTGATGCAGTCTCCAAGATACTTCCAATCTGTTTACGTGGAGGTTAACTTCACTGGCAAATTCACAGTGACATGGCTAAAATGAGGTTACTTCTGATAGGAAGTCATTGCCATGGGAATATCCCTTGCATTGGTAAACTGAGTTAACACTGTGTACTTGGCTGATTTTAATTTAGAACATAATAAATTCCTAACTAGTAAAATCAAATAATGAGAAAGACCTTTTTAACAATTCTGGCCCAAATGTCTAGTGCAGAGTCTAATCCCTCTAGTCCAGAATGATGTGGCAAAGAGAATTTCTTGCTTGCATAAGACCTCAGTCAGGTCTGATTCTAAGTACTGTGAGAGCAATAGTAGCAGGGAAAAAAACCCTAATAATTTCCTTTAATTTATATTCCTTTGCCCCAACATGAATAATGTCAATGGTGTTGGTATCAGAGAGTGAATTACCTTTGAAAAATATGTGAAATATCTATTTAAGTATAATAAAAATTCAGGCACATTTATTTCTGTGGCTTTTAAAGGAAACATTCAAAAGTGAAACAAGTTTTTCTTATTCTTCTAAAAAAATATGCTGTGTTTTATACATTTGCAGTATAAACATAACTTGAGGAACTGAATTCAGGAAAGCAAGTTTATATAAATAATGAAGGTTAAGCCTTTTGAAGCTCATTTTCTGTCTTGAACATGAATCTCTCTCTCTTTCCCTCCCTCTCTATTTTTACTCCATTCTCATAAATCTCCTTTCCCTTCTCACATCTCTCTAAAGTTGTCTCAATAAAAACTATAAGACAAATAATGGTTCAATATTAAATTTTTTACATGATGATTTTTACTCCACCCCAAAATCCCTATTGGACAATTACACATGATGAATTGATATGAGTCCAACAATAGTCAATGATTAGTGTATCTAAGGTACAATGGACACTCAGGGAGTGATGACGCCTCATTCATTTTACAGAGCATCATGTTACTACCCTCAATGTTGAGACCAGAAGGATCTAAAGCAGCAAACTATGTATTTGACGGACCATGCAGGATATCCTCTATGACATGGGGACGTGTGTGTGTGTGTGTGTGATGAAATTATACAGTAGTGAAAGCCTCCCAGTAGAAAACAAAGAAGGGTGGAGCCTTTCTGACCCCAGGAAAAAGCCATGCCAGCACAGTCTCCTGCCTTTGTGGTCGCCTGCACACTCTCGCCAGATTAACCATCTAGGTGTGTCAGCAGAGGACTGGAAGACCCTCGCTTCTGATGTTTCCAATAAATGGACAGATATTTCAAATCTAGATGAGTTGGCCCAAATCCTGGTTAATATGGATATTGAGTTCTCTCCCCCTTTTTATTTTGAAAAGCCCTTGAAAGAGAAGACAATCGTCTGAAGAATAGCACAGAGTCAAATATGCCAGTGCCCAGTTCCCTCAGAGAATAATCAAAGCCATTTCCATAATAAACAGCTCAGCAAACTCTCTGGCCTATTCTCTCTCTCTCCCTCTCTCTCTCTCTCTCTTCCTCTCTCTATCTCTCTCTTTCTATCTCTTTGTTCTGTTTCTCTCTTTTGCTCTGTCTCTATTTCTGTCTCTGTCTCTGTCTCTCTGTCTATTTCCTCTCTGTCTCTCTCTTGCTCTATCTGTTTTTGTCTCTCACTTTCTCTCTCTATCTCCCTTTTTCTATCTCTCCGTTCTGTTTCTCTCTTTTGCTCTGTCTCTATTTCTGTCTCTTTGTCTCTGTCTCTCTATCTCTCTATTTCCTCTCTGTCTCTCTCTTGCTCTGTCTGTTTTTGTCTCTCTCTCTTTCTCTCTCTCCTCTGTGTCTCTCTTTTGCTCTGTCTTTATTTCTGTCTGTCTCTCTTTCCTCTTTGTCTCTCTCTTGTTCTGTCTGTTTTCATCTCTGTCTGTCTTTCTGACTCTCTCTGTCTCTCTGTCCTTCTCTCTCTCTCTCTCTCTCTCTCTCTCTCACACACACACACACACACACACACAGAGAAAGAGTGAGAGAGAGTCTGTACTTCTATACTCCCGCCTAATTTATACACTGGACAGAAAAGACACCATCTATTTTAAAATGCACACGCAGATCCAGGATATGTTGGAAGGAGAAGCGCTCCCATAAAGACAAGGGTGGGTGTGCGTCTGTGTTTGTAGGAGGCGGCCCACCGTACCTGATGCTCCCGAACTTCTGAGGAGCCTTGGCAGACGCCAGACACTCACTTCCCTTCACACTGAAAACCAACCAGTGCCCTTCTCTGCTTACGGTGCTGGAACGCGGGCCCCTATTTTATCCTTTCTCGAGGGAGAGAACTGAATGAATGATGCCCAAGGGATTAAAGAGCATAAGAGGAAAAGGGAGTGAAAAAGCACACATTGATTTTTCTCAAAGAGTTTCTCCCCATCTCCTTTGTAACTTTTTTTTATTATCACTTTTTAAAAACCTTTTCTATGTTGTTGTTCTGAATTACGGCTACTAATGGCATTCTTGTAAATGGGTGAAAACATTGGGGAGCAGACAGAAAAACATGTTTGTCTTTGGGTATTGTTGTGTAGTATTTTAGGTCATGATTTCCAGTTAAATCCAGGGGCATACTGATAAATGCATTTACACTAGTCCCAGAACTTGGAAAAGTCTCTATAGAAATTCCAGTCCTATATCATTGTATCAAACACCTTTGTTAAAAAAATATATATATACATATATATATATGGGCGCTTACTAGTAATTTTAAGGCAGAAAGCTCCATTTCCTGAAACTATTACTTTAAAATCTTTGTCTCCCTTCCATGATTGTCTTGAATACCCTCTTCAAATCCTGTTTACGCCAGATTCTGGGTCTTGGCTGAAATTTGATGGATTTTGGCTTCCCTGTTCTCCCCACCGAACACACTCTTTGGCTCTTTCTCCATCTAAATGCTCTGGGAACCAGCTCCCAGGATGCAGACCCTGGCAGCCTGGGTCCTTCCTTCTGCCAGCATGCTGGAAGCTTCTCAGCCCGTGGCCCCAGCACCACGCCCTAGCCCCTCTCGCCAAACACGCAGGGATGAATAATTGCTGATCTGATTTTTTAAAAAATGTGTTCCACATCCCAAGCACCCACAAGGTGAACAAACTCAGTGGGGACAATTACAGAAAATTCAAAGTAGATTCGTGTTGGCATAATGTTTGCTTTAATATTTTAAATTTCCATATATTTGAAATTGTGATAAGTATGGCAGTCAGTATCTAGATGATCAAAATTACAGTAGGAATTATTCATCTAATAGATTATAATTATTAGCATGCTCTGGGTAGAATATACTCATTTAATTAACCATTTGATCAGTGCGGTTTAAGTAATCATTACTATGAAAATGGTCCTTCTATTCTATAATGATAACAAAGGTTCATTGTAGAGCTTTTGCTATGATACTAATAATGTTACAGAGACTTGATCTTTAACTTTTTATAGAAAAAAATTCCTTAGCATGGTCTAGTTACACATATGATGAGAACTTCATTTCTAGATCCATCTCCTTCTGTGCTTTGATACAAAATTGTTGAGTCAATGAAATAATTTAGGGATGGGACAATAACTAACTCAGAAGGTTATGCTTTACATTGGGATGCTGCCTCCATCCTTAGCACTGCACAGTCACCCCAGAATTGAGATGAGCTCAGTAGGAAGAAAGGAAGGAAAGAAGGAAGAAAGGAAGGAAGGAAGGAAGGAAGGAAGGAAGGAAGGAAGGAAGGAAGGAAGGAAGGAAGGAAGGAAGGAAGGAAGGGAGGGAGGAGGGAGGGAGGGAGGTAGGAAAAGAATGAGGGAAAGAGGAAGGGAGGGAACAAAGGAAGAAAGGAGAGAGAGGAGGAGGGAAGGAAGGAAGGAAGGAAGGAAGGAAGGAAGGAAGGAAGGAAGGAAGGAAGGAAGGAAGGAAGGAAGGAAGGAAGGAAGGAAGGAAGGGAGGGAGGAGGGAGGGAGGGAGGTAGGAAAAGAATGAGGGAAAGAGGAAGGGAGGGAACAAAGGAAGAAAGGAGAGAGAGGAGGAGGGAAGGAAGGAAGGAAGGAAGGAAGGAAGGAAGGAAGGAAGGAAGGAAGGAAGGAAGGAAGGAAGGAAGGAAGGAAGGAAGGAGTGAGGGAAGGAGGGAAAGAAAGATGGAGGGAAGGAGGGAAGGAAGGAAGGAGGGAAGGAGGGAAAGAAAGAAGGAGGGAGGGAAGGAAGGAAGGAAGGAAGGAAGGAAGGAAGGAAGGGAGGGAGGAAGGAAGGAAGGAAGGAAGGAAGGAAGGAAGGAAGGAAGGAAGGAAGGAAGGAAGGAAGGAAGGAGGGAAGGAGGGAAAGAAAGAAGGAGTGAGGGAAGAAGGGAAAGAAAGAAGGAGGGAAGAAGGGAAGGAAGGAAGGAGGGAAGGGAGGAAGGAAGAAGGGAGGAAATGGGGAGAGAAAGAAAGAAAGAAAGAAAGAAAGAAAGAAAGAAAGAAAGAAAGAAAGAAAGAAAGAAAGAAAGAAAGAAAGAAAGAAAGAAAGAAAGAAAGAAAGAAAGAAAGAGAGAGAAGAAAGAGAAAGAAAGAAAGAAAGAAAGAAAGAAAGAAAGAAAGAAAGAAAGAAAGAAAGAAAGAAAGAAAGAAAGAAAGAAAGAAAGAAAGAAAGAAAGAGAGAAAGAGAGATTTTTCATCAAAATGCCATTCAGTTGTACAAGTGACATTATCCATTACCAGAAAGGGAAAAAAAGTCATCTTTCTTCTTTTGGGTAGTCAGATGAACTTTTATGAAATATTTTTCCTGAGCACCTATTAACCACTGCTTTTCTTGAAAGCCACTAAGACCCCAACCAGTCTGTGGGGCATGAATATTTTCCTGTTTCTGTACAAAAAGTTGGCCCAGTCTATGGTTCTATTTGGTTAACAGAATATGTGCATCAAATGCGAGTATAATTTTTGCCCTGAGCATGTCTATATAACCCCAGTTAAATCCGATGCCTGGATCTTGTTTCTCTTGTACACTATAAAATTTGGCACAGCATCTGACATAAGGAGACACCCAGTACATTTTGTCAAATGAGGCTTTCAAAGCTATTTTTAAGGTAATATTTAAGTAGTTGTTAAAGGCTGTTTACTTTTCAGTATTTAAAATCTTCTGTGGGCATGACAGTTTTGACAAAAAAAATAAAATAAAATAAATCATATGAAGAATAAAAGTGTTCTGTGGTGCTTTTAAAACTCTGCACACAGGTCTTTGCTGTCACTCTTTTGAAGAAGTGAAGTTCAATAATTCTACCCTAGAGTGTGAGCTGGACTCTGAACAATTTGCTTCTGATAAATGATCACGGTAGAAGTGGCAGTGCATAATTTCTGCCACCCATATGGGCACTGTATGTTCCCTCTTGGTTCTCTGACAGATATTCTATCCAAGGAAAGCTGTCTGCATGTCCTTGAGATACCCAGACACCACGGAGAGCCCTAACAAAGGATTTCGTGCCATCCGCCTTGTGAATGGGCCATCATGGCGAAGAACTGACCTGTGACAATCATATCTCCAGGTAACAGCGACTGTGATAACATCCTGAGTACAAATTAATGAGCCATGGCCCTTGCTGATTTATTTCCTGATCATTTCATTTGCCAGTTCTTCAAATTCTGTTGGAATCAGCAATCTAAAGGAAATCTGTTATGTGCCAAAGGGTTAGAATCGGGAGGGAAACTGGGGATATTGGTGGTGGGACACTGTATGCTTGAAACTATAAAATGAACAGTTTTGTAAATCACGGTGTTTTTAATAAAAATTAATAAGCACTGTAGTACCATTGTTCAACGATTTGCTTGAGCGGGCAGCAGTAACGTCTCCATGGTGAGACTTGTTGTTACTGTTGTTGACATATCGAATACACCACAGGTAGCTTGCCAGGCTCTGCTGTGAGGGCAGGATACTGTCAGTAGCTTGCCAGGCTCTCTGAGAGGGATAGAGGAATCGAACCCAGATCAGCCGCATGCAAGGCAAACGCCCTACCTGCTGTGCTATTGCTCCAGTCCAAAACTTAATGAAAGATGAGAAACAAACAACAACAACAATGAACCACACTTATGTACTCAACCAAACCTGCTGTACTTCGGAAGCATTTGGTATTATGTCTAGGTTTGAACTAATATAAGTTCAAAACTATGAGTTACACATGCTTTTATAGTCCACTAGTAATGGCTAAGTATATTGCAGCATAGAGAGAGGAAAATGTGAGTTTAGTGTATACATTCAGCACTGAATGTATAGTCTATATACATTCAGCACTGAATGTATAGTCTAGGGGTTAGAGCACTTGCCTTGCACTCAGTCAAACCTGGTTTCACCTCTCATAGCTCATACAGCCCTCTGTGCCCCTGGAGGGGTGAGCACAGAAGGACACCAGTAGTGGGCCAGCCCCTGCCCTTTAAAAAGAGAGTGTCTCTCTTTAAATCCTTAAAGATAGTCAATAGAAAGAGAAACGGAGGACGCTGGGGAGAGGAGTGTGACTGGGAAGGGCCTATTGGATAATGGTGGAGCAATATTCATACATTGGCAGAGTGGCTGGGTTAGCAGCTCTGCCCCTATAAATCAGTGGCTATCACACTACTATAAACCATGATACACGGAGAAACATTTATTCCAAAAAATGTCACTGTCACTGTCATCCCGTTGCTCATCGATTTGTTCAAGCGGGCACCAGTAACATCTCTCATTGTGAGACTTATTGTTACTGTTTTTGGCATATCCAATACGCCACGGGTAGCTTGCCAGGCTCTGCCGTGCATTCCAAAAAATATCTGAATTCCAAAAAATAGAGAAATGAATTTCTACGGCTATCTGAAAGGAAAATGGATAAGGACCAGAGGATTCTGATTATTTAGAGAATGACTTCGCCACGAGCAGTATCACCCACTAGTGCCCTATGAACCTCCAGCAAAACTCACAAGATCTTATTGCTCTATATTATTGGAATGACCTGTTTCTATAGCTCAGGAAGTAAGTGTGAATCTGCTACAAATATCTGGATACAAATTATGAATGAAAATTCAATTTTATATCATTGACACTTAATGCAGTCAAAGGAAAATATATTCTAAACTCTCTTGGTAACACGCAGGGTGGCAGAAAGAACTGAATTGTTGAAAAGCAACATGATTTCAAAGAAGTTCTCGTTATTTGCTTCATACAGAACCTGGTAATGGAAACTTCAACGAGGCTGATACATAGATGAATCCCACATAGAGGGGACCTGATTCCTTAATCTGGAGAAGGTCTGGGCACTTTGATGTTAACATGTTCCCAAGATGATTCAAATAACAAGGTATTTTGGAGAACTAGTGATTTAGAATCACCCTTACCGCAACTCTGGAAGGGCTTACTAAATTATATACCCATAGTTAGCAAATGCTAGGGTGCAGAAGAGTCACTTGGAGAACAAGAAAATACACAGGATTCTGAGTCAGACTATCAAGACACCCTAGTCATTATACTGGCAATGGGGCCCCATCTACTGTCATTAAAAAGCAACTTAGAAGGTTCTTTTGAAAAGTTCTGTGAGATCTGTAATCTGAAATAGGAGCACCACAAAAGACCACATGCTGGCTTAATATATATACATATACATATATACATATATATAAATGATACTGGTAAATCTGCATCACTTATCCAAATACCATTGGAAAAATGTAACTTAAGGCAACCATGAGGTCTGACAAGATAATTCAAGGAGCAGAGGACACCGTTGCATGTAGGAGGCCCTGAGCTCAATCCCAAGTACCTCCCCTTTCCCTGCCATAACCGGTTCTGATGGTCCCTGAGCACCCCTAGAGGAATTGCTACTAAAATAGCAGTGACTTGCCACTGCAAATATACGAACAGCCAAAATGCCAAGTAACTACTAATAGAAAGTGCTGGCAAGAATGTAGAGCAAAAGAAGTCTTGTTGACATTTGAAAGAGAATGCAAAATGGCAGAGCAGATGTGGAAAATAGTTTGGCTGTTTCCTAGAAAGTTGATTATCAAGATCATACACAAGCCAGTCATTGCCCTCCTAGATATTTACCAAATGGGTTTGAAATGTATGTCTTTACAAATACACTCCCTCAAACGTTGATGGCAGCTCTATTAGTAATCACAAGAGCCGGAAACAACATCTACTTTCAGAGGCAAATGGACAGTTCAAATGGTCTGTCCATGCTTCTTCATGATTGAAGGGAACAAAGCCCAACTGCATATTGGTACGGGGTGAGTCTGAAGTGCATATTCCTAAGGAAACCAACTTGAGGTAACACTAGTGATTTCATTTTACAACATCTAGGAAAAATCACACCTTGAGAATCAAAATAGATCATCGATTGAAAGGGACTTGGGGAAAAGGTGAAGTGTAATGGATATTTGAGGACGATGAGTCTGTTTCATATTGAGTTTACATAACATATTCCATTTATCATGGTCCACACAACTATGCAAGATGAAGTCCAATATACGCAAATAAAAACTAATGTCAATTAGGACAATGAGAGATTCAAACCCAATAATGACCAAAGAAAGACTGTGATAAAATGGTCAATCTGCATGAAAACTCTATAACATAATCCCACTGAAGGATGTGCCAGAAAGAAATGTGAAACTAGGGAACTGTGGGGAGGAATGGGTGCCTTGAGATTAAAAAATTATCTAGGGTAACTGTGATTTAATAGAAAAATCTCTTTCCATGCAAACAGCAGTTAAAATACTGGAACTGCTAAAATATAAACCTGGACTAAACATATGAAAATGGTTGAATGCTGATATCTCGCTTAAATATATATATGTGTATATGTATGTGTATATATATGTGTGTGTGTGCCCATGCATACACGAGCATGCACACACATAAATATGTGTGTATAAATGCACATTTATCTCAGTATGACCACTAAGTAATATATATGAAGCACTGTAGCACTGTCATCCCATTGCTCATCCATTTGCTCGAGTGGGCACCATTAACATCTCCATGGTGAGACTTGTTGTTACTGTTTTTAGCATATTGAATACGCCACAGGTAGCTTGCCAGGTCCTGCCATGCGGGCGAGATACTCTTGATAGCTTGCTGGGCTCTCCGAGAGGGATGGAGGAATCGAACCCAGGTCGGCCATGTGATATATGTATATAAACCTAAATATGTATACTCTATATGATAGATAATATGTGTATGTACAGTATAGACATATACAGGGAAGTCTATAGATATATAGCTATACAGAGACAGAGAGATGTGAGGGGGTTAGGAAAATGTACTATGCATAGAGAAATTTCCTCCTAGATTTACTAAAAAACTGTAATTAATGAGTCTTTACTCTCTGTGAGTTGTGGCTCATCTTTTTTTTAATACCTAGCTTCTTAAATCTAACACCATTCTTGAAAGAAAGACTGAGCACCTTCAAGAAATGACCGATTCTGGATCTGGGGCAACGACTGTACAGTACAAACGTAGACCATGCATGAATACAGAAATTCCCAGGCCTCAGACTGGGAAGATATTACAGGCACGTGGTGTGGCTGACTCCCATTCAATCCCAGGCACTGCCAGGAGTGATTCCTGAGCACAGATCCAGGAGTAAGTTCTGGCCCAATCGCCAAGGGAAAATATGAAGAAAAGAGAGATTCCCAAAATTATTTGGCTTCTTAGTGTTTTTAGAGAAGAAAAAACAAAAAAAGAATCGTATTCCACAATAACACCGGCACAGAAAGAACTTCATCTTCATGAAGAACAGAACAGAAGCACTCCCCCAACTGCACCCAAGGTTACCGTAATTCCCCTGAATCCTTCCACCACAACCTTCCCAGCGTCAATACCAGAAAGTAAACTGACCAAAATGTACCAAAGGGACATAGGAACCTATAGTAAAGCTCTAACAATATAAGGAACACTGTCCAAGGAGAGTCAATATACACCAACACACACAAGCATTCAGGAATCAATACTTAAAGAGGGGAAATGGACACACCTTCAGCACAGAGAACTCTAGAATAATTACGCTAATAACCTACTCAAGAAAGCAGAGATGTCCACTCTATGTCATGGGTGTCATACTTAGTGATTTACCCCCCCCCAAGAGTTTCACTGTATCACTGTCTTTCCGTTATTCATTTATTTGCTCGAGTGGGCGCCAGTAACGACTCCATTCGTCCTAGGGCTGAGATTTTAGCAGCCTCTCTTTACTTATCCTTCCCAAAGGTCCCCCCAAGAGTATGGGGGAAAAAGGGGAAGAAAAATAACTGTGGTGAAAGTATGCCTGGTAAACAAGACTGAGGCCATCAGTAACATTCTGTGTACTATACTATATTATACATATATGTTTTATTACATATACAACATATATGCTATATCACTGTCACTGCCATCCCGTTGCTCATCGATTTGCTTGAGCAGGCACCAGTAACGTCTCCATTTTGAGACTTGTTGTTACTGTTTTTGGCATATGGAATACATCACAGGTAGCTTGTCAGGCTCTGCCATGTGGGCGAGATACTCTCGGTAGCTTGCCGGGCTCTCCGAGAGGGGCAGAGGAATCAAACCCGGGTCAGCTGCATGCAAGGCAAATGCCCTACCTGCTGTGCTACTGCTACAGCCCATATGTTATATACACATACTATACTAGCCACACCCACAAACCTCCCCCACCCCCCACGCATGTAATCCCATCAACAGCCAAGATCCAGAGACTATAAAACAAAGCTCCTGGAAGAAAGCGACACAAAGTCTCTTGCCCCTGAGCCCTGCTGTCTTCACCGGGGCCCCTTGGAGCAGGGCAGGTTGACTTTCCCTCCCTGCCCTGAGTGGAGCCCCAGCATCTGAAGACCTCTGGAACCCAGCCACAGCCATGCTCAAGGCCCCTCTCCACACATTCAGACAAGCCTCATGCATGAAGGAACCGGCAGAGGAACCCAGGTGTGCAGGACCTGGGCTGAGATCTCCAAGCCCGATTGGGATGAGGCTTCCTCCACCCAGACCTCACATTTTCCAGTAGCTTGGCAGTCACGCTCACACACTGCCCCTGGCGCCCTGTAATCCCATCAATGGCCAAAATCCAGACACTATAAAACAAAGCTCTAGGAAGCGTGTGGCTGCGACCTCTTTTAGCCTAGTTCTCCTTCTCAGAGAACCTAGCAAGATACCAAGAGCATCCTGCCCGCACAACAGAGTCTGGGAAGCTCTCTGTGGTATATTCGATATGCCAAATACAGTAACAATGATGGGTTTCATTTCCCTTACCCTGAAAGAGCCTCCAATGCAGCACCACTGGGAAGAACGAATAAAGAGAGCCTGCTAAAATCTCAGGGCGAGGACGAATGGAGACATTACTGGTGCCCGCTTGAGCAAATCGATGATCAACAGGATGATAGTGATACAGTGATACTATGTTATATATGTGATAATCTGCCGGTAGCTTCATTGAGAAACACACTCTGCTTCTCTAATCTTCCTTCTGTGGACTCAGAACCCCAGTTTAACACTCAGAAAAACACAAGCCACACTCATAGAAACTTTCTGGTAGTATTCTTTTCTTTGGATACAATCACCCAAAGAGCCAGTATGGAAATTCTTAACACTCTGGGGAAGGCAGAAAGGCTTTATCCAAGATGGTATCCTCTACAGCTATTGGGACAGACCAAGATACTAAGAAAAAAAAAACAAAAAATTTAATGTTGAGAGACCTTAACGAAACATTAACACAACACTATTTATGTCTTGCTTATGAAACATTATAGTCATTTGATACATATTATACATTTGATACATATTATAGTCATTTGATACATTAATACTAGAGGAAAGTATCCACAGGATATATAGGTACTCTCTGTACCAGCTTTGCAATATTTTGGGGGTTGGGGGCCATTTGGGGGGTGTGGAGAGTATCTGGGGTGACGGGGATCAATAGTACATGAAGCACAGCTCCAGGTACACTCTCTCCAGCCCCAAGCTTTGCAGCTTTTTAAATGAAGATAAAAAAAAAAAAACCCCTTTTTTAGAAGTTTGCTTGTAACACAGAATGACCCTGATTTCCTTTGCCCAGGGGCATGGAACCAAGGACTGTCCCAGTCAGCTACCCAGCTACGGTGGAGGAAGTGATTCTAATGAACCCTTCTCCCTAGTCTAGAGGGCTTAGCCTGGCCTCACTTCTTGTTGAAAAACAATACGGGGACTTGGCTCACTCCTTGGCCTGTTTTTCAAGTTCACACAGCTCTAACAGAAATCTATTAAAGATAAAAAAAGCAGCTTCGGCAGCCTGTGCTACTACGGCTTGCTTTTTGTTTATAAGGGTGAGGAGAATTCAGAATGGACCTCGTGGAAGGCTCGCACTAATCCTTAAATAATTACAATTCATCTACTCCCGCCTGGAAAGCCCTCATGGAATGGGGCTGACTTCGGTTCTTCTGCGCTGTCTATTCCCGTTCCATGACTGCAGTTCCCTCTCCTATTCCCCCCCCCAGCCCCGCCCCGGCTCTGGACTTAGAAAAGAGAGCTACATGGAAAGGAAAACTTAGGAGCGAGGGATGATTCAATTTCATTACAGATGGAGTGAATAATAATTTTTTTTAAAAAAACAACTTTTTAAAGACTCCGTTCCCAAATATCAGCCTATCAATAAACATGAGAAACAGGATGTAATGCATCCTGCTTCTGGCGCCTCTGTTGTGATAAAGACAGATTGATCTGGCTGAAAAAAAAAATGTTGGAAGATAGAAATCAGTCACTCTTTTTGGACCGATTTGAAAGGATAGGAATCACAAAAAGTCCCTGAAGTTGGCTAAAATAAAGCTGGGAAGCCGGCAGGAACCTGTCATTTGCATCCCAAAAAGGTGCTGTTCCAGAGAGTTCAGGAAAAAATGGGATTCCTTCAGTTACCTGCAGAGAGCTCTCTCTCTCTTTTTTCCCCAATTAGAACCTTCAGAGAAAGTTCGAGATCGCTAAGGACACCTTCTTCCACCCCTGGCCAAGCAGATACGCCTGCTCGGAATTAAGAACTTTGATTCAAAAAGAGAATAAAATATCAAAGCTCAGTGACAGCTCGACAGAAATTCCATGAAAGAAGCTGCAATCGAAAAGAGCAGAGAGGCAAATCTCAGGCAATTGTACTTGCAAGGAGAGGCTGGTGCTTTGTGATGGGCGGTTGAAAAAGACCAAGGTCTTAATTAGCCACCAAGTTTTTGCCAGCAGTCAATGATTGCATAAAAGGGTACTGTCAATTTCCTCGGATGTCCAATGCCTGACCCTTTGTTATGCCATCTTTCCGAGAATGATATTTCTTTTTATCACAATAATCATCCTCCTTTGCTAAACTCCATCACTTTACAACTGGGGAATGAATAATGAAACGGGGGTGGGGGTGGGGGTGGGACCCTCTCGGGAGATGAATTCACAAACCATAATCTTTGAATGGAAGTTTCCATCTTTTCCCAGGTTCCTGACTGGAGTGAGAATCGGGCAACACATTTTGCTCCTCCAAAGGAAGCTCCGTGTTTTGCTGCTGGTGTTGTTATCTTCTGGGTAATTGGCAAACTTTCATGGATGCGTTTCAAAGAAGCATTCCCAAAGAAAGGCTGCTCTCAGAGATACACCATGCATGTTTTCGATCCATAAGCTTAATTCTCTTCTCTGACATTGAGGAATGGCAGTAAACAGCTCATCAGGTAGGGGTGGGCAGAGGAGAGCCTCAGATTAAAATGTTTTTAAAAAGCCGAGACACAAGTGTACCTGTGACCCTGTGGCTTGTGAGGTTACATACTTAAGCTCCCTTAGACTTAACTATCTACAAATCACGCCAACAGCAGTACCTAAATGGGTACTGGTCGGATTAAAGAGATAATGCACGGTAAGTGTTTACCTGCAGAACAAAGCACATCGAAAGCACCCAATTACTGCAGCTCTCATCTGGAAGAAAACTCTGCTTCTACCTTCGGTGAACTTCTAGATCAGTTAGTCACTAAGCAATATACAACACTGACCTAAACTTAAAGTAGAGGGCACCACGTGAGTGGGGAACAAAAGAATATAGCCCATGAATATATTCATATCTTCAACAAGTGTTCCATGATATACTCTTATGAGCTGCATATGGCTTTGCTTGGCTTCCCCTCCCCCCCCCGCCCCCGGCCCCTGCCAGATTTACTGAGGAAAAAAAGCAAAGATTGTTCTTAGATATGGGTTTTTTGTTTTGTTTTGTTTTGTTTTGTTGCTGAAGAGGAGAGACAGGAGCACAGAGGCACTGTGATTTACAACACCGTTTCTGATAGACACACAATGTTGAACATCATAGCCACGATGAGACTGGCAATATCCATTCACCGATGTCCCAGCAATTTCCATCCACCAATGCCTCACCAATGCCCATCCACCAATGTGTCAAGTTCCTCTTCTTTCTATGGTAAGAATGATTCTGTAGGCATATGCTCCCATCCACTTATCCTTGGCCATTTATTTTCTTACAGTGCTTCTATATATGTCACATATAATAGACCATTTGTTGTTGTGGTTGTCCTCTTACCTTTTGGTACTTAATTTTAATCCATAATTCTTTTTTAAAATAAGTTTTATTGGATCACCCTGAGATACAATTACAGACTTACAAACTTGCATGATTATGTTTCAGTTCTACAATGCTTGAGCACCCATCCCTCCACCAGTGCACATTTTCCACTACCAGTGTCCCCGGAATCCCTCCCGCCACCCCACCTCACCCTACTCTTGGACTCTGTGGCAGGTACAATCCTTCTCACTAAGAGATCATTTCATAGCTGTCCCTCTCCTCACAGACTTTGCTGGTGGAAAACCACCCTCAAGTTTTGTGCACGTAACAGCAAATCCCTCTTCTGTTAGACCCAACCAGTATTGCGTTGTGTACCTATGCCATAGTTCCTTTATCCAGTCATCTCTTCTGGGGACACTTAGGTTGTTCCCAGATGTTGGCTACTGTGCATAGTGCTGCAGTGAAGCTGAGAGTACAAATGTCTTTTCAAACAAATGTTTTTTTGGGTGTGTGGGATATAGGAGCAGTTCCATGAGAAGTGAAAGTGCTGAGTCCAAAAAACACAAACAAAAAATCCAAATCAAAACCATTGAGAGGACCGGAAAGACACTTCCTCAAAGACAATGTAGGGGCAGAGAGGTCGATGGGAACGTAGTATTCGTCACTTCTCAGGGACATGTGAGTCACAGCCAAGAGGAGATATCCCACACAGGTGGAGAGACTGGAACACATCAAAAGCAAAAGAAACAACTAGCGCTGGCAGGAAGGTGGGTAAGGGGTCCCCGCAGGCAAAGTTCCCATAGAAATGCCCCTTGGTTCATCTCTAGGGAAAAAAGCAAAGACAGCTCTCAGCTAGGGTTTTTGCTGGAAAATGAAGCAATCCCAGTGGAGAGACAGGAGCACAGAGCCCTGAGTGCCTCCGGGCTGGAGCCACAGACTCTGTTATGAACACGACATTAGCTACAATGTCAAAATATTTGTGTACATGGAGTGTGCCTTTGCTGTGCTGCTCATTCTGCCAGCGATGATCTGAGATCCTGTTTCGAGAGGGTAATAACTCCTTCGGCTTTAAGCTTCGAGATTTCTTTACTTTTCCCAAACAGGGGTGGGGAGAAGTTAGGGGCTTTCGGGGATGAGGAGGTAATTGAATCTACCGCTTGGTATTCTGTTTTGCATCACTTCGAGTGACTTTTTTTTTCTTTCTTTCTCTTTTTGCTTTTTGGGTCACACCTGACAATGCACCGGGGTTACTCCTGGCGGTGCTTGGGGGACCATATGGGATGCTGGGAATCGAACCCATGGAACCTGGGTCAGCTGCCTACAAAGCAAACGCTGGATTATCATTTCAGCCCCAAACATTTTTTCTGTTTTTGGTTTTGGTTTTTTTTTTTTTTTTTGGCTTTTTGGGTCACACCTGCACACCTGACAATGCACCGGGGTTACTCCTGGTGGTGCTTGGGGGACCATATGAGATGCTGGGAATCGAACCCATCAAACCTGGGTCAGCTGCCTACAAAGCAAACGCTGGATTCTCATTCCAGCCCAAAATATTTTTTTGTTTTGTTTTGTTTTGTTTTTGTATTTTTTTTTTTTTTTTGCTCTTTGGGTCACACCCGGCAATGCTCAGAGGTTACTTCTGGTTCTGCACTCAGGAATTATTCCTGGCGGTGCTTGGGGTCCCTATGGGATGCTGGGAAATCGAACCCATGTCGGCTGTGCACAAGGCAAACGCCCTGCCCACTGTGCTATCGCTCCAGCCCCAGTTCTTTGGCAATGCAGCACTTCAGGCGTTGAAAAGAGGAGTGAAGCAGAATCATGCCAAAGCGTTGCTCGAAATGACCGAGTGGAGTTCTTACCGTCAAGCTGCGGCAAGGTCTGAAAGAGTCTACAGAGGTCATAGTCTAACCTCATTTCTGATCTGGAATACACTGAAAAACTAACCCCTGTGTCAAAGGAGTTCAACTTGAACCACAGAGGAAATAAGGCAGTGCCAAGCCAATTATCCAAAAAGCCTGCCCTTTGATTTGTGAACCAGTTCCTTAAGGGGTGGGGAAAATCACATCCATTCTAGGAGCACTAATAATAATATTCAACCCCCAGATCTTCAAAATGACAAGTGAAATAAAATCTACAGTGAAATATGCCCACTTAAATTTCCATTTGCTGAGGCTTGCCTTGGTACAGTTAAGTAGAAAGACATACATTTCTAAAAGGGAAATTACTTTATTTTTCCCCCCATTGCCAAGAAAATTAATAAATATTATACTGCCAATTAGTGAATATGCTAGGAAGCTTAAAATAGCTTGTATTGTAAGTTGAGTTCAAGTAACGCATGCGACACCTGGCTGCTGTCTGCTAGACCTCGAAGACTGTATTTTATGATTTAAATTACCAAAACACCTCTTCCTCCTTTGCAGGTGAGAGATAAAAGATGTAGGCTTGTTTCACATTGTCCACGTGTTTAGATAAAAAAGTTTTGCTGGGGGAAAACTCTGATAATTAGTCCATGGATGTTAACAACAAACAAATAAAAAAAACACCTTGATAAATTTTAATAATGTAAGATGACACCGTTCTTATATAAGCACCAGAAATAGAAGAGCTATTTTAAAATTTATAAAAGGGATCTACCAAAAAGCTAGAGCAAACACCTTATATAACAAAAGGCGAGCGTTACCCTTCTTATAATCTAAAGTAAGGCCTGGAGAGATCGTGTAGGAGGTAAGGCATTTGCCTGGCACGTTGCTAACCCTGGTTCAGTCCCTGGCACTGCATGGGCCCTTGAGTGCTGCCCAGGGTCATTTCTGAGCAGCAATAGCCCCTGAGATCCAAAGCCCCAAAGAGCAACAAAAAGTGAACATCTAATGTCAAACACAGATACCACTATTTCTATTTTAGCCTGCATTGATCTGGAACAAACTATGAAAAATACAGATGTAAGAGTTTAAACTGAAAAAGAAAACTGTCATTATTTAGAAATAATAATTCATGACTATTTACATAAATATCCAGAGGAAATGACACATGCAATTTGTGAAGAATAGAACTTTTCATTGAGGATTCTGAAGGCAGAATCAATACGCTGGGGAAACAGGATCATTCTTTATTCTAGCACTAACAGAAAATGTTTGGTGATAATAAAGGCCCTAAACAATAAGTAAGTTAGGAGAATAGATGAAAGAAGTATGTGCAGCTGGATTAATGGATATATTTTCCAACTCTTAATAGCACTGTAGCGCTGTAGCACTGTTGTTCTGTTGTCCGTGGATTTGCTAGAGTGGGCACCAGTAACATCTCCATTGTGAGACTTGTTGTTGCTGTTTTTGGCATATCAAATACTGAATATGCCACGGGGATCTTGCCAGGCTCTGCCATGAGGGCAGAATACTCTCGGTAGCTTGCCAACCTCTCCAAGAGAGACAGAGGAATTGAACACGAGTTGGCCGCATGCAAGGCAAACACCCTACCCGCTGTGCTATCACTCTTGAATATTACTGGAAATAATGCAGCTACCCCGTTTTCACACATCAATGTATTAAGTTCAGGACAATTTCACTAGACTCTCCTTAGAGCATTTCAGAACACGCCAGATTTTCTTTAAAAAAAAAAATAATAGAACGTAGACTCAGAACTAACGCAATTTGGGGGAAGAAATTATACAATGAAGAAAATAAATTTTCATGACCAAATATAAAAACTTACTATATAGGGCGTCCATTATAATTCTGTTACAGTCCAAAAGTGTACTCATGTGGGCCATGTTTTAAATCTCTCACATATTTATAGCCCGTGTATTAAATGCCTGCTATATATTAAAGCGATATTTTCAGTGCCAGAGATAGAAGCGAAAGGACCAAAGGCATTCTTTTCCATTTGGAAGCCTGGATTCAATCCTTAGTATCATAGGCTCCCCGGGCACCCCTGGGAGTAACCCCTGATCAATCATGGGTGTGGCATGGAAAAATACATTTAGCCCCCCACACCATCACCAAATTGTGATGCTTTCAGGAGGAGGGAAAGGTAGGTTACAAAGAAATTCATGTGGTTTCTTTTTGTGTTTTTTTTTTTGATTTTTGGGTCACACCCAGCGATGCTCAGGGGTTACTCCTGGCTTTGCACTCAGGAATTACTCCTGGCAGTGCTTGGGGGACCATATGGGATGCCGGGGATCGAACCCGGGTCAGTCGCGTGCAAGGCAAACACCCTACCCGCCATGCTATCGCTCCAGCCCCATGAAATTCATGTTTTTTAACCATTTCTTTTTTTCATGTGAGTTTTGTTAGCTCCTTAGACATGAGGTCCAATGTAAAGTACACATGCATTTTCCTACATGCAATAGGGTGCTATATATCCTTCATTGATTTTGTGTATTTATCTTTTGCTTATATACTAGAGCTGCTGGTTGGTCCAGGAGCTGTTTTTGTGGCGATCCAACCTGGTGGCATGGGCCACATGGCCCCTCGCTCAAGCCTGGCTCAGCTGCTACCTGAACAGCCCCACACTGTGTGGGGACACACAGAGCCAGGGACTGAACTCAAGGACACAGTCAGAGTAGATTTGTGCTCGAACATTTGATTCTATGCCATGGAGCCCAAAGTTTGTATTTTTTTAATTTGTTCATGGGGGGTGGGGGAGGGTCCCTAATGGTGCTCAGGAAGCCTGAGGACCCTCCCTTATGGTGTCAGAGATTCTCTAGATCACCCCAATAGTGCTCAGAGCCATGAGGGCTACACATAACAATGTTAGGGGTCTTCCATGGCTGCATCAATAATGCTTCATGAAACATGTTGTGCCCAGAATTGAACCCAAGTTGGCAGCATGTCACCACCATACCACCTCCTAGCTCCAATTTTCTTTCCTCCCATTTGAATAAAACTGTAGTTTTATTGCAGCTCAGGTATGATTGTTAAGACACAGGTAACGTCTGGTATTGATGTACAAAGTCGCAACCCCTTACTGTGACCCTCCGCCATGGTCTCTCTGTCACCCCTAGTCTTGTGGTCAAATAGACAGGACAGGTACTTGCCTTGCAAGTGGCAGGCTAGAGATTAATCTCACATTCTCCAAGGCCCACCTGGAATGAAATCTGAGTGCTAAGCCAGGAGTATGCCCTTAGCTCAGCGGACTCCAGCTCCAAAATCAAATAAAGTCATCTCTAATCTGGGCTCCTTCCCCTCCTCCTTTCATTGCTTGGCAATCAGTTTTGCAAACCCAAGTAGAGGCTGTGCTGGATACTGCCTAGTCCCTTGTGTTGCTTCTATTCCACAGATGAGTCAGATCATTCAGCATTTTTCTTCCTCTGATTTATTTCACAGACTATGATACCCTCCAGTTCTACCTTCGTTGCCCTTCATTGCATGATTTCATCTTTTCTTACAGCTGTTAATATTCCATTCTGTATACATGCTCCAATTTTATTCATTCATTTGTTGTTGTTACTGGGGCTGTTTCCAATTCTGCTTAATGATACTTTATACTACAGAGATGACATACTTTATTTTGTTGTAATCCCTTCATTTACTTTGTTTCCCTGCCATTTATAGTCAAAATTGAAACCTAACACTGAAGTTAATATCATGAACCGTTTTGCCTATGTTTTCTTCAAATCTTTAATGATTTATGTCTAATCTATTTGAGTTAACTTTTATTCATGGTGGGAGATAGTGATCCAATTTCATTATTTTGCATGTGCCTGCACAGATTTCCTGAAACCAGTTAAGGGAGAGAGACTACCTCTACTTTAAGCTCTGGGATTCTTTGTTGTAAATTAAATTTTCATATACATGGGAATTAAAATTTGGACTCCTAATACTTTTACTGATCCACAAATTCCCCTTTTATTCCAGTGCTACATTGTTTGATTATGGTACATATATATAGCATGGTTGGAAGTTGGGTGTTTTGTGTTTTTTTTTTCTTTTTTGTCTCCAGGCTGTGTAATTAGCTATTTTGAAATCATTCGTTGGTTGATATAAAATTCAGGGGGGTTTGTTCTGTTTTCTAGAAGAACGCCATTGGCATTTTGATAGAGATTGCCAACTTCTTACTCTTTGCTAGCCTCTATACTGATGCTGCTACTACAATGAGTATGCTTCATTTTAATTGTCTTTTCACTTACTGTTTGCCTTCAGACCAAGAGTTTATTCAGGAAACTATCTACGGAATACGGATATTTATATTCCATTAAATGACTCTATTTCTCAAAAGATCTAATATATTTTATTGAAGCAAATATCATAGTGGACATGAAGGTCAATCTTCAAGAGAATTAAATGTGCCCTTCTTTGCATTTCTAAGAATGAGAACAATAAAAGCTTTCATCTACCAAGGAAAACATTTTCTAGCTCCGTTTCGATAGAGTTATACATACATGCTGACATATAGTGTACACATATGTATTTACCGAATCTACGGGAAGACATTTGTGCACATACATTTGTGTATTTGTACACATTTCAATGAATATCGAGAAGTAATCTTACTTGATCCATCTGGTAGAGACATCCAGGAACACATAGTGTTTCTCTGAGTTCCTCTCGGCCTCATCCGTGTCCCCTGACTGTCAGTCAGAAAGCTGCCCCCTCACACTCCTGCTATGCCCTCATCATTGCTCCCCCGTGCTTCTTCTCGGTCCTTCTGGCTGCCTTTTACGTTAACACTCCTAAAAACCTTCTTTTAAATGTTTACTAAAGCAAGCATCAGACTATGTTTCTTCCCTGGTGTTAAATCAACACTTCCCACTACATCTAGTTTTTGACTGCTGAGTCTAACACTGGGAGGAGGTGAGGATTCTGTGTCTGCCAATTGGCACTGCTGGGGAGAAAATCTGGCATGAGAACAATTGCACATTTAAAGTCGGTGTCACCAAGCCGCCTTTGCCGGGGCATTCTGTCTGTTCTTTTCATAGACTTTCGTCCTTCGGAAAGTTCATAGGAGTCTCCCAAAGGGTATTAAAATGAGAGAAAGAATCTTTCTAGACAATGACCTTTTACACAAAACAGAATGTGTTATCTAGGCATGAGAGGACAGAAATTCAGCGCTGGGTCTACAAAGAAAAGGCTTATTATTTTGGTAAAGGTTTAAATAACCAAAGTGATTCTAAAAGAGAGAAGAAGCTTTTAAAAATCAAGTAGAAGTAGTTGGTAAATGGAGGATTGGAAATCAAGAAAAATCATAGAACCCACTTCAGAAATGCAATCTCTAAGAATTATCGCACTGGCTAGGAGATTGGCTTTTCTATAGTAAGATTCAGAAATTTAAATTAAAAACAAATATATGTATATATGATATATGCAATTAAATATACTATACTATCATATTTCTACAGTAAGATTCAGAAATTTGAATTACAAATACATGTACCGCTGTAGCACTGTCGTCCCATTGTTCATCAATTTGCTCAAGTGGGCATCAGTAATGTCTTCATTGTGAGACTTGTTGTTACTGTTTTTGGCATATCAAATATGCCACGTGTAGCTTGCCAGGCTCTGCCTTGCAGGCAGTATACTCTCAGTAGCTTGCCAAGCTCTCAGATAGAGATGGAGGAATCGAACCCAGGTCAAATGCATGCAAGGCAAATGCCCTACCCACTGTGCTATCACTCCAGCCTACATACAATTATACTATTATATATTATATATACACTAACTGTATATATAATTATATATACAATTATAGTCACTTGGAGGGATAGCGCAGTGGGTAGGGAGTTTGCCTTGCACGTGGCCGACCCGGGTTTGATTCTCTCGCCCCTCTCAGACAGCCTGGCAAGCTTCAGAGAGTATCTCGCCCCCATGGCAGAGCCTGGCAAGCTACCCGTGTCATATGCCAAAAACAGTAACAACAAGTCTCACAATGGAGACGTTACTGGTGCCCCCTCAAGCAAATTGATGAGCAACAGGATGACAGTGACAGTGATACAGTGATATACAATTATACATATCATATATACATATAAATTATATATATATATATAAAATTTTCAGTAGGAAAAATGAAGATTTGCTACAACGGAAATTTGGAGAAGAAGATGCCCTTGCTAGGGATATCAACTTTCCATTTTTATGGACCTTTGCTAAGCCTCGGTAAGAGTAAGAGATTAGACTTTAGCCGGACAGAGCAATTATACTAGAAACAAGCGTTCCTGGTGGGCTAGTGGACAGCCAGTGATGGAACAGAATCTAGAACAGCACCTACAGCCTGGGTGGTTCCCCCTTAATGGGATCTGGCTGAGTTTGGGGCAAGTAGGGGGCCGATTCACCAGCTTCTAAAAGGAAGAAAGAAAACTCCACCTTTTCATGATCCCTCGGAGACAAATACCTACCAGACACCAACTACCAGACTTCCAAGGGGCCGAGACAAAAGCCACCTTAGTGTTGATTGCCCTCAGACAGAAGCAAAGGAGAAGCTGCTGCTGGCCCGGCGTAGGGAGCTTGATACCAAACGGGGAACAAGAAGAAATGAACTGCACCCCACCTGTGAGGACAGAAGAAACCAGGTACTGCAGATTTCAGTCTTGACTGAAGACCACCTTAGAGAAAGTCTGCTCAGAGCATATGAATATAGACTCACTAAAGATAAAAGACAGATTCAGGCCTGGAAGCCCTCTTGTAGCTTTTCCAAATCGTAAGCAAAATAAATAAATAAATAAATAAACAAACAAACAAACAAATAGATTCCAAAGGATAAAAAAAAAAAACCACTTTCAAATCACTGGGGAAAAAAAAACGAACCTAAGATGGAAGGCAGAATGAAACCTTGAGCCATTTGTTTCTGAATGTAAATAAATAAATAAATAAAATTATAAGAGCATCACAGGTATTCCAGGGAGCTGAATTTCCAGTAAGCGTCTGAATGACTATTATAAACATATCAAAGAACACAATGAAAAAAAAATTAAGTGGATAAGAATGGGAACAGTTGAAACCAAAACAGGAATATGTAAAAAAAAAAATCAGTATTTTTCTTTTCACAAATAAAAATAGGAATGAAGGCATAGCACATGGGAACTTCAGATTCTGCTGGAAAAGTACAGATTCTACGGGAAGGGAGGGCAAGCAAGGAAAAGGAACATCCAAGGAGCAGTGAAACAGTCAAAGCCAAATGCTAAATGATTTCATTAAATAGTAATCAACAGAAAAAAAATCCCTGAGGACAGCTGGCCACACCTGGTGGTACTCAGAGGTTACTCCTGGCTCTGCACTCAGGGATCACTCCTGGCAGTGCTCAGGGGACCAGATAGGATGCCCGGGATTGAACCCAGATTAGCCTTATGCAAGACAAGCACCCTCTTCATTGAACTATCTCTCCAGCCTCTCAATAGATTAATTTTTATAATAAATATCACAGTTAAGTGGTGTAGTCTTAAATATGCATATTATATATGCATACACACATATATATATGCACATATATCTTTCCACCCTACACTCAATTAAAAATTCATACATCAATTTCAGGTGTATTGGGGACATTTACTAAAATAGAGAACCTGACAAGCCATAAAATAAATATCAAGGTGTTTTTAAATATCTTGATATTTAAACATTTGTTCAGAACCAGAGTCTACATTGAAATTCAATAAAGTGATGACTACAAAATATAGAGGTTCTTGGTAATATAAAGCATAGTGTTAAATAGCATGGTTTATGTTTTTTTAAATGGGATATAAAGTATTTCTGAATATATTGTAATGAAAGTATAGCACATCCAACCTTCAGATTGAGCTGGAAAAGTATATAAAGAGGAAAAATAAGGACATTAGGAAAGAGGGGAAATCAATTCTCACACTTTCAACTCAAGAATCTAGAAAGCAAAGCAAATGAACATAAGAGTAGAAAAAAATAAGTGAAGGGAGATGCAAACAAATGAATAGTGAATAAATGGAAAAAAATTGATTGCCCTTCAGAAATGATTCATATAATACTAACACCTGATAAAGCATCTGATAACCTGATCAAGACAATGAGATAAAAACACAAGGTAACAACATTTGGAATGAAAATATGAGAAATAGAAATCATGGATTTATAGATTATAAGATATTAGACACAACAAAATCAGAATAAAAATTGAAAATTCTTCAAAAGTCCTCTTCAAGGGGCCAGACAATAGTAGGGTAAAGTGGGGAGGGCATTTGCCTCGCACACGACAACCTGGGTTTGATCCCCGGCATCCCATCTGGTTCCCGGAGCACCACCAGGAGTGATTCCTCAGCATGGAGCCAGGAATTACCCATGAGCAGGGTGTGGCCTAAACAAACAAACAAATCCTCTTCAATACAGACACAGAAAGATATAAAAAACAATTAGCAGTTGACTGGATAAATTGAAATTTTTTTTGAACAAAAGTAAAACATTGAAAGATCTCAAAAGATAATACCAAGTAAAAGCTATCAAAGTCTAGAAAAATAAGAAAAACTTATTTACTTAAAAAAAATCAGACTAGAATAAGCCTAATACAAAAATTTGAGAGACTTGTAACAAGAAAATTAACTTCAATCTAATATTTCTAAGTATTATTAAAGACAAATTCTTTTTTTAAAATGCTATCCAATAAAATCCAGAGATTAAATACAAAGAATTAGCTATTACGGAGACAGGCTAGGAATGGAAGAGAACTTCAGGACATTGGGAGAGGGAATTTGACTCAGGGGACGGGTTTGCTGTTGACTCACTCTATTAAAGATTTTATTATTGAATTACTGTGACATAGACCCTTACAAAGCTATCCATGATTAGCTTTCAGTCGTACAATGTTCCAACACCCATCCTCTCTCTCTCTCTCTCTCTCTCTCTCTCTCTCTCTCTCTCTCTCTCTCTCTCTTTATTTTGGGCATTGTGGTTTGGCATTATAGTTTGCAATAAAAATACTAAAAGGTTATCATTTATATCCCTGTACCGACTTTTAACACTTAGTTCTTGTACAGCGTGATCATTTCCACCTATTATTGTAATACTGGACTAGCCCTTTCTCTGTCTTACCAATCTCTACCCCACCCCACCCCCTACTTATGGTTGATTCCAACCATTGACCAGTCCCCCTAGATTCTGTTTTCCCTGGCCATGGATATGTCTTGTGTTTTATATATATATATATATATATATATATATATATATATGTATATATATATATAATGAATACATTCTATATCTGCCCCTCTCTTTCTAACTCATTTCACTCAGCATATGATACTCTCCAAGTCCATCCATTAATAGGTAAATTTCACGATTTCATTTTTCCTAACATCTGTGTCATATTCCATTGTGTAGATGTGCCATAGTTTCTTTATCTGTTGTCTGTTCTCAAGCACTCAGGCTGTTTCCAGATTCTGGCTATGGTGAATAGTGCTGCAATGACCATAGGAGTGCGGATGGTGTCTCTGTTATGTTTTTGGACCCCCAGGGTACATTCCCAGAAGTGGTATTGCTGGGTCAAATGGGAGCTCAATTTCTAGTTCTTTGAAGAACATTTATGTTATTTTCCGAAAAGGCTGGACCAGTTGACACACTCTAAATCACAGTGCCAAAACAAAAATGGTTTTGAAAAATAAAACGTAATTAACCGTAATGATGAAAGAGTCCTCTCAGGAATACAGCCTTGGTTTTATATTTTATGGATATATCATTGAAATTCCCAGTAATACAGAGGCAAAGAAACATGGCTATCTTAATACTCAAGAGAAAAACTTGACACAATTTATAGTATATAAATGTAAATACTGTATATATACCAGGGTTCGATATCTATGTTCCTCTCGGAGAGCCCGGCAAGCTACCGAGAGTATCTCACCCACACGGCAGAGCCTGGCAAGCTACCCGTGGTGTATTCAATATGCCAAAAACAGTAACAAAAAGTCTTATAATTGAGATGTTATTGGTGTCCGCTCGAGCAAATCGATGAGCAACGGGATGAAAGTGATACAGAGATACAATAACTATATCACGATCACACGATCACGAAATCCCGTTAATCACCGATTTCTCGGGCGGGCTCAGTAACATCTCATTTTGTCCTTTCCCTGAAATCTTAGAAGTCCATCTTGACTTGGCCCTCCTAACGATGTTGCACTGGGGGCTCTTCAGGGTCAGGGGAATGAGATCCAGCTTGTTACTGGATTTTGCATATGAATACACCATGGGAAGCTTGCAAGGCTTCCATGTGGGCAGGAAACTCTCAGAAGATTGCCAGTTTCTCCCAGAGGGAGAAGAAGGCTAAAGGCGCTTCTGAGAGCTTGCTTTTAAGTCTCTCTCTGGATGTTGGCCATTGAGGGGATTACACACACCTGGGTTCCTCTGCTGGTACCTAACTATAGATAACTATATGTATATTATATATATAAATACCTTTTATATCCAATAATTGAAAATTTTTAATTTTACCAGGATTATCTGAAAACACAGAGTCAACTTTACCACTGTTAAATATTTACTCCCATGAAATTGGAATATTAATTATATTCTGTACCCATTTCCAGTTATCATATTTTTCTAAACATCTAGTTATAGCAAACAAGAAAAGGCCTCACAATATGTTAAGATATCATAATGAGCAAATATTGCTGCCACTCTTATCATTATGAGACATTTTATGCTCTAAAGCCACAGGATTTAAAAATTGCTGGATTTCATAGATGAGTAGTGTTAATGAATGTAGGGTTCTCATACAAAAATAGTGGGATATTGGAATACTGGCATTTCTTATACTAGTAAGAGAGATTTAGAAAAATATCTGGAAAAAATTAACAAGGAGAATGATGTTAAAGTCAATCTCCTGTCTATAATATGAATTATAATTTTGTAGATGTTATCAGTGAGTATGAGATGCCTCAGAGCAATCACAAGTGCTATAGAACTATAATCCTCTCAAGAAAATTTAAGTATCTAAAAACATCAAGTATAAGAATAAATCTAAAAATAATAGTGGAGGCTTTCTAAAGATAACAATAAAATACTGCTTTATAAGTATGAAGTTGTTACATATGTATAACGCTTAGTAAGAACTTAGTGTGGCTAACTAAATATTTTAAATATAAATTTTTAAAGTTGATGTATATGTTTTAACATATAAAAATAACATCTACATATATACATACATATATACACACACACACATTCAGGTAACATGCTAAACTGATTCTAAACTTAGTAGGGAAAGTAAAACGACCAAGTATACGCAATATTCTCTTTCCAAAGACTAATAGAAAGATTTACACTTCTAGAGAAAAAGACTCTTCTATAAAGTCATTAAAAACACAATGTAGTTTTCACACAGGCTATATACATTCCACTGGAACATAAAAGATATTATCTAGGCACAAAATGGTATTAGCATGATTGGTTTCTGACAGAAATGTCACAATATAACCATTAAAAGGAAAGAACAGCCTTTCAATTAATTGTACTGGTCCAGCTGAATTTTCATTTGAGAGAATATTGAGTCCATATTGTCCCCAAATATATTGTAGACTTATATATCAAGCTTGAAATAATTAAGGTCCTAGAAGGTCTTTCAGATAAAATATATTTGTGTTAAGAGCAATAAAGATTGAAGTCTAAATCAAAGAGTATATCTGTAACATATATCCAACAGAAAATTACGCTTCTATAATTTTTAAATCTTCTTGAAAATACTGAGCATCTCAAGAGAAAAGTCAAAATAATTAAGCGCACAATTCACCAAAGGTTACTTGCAGATGTTGAATAAATAACAACAAAAAGCTATCAAATGTAATTAGCAGTCGAGGAACTGAAATTAAAACCAAACAATACACATAACCTAAGAATCCTAAAATTAAACCAAATGACCAAAAACTAGAGCTGGAGAGAGTATGGAAGAAGTGAGATTCATATGCAGTGCTTAAAATGTTTAGTGAAACAGGAAAAAATAATTTTGCATTAGGTATAAAATTAGGGGTAGGCAAATGCACATGCAAGATTGCCCAGGCTAGTCCACCAAAAGATATACACATTGTATATTTGTGTGTTTGCTGTATATTGTGTGTTTGCTGCCTGCGTTTGCCTAAGGTTTATTTTGGCAGAAGAACCCAGGTTGTCTGTGTGCAAGGCAAGCACTTTACCCACTGTGCAACCTGTCCAGCCACACCTATACATTTTTATTCTTTTTAAAAATGTGTTTTTGGGGTCACAGCAAATGGTGCTCAGAGATGAGTCAGTGCCCAGGGCTGACTCTTAGTTCTGTGCTCAGGAATGACTCCTGGTGGAACTCAGGTATGAGGTGACAGGGAGAGAACCAGAGCTGGATGCATGTAAGGTAGCAACTGACCCACTAGACTATCACTCCAGTCTCTGTACTTTTTACAAATCATGTTTATTATGAAAATGAGAACAAAGTCACCTCTATGTGATTTTCCTTGATGTTTAGCGTAATCTCAGATGCCACATTTTATAGATGGTGGAAGCGTGCCCACTGATCCCTGAATGGAGGCTGCAGCCTTCTCTGTTCTCCCTAACCTAAAACCTAACCTAAAACACCATCTAAAATGTTGGATAACATTGGGTTGTCCTTGCTCGTCCCATAGGGAGCTTAAGGATATTGAGCTACTCCCACAACAGTGCCCCTGAGGCACACCCAATTCCATCAGGCACTAATAATTCTTTATTGCTTTTCTCTTTCTTTTATGTCATTTGCATGGTTTATTTAGCAATGTCCTTTAGACATAGACACAGGAAGACAGTCCCTGCTATGCTTTTGTAACAAGGAAGTTAACTGGCTCCAAATATTTACTCCTGGGCATCCATCTATATTTCACTATATCACTGTCATCCCGTTGTTTATTGATTTCCTCGAGCAGGCACCAGTAACATCTCCATTCATCCCTGCCACATGCTAGTGTAGCCCATTGGCATATTGGGGGCTCTTTAAGGATCAGGGGAATGAGGACTGTCGTTGTAACTGTTTTTGGCATATCGAGTATGCCACGGGTAGCTTGCCATGCTCTGTCATTTCCATCATATTTACCTGATTTAAACCTCAGTTGCCCTTACTTCCTCTATACCTCCAAAAGGAGGGTCCCAAAGAGGGTCCCAACAAAGGGACTGGATGGGCCCAGGGCAAGCTGTAAGCTATACACACTGGTATCAAAAGGCAAAAGGGATCGGCCAAGCATTATAACTATAAGTGAAGAGCATGGTTGTGGGACAAACTCTGTCATGACCTAAAAAGAAGTAACTGAATAAGGACCCTGCTGGGGTTAGGAAAGACTAACCTGGCCTGAGGACTGTAGTCTGAAAAAATATATATATAATATGTAATGTATAATATATAATAATATATAATATGTAATGTATAATATATAATAAAATATTATATATAATAAATATTATATAATAAATCATTATATAATAAATATATAATATATGTTACATAATATAGAAAATATACATAATATATTATATGTTATATATAATATATTATATATATATATAGCGCGAGATGTCCCCAGGAAGAACCAACCTTTAAGCTTAATATATCTCTTACTGTTTTCATACAAAATGACTAGAAATATTATAAGAAATAAAATCACTATGATCGTTTAAATATATTACTAGCTGAGGAAAGGATAAGGCAATACACCCTGGATGGAATCCTGCCCTTGAGAGGATCTCCTAGTAATCTGGAGTGCTGAACCCTCAGATGAGATTTTGTCCTTGAATTCATCTCCTAGTTCCCTTGAAGGAGTGACTTTTCCTCTGTTTGTTGTTATGACAATGTTCAACCCCACCTATATGAACCCAGACCCTTCACAATTTCTATACAACTATGCTGTAAGGGGAAAGAAGGGCCTATGAGACTATGACAAGACGAGGAAGAAGATATAATGAGGTAGAGGACTTTGAGATCTCGGAGGAGGAAGAAGATAAGAAAGGACTAGGATAAGGGAACTATGACGATTGGACTATGACGAAAACTACAATTGCGATTATGCTATAAGGGGAGAGATTGGACAATGCTGGGGGAAGAGAGAGAAGTAAACTGACTGACTATCACCAAGCCTGGGACCCTCTTTCTCCATTCCCCTAGAACTTTTTCCATTGGTTGCCGTGGGCCGATCAGGGGACTGGATCGGACACTCAGGTCCCGAGAGCTCATGCCTTTTCCTTGAATCTCACAAACTGGGTTTTGAAAAGCAGACAGCACTCACAGTTCAGTGCTTCTCTGTTATTCAAAATAGTGTTATCTTTGGTAAAACTTCACTCTCTGGAAGCTGGGTGTGCAGTGTGAAAAGTGCTTGCTTTGCATGCAGCTAACCCAGGTTTGACACTCAGCATCTGATATGCCCCCTCCTCTTCCCAAAAGCGGTCAAGAAAGTGATCCCAGAATACAGAACCAAGAATAACACTATGAGCATTGCTGGGTGTGGTCCCCGAACAAAATAAAACAAAACAAAACAGCTTTCTTCTCTGACCCATCAGATAGTTACTCTTTAGCCATCGGAATTTTTGGTTGAGTCTTAGGAGTGCTTTATAGATCTTAGATAATCAACCCTTTATCTGATGCATTGTACGCACAATTTATACCACTTAGTAGGGTGCCTTTCGTAAAGGTTGGGTTTCTTTCACTGCGCAGAACATTTTAATTAGATAGCTGCATTCATTTTTGTTTTATTGTCTTTGGGCTCCTCAGGAGAAGGAGGTAGGTAGACTGGCGAAGGGCATGGCATTGGAATTATGTGCATGAGATAGTCCTGTGCACTGTCACCGTCATCCCCGTTGTTCATCAATTTGCTCGAGCGGGCACCAGTAACATCTCCATTGTGAGACTTATTGTTACTGTTTTGGGCATATCGAATATGCCACGGGTAGCTTGCCAGGCTCTGCCGTGCAGGCGGGATACTCTCAGTAGCTTGCTGGGCTCTTTGAGAGGGACAGAGGAATCAAACCCGGGTCAGCTGCATGCAAGGCAAACGCCCTACCCACTGTGCATGAGAAATTAATATTACTAGTATTGTAAACTCAATACTAGTAAATAAATAAATAAATAAATAAATAAATAAATAGGAATAAAATTCTTTTAAAGCTAAACCTTCATTATCTGGTCATTGGCACCACCAGCCAGAAACAAGCCCTGGGTGCAAAACCAAGTGAAGGCCCAGAGCACAGATGGGTGTGGCCTCAAAATCAAAATCCAGAACACACAACACAATAAAACTTCATTCTTATACTTTGAAAAGTTCCTTTCTCTTACCTAAGCACTCTGGACAAACAGCTTGTGAACTGGGTGGAGGGGAGGGAAAATCATCTGGGATTTTGATTTCTCTTTCCTATCTCACTTTTACACTCTTTCGAGTTTATGTTACATATTGCTAATTATGGTTCCTATATATAACTGGACAATTTCCCTTGGTAGAAAATAGATTCCTCATTCCATTTACAAAGTTGGAACGAGGGGATTCCATGAGATACGTTTCAAGAATTCTCAGCATCTAAATGCCCATAAATAATTTCCGAGAAAAAGGAAATTGTTGAAGCATACGAGGTAAAATGAATATTCTAAGCTATCAATCCCACTTTGAGGGAAAGGCAATCACCCATATTTTTCACTCTACAGACGACTTCAAAAGTGTTTTCATCTGAACCTCTGAGTGATCCTCATATTAGGATCATTGCCTTGCGATACTTGTTGTTGTTTATTAGAGTATCATGGAAATCACTGAAATGCAACATTGCAGTCTGCCAACCTGAGTTTCTCTCAATCTGTTCCTGTCTGCCAGCAGAAGACAGAGAGGATACACTAGGGACCAAAAAAAAAAAAATTCCTGCAGGTTGGGATAATAAACAAGTTTGCACTCTCTTTTGTGATAAATACAGACAGCGTCTGAAACCCAGACAAACTGGTGATTTATCCCCAGACCAAATTACAGCACTAGAAATGCTGAGATCTTAAAAATCTTGTTATTATAAAAACATGCCCTGGAGATGAACAAAGACAAAAGATGAGTTTTACTTTAGAATCAGCAAATACACATTCCTTGTATTTTTTTAAACGGATACATGCATAACTGTAACACAGAGAATACAGTCATGGAAAATGGTCTTTGTTGGAGGACCACACCTGGTGATGCTCAAAGGTTGCTCCTGGTTCTGAGCTCAGGAATAAGTCCTGGCACTTCTTGGGGAGCCATATGGGATTAGGGGGGTTGAACCCGGGTCAGTGTGTGCAAAGCAAGCAACTACCTGCTGCACTTTTAATAGCTCTGGCCCAGGTAATGGAAAATATTCTGGTCACAAAACTTTCCACCCACTGTAATGGGATTCTACCATTTTGGAAAGTTGCACATCGTAAAGGTCATGGAACATTGTGTTCCTCTCTTTTGTCTGCTTTTCACCATGTACCACTGCTGCTTTTTTTCCTTAAGTGCACTAAGTTTATTCCGATTCCTCTTTTCCCACCACCTGCAATCCCTGAATTGCATCACTCCTAGATTTCTTCAACAGATTTCTAATTTCAGCCTCTTTCTGCTGCAGTCTATTCCAGTCCACCAGCAAAGATATCTTTCTAGAATAACAACTTTTATTATAACATGTCCTCTTCCCAAACCCTATCATGGGTGGACCCTTTGGGGAAATCACGAGAAATGGCTCAGAATTTGCACTGTTTTATGTCGTGTCCAAGCTACGGTGGGGTGTTTTAGATGCTTGATGGAGAAATGACTATAAAATAAGACTGCATGACCAAAATAGAAAAACATGATCTAAGAACAGAGCCAAATGGTAGAATATATGGAGTACAGAGCTAATTAGCAAGGCAAATAGAGGCAAAGAACAGACAGGCAGAATCTAGCAGACATCCTGGAAATCCATCCCCTAATACAGGACCGAAAAGATGTTTCCTTAAGCCCAGGGACTTTGGAATAAGTGTTTTCCAAATCATCTGAAATGGTTTTGGAGAGAGCACTGTGGGGCATAGCGGTAAGCGTGCAACCTGGTTAGAGCTCTCACAGCATGTGGTATCTCTTGAACATCACCAGCAAAGACCCTAGTGTCCCCGGAGTACTGTATCCTTCGACCCTCACATTAAACCACTGACCCCTTTGGCCGAGGATCACCAGAACTGGCCCCACAGTCCCTTGAGAACCACCTGGGATTCAGCCACCACCAATACTGATATTCCCAAACCCAACACAACATTTCAATATATTGTTGCCTTTGAACAAATTCTCCTTTCAGATGCTTTACAAGAATCTGTAAAGGATCTGGCATATAAGAATGGCATGTAAAAGTGGGTTGATGAGGAGGGAAGCTGACCCTACAAATTTTACCTTGGGTAGAAGGGGGGTGATATGGACTGCATTCACCAGTGCTCAGGGATTACTCCTGGCTCTGTGCTCAGGGATCACTCCTGGTGGTACTCAGGGAACTAATGTGTTGCCAAGGCTCAAGCCCCAGTCAGCTGTGTGCAGCACAAGTAAGTATCTTGCCTGCTGTGCTGTCTCTCCAGCCCCAGCACTGTCAACTTCAAAATCTCACACACCCACTTCATGTGCTCCATCTTTTAGTGATGCCTATCACCCCTTAGAAGCAGCAAAAGGGTCTAGTGTGACAATAGTTGGAGATGATCATCCTGGATAAGAACTGAGTGTCAAAAGTAGGTAAAAGGATATTCCTAATAGCTTTTCTGCATGTGTATTGCAAATCATAATGCCTAAAATGAGAGCGAGTGAGTGAGGGAGAGAGAGAGGGAGAGAGAGAAGGAAAGAGAGAGGGAGAGAGAGAGGGAGAGAGAGGGGGAGATAGACAGAGACAGACAGAGAAGAAAAGTGCCTGCTATAGAGACGGGCTAGGATGGGGGTCTGTGGGGGAAGGGAGGGAAACTGGGGGCATTGGTGCTGGAAATTACAGTGGGGGAGGGATGAGTATTGGAACGCTGTATGACCAAAACCCAATCATGAGCAACTTTGTAATGCTCTATCTCACAGTGATTCAATAAAAACAAAACAACAGAGAACCTCATCTGGTTTCCTGTTTGATGACTCTCTACCCTGCAACCGAATCCATGACCCTTATGTGTGAATTACACCAAACCTTCAAGGGACTGCCCAAGGCTTAGAGCATATTTTGAAACGACTTCATATTGAAATTATTCCTATGCCAATGGTTAAGGACATTGCAATGATGATGAAGGATAGTTATGAGAATTTATCACCAACATCTTGACTCTGAGTAAAACCAATCTTTTTCCTTATGATTCGATTTCTCCCCAAATTTGAACTCAATTTAAACAGTTCCATGATGACTGAGGGATTTTTTTTGCTTATAATTTCTCTCTTTCTAGTATATTAGTTCCCTGTTATAGACTTCATTTATATTTACCCAAACTTGAATCTATGGTTGCTGAGCTCTAAGTACCTAAGTACCTAAGTACCTTCAGCAGACTGTATATATTTCAGATTCCTAACATAAACCATTCTTCTCTTTGTATATGTTTTTACTCTTCATTTACAAGGATTTTGTCAATATTATGAGAACAGATTTTAGACATATAATAGCACAGCAGGTAGGGTGTTTGCTTTGCACGCAGCCGACCCGGGTTCAATTCCTCTGTCTCTCTCGGAGAGCCTGGCAAGCTACCAAGAGTTTCCCACCCGCACTGCAAAGCCTGGCAAGCTACCTGTGATATATTCCATATGCCAAAAACAGTAACAACAAGTCTCACAATGGAAACATTACTGGTGCCTGCTTGAGCAAATCGATGAACAACAAGATGACAGTGCTACAATGCTACAGTGCAATATTACACTACAATCAATACAAAGTTTATAAATGAGTAAACATTTGAATAGATGGAATGGGAAACTGTATAGGCTTGTATTCCTAACTCCTTTGGTTTCTGTTTACTCTTGTTGGGCTCTGGGCCATATGGGCTGTCAAGAATTAAACCCAGGTTAGCTGCCTGCAAGGCAAATGCCCTACCTGCTGTACTATAGCTCTACCTCCTCCCAAATATTTTTACACATTTTAATCGTGTTGTATTCTATTTTCCATAACTTTGGATGATGGGGCTAAGTGCAAGGTCCTTATGTGTGCTGAGTCTTCTCCAAGAAGGATCAAATGTAGAAACTTTCTTTGTCAGAAACAGTTGTCAGCAACTTAAGGTTTAAAAGCATATATATATGGTGTCTCCTCATTTTTGCCTGGAAATTTGAGTACTTCATGAACTAAGAACATAGCCAGGGAACGTCTCACTCTTGAGTGCATCTGATACCTAGTAAAAGACAGTTGATTTTACTCCTTTCAAGTAAAAAAGAACCTATTAAATGCCTTAGCTACCAAATTGTATCTGATTCACCTGGATGTACTCTATGAAAGAATTCAGGTTCCCTTATTTGTTTTATCCTTCAAGTATCTTAAAGGCTGGTAGAAAAGCCACACTTATAAATTATAGAAGCAGGATGATAAAAGATAGCACAGTGGGTAGAGTGCTTGCCTTGCATATAGATGACCAGGATTCAATCCCCGACACAGGATATGGTCCCCTGGGGACTGCCAGGAGTGATCCCCTGGCACAGAGCCGAGAGCAAGTTCTCAGCAGTTTGGTATAGCTCAAAACCCTGCCCCTAAATTACAGAAAAAAAACATCTTTCATTTCCACTGTGTTGAAAAGTAGTTAGGTGAAATCCAGGATGTTGTCAGACAATGAGGGAAAAAATATGTGTTAAATTCAGAACATTCAGTGACACAGGTGATTTAAACACACTTTTAGAGGAGGCTGACTAGGTTGGAATAAAGGTGTTAGGGTGGTACATAGGGAGAAAAATATCTGTGGTCCCAGGACTCCGAGAAACGAATTCCACGATGAATTGTTCTTATCTTGCAATAAGGCTCATCCAATTCAAAAGGACCCATTGGTTGGCACTGAGCTTGGGTTATAATAAATAAGAAGTTGTAATTCAAGTGGAATTTAGATCGCTTCCTGAAATATGGATATTTTAGTATAATTGGCTTTCATCGAATGAGGTGCTGACCCTTATTAAATCACTGTGCCCGCTGCAACCAAGATAATGTTAACGAGTGGAAAGGCTGTAATCTTCAAATCAAACAATATTTGGAGTGAAAACAGACTTTACTGCTCTGTTTGGGAAGCGGAGTCAGGCCAAGATGGTCTAGCGAAAGACCTTTTTCCTTACAACAATTATGAAATTGGCCCCGCCACAGTCATTTAAGTAGATAGAGTATGTTTGGTTTATTGAAATGAATCTTTTTAGCAGCAGGAAAAAAAAATGCCCTTGAGAATATTGTTAGGACAATATAACAAGTTAGATTAATATAGATTTGACCAGAAAATGATTCTTTACTCACTGGCCTTTGGATTTCAATAATATTTCGCCAGAGGCTGTTTTTCAACTACTGTCACTGGGGCTTTTTATAATGAAAGGCAGAATGGAAACTTTAATGAGCTCTACCCAAGTTCATAGCATTCACACTCCAGACCCAGAAAACAAAACCAGCCACCTGTAAATGTTTGACCTATTGTTCAGAAGGGAATTCTTTGAAGACAGGTAAAAAAAAATTTCAGAATATATAAAAGCGAAGGTGGGAAAACACCAAAAGATAGAAGTTTCCTTCTCAGTGCAATGCACAAAATCAGTCTCATTCTGCCCTTTTTGGTAGCATTATGCAGGAACTGGTCCCCGAGCAAGCTTAAAAAATTTTTTGCTTTGAAAGTTGTGCTGGATGTACTAGTCCCAAAGACAAAACGAATGTGTTTTCTCCATGCACACCCCCTCCCGCAAGTAACCCCAGGAAATATCTAAAAAAGTTTTTCCGAGATCTTTTATATATCCCTAGAGAATCAGTCAACCTGTACCTCAGAAGATCTTAAGTCTACCTCTTTCATTTGCTCAGCATGCACTGACGTGGCGAAGCAAAATGGGGAAAAAAGACCTTCTGAGAATATAAGCGTTTCCACTGATGAATTCCCCTTGCTTCGGGATTTCGCCATGGCCACCGTAGCTAGCAAGCATTTCCATATCCTGCTCCACAGAAGGACATCAGAAGCTCCAAGGAGCACATAAGGTCAGGTGGCGAGGAAACTGCAAGTCTGTGATTCAAAGCCAGAATTTTTAGTTTTTTTCTTTGTCCATTTCTTTCTGTTATTTAACTGCCTCTTCATTTATGGAAGCAGTATTTTTATTTTTTTTAGTAAAGTTTAATCTGTTAGCATTTTTTCAGCTCCAAAAGGTTCCATCAACATATTTTCAGGATAAATGATTTCCCAGAGAGTTAAGTTGCACGGACAGGTCTTAAGTATACCTGTTTTGACAATTTTGATAAATAATAGTCATTGTTAACATTTTCGTTGTGGCTGGTTTAAGTGTGTGTGTGTGTGTGTGTGTGTGTGTGTGTGTGTGTGTGTGTTGCGGGGAGGTGTGGGGGGGTGGTGGTACAGTACTCAGGGCTTAGGACAGGGTAAGGCCTGGCCCTGTGCTCAGGGTTCATGCTGTGGGCTGTATGTGAATCAAACCTGAATTGACTGCATGCAAGGCAAGTGTTCCACGCACTATATTACTTTCTGGCCCTTTCATTGTTAGATCTCGGCTTTGACACTCAAACCACCAGTCATTTGCAAGTGTGTTCTCTATGCTTAAAACACTACTAAGTATCATGAGAAATTCTCAATGCTGTCAATACGGTAAGTTAAAAAAAAACAAACTGAGTTTAATTTTGTTTTGATTTTCAAAGGGTCCATAATACAATTAATAAATATTTACACATTTAAAAGGCCAGATATATTTCTATACCTCTGAATTTTCAAAAACCCTTTTAATTGCTTATTTATACTTACGAGGCTGCTGGGATTTTTTGAAGTTAATGAAAATAATGCTTTGTGATAGGAGCAGCAAGGACATTTTTCCAAGATTATCTTGTTTTTGTTTTTTTAAAATTATTTTTGGAATGGATATATATTTCTTTATCCTTTCCTCCTCTCTCCCTCCCTCCCTCCTTTCCTCCCTCCCTCCCTCCCTCTCTCCCTTCCTTCCTTCCTTCCTTCCTTCCTTCCTTCCTTCCTTCCTTCCTTCCTTCCTTCCTTCCTTCCTTCCTTCCTTCTTTCCATTTTTGGACAATACTTGGTGGTACTCAGGGTTTACTCCTGGCTTGCACCCAGGAATTACTCCTACAATGCTTGGAGGACGACATGGGATGACGGATCAAACCCAGGCCAGTCACATGCAAGGCAAAGAGCCTCCCTGCTGCCCTATCTCCCTGGTTGTATCGACATACTTCCTAAATTCTCTGTTAGCTACTGTGCTGTTGACATATTTAGAATACACTGGAAGCAATTCTTTGTGGTAGAGCAGCAGTTATAAGCTGCCCAGATGGCACTTTTTTTAATTAATTGATTAACTTTGCCACGGATTCTGATGTTTTGTAGCTCCAAATCTAGAACTGATCTGCTAAGTATCTTTTCTTGGTAACCTTTGTCCTTTTGGGGGCCACTCCTGGCTCTGCATTACTCCTGGTGGGCTTGAGGGGAATAAACAGGGTGCTGGGGACTAAACAGGGTGCTGGGGATAGAATCCAGGTCAGCCGCATGCAAGGCAAATTTTCTACCCACTATATTATCGCTCCAGCCCCTAGCTTGGCATTTCAAATTCTTTCGAAGGGGGACTGGGTGAAAAGAGTGATCTGACCATAATTTAACCTGTTGTCCGTGACTTCAGCCTTAGTTACACTTGCTCTTCTGAAGCAAACTTTCCCGGGGCTTGTCGTATGTAAACTAATAATCTCGTCTTTTCCTGAGCTCCTCACTTTAACTGTCTGCTAAGTAATAAATTACTCAAAGACACCGCTGCCCTGCAATTTATATAATTTTGCTTAATTGCCTCATTTTTGTCTTCATCTCATAGTGTTTGTGCCATTTTTATCTCTTATTTTTTTGTACCTGCAAAATATATAAATTTTAAGTACATAGTCCTTAATCAAAGATTACAAAATTAAGGATTACTATTTGCCTGTGTGGGACGATGAATAACCACAGGACAACAATATCTAGAAACTCTTTCAAAAATGTTTAGAGACAAGTCTGGCTGTGAGTCTGAGATAATACTCTGTGCTTTCCAACAGGTCAATGACCCAGGTCAAATTTTGGTGATGGCATCAGATAGTGTCTTTGATAAGTTTCTTAAACTTTTCAGGGCATAAATCTGGTCATATTAAAGTCTTGTTTAAAGCCTTTAATGAGGGGTTGTCAAATCTTGGCCCTTAATGAGAGGTTGTCAAATAAAAGAAGATTGTCAAAAAGAACTGGAGGGCATCAATTAAATTTAAATCCCAGATGAACTATACACTTTGCATATATATAATATATATGCATAGATAGAGATATATCATATGTCCCCATGCAATAATGCAATTTTGGGTCATATTTAAACTAAAAATTCATTGCTGATAGCACAGTGAGTAGGGTGTTTGCCTTGCATGCAGTCCACCCGGGTTCAATTCCTCGGTCCCTCTCAGAGAGCCTGGCAAGCTACCGAGAGTATCCCGCCCGCACGGCAGAGCCTGGCAAGCTACCCGTGGCATATTCGATATGCCAAAAACAGTAACAACAAGTCTCACAATGGAGACGTTACTGGTGCCTGCTCGAGCAAATCAATGAGCAATGGGATGACAGTGATACAGTGATACACTGATAGAAAATTTAAACTTATGCCAGTCACACTGATTTTATGTCATTTTTCCAGTATACTATTTTTGGTTTTCTTTAAAAACCGAAGTCGATTTTCTACCCCACATTCTTCCAGAGCACAAGGTACAGCTGCTTGTTTCTCCTTATCTTTGTTTTTGGCATTTCAAATGACCCAAAGAGAGAGAGAGAAAAAAAAGAACTGCATGAAAATTCTTTATAAGTCAACATGTGCATCTCATGCCATTTTGCCAATGTGACCACAGATAGTCCACACAGCAATACTTATTGATTACTTAAGCAGTGATTCAAACACATATTCTAATGTAGATTTCTGAGCATAGATATTATAGTGGGTAAAAACACAGAAACATGTTTCAAGTGAAGAAACATATATATTCGAACATAGAGAGCCTAATGCTTTAAAATTCTGGGCCGGAGCTATAGTACAGTGGGTTGGGCGTTTGCCTTGCTTGCAGCCGACCTAGGTTTGATCCCCGGCATCCCATAGGGTCCCCCAGCACTGCCATGAGTGATTCCTGAGTGCAGAGCCATTAGTAACCCCTGAGCATCTCTGGATGTGACCCAAACAGCCAAAAAAAATTGCATTAAAATTCTTTATAAATCAACATGTGCAAACCGATCCCATCTCTGTTTGAAAACAAACCGTTAAGTCAGAACCCCATAATTTTATAGTGAAGATGAAGAAATGCTCACTGAGTATGCAGTTTTCAACCTGAGGCAGAATAAAAGAAAAAAATAAATAAGTTACTGCATTATATCTATTTGTCAATATCCTTGGAAAACAGGGGTGAGAAATGCTCAGTGTATGGTCTCCTCATAAGGCTGGTGAGATCATGCAGTCTGACCACAGTCCGGGATGAGAAAGACGGGGCACGCATTCTTGTCAGTGGCCCATGGCCCGTCTGCCTTTATGAAATGGCCCCTGAGTGATTTTACAATACCCAAATGGTCGTGGCAGCAGAGCAGGCCCCTCACCTCATTGTGAAAGGTGAATATTCCTTGGGATCTCAAGCCATGTGTTAATATTTATGGAGAAAGGCCTCAAACAAAGGGATCCATGATTGAAGAATTCTTTGCATGTCCATTAATACCACCCCCTCCCCTCCTGGGACGTGTGTTCATTAGAGACCCCCTCAGCCATAAGTGCAGGTCTTGGGTTTATGATTATGATGGTATGAGAATGTATTCACCATTTTATTCAAAAAGCAATGAGGGGCCGGAGCGATAGCACAGTTGGGAGGGCATTTGTCTTGCACGTGGCCAACCCTGTTTCAATTCCCAGCATCCCATAGGGTCCCCTGAGCACCGCCAGGAGTAATTCCTGAATGTAGAGCCAGGAGTAACCCCTGAGAATCGTGGGTGTGACCCAAAAAGAAAAAAACATGCAATGAAACTGCTCATCAGAGCTAAGAAGGCTGCCTTGAACCATTAGCCTGAGCCCCTGATATGTCTAACGTTCAATGCTGTGTTTCTGCCTGACTTCTGGTGCGCCTGCCTGTGTCCTTACTATAGCTCGAAGCTCCCAAATGTGGCTCTCCCCCTTTTCCTCACATGTCACTGTCCTATTTCAGACGAGACTGAGATATCTCACTTCTAAGCAAGCACAAAAGTAAGAGAGCGTGGCTGCCATCTTGAACGATAAACAAAATGTTGCCATCAGCAGTTCAGGTCATAGGACATCACTGTGACCTTTTCCGTTGCTAAAGATTCATGCTGTAATGCATGACTATTAAACACACAGAACGCAGATGTTCCAAGCATGAGTCCGGTTCCATTGTCTTTCACTATTACTCACTGAGCGTTGCTGCATATAAAACACTCAGGGAAGCCCCAAGTGAACCTCATGAGAGCCTCATTAGTGAGTGGCATAAACCAAAAGTTAGGAGAGAAACCTCTGAAGGAAATCACAGTATTGAAATGAAGTGTTAGCTATTATCCTTCTATACTCAGTTGTACATGGAAATTAGGCTTGTCAAACACAGTAGCTTCTAAAGTCACATATATATGCATATGTCTATACAGATAAATGTGTGCATACTTATATAGATACATACACTAAGGAATAAAGAGGATTCTTACCTATTGCACTGTCACCGTCACTGTCCCTGTCATCCCGTTGCTCATAGATTTGTTCAAGCGGGCACCAGTAACGTCTCTCATTGAGAGACTTATTGTTACTGTTTTTGGCATATCCAATATGCATGGGTAGTTTGCCAGGCTCTGCCATGCGGGCTCCATACTCACAGTAGCTTGCCGGGCTCTCCGAGAGGGGCAGAGGAATCGAACACGGGTCGGCTGAGTGAAAGGCGAAAGCCCAACCGCTGTGCTATCGCTCCAAAAAAACCCACTTTTTTGCTTAGGCTGATCCAAATAACTTTGATTTTTGGTGCTCAGACTTGTTTCTGGCTTTGCATTCAGGAGTTCTGCCTGGTGAGGTTTGGGGGAACATAGGTGGTCCCAGGAATCGAACCTGGGTTGGCTGCATGTGAAGCAAGCACCCTACGCACTGTACTATCTCTTTGACCTCAGGTAACTTTCATTTTTTCCCTATTGTTTAATGGCCAGTCTTCTACAGAAACTTTAGAATCCTGAATTAGTTCTAAAGCATAGCACAGAAACGCAGGCTTTCAAGGAACTCACAGGGACAGATGTTCAGTTTTTACGTCGAAGTGGCTCCAAGTGGGACCAACATCTTATTTACTTTGGGGCCAAGAACGGAAGTGGAGTACTTCCTAAGGAAACTGGTATGGGTCAAGGGCAAAGAAAAGTAGCACTAGAGTCTCATTCTGAACATCATTGATCAGGGTGTTAATTTCCAGTCTCTGTTGTGATAGTAAAGCAGCTAGGGCGTTTCCTTTGCACGCGGCTGACCCGGGTTCGATTCCTCTGTCCCTCTCGGAGAGCCCGGGAAGCTACCGAGAGTATCGTGCTCACATGGCAGAGCCTGGCAAGCTCTCCATGGCATATTTAATATGCCAAAAACAATACAATGGAGAAGTTACTGGTGCCTGCTTGGATCCGGTATGTGGGTATCAGGACTATTCCTCCGAAGCATATTTCATATCATATCAGCATATTTCCTGATATGCAAAGTGAGCAATGGAAAAGAAATGATCTAGCATCTGCCCTTGGGAGAAAGGCATGAGTGGTGTTGGGAATATCTGAGCAAAATTTAATACTCAAAACTAGAGAGAGTATCTTAGCAATTGTCTGCTGTAGAGGCAGGGTAAGGACTGGGATGGAAGTGTGTGTGTGTGTGTGTGTGTGTGTGTGTGGAAGGGGTGATGTGGGGAGATATTGGTGGTGGAAAGTTTGCACTGGTGGAGAGATGGGTGATCGATCATTTTATGGTTGAACATCAAACATGAAAGCTTTGTAACTGTATTTCACAGTGGCTCAATATTTTTTTTTTAAGAAAAGAAAACTACAACAAAGAAATTGAGGTGAAAGGGGGAGTGGGGAGAACCATTTAATCTCTGATGGTGGTTTCGGGGTTGGAACCTTATATCGCTGAAATTCTATCGTCAATAGTAACACAAATCACAGTGCTCAATACAGATTTGGGGTGTGAAGAATCAAGGACCAGAGACAGAGAGAGAGTACAAAAGTGAAGATGCTTGCAGTACACACAGTTATTCTTTCTTCTAATCCCAGCACCACATCTAGCCCCCCTGCAGCACTGAGGGTCGTGACAACTCCTGAGCATAGAGCCAGGGAAGACCCTGAGCTCTGCTGCCTGATTCCCCAAACCCCCGTCACCCCAAATTAATAAAAATGTACAAGGCGGCAGCTATGTGAGGATACACATGAGATTCAATGGTTACAGTTTTGACTAGCAAATGGGTCCTGGGGAGAAAGACTTCAAAGCAAAGCACTAGTAAACAACGTATTAGAATATCAGGAAAAGGGGAGAAACATGTCCCGTAGGCTTCATTCACTGGACCACTGTCCACTGCCAATCCAATAAAATATTTCTCTCAAATATCAACTTGCCATTATTTTTTTTGAGAGAGAATTCAAATGATAAGCACCCCCTTTTTGGTGAATTTCCTAGTGGGGCTGTGTTGGCCGAGAGTAGGATGCTTCCAAAGCAGTGCCGTGGCCTTTGTCGGGTTTATCTTTAATGTGCTTTTATGATATGTAGAGCAAGGCATTGGCAACCAGGTGGTGCATGACAGCATTTGTGTGTCACAGTTCAGGAGCTTTGGAGGGTACCTCAAAGGGATTGCTACTCTCCATAGAAAATGCTACATGTTATATGAAAGTCAGACTCAACCCAGTTATACCGCATATCCACAGAGGTTGAGAATAAACAGGTTTCTAACCCATTTATTCCGCTTGATGCTGACCCCCGTGGTCCAGAAATCAGGCAATATGTTTGGGAAAAGAGACAACGCAGAGGTGGAAGGCAAGTTCACAACAATGGAAACAGACAGAACTGCTAGTTGCAAAATGCCAGTTACACTGAGCAAAAAAAAAAAAACTCAAAAAAGCAAAACCAAAAACAAAAATCCATTAATCAAGTAAACATAAATTCACAGTCCTAATATGGCTTAAATATATCCATCATAGATTAATAGATGAGGGGCTGGAGTGATAGCACAGCGGGTAGGACAGTTGCCTGCACGCGGCCAACCTGGGTTCGATTCCCAACATACCATAGGTCTCCCAAGCACCGCCTGGAGTATTTCCTGAGTGTAGAGCCAGGAGTAACCCCTGAGTATCACCAGGTGTGACCCATAAAGCATAGATTAATAGATGCAACAAAAGCACTATTTATTGAACACTTGCAAATGCTAATCTTTTTAAAACATGTTCTTTCCGTTAATTTTTACTACAACCTGCAAGATGGACAGTAATGTGACATCCAATAAGAGGAGGGGACTTTATCCAGTGAATAATTTATGGCACCTGGATAAGAATCTAAACAGAATTGACCAAAAAATCTTTTTTTTTCAGGGGGCTGGAGAGAAAGCAGAGTGGGGATGGCACAGATCTTGCATGCGGTCAACCCAGGTTCAGTTCCTGGCACCCCTTGGCATCCTCTGGGCCACAACTAGGGGTGATTCCTCAGTGCAGAATCAGGAGTCAGCCCTGAATCCCAGCAGGCACAGCCCGGAAATACAAACAAATATCTTCCCAGGACCAGCTGATGCAAAGCCTTTTGCATTGAACTTCGAGCTACTTTTCCTTTAGGAATGGAAGAATGTGTTGGCAATGCGAGAGACTAGTAGAGTGACTTAACCAAAATGCAGACTCGACAGCACTGAGAGCATGAGATCTGCTTAACCACCAGAACTTTGCAGTGTGTGTGTCAAGGTGGCAGGTGGAGGTGGTGTGGGACGGATAGGGGCAGAACATGGGAACGCCGGTGAAAGGAAGTTGACACTGGTGGTAGGATTGGTGTTGAGATATTTTATGCGAAACTCAACTAACCAGAACTTCATAAATTCTGGTTCTTTAATGAAACAAAACTCAGTTTTAAAATATTGTATGCCTAGGGGGCTGGAGCAATAGCACAGCAATTGCACGTGATTGACCTGGGTTCGATTCCTCCATCCCTCTCGGAGAGCCTGGCAAGCTACCGAGAGTATCCTACCTGCATAGCAAAGCCTGGCAAGCTACCCATGGTGTATTTGATATGCCAAAACCAGTAACAAGTCTCACAATGGAGATGTTACTGGTGCCCGCTTGAGCAAATCGATGAGCAACGGGACGACAGTGCCTAAAACTCAACTATTCCTAACTTTTGTAAATACTCGTTCTTTAATTAAATAAAAATTATTTTTAAATAATATTATGTGCCTAAAACATGACTACCAATATATTTGAAAATTGTGGGTTTTTAGTGAAATAAAAATTACTGTAACTAAACATAATGCCCAAAAGTAGAGAGAGAATATGGGGAAAATTGTCTGCCATAGAGGCAGGGAGAGGGGCAGAATATCCCTAGAATACTAGGGACATTGGTGGAGGAGAGTGTGCACTGGTGGAGGGATGGGTGTTTGATCATTGTATAACTAAAGCTCAAACATGAAAGTTTTGTAACTATCTCACAGTGACACAATAAAAATTTAAAAAAAATTAAAAATTACATTAACTAATAAAAATTTTAAAATGTAATTGGAGCATATGAAATAGTGCACATAGTTCTAGCATGTAATGACATTTACTCACATCATGTTTAAATTACTTCAACAGTGAAACATTATAGTTTATTTCTTGAAACTCTTTTGTAAGGGCAAGATCCCAAATAAGCCCATTTGAGGTGGGAGGTTGTGAGGTGGGAGGGAAGGGTTGGTTTGTTCCTTTTACATGTCAATTTCACATCCTAACATCTCATGATAGCACAAAGGAAGCAGAAACAACTTTCCATGGTAAATGTTGGTTATTTTTTAAGGATTTATATTCAATCCTGTATGCATATACAAGATGAACCACAGGAAGGTAAGGTCCAACTGGAAATTTTATCTAAAATGATTTGCATTCTACTAACAATATAGTTTATGTCATGTAATTTTTATACTCTGAGTACTGCTTTATCCTGTGCTCTTAGCTAGATATCAAAAATGAAGAACAAGATGATCACATGAAAAAGAAAAACTGGAATTTGAGCACTGAAAAATAGACCTTTTCTCTTCATAGGACACTAATTTGGGGGTCTGGAGTCATAGTACAGTGCAGGGGCTCTTGCCTTGCACATGGCCTACCCAGTTTGATCCTTGGGACCCCCATGGGACCCCTGGCATCTCCAGGACTGATCCCCAAGAGCAGATCCAGGAGCAAGTCCTGGGCCCAGCAGGGCATGGCCCCCCTAAAGAAAATAAATCAAGTGAAAAAGCAACTTTCAACTTCATATCCCAATTGATAAATGAACTTTTGGACTTTGCTTTTTATGTTGCTACTGTTTAGCAATTATAGTGTATTTAGGGAATAATTCTCAGGCTCACTACCCTTTAAAAAAAAGCACATCAAATGAAAGCAATTAGACTACTTAAAAGGGCACTGGATTCCAATTATAGTTACATACTTCTAAAATAAAAAGCAAAACAAAACTGTCTACGCCAATAAGGATTCGAGATTATTTTTATATATAACAATAACTTTATATATACAAAGGCTTCTTTTTCCACAACCAGTTGAAACTTGAAACCAGCACTCAATGATGTATTTTGGTCTGGTGTAATGAGTCTGTTATTAATCCCATTTTCACTGTTAGCCCAAGGTTCTATCAGTAGCAACTTCCTCTATGCGTTTTACGTCAAACCCTGCCATCTTTTTGCCCTGCATTTATCATGTGGAAGGGAACAGGCCAAAAAAAATAGCCCAACGATCTGTATTCCAAGGACAGACTCAAACCGGAAGTCTTTAAACATCTGAAACTTCAGCAACGGCCCAGTACTTCAACGCACATATTAACAAAATAGTCATTTTTGAAGGAGCATGTGAGAAAATACAGAGAGAAAAATAAGAGACTCAAATAAGTCAGGAGAGTTTCAGATTCTATATTCACTGGATCAGCAGTGCTGAGATTGTGCATAATGGCTAGAAGAAAAACAAGCAAACACGGGTTAGAATCCTGTTTTTTTGTTTTTTTTTTTGTACTAGCTGTGACTGGGCATTTGTAGGATTGCTCCTGAGTATATGAGGAAAATAGTTAATTTTCCTGCTATGGATTAGTCGGTCAACGGGATGATGAACTTCCTCTTTGACAGCTGTTTTTATTTTTGCTGCTAACATTTCTAGCACCTTGACTCCTGCCCCCTGCTTTGTCCTGAAACTGCAACATTTTCACCTTGGCCTCTACAAAAGCTCTTCCCCAACCCCACTATTGTCTTCAAGCTTGCCAAGGAAATTGAGGTAGGAGAAGCTTGTTCTCCAACTCACTTCCCCGATCTGCCCTCTGCCTGGTCTACACTCGCCAGCATGACCCCAGATCATCTCATCCTAAGACATTTTTCCAACTGGCTTTTTAACATTCCAGCACGTGTGTGCGTGTTATATTTAGGGGAAATTATCACCGACATTCCACAAACCTATGTCCTATGCCTTTTTTTCTCCAATGCTCTGCTGCTGGATTCTTGTACTTTCACTCCACACCAGGGAAAATGCCATAGAAAACATCCTATTTTAATACTTTCTCAATCTTGAAGTTGGGATCGGGAACACTAACTAGTAGAGTGGTATAGGACATTTGCCTTGCGTGAAGCCAATTTGGATTTGACCCCCGGCATCCCATATGGCCCCCCAAGTCCCAGGAGAAGTTATCCTTCGGTTCAGAATTAGGAGTAAATCCTGGGTGTGTCTCACCACACACACACACACACACACACACACACACACACACACACACACACACACACATACACATACACACATATATACCATTGGGTGATGAGACTCCCCCCTGCAAAAAATTCAATTTCCAAAATGCCTAATAAGATTATTTTCCTATTATAAGTATCCTGAATAAGTTTGGAAAATGCACAAAAGCACATAAAAGTTAAATGAATTGAGGATTCATTAACTAAAGGTCTCTTAATCCATAAAATCTTCAATACAAGCTGTATTATTGGAGAAAATGAGTGCACAAAAATCTGTTGTTTTTCATATATGCATGTTTCTGATTAGGTCATCAATAGATTTAAAGTGCTTGGGTAGCAAACAGATTTAAAGTGCTAGGTAGAAACATTTTAAAAACTTCTACAATGGTCCTACAGATTGAAAAATTGACCTCAAAGTAATATGACAATTTATTTCCCACAATGTATAATTATGCCTATTTCTTTACATAACTGCTATCACTGGAAAACGCCTTCCAAAATCAACAATTGAAAATGTTTTCCCAAACTTATTTCAAGTTTGATTTCTTTACTTAGAGTGAAGCTAAATAATTTATCCCTGTGATTTTCATTTGGTTTATTTATCATTTGTTTTTTGTGTATCTTTTAACTCAATTTTTCTTCTAAGACTATGACTTCAAATCATCCTAAAACCATTATTGAAAAAATAAAATGGATTTCAATTATTTTCACCTGTATTTTTTGGGCTAGGTATTATTTGATGTCCAGAATATCAATCTTTATGTTTTCCTATTTAAAACTTATAATTTGTTTTCTTTTAAATCTGTTTTGATAGACATGTCCTACTTCAAGATAAAATTCATTTTACTTCTACTTATGCTAGTGAGCGGGTGGTCCCAGTATTAGTCCTATTTAGCTTAAGTAATACTACTCATGGTTATTTTATGGACTGAATTCTATCTCATGTTCTCGAAAACTCCTACGATAAGAGCCATATCCCAAGCACCTCAGACGGTGACAGTATTTAGAGAAAGGGTCTACTAGAAAAATTAAGTTAGCAGAGTTTATTTTGTTAAGGGCTCATCCAACACGACTGGTAACTCCTAAGATAACAAGAAGGTGCTGGAATAAATAGACCATCAACAAACCAAGGAAAAGGCCTCTGACAACTTTAATTCTACATACTTTAATCTTGAAATTTAAGTATTCGAAACTGTAAGTGAACAAATTCCTGTTGTTTAAGCTACCTAGTTTGTGAGGCTTATTTTGGCAATTCTAATAAATTCGTATAAGAGAAAAGTGTTTATATTTTAGTTTTGCTACAAGTGCACAAGTTTCACAATGTTCTTAAGAGATGACGTATTTGTTGGAGCCTGGGAGATAGTATAGAGGCTAAAACATTTGCCTTGCTTGGGGTTTACCCCAGTTCAATCTCTGGTACTACATATGGTACCTTGGGTACCAGCAGTGATCCATTAGCACAAAATCAGGAATAAGCCTTTTATACCACTTGCTATGAACCAAACCACTATCTTCCCTGACAGAAAGATGAGGTGTCTATTATCAAGAAATTGAAACTATGTCATTAACTTTAATTCCTTATATCATCAAATACACACACACACACCACACATACACAATTTTCCTCCTATTTGGGTGATACCCATCTATCTAATAAACATTGAGTTATTTTCTCATGTTTTACAAACATGGCTCGAGTGAGAGAAACAGTCCAGTGGTTAAGGCACTTGCCTTGTAAACAACCAACTGGGTTCAATCTCCAACACCACATATAGCTCTCTGAGCACTTCCGGGAGGAAGCCCCACATTTCTGCCCAAATAAAATTACTGTACCACTGTCATCCCATTGATCGTTGATTTACTCAAGCGGGCACCAATAATGTCCCTACTACACTCAGCCCTGAGATTTTACAAGCCTCTCCTTACTCGTCTTTCCCAACAATTGAAGGCTCTTTCAGGGTCAGGGAATGAGACCTATCATTACAGTTTTTGGCATATCGAATATGCCACGGGTAACTTGGCAGGTTCTGCTGTGCAGGCGGGATACTCTCGGTAGCTTGTCGGGCTCTCAGAGAGGTATGTATGTATATATATATATATATATATATATATATATATATATATATAATGGCTGTATTTATATCCCAAATTTATATCCCAAATTTACTGTATTTGGGATATAAATATGACATGGGGAGCTTGCAAGGCTCTCCCATGTGGGCAAATGACTCTTGGTAGCTTGTCAGATTCTCAAGTGGGACAATAAGGCTATTAGATGTCATGTGGCTGCAAAGCTTGGAGCGGTCGTGAGCTTGGTTTTATAATCTCTGGATGTTAGCCATTGGTGGGATTACACAGTGCCAGGGGCAGTTTGTGGGTGTGGCTGCCAAGCTACTGGAAAATAGGGGGTCTGGGTGGAGAAGGCCCAGTCCCAATCTGAGCAGGCTTGGAGACCTCAGCCCTGGGTCCCGCAACCTGGGTTCCTCTTCTGCTGGTCCCGTCATGCATGAGGCTCGTCTGAACATGTGGAGAATGGCCTTGAGCATGGCTGGTGCTGGGTTCCCAAATAAAATAAACATTTTTATTTTGAAAGTTTTATTTATTGATTTCATTTTATTTTTAAAAGTGAAAATTTACCTAGCACTGTAAGTGGGTTTGCTATCCTAGCACTCTAAAGCTGTTGACCACCAAATCCGAAACACTGTCACCCTGTTGCTCATCGATTTCCTCAAGTGGGCATCAGTAACGTCTCCATTGTGAGACTCATCGTTACTGTTTTTGGCATATCGAATACACCACGGGTAGCTTGCCAGGCTCTGCCATGCGGGTTATATACTCCCAGTAGGATCTCCGAGAGGGGCAGAGGAATCGAACCCAGGTCGGCTGCATGCAAGGCAAATGTCCTACCTGCTGTGCTATCAGTTCCAGCCCCATCCGAAACACACCTATAGGAAAAGCAACAGATTTTTGTTCCCTTCAGAATAAAAAGGAAATAAAAATGAATTCAACTATATTGGTTGATGCACTAACCCATGAGGAAGTCTTATTTTAATTGGGATAAAACAGGTAAATCCAGGGAGATGGCCCTAGGGTAAATGTGAAAGGCCTGGAGTTTGATCCACAGCTATCTGTGGCATATGTCACTTGCCGGCATACAGAGGCCCACAGACACAGTACACCACAGCACCAAAGAACTACAGTAACTTTATTTCTGCGGGGAGCAATCCTACCCTAGCCCCCCATTGCTAGCACTACCAATAATGTTTCATTTTAAAAAAAAAAATTGGGGGTCAGAGAGATAGTACAGTAGGTAAACTGCTTGCCTTGCATGTGGCTGACCCAAGTTCAATTCCCAGCATCCCCTCTGCCCTCCGCCCCCTGCCTCAGCACCACCTGGAGTAAATCCTGAGTGCCGAGCCAGCTGAAACCCCTGAGCATCTCCGGCTGTGCCTCCCCACCCCAAATCACTCTTCTCGAAATATGGGATGCAGTTTTAGATAAGGGTAGTAAGTTGTGATAAAATAATACTAATGAGAATTTGTTTCCAATTTCATTATTTAAAATAATAATTTGGGAAGAATATCTTAAGAATATTTTCTATGAATTGATGGCAAATATTTCTAAGTATTTATGGATATTTATAATTTTTAATGTGTTTGGATTAGCCATTTTCCCCCTACTTTCACACTGAATAATCCCATTCATTCTCATAAGCTTTTTGATGGTATATAATAAAGCATGTTTTTTACTCTATCATGTATACCAATTATTTCTTTTTATATTCTTATTACATTAGCTATGACTTTCATCACAGTGATGCTAATAATGTGGTAACACAGATAGTGTTTTAGAGAAATCATTGCTCAAGTATAAAAAGAAGCTCCATTTACTTAGCTGTATCAAATTACATAATGCTTCTTTGATGTAGGTGGAAAAAAAAATAGTAGACCAAAAGATAACCACGGGTCAGAAGTCTCTTGATGAAAACAAATTGAACAGAGTTGGTATTAATCATCAGATGTGTCTCACCATCTTGTTACCTCATCAGTTATTGACTCTTTCCTTGAGTTGTTTGCTGTCCAGGTAGAAATTGTAGAACTTTAGACTCCTCCATCATCCTCCCACTAACACACACACACACACACACACACTCTCTCTCTCTCTCTCTCTCTCTCTCTCTCTCTCTCTCTCTCTCTCTCTCTCTCTCTCTCTCTTTCTCTCTCTCTCTCCTTGTGTTTTAGCAATGCTTAAAAGACCGTCATTGCTAAGAAATAGCTAGATGATTTCTTCTTCCAATGTGATCTAGCTCCTTCTCTTTCCAAAAAAAAAATGCCAATAATTTTTTATTTAAAAAAAAAATGTGTAAATGGAGACCAGATAATAGCTACAGGGATTCGAGCCATTGCTTTGTGCGTGGCCAACTCTGGTCCCATGGCAGGTTCTGAGGATGGGGTCCGTCCTGAGCTCAGATGGCACAGGCCTGGAATGCAGCTAAAAGAAAGCCAACTGTTGAATAACAAGGATTTTGGTGTCGCTGATTAGGTTTGAATCTCATTGTGTGTCTACTAATTCATTGGGAAAAGAATGTACATGCATTATCTTCATGTTCTTAATTTGAAAAATGAAAAAATAATGGAAAAACAAACAATTCTTATTAAACTGGTCACATATTAATACCATGGCCCAGTAATTCCAGTCCTTAGAAATATCCCTATGGGAGAGAAGCACTTGTACTAGAATGGCCTTAACAATTTTACTGTGCTTATAGTTATTGCTACTCTCTCTGCTTAAAAATGTCCCCATTCAAGTGTAATTAGCATGAAATACAGAAATCCACAAGTCCACATAAAGGTATGAGATAGATTTGCATTGTAAAATTATAAAGGAATTAATTCAAATACTAGAGGTAAAATGGTTCTATGCAGAATAGGCATTCAGTAAATGATTACTGTTACTTATTATTGACCACAGAATTTAGCAAATGTTTTAAATTTTATAATGTCTCAAATCAGTATAGGGATCATTTGATCAAATGTTCATATTTTTTCCCTCTTTTAGTATTGGGGCATTTAACTGCAGCTGGGAACCATTAGAACATAAATACGGACTAGTTTGGGGGGGATAAGAATATGGCTATGCATATTATATTCGTATGGATATTAAATGATTGCTATAAATCAAACCAAGTGACTCCAAATCCAAGGGTGGAGGAGTAGAGACTGAATTGAAACCTTGTTTTTTTATTTATTTTTTTATAAGATTCTGTGTTTTTCAAGTGCATAAAGACCAAGTTTTTATAACATAAATGTCAAATATTAACAAAATAAAGTGAGCATTCCGATCTCATCTTTAACAATCTTATTTTTATAGTTTTAATAACAACAGAATTAACTATAATCATTTTCTTAAAGTTTGTCACAATAAAGATAATATAATCTAGGGACTTGATAGATTTTTATTCTCCTCCACCTCCATGCAATTTTTTTTAATCCAGAGTAATTATATTTCTTCCTATTGCATTTTCCCATGCATTTTTCATGATGCTTCAATTTAATGTGGATTTATCTTATGAGGACTGGTCTTAGGCAGCTTATTACAATTGTTGTAAGCATAGTGTATTTAAAATTGTAATTTTATTCATACAAATGTGTCTAGATTATGCAGTTTATTAAAAATTTAGAGTTATTTATAATTTATAAAACAAATACAACACTTGTGCAGAAAAATTAGAAAAAAAGAGAAATGTGCAACCTTTTTTGTACTCTTAAAAATCATATTTAAATATCGCAGAATTTCTGAGTAACTAACAATTAATCACAGGGTAGGGGGCAGGAATTTATGTTTCTTGCTCCAGTATTAAAGAACATTCTTTTTATTAATATGCTTGGGGAATTCACAAAAGACATGACTTTCCCTCAAGATACATAACAAGTCAATTAACAGCACTTTATGAATATGTTTTTACTAATACAAGAGACAGAAAAAAAACACATTAATTAATGACTATTTAGAAATAAAAATATTAAGTAAATAAAAATGTCCAAATAAAGGTTTCAATCACCAAACATTCATTAAATGTGTTGGTAGCGTAAAGACATTGATATGGGCTAAAAGGGGTGTATCAAATAAAGATTTTGCTTTGTTTTGTTTTGGTGCCACACCTGGCAATATTCAGGGTTTACTCCTAGGTCTGTGTATAGGAATTATTCCTGGTCACGCTCAGGGGACCATGTAGGATGCCGGGGAATGAAACCGGGGTTGGCCACATGCAAGGCAAGTGCCCTACCCACTGTATTATCACTCTGGTCCCTCAAATGAAAATTTTGCACCTAAGGAACTTCTAGCCTAAGAGATGAAGGATTATAATAATTAATACACAATATAAGCACACACACACACTTTACAATGAAGGAAGTACTAAAGGCAACAAAAATAAATTAAAAGTAAGGTGTTGTCGTTTATGTTAAAATTGTACTATTATACTTCTGTGAGTTAAGATTTCAACACGTACTTCTTTTGGTGGACACAATTCAACCTTCACATTCATATTCTTCAAGAAACTTGCTCCAATGTCTTCAATACATTCCACCCGAAGCACCAATAATGTTTCTCAAAATTGCTCCACTGAACAGACTCAATGGATATTATTCCCCAATCTTGTTAATACAACTTGCCTTATATTTGACTTTTTGATAGCTTGCAGGGAAATAGCTACCTTTATCATTGTAATTTTCCCTATAGGGATTTTTAATAATTATATCTATTTCATGGCATTGTTACAAATATACAATGCAAGATAATATCATATTGTGTGTGCAACATAATTAGTACATATCATTTAATAAAGGAACGTTATTATTAGCCTTCCCCTTCCTCTCTGCTCACACTCCCTGAAAGTATCTACACAGATACCCATGTTGGAGACACATTTATAAGTATCTATTTTGAATAAGTGGCTAGATATCTGCTTAAATACAGTGTAGATCATTTTCTTATTTTTCTCCAGGTACACAATAATATGTTTCATACAGTTCTGGGGGCTAGAGAGATTGTACCATCCAGTACATCGGTTCAGTGGCTTGCCTTGCATGTGGCCAACCCAGGTTCAATCCCTAGCACCTGTCATGGTTCTTTGAGCCCAGCCAGAAGTGATCCCTGAGCACAGAGCTAGGAATAAGCCCTGAGCACTGTTGAGTGTGGTGTCCAAAACCCAAAATAAACAAACATATAATTATTTAAAATTCTGAAACCTTCATGTGAAAAAACTGAATTTTTCCAGTTGTTTTCTCCCCCCAGGAGAGTTTTCAGTAGCTATATACACAAAATATTTGTAGCATGATTTTATCTTTACCCTGGACAGCTGGTAATAAATAATTCTGACTACCATTTTCCTGAATGTAATATATTCTCATCTTTGGTTTAGGTATTTCATATATACAATTCAACTAGCTTTAATAATCATAAAGTACAGGTCATGATGTCCAATTTTTACAAAAAGAAAAGGTCTTCAAAGAATGACAGTTCCAAGTCACACAGCTGGACAAAGAAACCCCTGGACTTTTAGTTCAGAGAGCTGTGTCAAATCTCCATGTTCTTTACCTTATTGTATTGCATATTCCTCTTAACTGAAACCAATAGATAAGTCAGCCCCGCTAATGACAAAATGACTCTGATTGATTCATAATGCACAACTCCCCAAATTCACATCCCCTTGGAACAATGCGGGTGTGCAATAAAATCTCTGCAAATGTAACCATGTAGCGTGAGATTATACTAAAGTCAGCCCCGCAAAATCCAGTAGGTCTGGCATCCTCTTGAGAAGAAATTCTGCCTGAAGGAACACTCAGCAACAACTTCTGCTAGAGTTTCTTATCCTGCTTCTATATTGCAGCTTAAAGCCCCCCGGATGATGTGAGTCCTTGTCTGAAATCATGCTCTTTAGTAGAGTGAAAAATACTATAGAGGTTTAGTAGAAAAATATTATAGAGGTGCCAGTGTTTGAATTACATGTGAACAACTCTGGTTTAATCACCAGTACCTCCCCATCCCAGGGACCCAGCCTTGGCAGCCAAAACCCTCCAGAACCCAACCACTGCCAAGCTCAAAGCTGCTCCCCACATGCTCAGGCGAGTCTCACGCACGATAGAACCTATTCCTGGACTGCTCGGTGAGCAGCTCATCTTAAGACACACCCTACCCATACTCCAAGAGCACTGTACCACACTTGATGGGGTTCCAATAGTAGGCAACCAATCATAGGCTGGACCCATAGCACAGCGGGTAGGGCGTTTGTCTTGCACTCGGCCAACCCGGGGTTCGATTCCTCCATCCCTCTGTCCCTCTTGGAGAGCCCGGCAAGCTACACAGAGAGTATCCTGCCCGCACAGCAGAGCCTGGCAAGCTCCCCGTGGCGTATTCGATATGCCAGAAACAGTAACAACAAGTCTCACAGGGGCTGGAGCAATAGCACAGCGGGTAGGGCGTTTGCCTTGCACGTGGCTGACCCGGGTTCGATTCCCAGCATCCCATATGGTCCCCTGAGCACCGCCAGGAGTGATTCCTGAGCGCAGAGCCAGGAGTAACCCCTGTGCATCGTCAGGTGTGACCCAAAAAGCAAAAAAAATAAAAAGTCTCACAATGGAGACACTACTGTGCCCACTTAAGCAAATTGATGAGCAATGAGATTGATGAGCAATTGATGAGCAATTAGACAGTGATAGTGTGATATATATATGCATGTGTATATATATGCACATATATATTTACAGATATATATATATAAAAGTTCACAAGGCTCAACCTTTAACAATATATTACTGATATCTTATAGAAGGTCTCAATGACCCCTGCCAAAATAGAAGAATTTTCACATTCTTTTCTCTGTGGATACTTTTTTGTACATTTTCAGCATTTTTTCATAACAAACAATACAAAATACATTACTTTGGTTCTTCTTTGGGACAGGGATTGGGGTTTGGGATGGAAACAACCCAAATATGATGGAGGGAATGTGTCATCATGGTGGGATTCGTGCTTGAGTATTAAATGTATCAAATATTGTGAACTACCTTATAAAATAAAAAAAATTAAAAAACCAGTATCACATATGTCAATTCTCCCTCACTCAAGCATTAGAAGTCAAAAGTTTGGGAGTTTGGGGCCCCAAACCCAAATATAAATAAACATTTTATTGGCTTGTGTTTCTCTAGAGAATTCTATTACTGTCATTCCATGAACTCAATGATTCGATTCTTCTCTGGCAAATGGTCACTTTTCATATCCAAGGCCTAAATAGTTTCACTATGATAGAAGCAGAAGAGTTTGGATATTTTCTTTGTTACCAAAGAAAGAGATCAGCTATGTCCAATATACACAATATACATTTGTTGGTTTTTTTTTTTTTACAAGTAAAACTCAGACTCATGGAGGATGTCACACTGGCCTGAATATTTTTTATAATATACATATTCTAATGCATTTCTCCTGGATTTCAGTAATTGCTGTCTCTTCATTCCTAATTTGATCCTACACATATTAAAGCAATGAACTTATGTGATTATATTGTTTCAGCTGAGTAATTTAATCATACCCATCTACTCTGGATATGACCCCCGGGTGATCCACATACACTTTTTCATCAATATAAACCTCCAGTTAAGGAATCAGCTTTCCAAAAAGTACTATTATTATTGTATAAATTAAGTAGCTTTACCTAGAATGGATGGCAAGGTAGAAATTATCTGACATCCACTCTCTAAATCATTCAGATTTCTTTCATTTGCATGTAATTTTAAGCAGGAATATACTGCTACAATACTTAGCATATCCTGCTTGTTTCTGAGTTTTATTGAGATATAATGGCATACTGCATTAGTGGGCACAGCATGCTAATTGGATATGAGTATGTATTATGAAATTATTTCCACAACAAGCTGTGTTGAAGCAAATCAATCACTTCACAAAGTCACAAAAGTTTTGTTCTTAAGAACTCCTAAGATATACTTCCTTATCAACTTTTAAATGTACAACCTGGCATTATTTACTTTGGACACTAAAGTTTATGTGTCATGCCCAGGAATTATTTATCATACTATTAGACGTTTGCATCTTTTGGAGTCTGTTTATTCATATTTGCCTGCCATTAATTTTTGGATCCCACCTCTAGTTATGTGAATTTCCTCTCTGCCTATATGACTTCACATATGACTCCACACCATCACCTTCTTTTTATAATTTTTTTACTGAATCACCGTGAGATATAGTTATAAGTTTTCATGTTTGAGTTTCAGTCATACAATGATCAAACACCCATCCCTCCACCAGTGCACATTCTCCACCACCAATGTCTGAAGTATCCCCCCCCTTTCCAACCCTCCCCCTGCCTCTAAGGCAGATAATTTCCCCCAAGTCTCTCTCTCTCTCTCTCTCTCTCTCTCTCTCTCTCTCTCTCTCTCTCTCTCTCCCTCTCTCTCTCTCTCTCTCTCTCTCTCTCTCTCCTTTTGAGGATTCCGGTTTGCAATACAGACATGGTCCTTTATCTACTTTCAGCACACATCTCCCATCTGGAACGATTCCTCCAACCATCATTTTCTTAGTCATTCCTACTTGATTCCCACTTTCACACTTTTTAGACGGTATTGTTCCGTGAGATAGTATAGAAGTTGCCTCTCTCTCTGACTTATTTCAAGGCAATTTGGTGGGGCCGGGAGGTGGGGGGCACAGCCAGCAGTGTTCAGAACTTACTCCTGGCTTTGTATCAGGGATCAGGGGATGACATGGGGTGCCGGGGATTGAACCCAACTTGATGGTAAGCAAATCAGCCACTATCCTGTTGCTCTAGCCCCAGATTTGGATGCTTTTGAGTAGAACTCAGGTAAGCAAGAGCAAATGCCCTCACCTGTCTCTGAAGAACATCCTAGGACACTAAGTATCTAAACAATGAAGTCAAAGGCAAAAGGCCCACAATGACATTTCATTGCTTGTCAGGCACAAACTTTATTTGCTCATGGAGTATAGACCCTGCATAGTGTTCTAAGCGTTTACTGATTCTCTCACTGAATACTCACTTAAAAATGTGTTAAATGTGTCCAACTATGATCTCTGTTTTATGAGAGTCACTGAGGATAAGGACGGCATCTTTCCCACATTACACAGTCTGAGGGATGTGTTCAAGTGAATTCTGCCCCATGTTTTAAAAGATGGTATAAGAAGTCCAGACCTCAGGCCCATATCTCTAATAGAGAAGTTATTATGAAAATAAGTAGAACAACCTCACCTCAAATGCATGGGAGCTAATCCCATGGGAGGATTCAACCCCATGTTTAGCTACATGGGTGGAAAGATTATCAAGAGTGAGACTACCAAAAAAAATTGTTTGTCACGCTAGCCAACAGCAAATAGAGAAAACTCTGCTTTCTTGTAAATATACAGAAGTCAATGTCAAACTCATATCTCAAGTCACTTACCAAAGGGATGTGACTGCAGGGCTGGGAATGCAAAGTTCAATTCACCATGTGCCATTGGTTGAGGGAGAGTGTCAATCAAACAATAACTCTAGCGTGCTATATGCCACATAAGGAACATTGAAGAACAGGAGACATTTTTTAGCAAATGAAACAGGAGCGGGAACTGAGGCATTTGGCCCAGATTCTCTCTAGGCAAAGGGACTTGGGCCCTGGAAAGGCGTTCCCTAGGCTAGCGACAGTGACAACTCAGTGCTCACCACAGCATGGCAAAGGAGGGAACTTGTTTGTGGCGGGACTAAGTTAGACCCAGTTGTGCTTTCCATGTGAAAGCAGTCTCATCTCTCTTTCCAAATCGCATCGCTTTTGCAATATTCTGAGATGAGAGCTAGTGCTCTCGAGAAAATATTAGCTCAGCTCGTGCCTTTTTATTGGACATTTTAAAATGTTTATTAGATGCAGTCCTTTCATAAGCTAGATGTTTTCGGCGTCCTGCCATTTTCCCCACCTTTCCCTTATTCGCACGGTGCTGTGACCAGAATATAAAGGCAAGCCACAAAAAGGAAATGTTTTCGACTACACAGTGATAATTATTATCTTTTGGGGTCACGAGGGCAAGCAAGTTGAAGAGTATCTCCCTTCGTTGAGAGTTTTTGGTAGCTTTCCCCCCCTCTAAGAGTCAAAGGCTTTCCCAACTCATAAACATTTTAACAAGAGGGAAAAAAAATAGTGCACTCATCGTCCCAACATTATTTTTTAAAGGGCTCTGGACATCAAAGGATAAATTATTCACCCCCCTAAATAAAGTAGCAGACCCTGAACAATAACTGAAGAGTTCAGCACCAGAGAAAGAAAGGCTTTCCTGCATCTTACAGACATAGTGTCCCCAGTCCCATAATATACTGACGCCCAAGGAAGACCTGTCCAGCTCCTTTCAACTGGGGAGGGAAAACCCTGATTGCCCCCAACTGCGCCAAGACATGGGAGGGAGGGAGGGAGGGAGGAAGGAAGGAAGGAAGGAAGGAAGGAAGGAAGGAAGGAAGGAAGGAAGGAAGGAAGGAAGGAAGGAAGGAAGGAAGGAAGGATGGTAGGTGGGAGGGAAGGAAGGTGGGAGGGAGGGAGAGAGAAAAGGAGGGAAGGAAGGAGGAAACAAGGAAGGAAGGAAGGAAGGAAAGAAGGAAGGAAGGAAGGAAGGAAGGAAGGAAGGAAGGAAGGAAGGAAGGAAGGAAGGAAGGAAGGAAGGAAGGAAGGTGGGAGGGAGGGAGAGAGGAAAGGAGGGAAGGAAGGAGGAAACAAAGAAGGAAGGAAGGAAGGAAGGAAAAAGGAAGGAAGGAAAGAAGGAAGTAAGGAAAAGAGGAAAGGAGGAAGGAAGGAAGGAAGGAAGGAAGGAAGGAAGGAAGGAAGGAAGGAAGGAAGGAAGGAAGGAAGGAAGGAAGGAAGGAAGGAAGCAGGGAAGGAAAGAAGGAAGAAAGGAAGGAAGGTGGCAGGGAAGGAAGGAAGGAAGGAAGGAAGGAAGGAAGGAAGGAAGGAAGGAAGGAAGGAAGGAAGGAAGGAAGGAAGGAAGGAAGGTAGGTGGGAGGGAAGGAAGGTGGGAGGGAGAGAGAAAAGGAGGGAAGGAGGGAGGAAACACGGAAGGAAGGAAGGAAGGAGGGAAGGAAGGAAGGAAGGAAGGAAGGAAGGAAGGAAGGAAGGAAGGAAGGAAGGAAGGAAGGAAGGAAGGAAGGAAGGAAGGAAGGAAGGAAGGAAAGTGGGAGGGAAGGAAGGTGGGAGGGAGGGAGAGAGAAAAGGAGGGAAGGAAGGAGGAAACAAGGAAGGAAGGAAGGAAGGAAAGAAGGAAGGAAGGAAGGAAGGAAGGAAGGAAGGAAGGAAGGAAGGAAGGAAGGAAGGAAGGAAGGAAGGAAGGAAGGAAGGTGGGAGGGAGGGAGAGAGGAAAGGAGGGAAGGAAGGAGGAAACAAAGAAGGAAGGAAGGAAGGAAGGAAGGAAGGAAGGAAGGAAGGAAGGAAGGAAGGAAGGAAGGAAGGAAAAAGGAAGGAAGGAAAGAAGGAAGGAAGGAAAAGAGGAAAGGAGGAAGGAAGGAAGGAAGGAAGGAAGGAAGGAAGGAAGGAAGGAAGGAAGGAAGGAAGGAAGGAAGGAAGGAAGGAAGGAAGGAAGGAAGGAAGGTGGCAGGGAAGGAAGGAAGGAAGAAAGGAAGGAAGGTGGCAGGGAAGGAAGGTGGGAGGGAGGGAGAGAGGGAAGGAGGGAAGGAAGGAGGAAGGAAGGCAGGAAAGGAGGGGGGAGGGCGGGAAGCCATCTGAATTTCCCTTTGAAAGCAAAAGTAACAAACAAGGGGTTCCTTCCTGTCAACAACCTAAGTGTGCCATGCACTTGTCCACTGAGAACGCTGGTACCAGGACAACCACCCACGCTGCAGAGCCAATGCTTCCCATTGAAACCGTTATTATCATCTCCACAAGGCAAAGCAGAGAAAGAGGGACTGGCTATGACCTTCAACAAGAAAAGAAAAAGGCCATTGAGAGCCATTATAAATTCACAGCTAATTAAAGGTTAAACACAAGTTGCCAATTAGTATAAAAATAATTGTTCTTCCTTGGCAATCTGATTACGTGTCCCATTTGGTAAGGGAGAATGAGTGTTTTCATGTTTCTGGCGAAAGCAGTCACCAGCTCTCCCTGCAGCTGGAACTTTCAAAAGATTCAGCCTTGGAGGCCAAGGTTAAGATGAAACCCTGCCCTTTTTCGTTGTTAGGGAAATCCAGTGAATGCATATACTTTGCAGCATGGCGGGGACTGTTGCGATTGTTTGGGAAACACCCGTCTACAAGGTTAAGCTCAGTCACACAAAGTGCCAAGCGAGCGTCACGTTCAAGAGAATCTTTGTCCCGGGCTTCTTCCTGGCTAAAATTACACAGCGGATCACAAGACAGGCTGTGAACCGCGCAGGGGTGCGTCAGCAGGCAGTGCGGGCGATATAATGAGAAAGACAGAGAGAGGATTCGTGTCAGCAGTGGGTGTACGCACATTAGCATTTGGGGGAAAGTGAGAAATTATGCAAGGATTGTGCAGCGTGGGGAGTCTGCCTGGTGCCATCACCACCACATGGTGCAGAAGGAAACGGGGTGAGCAGTTTCCCCTCCAAGCCCACTTCCAGCACCAGCTGGAACTGCCGCAGTTAACACACCTGTGGATGACGCCAGGAATTACCGGTTCTGAAAACCCAAGCTGCAATGCGGGACGAGAGATTCATCACCCAGACAGTGTCGGTTAACCTGACTGCCATTTTATGATTCTTTTGGTTTTCTGGGGCTGGAGTGATAGTACAGCGATCTATTTGCCTTGCACGCAACCAACCCGGGTTCGATTCCTCTGTCCCTGTCATAGAGCCCGGCAAGCTACCGAGAGTATCCTGCCTGCATGACAGAGCCTGGCAAGCTCCCTGTGGCATATTCGATAAGCCAAAAACAGTAACAACAAGTCTCACAATGGAGACGTTACTGGTGCCCTCTCGAACAAATCGATGAACCGCCAGTTTTGTTTTTTATTTATTTATTTTTGCTTTTTGGGTCACACCTGGCAATGCACAGGGGTCACTCCTGGCTCTGCACTCAGGAATCACCCCGGCGGTGCTCAGGGGAACATATGGGATGCTGGGAATCGAACCCGGGTCGGCCACATGCAAGGCAAACACCCTCCCCGCTGTGCTATCACTCCAGCCCCTGAACCGCCAGTTTTGATTGTACTTGTGCTTAATGGTGGTTGCATGGTCCAACCCAAAATCAGAGCTTCCAAAAAAAACTATTAAAAGCTAGATACATGAAACATTTCATGAAAAATGGGGATCAGGTTCTTCAACAAGCATCCCACTTGACCATGCGCTAGATTCTATGGAGAAGTAGAGATGAAAATGCCCCACCTATATGTAAAAAACCTGAGAACTGGAAGACAACCATCAATTCTTAGACTTTTTAGGGCATACTCTAAGCAAATGACTCATAGTCTTGAAGTGGCAAGGCAGATTTCTGTCTTTGCTTAAAAGCAGGGGTTAAAGATTGCTTGAGGTCCTCTACGTTCTTCAAGTATTAACACTATTGTTAGTTGTAAGAAATGCAATTTAAAGGCAGATGAGGGGCTGGAGTGATAGCACAGTGGGTAGGGCGTTTGCCTTGCATGCAGCCGACCCAGGTTCGAATCCCAGCATCCCATATGGTCTCCTGAGCACCGCCAGGGGTGATTCCTGAGTGCATGAGCCAGGAGTGAGCCCTGTGCATCGCCGGGTGTGACCCAAAAAGAAAAAAAAATAAATAAAGGCAGATGAGATAGAGAAGGGACCACCAAGCAAAGGATGCTTGGAGGGCTCACTCGGAAAGGGAGATGCATGCTGAAAGTAGACTATAGACCGAACATGATGGCCACTTACTACATGTATTGCAAACCATAACACCCAAAAGGAGAGAGGGAGAGTAAAAGGGAATTTGCCTGCTGCAGAGGTGCAGGGGGGATGGGGTGGGTCTGGCATGAGGGATTCCGGGATCATTGGTGGTGGAGAATGGGCACTGGTGGAGGGATGGGTACTCGACCATTGTGTGACTGAAACGTAATCACAAAAGTGTGTAAGCTTGTAACTGTATCTCACAATGTTTCATTAAAAATAAATTAAAAAAGAAAAGAAATGCAATTTAAATGTACTTGAGAGGAGACAGGTTTTATTGGGTAACAGGAAATATCCAGTAGGTAAAACAAAGGGATGAAAGAAAGAATTGAGGTTATTTATAATTTCGTGTATTAATCGACTCTTCTCAATGTTGCCACCAGATAAGATGCTTTAGCCAAGAGACATGTATATGGCACAGTAGAGAAACCTCCCAACAAATAGGCTTCAATAGCTTCAAATGTTATGTCCTTAATCTAAGAAGATGGTTCACAAAGATGTTCATGAGGAAAAAGAAATGGGGTACAAAAACGGCACTCTAAAAGTATTCTCAGAGAAATTCAATTGTGTAATGTCAATATGCTGAATGACCTAAAATTTCATGGCACATACCAAACCATAGCTTATTTTTCTGAAACCTCAAATTCAACAATACTGTATACACAGTTATACACATGAACGTAAAAATTATAGTTTTATGGTCTGCTTCTTACATTAGCTACACTATTATTTACAGACCAAATGTGTAATTACAGATGTAGCTAATATTGATTGCAATATAGTTTTAGAGTAAACAAAATGATAGTTCCACTCAGCACACAAAATATATTTTATCTACATAAATTTTTGGTATTTTAAATCAAGGCACCTCCATAACTGAAGGGTAAAATCTTACAATGATGTTGTAAGATTTTTATCATACACTGCCTAGCAAAAGATATTTAGAAAATTTCAATGTTACTGTTTTCTGAAGTTTGATAATTTAAACAATATTGATTGTTTAATTTTGTAGAAATAAGCTCTAAGCCCTCTTTTTTTTCTTAAGGGGATAATTTCTAGATACTTATTTGATGCTCTAGAATGTACTCATGTTGAAGATAAAGTATATTAGTTCAACTCCAAATACAGATATATATTAGAATAACAGGGAATTGTACCTATACTTCATAATCATGGGGAAGTGTATCAGAATTGGTTGTCATGAAAATCAGAGTGACATTGTACCTGTCTTGTCCGATTCTTTTGAGGAAATGGCGGAACTTCTGCACAAGGAAATTTCACAGCTCCTGTAAGAAGTGATATACATAAATGATTAATATTTCCATGTGTTTGTAGAACAGTGCTCAAAAATACACTACCAAAATAGTCAAATAAATAAGCTACAGCTTTGTGTGTATAGTGTCATTATAAATTATGATGCCTCTGGTTCCAAAAACATTGCAAAGTGGAAAATAAAATGTTACCAAAATGCTTACAGTCGGAGTTGAATTCCTATACTGCTTTCTATTACCTATGTGGGGCAAACCAAAAGAATTGCTTAGTCATTTTTTTTTCTTACTCTCCCCGATACCTTTTTCTCTCTGTCTTATAGTACCAGAGGTCTTAACATAAAATAGGAGAAAGTTTTCCCAGAAGTATGTAAAATGTTTTGGAAATCTTTTTCATTTGAACTTTAGCTCAGAAATATATTTGGAAGAAATATAAATCCTTTCTAACCTCATTCAGTCACTTGCTTACATTTTAGGTTGTGAGATTTCAACCTGCACTCTGTATTTATTGAGCTCAGCAAGGCAAATGTCTATTAAAACCTCAGCAAGCAACTTAGAAACTATTAAAAACCCTCCAACGGGACATCCCTATTCAAGTCAGTCAATAAATTAACCACTGGGTTAGGCAGGATGGGGACCCATCTGTCTTTCCCAACACTGTTAATGAAGCCTACATTTCCCTACGTTAGTTCCTGTGAAACTGTCTGTGACACATGTTTCTTAGCTCCTCTGCCTCGTGTCCAGGCATTAAGTGCCTCTTAGTTCATTAGGACGTTGATGATGTGTAATTATCTCACAAAGGTTGTCACCACACGGAAATTTAGAGAACAATTATAATAGTCAGAAATCATCATTGTAGATACATTATCCAGGCATGCTATATGGTCGTTCTTACAGAAATTGAGCAGATTTTCATGGTCAATCTATGGACTGACCATGGGAGGAATGTTTTTTTCAAAGATATTTCCAATGGGAATATTTGAACATCCAAGGGCACACACACTCCATCTCAGTCAGACAGTTGTAAAGAAAAGAATGGTCTATGCAAATCCCAAAGCCTTTATTTACAAATTATTTCCAATTGTACAAAATATCTGCAATCCATACATACAGATTCCAACTTGAAGTCCAATCCATATCACATTGGAAAATAAACTTAAAATTGAATGCTGTAAAAATTATTAAAAAGCCTCAAGTTATAAAATTTCCATAACTCCATATGATAATAGAAGTACATATAGAAAAAACTTTATGAGAATATACCCCAAGCATCACATCCAGGAGCAATGCAAACAACTGACTTCATCAAAATTAGAATTCTCATTTTCTGAAAAATATTTAGCCCAGATTTAGGACATACACACACACACACACATGCACATACACACAGGCATGCTATATATGTTCAAGTATTTACAGAACTTAGAATCCAGAACTAATAAAACAAAATGATGAAATAAGGCCAAAGCAATGGATCAAATACTTCCAACAGATGAAATGAATATACACTTTATTAACCTATATATGTTTTCAAATATGAACTGTATACTGATAGATAATACGACAATGTATATAAATAGTTTAACCTTTGACAATAGAAAAATTTCAATGGGGAATGTGTTTCAAAGGGGAAAGAGGAAACTTGGAAATAATATATTCTTTATTTTATAATTTTATGGAGGTAACCCAGCCACAGTCATGCTCAAGGCCCCTCTCCACACGTTCTGACGAGCCTCATGCATGAAGGAATTGGCAGAGGAATCCAGTGTGGGGGACCCGGGGCTGCGATCTCCAAACCTGCTTAGATTGGGACTGGGCCTCCTCTACCCAGACCCCCGCATTTGCAGCCACATGACCATTTAGAGCCTAGTTCTCCCTCTCAGAGGACCTGGCAATGTACCGAGACCATCCTGCCCACATGGCAGTGCCTGGAAAACTCTCTGTGGCATATTCAATATGCCAAATACAGTAACAATGATAGATCTCATTCCCCTTACCCGGAAAGAGCCTCCAGTGTGGCACTGCTGGGAAGAATGAGTAAAGAGAGGCTGCTAAAATCTCAGGGCTAGGACGAATGGAGACATTACTGGTGCCTGCTCAAGCAAATCCATGATCAATGAGGTGACAGTGACAGTGATACAATGATGGAGGGTTTTCACAGCTAGGAATCTACATCAAAATCTATCAGATTGTGAGTTTTCAATATGTGTGGCTAGAGAGCACAGTGGGTATGGCACTTGTCTTGCATGATGCTGACCTGGGTTCGATTCCTCCGCCCCTCTCAGAGAGCCTGGCAAGCTACTGAGAGTATCTTGCCTGCACAGCAGAGCCTGGCAAGCTACCAGGCATATTCGATAGGCCAAAAATAGTAACAGCAAGTCTCACAATGGAGACTTACTGGTGCCCGCTCGAGCAAATCGATGAGCAAAGGGATGAAAGTGACAGTGATAGTGGTTTCTCAAATATCAACTATACCCTGTTAAGCCACTAGAACAAATTCACAGGGCGTATTTGCTGTTTCAAAACAAAACCAAATTATTATAAGTAAATAATAAGAAATTTTGGAAAAACTTAAATATTGATAAGCAAAGCATTTTATTTTTATGAACAAAAACCCACCAATGCAAAGATCCTCAACAGAATCCTAGGAAAGAGAATCCAACCACTCATCAAAAGATCATACATGGGGCTGGAGCAATAGCACAGCGGGTAGGGTGTTTGCCTTGCATGTGGCCGACCCGGGTTCGATTCCCAGCATCCCATATGGTCCCCCGAGCCCCGCCAGGAGTAATTCCTGAGTGCAGAGCCAGGAGTAACCCCTGTGCATCGCCGGGTGTGACCCAAAAACCAAAATAAAAAAATCATACAACATGACCAAGTTGGATTCATCCCGGGAATAATAAAAGGGGGAATTTAACATTCCCAAGTCAATCAACATAATAAATTATACCAATTTAAAAAATTTAAAAAATATGACCATATTAATAGATGGAGAGTAAAAGCTTTTGACAAAATCCAGAATTCGTTTATGATGAAAACTCTCAGCAAAATAGGCATTATAGGAACTTTCTTCAATATTGTCAAGCCAACTACCACAAGCCACATGAAGCATTATTCTCAATGGGGAAAAAAAGTAAAAGCCTCCCCTCTAAGACTGGGGACAAGGTTGCCCACCCTTGCCACTTCCATTCAATATAGTACTGCAAGTACTTGCCATAGCAGTCAGTCAAGAAAAAGATATCAAGGGCATCCAGATGAAAAAAGAAAGAAGTCAAGCAATCAGTATTTGCAGATGGCATAATACTGTACTTAGAAATCCCTAATGACTCTGCAAAATAAGCCCCTAGAAGCAATAGGTTTGTATAGTAAAGTGGCAGGTTTTGTAACACCCAAAATTACATGGCTTTCCTATATACAAATAATGAAAGAGAAGAAAGAGATATTTAAAACGCAATCCTGTTTAAATAGTGCTTCAGAAAATCAAGTACTGTGGAATCAGATTAAAGAGGTGAAGGACCTGTACAGGGAAAACTACAAAACTCTACTTCAGGAAATAAAAGAGGACGTGGGGAAATGGATACACATTCCCTGCTCATGGATCAGGGGGATTAACATTGTCAAAATGATAATACTCCCCGAAGCATTATACAGATTGCGGTCCCCAAAACATTACACAAAATGCGGTCCCTATCAGGATACCCATGATATTTTTCAAAGAAGTAGACAAAGCACTCCTGAAACTCATATGTATAAATAACCCCCCACAAATAGCTAAAGCAATCATTGGGAAAGAGAAGACAGGTGGCATCACCTTCCCCAACTTCAAGTTGTACTACAAAGCAGTAGTATGGCAGGGTATTGGAATAGAAACAGACCCACAGACCAATGGATTAGAGTTGAGTATTCTAGCACAGATCCTTAAATATATGGTTACTTCATCTTTAATAATGGAGCGAGAAAGGTGAAGTGGAGCAAGGAAAGCCTCTTCAACAAGTCGTTCTGGGAAAACTGGACAGCTCCATGCAAAAAAAAAAAAAAATGTATTCAGACCTCTGTCTAACACCAGGCACAAAAGCCAGATCAAAATGGATTAAAGACATTAATATCAGACCTGAATCTATAAAATACATGGAGGAGAGTGTAGGCAGAAACCTCCATGACATTGAAACTAAAGGCATTTTATAAGGACGAAACTTCGCTGACCAAATAATTGGAAACAAAGATAAACAAATGGGACTACATTAAACTAAGAAGCTTCTGCACCTCAAAAAGAAATGGTGACCAAAATACAGAGATATCCCATGGAATGGAAAAAAATTATTTATCCCAAACCCATCAGATAAGAGGTTAATGTCCAGGATATATAAGACACTGGTAGAAATTTACAAGAGAAAAGCCTCTAACCCCATCAAAAGTTAGGAAGAGAAAATGAACAGAAACTTCCACAAAATTGAAATACAAATGTCCAAAAGGCACATGAAAAAGTGCACTACATTGCAAACCATCCAGAAAACGCAAATCAAAACAACAATGAGATCACATCTTAGACCACAGAGACTGGAACACATCAATCAACATAAACAAGAACAACCAGTGCTGGTGAGGATGCGGTGAGAAGTAGACTCTCATTAATTGCTGGTGGGAATGCCAATATGGGCATTCCTCGAAAAACTAGAAATTGAACTTCCATAGGACCCAGCAATACCACTTCTGGGAATATACCCCAGGGACGCAAAATTACAACACAGAAATGACATTTGCATTTGTATGTCCATCGCAGCACTTTCACAATAGCCAGAACCTGGAAACAACCTGAGTGCCTGGGAACAGATGACGGGTTAAAGGAACTGTGGTATGTAAAGAACATCTAGCAGGCAGCGACCAGGGGAAGTGCCCCTGCAGCCGACCCCAGGTTTCGAGGGGGTTCGATCCTGGGCTGCTCACCCAGCCGGAGCGGCCCGGGCCATGGGGCAGACGGAGGAGGAAACGAGGGCCAAGCCAGTTGATTGATCAGTTGCAGTTTATTCCATTCATTCCACACGCCTGTTCCAGTCTCGCTGAGCTCTGTATTTCTCCTGTCTCCTCTCTCTCCCCCAGCACTCTTCCTTCCTAGCTCCTCACTCCTCCATCCCTGCTCTCTGGATTCTCTTCTCCTTCCCTAGTCTCTCCCTCTACTTGTCTCTCTCCACCTTGCTCTCTTGGCTACACACAGTCTGGTAGCAAAATCAACATAAGAAGGCCCTTCCTGAGGGCCCACAGGGTTCACAGGAGACACCACCTAGGGGCATTCCAAAGCCCTTCCAGAGGACCCGCAGACAAAATACCTCTTAAGGTGTTTTTCTCCTTTCCTCAGTCCAAAAACTCCATCAACATCTCAATACTAGTTAGTTTTGTATGGACACAGTAAGAGATACATTGAGGCTTGCAGGGCAGCTCTCCTGGGAACATCTTGCAGACTCAGACTACAGTGCTCAGGCCAGACTAATCATTCCTAACCCTAGCAGTGTCCAATCTAGTTATTACTTTTTGGATCATGACAGCATTTGTCCACGACCAAGCTCTTAACTTACAGTTAAGCATTAGGCATTTTGGCCAGGCCCATCTTGATGCCAGGGTAGCACATAACACACCGCTTGCCCTGGGTCCGTCCCATCCCTAGTCCAGACCTTGCTTTTGGGGGTGCTAGGAAGTAAGGGCAGCTGAGACTTGGATCGAGAGAAAAGAAATGAACAGAAACTTTACCAAGGAAGAGATACGAATGGCCAAAAGGCACATGAAAAAGTGCTCTGCATCACTAATCATCAGAGAGATGCAGATCAAAACAACCATGAGATACCACCTCACACCACAGAGGCTAGCACACATCCAAAAGAACAAAAGCAACCGCTGTTGGAGAGGATGTGGGGAGAAAGGGACACTTCTACACTGCTGGTGGGAATGTCGGCTAGTTCAGCCCTTTTGGAAAACAATATGGATGATTCTCAAAAAACTAGAGGTTGAGCTCCCATTTGACCCAGCAATACCACTGCTGGGAATATATCCCAGAAAAGCCAAAAAGTATAGTCAAAATGACATCTGCACTTATATGTTCATCGCAGCACTGTTTACAATAGCCAGAATCTGGAAAAAACCCGAGTGCTCTAGAACAGATGACTGGTTGAAGAAACTTTGGTACATCTATACAATGGAATACTATGCAGCTGTTAGAAAGAATGAGGTCATGACGTTTGCATATAACTGGATCAGCATGGAAAGTATTATGCTAAGTGAAATGAATCAGAAAGAGAGAGACAGACATAGAAAGATTGCACTCATCTGTGTAATATAGAATAATAGACTATAAGACTAACGTCCAAGAATAGTAGAAATAAGTACCAGGAGGTTGTCTCCATGGCTTGGAGGCTGGTCTCTCATTCTGGGCAACTCAGAGAAGGGAACACCAAGTAAAATGTGGTTGGAGGTCATTTGGGGGAAAGATGATGCGGGCCGAATATAGACTAGAGACTGAACACAATGGCCACTCAACACCTTTATTGCAAACCACAACACCAAATCAGAGAGAGAGAACAAAAGGAAATACCCTGCCATAGTGGCAGTGTAGGGATGGGGGAGACGGGACTGGGGAGGGGGGGAGGGATGTTGGGGTTTACTGGTGGTGGAGAATGGGCACTGGTGAAGGGATGGGTTATCAAACTTTGTAAGGGAGAAACATGAGCACAAAAATGTATAAATCTGTAACTGTACTCTCACGTTGACTCACTAATTAAAAATAAACTATTAATTAAAAAAATAAAATAAAATAAAATATTTATTATATTTAATATATATATAAAAATTAAAAATTGAAGTAAAAAAACAAAAACAAAACAAAAAAACAAAGTCATTGGTGGTTGGAGGGATTGTTTGGGATGGGAGATGCATACTGAAAGTAAACACAGGACCAAATATGATGGCCTTTCAGGATCTGTACTGTAAACCATAATGCCCCAAAGTAGAGAGAGAGTAAAAAGGAAAGTGCTGCCATTGAGGCAGAGGGTAGATGGAATGGGGGTGTTGGGAAGGATACTGTGGACATTGGTGGTGGGAAAGGCACACTGATGGAGGGATGGGTGTTTGATTAGTGTATGACTGAAACTCAATCATAAAAGTTTTGTAACTGTATCTCACAACGATTCCATTTAAAAAAATTAAAAATTACAAAATGTTGCAAATCTCAAGGGAAATAGAAAAAAATTAGAAGCTTAAATATTGATAAACAAAGCACTGTAGTCCTAAAAAATAAAAAAACAAGTTGCAAATCTCAAGGGAAATTTAAAAAAAAATACATTCTGAGCATAGTGATAGTAAAATACAACCACATAATAAAAAGTATAGATATTTAAAATGGAGCAAGGACCCATATCTTGATGACAAACCCATAGTTTCAGATCGTAAAACTCAGAGTACCGTACAATGGGGATAGTGGGAGGAAGCAACGAACTAGAAAACATAGGCCAGTGTTAGAATCTTGAGGCACTTTGACAGCAGGAAGGTGGAGTAACTTTCTACATAAAAACCATAAGTGCCAGGCTGTAGAAATAGTACAGTGGTTAGGACATTTGCCTTGCAGGTGGATGACCCAGGTTCAATCCTTGACTTCCCACGTGGTCCCCTAAACCCACCAGGAGTGATCCCTGAGCACAGAGGCAGGATTAAGCCCTAAATGCCACTGGGTATGACCAGAAATCAAAAGCCACAAATATTAAAGCTATGGAAAATCAAGGAAATTAAATTATAATGCAAATAAATTGTTTCTTAGGTATGGAATATGTGAGGGCCTGAAAGTGATACTTTGCAAGCAGGAGCTCCAAGATGATCTTAATTACTGTGTAACTGAGCATCCATTGGAAGGATCCCTGAGTATCAGGCCAGTAGCCCTCGAGCAGGGCTCGGGGTCGGGGTGGCCTCCAAACCAAGAACAAGAGTGAAAAATCTAAAATATACCTCCTCAGAGCTGACTTGAAGAGTTGTGAAGATCTAAGAAAGATAAAAGATCAACTTAATGAAATAACAAAAGAATTATATAAGACCATCAAAAATTGTTTCTGTAAAATCATCAACAAAGTTGATTTATCTGCAGACTGACTAGTCATGAAAAACGTGACTAGTACCTCCCCAAAATGAGGGTGTTTTTACTTCTCAACCCTTTAGGGACTAGAGAATAAGGAATTTTATGCTTCATTAGTCCGATAACTAGTGTCATCCACAAATTCCTCAAAAATTACAACCAAATCACCACGTGTGATGCTGCGATTAAGAAGAAATACAGATTTGGTCACATGTTTATTTAGCACACGGAGTTCTCCGCTGGGTATTTCTTATGTATTATTGAGCATGATAAAGGTACCTCATGGTTGTTCGGAGAATGACAGAAAGTGCCTGAAATCCTGGCTGGGGAAAAACCAATCACATGGTTAGGGACTGGGAACTTCCACTCACAGACCCTGCCCTCAGGGAAGGGCAAAAGAAAGGCAATTAATGACTGGACGGGTCATCAATACCCAATGACCAATGACTCAATCAAGCAGGCTGAAATCATGGAGACTGGATTTAAACTATAAAAGGAGGGTCTTGGAAGAATGGCCAGCTGGGAGCATTGAGAAATGGGGAAAACCATGTACTGGGAGATGGACCAGAAATCCTATCCCTTCCCTTACACCTTGCCCTCTGTGTGTCTTCCAGCTTTTTGCTTCTGAATAATATCTGGGGTGAGGAATCAGTGATCTGGTGAGTAAACTGTTTCCCACCACACTGAGAGCTGCCTTGGCAGATGGACTGAATGTCAAGTGGTGGTCCAGAATCCTCTGACCCGGAGCCAGTAGGTCGGAGGCCCGTGGATCTGACGGCACTCCTGATTTCGCTCACCCGGCGAGGCAGTCTTGGGAAAAGGAGTCTGTGACCTGTGGAATCTGTCTTGGGCATTTCTGGGTAGACAGTGGTCAGAACCACGGTCAGAGCCAGGCTGACTTCCATCCTTGCAACACCCCTTTCTCCTTAGTTCCTTGGGTTAAGCAGCCTAGAGTCCTCAATTTCCCACAGAGTCAGGCTAGGAATTTTCATCTAGCAGGACATGGGTGAAATTTCTACTCTACGATGTTTTTTTTTTTGCTTTATTTCTTTTTGGGTCACACCCAGAAATGCTCAGGGGTTACTCTCGGCTCTGCACTCAGGAATTACTCCTGGTGGTGCTTGGGGGACCATGCGGAATACTGGTGATTGAACCTGGGTCAGCCGTGTGCAAGGCAAACGCCCTACCTGCCTTACTATGGCTCCAACCCTGGATGGGTTCTTTGAAAGTCTCAAAAATCCCCAAGACCTACTGGCAGTTTTAAGACCTATAGAGAGAGGAGGTCAGTTGGAGGGTGCATAGCGTGTGGGCGTAGAGGTAGCCTTTGATTAACGTCTTTACCCTGTCATGTTCTTGCAGCAGCATTTAGGACCTAACACTGCCTATCTTCAACATTAACCACCTCGTGGATCACCCCCGGACCAGTGGTGGGAAGCAAATGAAGAATGAGAGGGATGCGTGTGCTACTAATGGCATATCCGATGATTGCAGTCTAAAGGACTTTAAGATGCATTGTTCAAACAGCAAACAGCTAATAGGAGACTGACTGAGCCATTAGTACTAGGAATGGCTGATATTTACAGCGCAGGTCTCTGTGATGAATGAATGCAGAATGTGTGTGGTGGGGGGGGGGGCGGGGGGAAGAGAAGATCACGACCATTTCTTTGATGAAGAGCAAGGAAACTCTAGCAATCATAGCCTGCTAATGCAAGCTATTAAGGAAACAGCGGGGGGCAAGGCTGTGTTCACCGTAAGGGAATGTAATATTTATCAATGCTCATTAGACTGTGCACATTGCATGGCTGGCTTGGGCTGAAAATGGTCATTGTACTAAAAATTAAAGCACAGGACGCAGATATGTCTTGCTGTTAGATTGTCAGATACATTTGTGGCAGAACAGGTCAAAATGAAAAGGTGAAAAGAGGCTCCGGATGAAATGAAATAAGGCAGGTGATCGCACGTGGAACCTGTGTGGAAGCGGAACGAGCTCCACGCTTATCTTTATGGGAAACGAAGGTCTGGCATTTGCTCAGAGGCAGAGCATGTGCCTTGCATGTCTGAGGCCCTGGGTTCAATCCTTGACTCGATTTTTAAAAAAAATAGAAGAAAGAAAATCAAACCATTATTAAGAAGCAGTATGACTTTTCTCTGCCACTATTACCCACCTATAAACGGGACAGGTTGAATCAGGAGGATGCAGAGTGCCATGGGGCACTGGCATTCTGAGAACTCGGGGCTCCATGCAGTATGTGACTCTGCATGGAATCACATCAGTCTCCCGTGAATGTATCTGCTTACCGAGTTCTCCTTTTCTCACTCTGCTCATCACACTTTCATTTCTTTTCTTTTTTTTTTCTTTTCGAGTCACACCCAGCGATGCACAGGGGTTACTCCTGGCTCTTCACTCAGGAATTACTCCTGGCGGTTCTGGGGGACCATATAGGATGCTGGGAATCGAACCCGGGTTGGCCAAGTGCAAGGCAAATACCCTACCCACTGTGCTATTGCTCCAGCCCCTACACTTTCATCTCTTAATTACTGAAAAATTTTAGGGTCACACCCAGCTCAGGTATCTGTATGTGCTCTTTCTACCTTAAGATATCTTTGCCCGGTGCCCACTGAATTCATGCCCCCAAGTTTCCACTCTGCTAAATGTTATCTCCCCAGCAAAACCTTTGCTAGGATTAAAATTATCAGAGGAGTTATTAATTGGGTCTCATTCAAAATAACACCCTCTCTCATTTGTGAAAACTAGCTTATGTTAAATATCAATTAGTCCCGAAATGCACAGTGAGTTTACCCTTCGCTTTCTGCTGGAGTGTAGAAGGTGTAAGAGCAATACTCCTGCTGAGAAGACTAGAAAAAAATCTGGATAAAATGTCAAGTGTTTTTGGTTTAAAGACTCAGAATTAGATTAGATCAAATTAGTGAGTTTGGCACTTGCCTTACACTTGGCCAACCCAGGTTTGGTGCCCTCAGTTCTCTGAGCCCTAACAGGAGTGATCTCCGAGCCAGGAGCAAACCCTGAGCACTCCCAAAAACAACAACCACAAAAATATTCAGTTTCCTAGAACTTGGTAATGAAACTTTAAATTTAAATTAATTTTAATACTAATTTTAATGGGCTGGAGCAATAGTACAGCAGGTAGGGCGTTTGCCTTGCACACAGCCAACCCAGGTTCAATTCCTCTATCTCTCTCAGAGAGCTCGGCAAGCCTCTGAGAGTATCCCGCCAGCACAGCAGAGCCTGACAAGCTTCCCGTGGCATATTCGATATGCCAAAAACAGTAACAACAAGTCTCATAATGGAGACGTTACTGGTGCCCGCTCGAGCAAATCGATGAACAATGGGATGATGGTGCTACAATGCTACATTAATTTCAATATTTAGTATTCTTACGCAGTAATTCCCTGTTGGTGAAAGTAATATTTCATCTGTATACCTCTCATGATAAAGACTAAAATTCACTCATTCTCAAAAGTGAGGATTCGGATGGAGAAGTTCGAATAGGGTGCATACTAATTAAGATGAACTGAAGTTTGCCAAGGGCAAGCTGTCTTGTTCAGAAGCAGTATAGAAAGAAAAAAAAACTTGATATCCTGGACATCTTTTTCTAGAAAGGATTTAATTAGTGGCAGGAAATTATTTATGGTAAGGACAGGTTAGTTTTTCTGTGGGTGTTTATCTAGATATTTCACGGCTTTTCCTCTTCGAGGAGGAATTCTCTGTTTCTGATTTGCCGTTGGAAACTATTTATGCTATCCTGAGTTCTGGACTATCAAATATTCCAGGGATAGTGTGTCATTCTCTAACTGGTGGCTCAATGAATGGCAATGTTTGTTAGTGGCTTAAGTCCCTCACCGTGCATGAGCTAAGTGAAACCCTCAGGCTATGATTCAGGCGCCCAATTTTCTCATCACAAATTTGAAATTTGCACTGTTGGTCATGTTATCTCATGCACCACTCTCGCCCACCTGCTGCCTGATCATCAATTCTCTGAGACCCACCCTCATCTGCTCTGGCCTAGCCTCAGATTCATTCCTCACATGACATCAAACGTCACTGGGTCAGCTGCTCTGAGTTTGCCCTCTCATTAACTTCAAAAACTTCTTTTCAAATGGATAGATTGAAGGCATGCATCTTCTTCTTCTTTGGCAACAGAACTAAAACTGCAGTAGAATTCTTTTTTAAAAAATCATTTGAAAGACCATCAGAGGAATAAGAAGGGAAAAGGGCAGAAGTGGAGCCCATTTGGAAAGGTGCACCTTGAACTGATACAGAACCGAGGAGTGCAGAGGTGAAACCAAACTTCCCGGACGTGGGGAGAGCTATAAAGTGGGATGTGTATTGTGGAACTCCAGCAGGTCTAAGGAAATCAGGAGGCTATATCTTAAGGTAAAATTGTGGGGGCAAGTTAATTGTGGGGGAGGGGAGGAGTTGGCAAATGTCTGAATAAAGAAGTTGTCAAATATCTTTCAGTAGAGATGAATTCTGAGTGAATCCGCCTCAAATAATAAAGTTTGTACAGGAGAGACTTAGAAGAATGACCCCAGGAAAAAAACCCAAGATATAGGGGAGTGGGCGAAAGCAGGGTGGAATGCATGGTGTTTGGCTGACCCCCATATAAAATTATGTTGTCTTATGTTATCCCTGAGATTCTCCTTACAGGAAAGATGCTCAGGTTTTATACCTCCATATGCATCATCCATTGACTGCTGGGACCATTCCTAAGGTGTGTAGGGCTTAGGCAAATATTTGTACGGATTTAGATCTATTAAAATATCTTATTTTAAAACATTATTAAAATGCATGGGCTCATGGATTGTATGCTGATTTATCGATGAATATTCAGAACGGTGTGGTGGAGAGAAGCCGTACATGATACTTATAATCCAATCAGTGCCTGTGAAGATTCTTCATAGGATCCAAGCTCTGTCGTTATATTTTTCCCATTCACAACCCCCACCCCCTCCGTGTTATGTTCTAGATGGTGATTCCTGAATAATTTCATCTCTTTCTGAGACATCTGGACAGCAATGCTGTTCTCAAGAACGTGCCTGTTTTGAAACCCTGTGAATTTACCAAATATCATTGATTTCATTTGGCTAGAATCGCTTCTGTAACACTCCCTGGCCCCTTCTGAGCCTCAGAACGGGCGCATACCATTGACTTCCTCAAAGGCTCCTGGTTTTATTGATGATAGTAAATGCAAGTCTGACACGGTGTACTTGGGAAAATATGACTGCAATTTTTTCCCCATTATGCTTCAATGGCCACTTTAGAATCTTCGTGTAGATAGGAAAGACACTTTTTAACCTGGCCTGTCTGAGACTCATTCGGCGCTAATTACTGCAGCGCCCTTAGAGTGAGGTCCGCGCTCCACACCTCCCCACCGTCACTGCACAGAGAAGGAGCCCTTAGGAAGATCAAGGGGCCATTCCATTCACACCAAGAATCTCCAGCCTTGAGGCTGGAGCGATAGCACAGTGGCTAGGGCGTTTGCCTTGCACGCGGCTGACCCAGGTTCGATTCCCAGCATCCCATAGGGTCCCCCGAGGACCATCAGGAGTAATTCCTGAGTGCATGAGCCAAAAGTAACCCTGGTGCATCGCCAAAATTTTATTTTGGGTTATTTATGTGACCCAAAATAAAATTTAAAAAAAAATTAAAAAAAGAAAGAAGAATGCCTAGGTCTTGTGGAATGAGGCTGAAAACAAACAACAGCCCCGCCACGGAAGACCCATTATGCGAATTGGCAAGCCAAGATCACACAAGGTTCCAGGAAGGAGAAGTGGAGCTAAGAGACCATTTGTCACGCAGGGTGGGTTCTGCAGAGCTGATCTTGTTGGCAAAGGAAATCCAAAGAAAACGCCTCTACTGCCCCCTAAATGGGGGCCGCAGAAGAGAGAGGGCCCTGAGCAGGGAACGAGGGCACAGAGTGGGACCCACGTGGGCAGCCCGACCCAGCTGAGCACACAGGTCAGGCAGAAATCTAGGGGGTAGCGCAGAGGTCCAATCCAGGACTGGGCGAAGACGTGCAGGGCCCATCCCAAATGACCAGTCCCACGGCCACAACTCACAACGCTGTCAAATTCACAAGCTTGCTGCTCTGTGCACCTCATTAACATGCCATGTTGCCCTGCTGGAACCCGGGTCAGTCATGAGGCCCTGGGATAACTCAAAGATTGGAGTCTGGGGGATGGGGCGATAGCACAGCGGGTAGGGCGTTTTCCTTGCATGCGGCCGACCCAGGTTCGATTCCCAGAATCCCATAGGGTCTCCTGAGCACCGCCAGGAGTAATTCCTGAATGCAGAGCCAGGAGTAACCCCTATGCATTGCCGGGTGTGACCCAAAAAGCAAAAAAAAAAAAAAAAAAAAGATTGGAGTCTGGGGTTTCTTCGGGGTATCTGACTGGCCCCCTGTATGCAGGGGTAGGAAAGTGGCCCCAAAAGGGCAGGAAAAGGGGAGAGCTTCAGGCTCAGGACCCTCTCCTCACCTTCTGCCCCACCTCAAGATGCTACTTCTGGACAGGCCAGCATGCCGTGTGAGGAACAGGCTAACTTCGCCCGTGGAAGGCTCTGGAAGGAAGAGGGGTCTTCGGATCCCTGGCCCCACATCCCTGCTGCCCCCACAAGAAGGCACATTAGGCTTTTCCTTTATTGCCAACCCAGAAGCCTCTACTGTGCAAGGTTTTTGGGTTCCCCCGGCTGGAGGAATTTCTACACAGGACTCATGCATATCATATATACAGTAGTACACAGTACACAGTACCCACCGAAAGTAATGATTACTCCTGCAATAAGAAGCATACTCCGACTATCACTCCCATCATTCAGCGTGAACAAGGGTAGCCATAAAAAATTTCCTATTTTTTTTTAAATAAAGAAGGAGAGGGGGCTGGAGCAATAGCACAGCGGGTAGGGCGTTTGCCTTGCACGTGGCCGACCCGGGTTCAAATTCCAGCATCCCATATGGTCCCCTGAGCACCGCCAGGAGTAATTCCTGAATGCAGAGCCAGGAGTGACCCAAATAGCAAAAAAATAAAGGAAGAAAGAAAGAAAGAAAGAAAGAAAGAAAGAAAGAAAGAAAGAAAGAAAGAAAGAAAGAAAGAAAGAAAGAAAGAAAGAAAGAAAGAAAGAAAGAAAGAAAGAGAGAGAGAGAGAGAGAGAGAAAGAAAGAAAGAAAGAAAGAAAGAAAGAAAGAAAGAAAGAAAGAAAGAAAGAAAGAAAGAAAGAAAGAAAGAAAGAAAGAAAGGGGAAATTTAAAGAAATGGAATAAATAATGCAGAAAAGACTTAGTACTCAAAAATGCACTATGCTCAGGGCTAGAGTGATAGCACAGTGGATAGGGCATTTGCCTTGCATGCATCCAACCTGGGTTCAGTTCCCGGCATCCAATATGGTCCCCTGAGCACTGCCAGGAGTAATTCCTGAGTGCAAAGCCAGGAGTGACTCCTGTGCATCACCAGGCATGACCCAAAAAGAAAAAAAATGCACTATTTTTAACGTAGAGAAAATTTTTGCAACATATATAGGAGTTTGAATGTAAAAATAGGCACAAATATAAAAATACTAAAGTGCAAAAATAGAGGTAACAGATATAGTAAAAAAGCACATTGTGAAGAGAACAATAAAAACACATATGAAATTCATAGAAAATGAAGGAAATATTATCAATACCCAAAAAGCAGAAGATAAAATAAAATAATAAATTCCATTAAAATAAGTATGAATCAAGATTCTAAACAAGGCAAATCATGTCTAATTAAGTAAAGCGCCCATCAGAAGTGAAATAGTTTCAGTGGACCAACAACACTGTAGCACTATTGGCCTGCTTGATTGAGCTGGCACCAGTAATGTCTCCATCGTGAGACTTGTTGTTATTGTTTTTGGCATATCAAATACACCACGGGGAGCTTCCCAGGGTCTGCCGTGTGGTCGAGATACTCTAGGTAGCTTGCCGGGCTCTTCAAGAGGGATGGATGAATCTGGACCAGCAATAAAATACAATTTATTAGAAGCAGAAGAGGTAACTTTCCAGATTCAATTGAAGAAGTCCTCCACATTAAAATAAATTGAGCCATTACCAAAGAACACTTAAGAAAATGCTCAAACAACAATAACCAAAAAAAAAAAGTATTGTAAAATAACAGACCCTCAATCAATGTTCTAAAGTTAAACAAAACCATAAAGAGAATTCTGTACAATTGTATGCCCCAGTCTATAAATAAACAAAAGTATTAGGTATTGCTCGATAGCACAGCGGTTGGGTTTTTGCCTTTCACGTGGCTGACCCGAGTTCAGTTCCTCCACCCGAGCTTGCTGGCAAGCTACCAAGAGTATCAAGCCCTCTCGGCAGAGCCTGGCAAGCTACCCGTGGCGTATTGGATATGCCAAAAACAGTTAACAATAAGTCTCTCAATGAAAGACATTACTGCTACCCGCTTGAACAAATCAATGAGCAACAGGATGACAGTGACAGTGACAGTTAGGTATCAGAGTACTGTGTGAGGGGCCTTCTGCCAGTATTGTCGGATTGCTCAAGGTTATTTTTTTATAAAATATAGTACACTCCTTGACTGTTAGATTTGGGTTTTAATTTCAGTATGGGGGCCTCACTGCGTGCTCAGGATCTGCTCTGTGCTCAGAATAACTGCTGGCAGTGCTCAGGGGACCCTGTCATACTGGGAACTGAAGCCAGATCCCCTACGTGAAAAGCAAGAACACCACCACTTTGGGTTCTCTTTCTTGCCCCTCAGTTCCTTTCTCTTAGCTATGAAGGAGAAGTTAATTTTAAAAAGGATTATACCTTAATCCATCAGAATTAATTCAGGTGCCTCATGTTAGCTGATTAAAAAAAGAATCAGCATGCGGTGTTTAGATGCATCAATAATATTTTTAACGGCAAGAAAGAGGCACATTTTCTCTTATCGAGCTTAAAACAGGAGATACATCTATGTAATAAAAATGAGATGGGTAAATCTGACAATTTTTTTCTGGAAGAAAAAAAACATCAAGAAATGCTGATGAGCTATCACTCTGACAAGCAAGGAATAATCTGTAAAAATAAACCAACTTCCACTTTGACATGAAAAAAAAAATCAGAAAAAGGATAAGACAATTAGGAGATCAAGGAATCCTATCTCAGATGTAAGTGGATGATAATTTAGGCAACTGCGAGAAAATTATTTTAGAGAAGCGTTAATTATATTCAAACTATGAAAGCTACATTATAGGAAGGTGAGTGATTTGGGTAACTCCTTGGAAGCCTGAAAAATTTTCTCAAAGTCAACCTTAAATCTGTGGTCTCAGAATGAAAACATTCCACTCCATGTTAGCAAGTTCGGATTCCTTTCAGTTCAAAAGTGAGTGTTGTCATAGCTGGGTTTTATTTTTGGTTTGTTTGGGGTATATTTCTGGCGGGGGTGGTGGCCATACCCAGTGATGCTCAGGGGTTACTCCTGGCTCTGCACTTGGGGATTACTTCTGGCGGTGCTCAGTGGGAACCATATGGGATGCTGGGGATCGAACCCAGGTGAGCTGCATGCAGGGTAAGTGCCTTACCTGCTGTCCTCTGCCTCTGGCCCTGTGAGTTACCACACTGTGGAGAAGCAAAGTCACACATGGATGGGGGCAGCTACGTGAGCCATAAATCATGAAGTTTCCAAAGTATTGTGTGTACGTGCACTTTTCTATCAACACACCAGCCTTGGTAGGAAAATGAAAACAAAGATTCACTTCTCTGAGTCTAATGCTGTTCTACTCCATTCAGCCTGGTGACAAAGTGTCCTCCTTAAAAGGGGAAATTCTTGGCTTGCTACAGAGTTTTCACAGTGCCAGTGATTTCCTTGTACTGGTCTTCTTCCTTTCCTTGACATCTAGAAGGCGTTCCTTCCCACTTTGAGACAGAGGGGGCACGGAAGATAAAGACTGGCCTTTCCAAGGCTGGAAGTTTGACGTTTGTGTTTGCGTCTATGCCCTGGTTGTTCTGAAGTACTTTCAGCAATCTGTAGAATGACTTACCCAGGTTATAAATCAGGGCTAGATTTATAACCTAGATAACCTAGGGCTAGAACCCCTCTCACCTTGCAGACAATGCTGTAGAAAGGTGTTGTAATGTTTTTTCGAAGTCTCATGCATCTACAATAGTAAGAATTTTGACAACTAAATGGGCAATTCTATTGAGCATTTCACAGAAAAATCAGAATCTGTGTTTTTCCCCAGTGGTTTTAAATATTTTAACAGAATTTAGACTGAATGGTATCTTTGGGGGGGTAGTGCAAAGAGGATCATATCTAATAATTATATGCCAATGTTAATTGGAAATAGTCCATGGATTCTAGCATTATAGCCATTGTAACATTGCCGTCCCATTGTTCATTGATTTGCTCAAGTGGGCACCAGAAATGTCTCCATTGTGAGACTTGTTGTTACTGTTTTTGGCATATCAGATACGCCACAGGTAGCTTGCCAGGCTCTGCCATGTGGGCGAGATACTCTCAATAGCTTGCTGGGCTCTCCAAGAGGGGTGGAGGAATCAAACCGGGGTTGGCCATGTGCAAGGCAAATGCCTTACCCGCTAGGCTATCGCTCCAGCATAAAATACCTAGACCTTTCAACTTGCTGGAGTGCATATCACTCTGACCTCTTGTGATGATCCTGCTTCCCCAGGTCTAATTTCTACACTGATTTTCACTCTGGCTCCAACACTCGAGTAGTCCTCACAGACAGACAATGAACAATGAACTGACTCAAAACACCAGTAGGCAAAAATTATGTTCTAATTAAAAAGTTACAAGATTAGAGGTACCAAATACCTTGTACCTAATCTAACCCAAAGCCATCAGTTTGTAGAATAGAACCAACCACCTCCCATTAATTCCAAACTCATTTTTTGTAAAACACATTTACATGGCAACCTGAGTCATTGCTTTGATATTGACAAGATTTCAAGCTTTTGACTTGATTTGTTTTTCTATATGGAAATACCTGTTTGAAGAGGCTCTTTGCACTCAATATCCAAACAGATCAGGAAATCAAACAAAAGGCCAACAACAACCCCCATCCTTTAGAAGAGAACTTCTATAAAACATTCATTGGAGCCACATTATTTTTTCTGGTTCCTAAATTTACCAACCTCACCAGTAAGTGCTAACTTATTCTTCCACTGAACTTGCTTTAAAACAGACCAGAGGTTGGGGAAAACCATTTCAGCAATCAACGGCTCCAGAAACAATTCCATGTCTCAGGAGAGGCATAAATGAATAATTTAAATGTAAAAGCAAATTAACAAATAATTTTAAAACATTTTTTTATAATTATGAGCTGTGTAAATACAATTCAAGGCGAATAAAATCAACGTCCCTTTCCCACCGACCCCCATTTTGTCTCTTGCCCTATTGGCTGGCACCATGGCGAGGCTGTGTCTTTTTTGTGTACTTATTGCTTTATTTTCCTTCATTGCAAGCAGCCTTATCCATTCTTCTAACAATGGAAGTCTCGGGAGAACATTTTCTCTAATCCTACTCCCAACTGTTAGTTCGGTTTGTTTATCTACTTTCTTGACTCACTGCCCAAACCTTCTGTATCAGTTTTGTTCCCAACCAGGAGAGCAGGAAGAAGACTCAGATGGCATTTTTAGAGCCATTTGTTATTGTGGCAGTGAGGAATGCGTGACACCCTGCACAGATTGTCAGTTTGTCCTATGATGAGAGAAACGGTAGCCAGACAAATGAAAGGAGGATGTGTGGTTTGCTTTTTTTTTAAAAAAAAAAAAAAACCTTCAACATTTTTCTATTCACTGACAAAAATGAATGGGAAAAGAACCCGGGAATGTGAGTTAGGACATAAACACCTCGTCTTCCCCTTGCTACCAATTAAAATACTCAGAAAAGATTCGGTGGATGAATTATTGCTTTGTTGACTGCATGAAATGAGAGAGACCTCTCTCTCAACGGGTGGATAATCCCTTTGAAGTACACAGACATTGGCCTGGTCCAATTCTGCCTGGACAAAGAGTGGAAACAGAGTGAGATATTCACACTTCCCAGGGCCACTTTTCTGAGATGATACTTCGTAGCACTGTAGCACTGTCATCCTGTTGTTCATCGATTTGCTCAAGCGGGCACCAGCAACATCTCCATTGTTGTTACTGTTTGGGGCATATCGAATATGCCACAGATAGCTTGCCAGGCTCTGTCATGAGGGCAGAATACTCTCAGTAGCTTGCCAGGCTCTCTGAGAGGGACGGAGGAATCAAATCCAGGTCGGCCGCATGCAAAGTAGACACCCTACCCACTGTGCTATCGCTCCAGACTAGAGATAATACCCTACTATTAAAAAATTAAAAAAAAAACAGATGACGTGGAAAGAACTTGAAGTTTTATTCATAGATAGAACTTGTGCTGTGTGAAATAAGGGAAAATAAAGCAATTTCTGTATGGTTTCGTTTATCTGTGAAGTGTGAATAATGAGAATAAGCGAGCAAGAAACGAAGTTCACTCCTGGACTCCAAGAAAACTCAATTTCATTATCAGAGTAGAAGATGTGGAAGAAGGCATCTTTTGATGGAGGGAAGGTGCTGGAATTTTGATGGTGAAAGTTGTGACAATTCCACACATTCAGATTCAATAAGATACCAAAATTCCATAATGCTGTAAAGCAATAAAAAATATATTGGGGCTAGAGAGATGGTACACAGGTAGGGCATTTACCTTGCATGTGGTTCCATCCCAGGCATCCTATATGGTGCTCCAAGCACTACCAGGAGTGATTCATGAATGCAGAGCCAGGTATGGCCAAAATCATACATACATATATGTGTATATATACACACATGTGTTCATATATTCATGTATATGTATTCATATGTATTCATATACATATGAATAAATGTCATTGGTTGGCTTCCTTAAACATTACATGACTTTCAAAAATAATTCTTTGTGACATTTATTTCAAAGTGGGATTTACCTTGCTTGGATACAGTTAATTTTAAATTCCAAGTTCCTTTATCTAATGCTTTCTTTTGTTGATCTTTAAACAGCTATATGATCACATGTTTCCAGTTGGGAAATTATTTATATTTTGGAGAATACCATTCCAAACACAACACAAAATAGTTTCTGTATCTTGCCCATACACACCAAGAGGAACTTACATCACCCTATGTTCCACAAATAGTGTCCATGTTACTTCACAGTCTTTAAAGCAGTTATTTATTGACTGAAATGATATACCAGGAAAGGCTAAGCCTAAACTTTCTGGTCAATTCTTTACTGTTGAACATAGTGCAACAAAGAAGTTATGCACCGTTTTCCTTTACTCAAGATGATGACATAACCAGATAATAAAGTTTTTTAGAAATCGACTTACAAATCCACCAACAGTTTTCTCCCTCTCCCTAATGTACTCCCAACCTCCTCCTTAGCTTAAATTTTTTAATCAAAATTTTCATTTAAGGGGTCCTTGCTGTAGGGATGGTGTCTCTGAATCTCTCTGAACTTTGGAACTAACTAAATCTAGATTCCATCATTTGGTGTTCCACAGTACTTTGTTTTGACTTACTATAAGATGTGTTAAGGATCAGTCTTCTCCAATTTATGCTAAGCCTGATGAAGAAAGATAGGATCTCTCTGGATCCTTAGAATAACTACATTGCCTCTGCTGGTAGAATCCTATGCTTGGTAGTATTGAATATATCATTGTAAATTTAAACTTGAGAGCAATCATAATAATTATAAAAAATAAATAAATGACAGAAGGAACCTATATAGTATGACTTTCTCGAAGTAAATAATTAAATCAAATAGTTTTTTTAAATAGCCACAAACTTCATATGGATGAATCAGTGAGTTACTAAAATTAATGTATCCTTTTTTTGAAAACAAACAAACAAACAAACAAACAAACAAAAAACATTGGCCAGTTTGGGTTTTGTTTAAGTCATTCCCAAACAACTTCTGATTCTTTTGGGTAGATCCAAGAGCAAGTAAGGAGGTCATCTTTTGGTTTTGTTTGGTCACAGAAATTTCCTGGCAAAAGTGTCCATCTCCAGGGCTGGAGCAATAGCACAGAGGGTAGGGTGTTTGCCTTGCACTCGGCCAACCCAGGTTCGATTCCCAGCATCCCATATGGTCCCCTGAGCACCGCCAGGGGTAATTCCTGAGTGCAGAGTCAGGAGTGAACCCTGTGCATTGCTAGGTGTGACCCAAAAAGCAAATAAATAAATAAATAAATAAATAAATAAATAAATAAAAAGTCCATCTCCTTTCAGACAGTAAGGTCAAAACAAAAAACAAAAAAAGAAACATTTTAGAGAAATTCAAATTATGAAGAATATAATATGTTAATGCATTTGAGATGGAGAAAGAATACTTCCTTTGAGCAACTGTAGCTTTAAAGTGTGAAGCGTAAAAGTAACAAAAAATAAAAATAAAATATAAACTAGTCTCACAGATGGGTTTTCCATCAACTGCAGACACTTGAAGGGTCCTGGACAAGAGAGATCATATAGTAGGGAAAGCATGTGTCTGGCATGCAGAGGACCTGTGTTCAACCTACTTATTGTTCCTGACCCCTACCAGGATTGATTCCTGAGTGCAGAGCCAGGAGTAAGCCCTGAGCAACCCTGGGTGTGCCCCTAACATAGAAAGAAAAGACAGAAACTTTAGGCTTCAGTCTAGATTAGTTTAAGTTCAAGGAAGGTCAGTGGCTGGGTCTTTTTATCCATCCTCGTGTGCTTTTCTAGTGCTATATTATACATAAATAGTCATAAATTTTTCACAATAGTTTCAGTGACAAATCCTTATCCTTTTCCTTTTCTCTGAAAGCATGAGGGCTATCTGAATATGCGGCTACATACTTAATCTCTTCCTTCCTAAAACATCTTCAGACATAAACTCTGTGGCTAGAAATGTGATATTTACTGGGAGACAAGAGGAATACAGCAGGACACCCCACAAATGGGCACTTAACCACTAACACATACAAAGTATTACATGGTAAGTGCCATGGGAAGAAGAAAACAAGGGTGCTCTAGAAAAAGAAAATGAAAGACTCATTAAATATGCTCAGGATGGTGAATAGAGGACTTTGATGTAGAGAAGGTGTGGATGGGCTGAAAGGTGGAGAGTTTCATCATGTGAAGAACCTGGGCTTAGGGGAACAAGTCAAATTTAATGGGTGGACACAGATGGTCTCTTGGAGGCTCTGAAGAGGAGAAGGTGAGGGCCTGAGCGGAAATACAGAGGGTTGGACATTTTTGCCTTGCACATATATGATATGAGAGAAAGAGAGACAGAGACAGAGACAGACAGAGACAGAGAGACAGAGAGAGCTTTCTGTGTTGGGATGACATGCTGTAGGGATGACATCTCACACAGGGGTAACTCCTTGACATTTGACACCTACATCCCAGCACCTGTCCTGCCTATGGGTCATGGCCTGGCAGTGCCAAGACAGGGGTAGACCTAGACCGCAGACCTTCCATCTTTCCACACCTGTGGACCACACCAATCTCTGGCGAGGTGATGGAAGTCTATTGCCAGAGGGCACCTGGGAAAGGATATGATGAGGTGGTACCTGATGTGTCGTGAGCAGTTGGTGCTGGCCGCGCTACTAATGTCCTGCTTCTCCCTCCCTCCGAGTGCTGAGATCTCAGTCATTCTAATATTTTCATCATTTAGTCCATTGTTTTGGATTGGGGACCACTCTCCGTGGTGCTTAGGGTGTCACTCCACCATCGATGCTCGAGGGGTGATGAAGTGCTGGGGTTCAAGCCTGCTAGTCTTTGAAGCCAAATCCCCCTGCTGATTTCTATAGATTTACATAGAAAAGTTCGTAATTTTCACTATATTTGCCTCATAATATCATTTTCCTTCTTACAAGGTCATATGCAACCACAAACACATAGGGTTTTGGCATTTAACTCATCCACTAAAGTCTAATGAGAGAATCAACCACCCCCCAATTTTGTTTAAAAAAAACAAGAAAGAAACTACAATTCCTAATTTTATGTGGGTTTCATAAATGTCACAATGCTCCATGATTCCTAAGGATACATCTGAAGGCATAGCCCTTGACTAAGATGGACAATAGTAATGGGAAGTTTTGATTCTTTCTTTCAGCGTTCTGGTGGTTTTCCTACAAAAAGGCTGTGCGAAGGGAGAGGAGAATATTCATATGAAATTCGTATGTGACATGTTACTAAGTTTACCCTAGATTCTGGACAAGAAGTATCTGATCATGAACATGTCCCAAACTCCTACATCTATCACCAAATGAAAGGATTTGCACCCATGCGTCTGGGAGAAAAGCAGAGGACACTCCTTAGTTATTGTGAGAACCCCCAAGAGATCATTAGGCTTCGATTCTAGGTTTCTTTTGCTTTTCTTTCGGGGTGGAGGAGAGGAAGAGTCACTCCCAGTGCAGATCAGGAAAACTTATACGGGCCGAGGACCAAACTGGGTCAGCCACGTGCAAGGCAAGCTCCTTACCCCAATCCTCTCTCTCCCATCCCTATGTTTTCATTTCGAACTTTGAAAAATCTCTCCTTGTGTATGTGGTTATATGTGGCCAGAGTGAAAGTACAGCAGTAGGGAACGCCTGCCTTGCACACAGCCAGCCGTGGCTGGATACCCAGCATCCCTGATGGTCCCCCTAGCCCTGCCAGGAGTGATCCCTGAGTGCAGAGGTGGAGGAAGTCCCTGAGTGCCACCAGATGTGGCACCCAATTAAGCAATAATCTTTTCCTTTTTTTTAGGGGTCACACCCGGCGATGCTCAGGGGTCACTCCTGGCTCATGCACTCAGGAATTACCCCCGGCGGTGCTTAGGGGACCATATGGGATGCTGGGAATCGAACCCAGGTCGTCCATGTGCAAGGCAAATGCCCTACCCGCGGTGCTATCGCTCCAGCCACAAGCAATAAGCTTTTAAGGTAGTTTAGAAGGCCCTGTTGTCGCTGGACACTTGTCCTCCTGAATTAGAGAGCACTTTTCTATCTTATTCGCTCTGGGCAAATTTTTGTTCCGCTGAAGTCAAGCCAAACTGCTTGTTCCTGACTCTGAAATTTCCTGACTCTTCCCTGTGTTGGGAGACAGTCCAGGCACCACTCCACTGCCTTGTGACACTTGATCAGAACGGCAACGGCCTCGCTCACACGGCACGAAAGTTTCAGCAGGCCGGAGGTAAGGCGGCGGTGACGGGGCCTCACATGATAGGCTCCGACTCAGCCAGCATAGAGGGACCCCATTCCCGAACAACTCAGATGAAATGTGTCACCTACAGGTCAACAGGCTGCAAACACCCAAACTCATTTGTGTAGGCCTGATGAAGTCCAGCAGGGGGACGAGGAGAATGAATTCTAAAGGATCAAAGGCGAGAGGAGCACCGGGCTGGCCCGGGTCGGGCGGCTTTCATTTCTGCCTACAATAGGAAGCATCTGCCCCGAGCACGCAGGTGCACGCCCCGGATAACGGCTTTTCAGGTGAACAGTGCTTTTCCCACATTTGATCTGAAAGACTCACAACTGAGCCTGCACCGGTGTCCACTTGCCTCCGGAACGGTGGCGGCTTCAGAACTGTGCCGCGGCTGACATTTCCACGCCGGCCTCGGATTACAATGCTTTGGGAGAGGGGACCCCACTGTCTCTCCCCACCGCCCCCCCTCCCCGGACTTTCTTGAAAAGGTTGACAAGAAAACCCAAATGAGACCAGGTTTCACCGTCTGGTTGTCATTGCACAATAAGTGTAGTTTCCGGGGGGCGGGGGTGCAGTAAGTAGGACTCGGAAAGAAAAAGGCAAAATGTTGTGCAATGGATGCACTAGAATCAGTAATTTAAAAAAAAAACAACAACAACAACCCAATGTCTGTCTTTGATAAAGGGACTTTCATTTGTGATCAATAATAAAGGAAAGCTGATATATTAATTTTTTTTTAAATTTACCCTTTATATATCAATGTGTCTGGTTAACATGCCATTTTCTTAGCTTTTTTATTCCTTGGGTCTTCTGGACGTTTTGGGTTCCAGTCCAGGGAGAAGAGCCTATGTCGCCCCCTAGTGGAACACAACATTACAGTCACCATCTTTATTTGAGAGTTACATCAGCACTTTTTTTTTTTCTGTCAAACACTGCACAATCAGAATTTTCTCCTTTCCAAGCTTTGCGGTTCTAGACTTTTGTATCACATTTTGCCCTTAGTTCCCCCTCCATATAGCAGGGCCCTGACTGCCATCTACTTGAAGGGGTCTCTCTGATAACTGAATTCGATAATGCCAATCAAAGTCTATTGGGCGGAGCTTATCAGCAGTAACCCTTTAGGGTAAAAGCTAACCACTAGGAAGAACTATTCACTAGAGCTATTTCTAAGGAACACATATGTAGGATGACAGAACTATGAGATCCCATGCAGTTTGCTTTGCATTCAAGTATCACTGTCACTGTCACTGACATCCCATTGCTCATGGATTTACTCGAGCGGGCACCAGTAACGTCTCCATTGTGAGACTTGCTGTTACTGTTTTTGGCATATTGAATATGCCATGGAGAGTTTGCCAGGCTCTGCCGTTCGGGCAGGATACTCTCTGTAGCTTGCCGGGCTCTCTGAGACGGGTGGAGGAATCGAACCTGGGTCGGTGGCAATGCAAGGCGAACGCCCTACCCGCTCTCCTATTGCTCCAGTTCTAGCATTCACGTATATGTAAAGCTATGTGGGTCTGAGAGCTTTGAGTCTGATGCCAGTGAGGTCTAGCGCTGCATGAACTGTCATTCGATGGCTTCTGCTTAGTGACCACAGTTGGCCCAAGAACTCGGGGTCCTTGGAATGCTTCTGCTGTAATTTGAATTCCCTTCAGAAACTCGCTTTGGAAAGGCTACACCAGTGCAAGGAGGAGGAGGAGCAGCAGCAGGGGGTGAGCCTTATTTCACATCACTCTGGCAGACGGCAATAAACTATCTATCTCCATAATTAATTCCTCCGCTGCCCCAGCCACCAACTCACCACTAGCTAATCCCATTAAGTACTTGCAGAACACATATGCTGGAGGCTCTTTGCTGAACTATCCACACTATCCACCGTGCCTGCCTCCCCTGATATGTGAAATGACGGAAAGAGATAAACTCTCTGATAATCTGTGTTTCTGACAAGCGAATGCACCAACAAAATCTTACGGTTAAAATGGAAACTCACTTAAATGAGATATTTGCCATGTGTGCGTGCAGTGAAAGTTCAGATCTCTCTCTCTCTCTCACACACACACACACACACACACACACACACACACACACACACACACAGCTGTGAAATTGCTTCAGCTTTTAAGCAAAGCTTCTGAGACATGGCTTCCCCTTGCCCTGTGCACAAGGTCATCAGAGGGATGAGGTGCAGGGAAATGAAAGGAACAGGAGAAAATCCTGACTGGAGTAGCAGGCAGCCCGCAGCCTGTGGTTGTTGAAAGTCTGTCCGAAAGTCCTGTGAAATGAAAGGGGAGACAGCACTTGTGAACCAAAATCAATAGCCGGCGCCTTTGGAACTGGCCCTGGACAAAGTTCTAATAAAAATGTCCTTGAGGGGAGTTTGGAGCGTGGACTTGGAGATCCGCTTTTCGATTGGCTGAAGAGATGACAGAGCATGTCAAGGTCTCAAAGATGCGTTCCGTTGGGCTCAGACTCGGAAGGTGTAGTGGGACTCTAAGGAACATTCCCCCAGTGGCCAAGAGGAGAATCACTCGTGTGTGTGTGTGTGTGTGTGTGTGTGTGTGTGTGTGTGTGTGTCCGTCCCCCCAATGCGAAGTGGAGAATCGTGTGTGTGTCCAGAACTGTGTCAAATTCCAACCACAGGACACAACTCACTTCAAGTGGGTTGATGGCTTTCTAACAGGAGCACTTCATGTTCCAACTCCCAACTGATCATGCACCAGTTACCATAGTGTAAGGGCGGAGAAGTGGCGCAAAACAATCACCAGTAGAGCTTCTTAGTCAATGCATCTCCCCAAGGTACTTGATATTATCCTGCCCAGTGAGTCCTTTTCTCATATTCACTCCCAGTGCTCCGCCCTTTCTCCCTTCCTAGGCTCCCTCCCTCCTTCCTGTTTCCTCCTTTCTCCTTCCTTCCCTGTTTTCCCTCTCCCCTCCTTCCTCTTCTCCTTCTCTCTCCCTCCTCTCTCATTATTCATTAGGGCTCAAGCTAAAAAATGATTGTTGACTCCAAACATCACCAAGGTGTTACCCATGCAAAATTCAGAGGCCAACAGTTGGTTTAATTTACTTCCACTTTGTGTGGGTGTGTGTCTGTGTGTGTGCACGCATGTGCATGTTTAAATCTGATTCTCAAGCATTAGACCATTTTTTATATTTTTAATTTTGTTTTTAAATTTTATTTTATTCTTATCAAGTTGTTCACAATATTTGGTTACATTTAATATTCAAACACCCATCCCACCACCATCGCAACTTCCCACCATCATCTTTCAGATGTTTCCATCCAGAACCCTAAACCCTGCCCTCAAAGCAAAACTGAAATGATTTCTTTTGTATTGCATGTTATGAATAATCCACTAAAAATGATCCAAGAAAGGTTTCTGAGAGGAAAGTGTGTGAAGATGCTGTATTTCACCCAGGAGCCATTAAGTCCTTTTATGAGAGATCAGTAATATGCTGTTAAAGGTTGAGCCTTGTGTGCTTACACACACACACACACACACACACATATATATATATATACATATCTGTATAATTATATTTCACCTGAAGATAGGTGGCATTCTACTTTATTTTTTTTAATTTTTATTTTATCACCATGTGGAAAGTTACAAGGTTCTCAGATTTATGTCTAAATTATACAATATTCAAACACCATCCCTTGACCAGTGCCCATATTCCACCACCAAAATCCCCAGTATACCCCCCCGCCCCTGCCCCCTCACCCCCAACTGTATAACTGATGAATTTCACTTCATTTTCTCTTTACCTTGATTACGTCCCATATTTCAACACAAAACTCACTATTGTTGTTGGAGTTTCCCCCCAAGAAAGACAGACCTACTAAGGAAGCATTTGATAATTAGTTTTCCATTAAAAGATTGTATGTTTTCTGTTTTTAGAAAAGGTTCGGATGTGTCCCAGTCCCGCATCCCGGAGCTGTGTTAGTTGCTGCTCAGTGTTGCCAGGGCTCCATCTGGAGAAGGTGTGGTGGCTGCACCTCCTCCATCTGGATCCCCGGTGTTGCTGGCCCGGTTTCGGGTCTAGAGCATTTCTCTGGCTGTGTTGCGGCATTCTACTTTAAACGCCATCAAATGTGGTGTGCTACTCTTGGTATATCAATGGAGTAAAGTATGAGATGTCGTCCAGGAATAGGTGGCGCCCATCCAAGCACGTGGAGAGAATCTGTGTGGGTGGTTGCAGTTGGGTTCTGGAGGCGGAGGCTGGTTCTGTTGGGGCGGGGGCCTCACCCACCCCACTCCAGGTTCCCCCAAATGAAACAGCCCTTAAAACTCTCATTCTCAAGCACCAAGCCACTTGTGGATAAAATTCTCTGCTAAGTACACTAACACCCAAATAAAGAAATCCACAGACGTGAGCCTTCACCAGTTCAGGCAAATGCAACGAAAAGTATTTCCATTTTAAACTGAGCTCCTTTGGGAAAAATTCCCACTTACGCTACTCTTGAAAAAGACCTACTGACCCACCCACCAAGGAAAATGAAGATACAACTATGGGATGAGTGATCAAGACCTTTTTATTGTCGATTCTGTAAAGTCCCTCTGAACCACACTTACTTCATTTTCAACAAGTCTTCCCTACTTATGTTTCTCCTCAAATTGACCCCCAAGTCGCCTTCTGTAGGTCAGCAAATGGATTTTCTCAGACAGTTCTGAACAGTTGGAGCCATGTCTTTTTTATTTATTTATTTATTTATTTATTTATTTATTTATTTATTTATTTTATTAGTTTATTTTTAATTAAAGAGTCATCGTGAGGGTACAGTTACAGATCCATACATCTTTGTGCTCATGCTTCCCCCATACAAAGTTCGATAACCCATCCCTTCACCAGTGCCCATTCTCCACCACCCGTAAACCCAACATCCCTCCCCCCCCTCCCCAGTCCCGTCTCCCCCACCCCACCCTGCCACTATGGCAGGGAATTCCCTTTTGTTTTCTCTCTCTCTGATTAGGTGTTGTGGTTTGCAATAAAGATGTTGTGTGGCCATTGTGTTCAGTCTCTAGTCTGTATTCCACCCGCCTCACCCTTCCCCCACATGACCTCCAACCACATTTTACTTGGTGGTCCCTTCCCTGAGTTACCCAGAATGAATGAGAGACCAGCCTCCTAGCCATGGAAACAATCTCCTGGTACTTATTTCTACTATTCTTGGGCGTTAGTCTTATAGTCTATTATTCTATATTCCACAGATGAGTGCAATCTTTCTATGTCTATCTCTCTCTTTCTGACTCATTTCACTTAGCATGATACTTTCCATGTTGATCCACTTATATGCAAACGTCATGACCTCATTTTTTCTAACAGCTGCATAGTATTCCATTGTATAGATGTACTAGAGTTTCCTCAACCAGTCATCCGTTCTAGGGCACTCGGGTTTTTTCCAGATTCTGGCTATTGTAAACAGTGCTGCGGTGAACATATAAGTGCATATGTCACTTCGACTATACTTTTTGGCTTTTCTGGGATATATTCCCAGCAGTGGTATTGCTGGGTCAAATAGGAGCTCAACCTCTAGTTTTTTGAGAATCGTCCATACTGTTTTCCAAAAGGGCTGAACTAGCCGGCATTCCCACCAGCAGTGTAGAAGGGTCCCTTTCTCCCCACATCCTCTCCAACAGCGGTTGCTTTTGTTCTTTTGGATGTGTGCTAGTCTCTGTGGTGTGAGGTGGTATCTCATGGTTGTTTTGATCTGCATCTCTCTGACGACTAGTGATGTAGAGCACTTTTTCATGTGCCTTTTGGCCATTCGTATCTCTTCCTTGGTAAAGTTTCTGTTCATTTCTTCGCCCCATTTTTTGATGGGGTTGGATGTTTTCTTCTTGTAGAGTTCAACCAGTGCTTTATATACCCTTGATATCAACCCCTTATCTGATGGGTATTGTGTAAATATCCTTTCCCATTCTGTAGATAGTCTTTGTATTCTGGTCACTGCATCTTTTGCGGTGCAGAAGCTTTTTAGTTTAATGTAGTCCCATTTGTTGATCTCTGTTTTTACTAGATTGCTTAGTTCCGTGTCATCTTTGAAGATACCTTTATCTTCAATATCCTGGAGGCTTTTGCCGACCTTGTCTTCAATGTACCTTATGGTTTGTGGTCTGATGTTGAGGTCTTTAATCCATTTTGATCTGACTTTTGTGCATGGTGTCAGGTCGAGTTCTAAGCCCATTTTTTTGCATGTGATTGTCCAGTTGTGCCAGCACCATTTGTTAAAGAGACTTTCCTTGCTCCACTTCACATCTCTTGAGTTGGAGCCATGTCTGAGGTGTATTTCTCCAACTTTTACTCTGCCACAGGACCCTTCACGTGTTCCAGTTACTCCGTAATCCCAAGGGGGAAAGTTCGCCCTCCGTGCCTGTTTTTGATGGTTCTCTAGCTTTCCTCTGACCCAGAGAATAGCTGCCCCTTCTCCTAGAGTCCCTTCCACTAGACATGAACGACAAATAGCGATGAGTATAGCTCGCAAACAAAGTGAAGTGATCCAAAGAGATGGATGCACTTTACTAGGCTGATGCTATCGTTTCAACCACTCATATGAATAGTCTGACCTGGACTTGAACACACATTAAGAACATGTCATTTCTCACCCACTGAGATCACAATGCAGCTGAGAATGTTTGACATGTTTAGGAGCCACTGAGGTAGCTCATAGGGTAGAGCACATGCCTGGCACGAGGGAGGCCCTAAATGTAATCCTGGCACTTTGGGCACTGCCAAGTCATGTCCAAGCCCCCCTGAGCACCATTTAAAGGAACGTTGGGCTTCCAGCACTCTTGAGCCCCTCCCTCCCCGCAAAAAAAATAAAGTAATTATAAAACAAATTTTAATGGTTCAATTTTCTAAAGGAAATGCAAAGCCATAACTGACTCAAGTTCTTCTACCCTGGCACTTTTTTAAAAAAAAAAACATTTTATTTTTATTTTATTATTCACTTGCATCACTTGTCATTCCATTGCTCATCGATTTGCTCAAGCGGGCACCAGTAATGTCTCCATTTGTCCCTGCTGAGTGCTAGTATAGCCCATTGGTGTCTGCTCGCTCCAAGAACATGAAAAGCCCCAAATCTTTCATTCAGTTTCTTGACGAAGAAGTCTCACCATTTTGTAAGTGGGCAGACAGGTGTTCTTTTGACATCCCACGGAATCCAGTCGCTAACAGCTCCAGTCCTGTGGTCGTCTCCAAATCACATTATATGTCTGGCCCATCTGATTTTCAATGCCTTGACAAAGGAGACAGCGTCCCTGATTCTTGATTGTCGACAGAGGTCGGAGCTTTTTTTTGGGGGGGGATCATACCCGGCAATACACAGGGGTTACTCCCTGGCTCCACACTCAGGGATGCTGGGAATCGAATCCACCTTGACTGTGTTCAAGGCAAACGCCCTACCCACTGGGCTATTGCTCCAGAATAAACATTTTATTTTAAACATACAACTTTGTGTACAAAGCCAACAAACAGCCTAAGATTAAAAACAAACGGTGCAGCTAGATTCACAGGGCTGGGGTTCCTTTGCTCATCACTGCTCTGTGGTCCTGGGGCAATCTCCTCCTTTTTCTGCATTTCATCTTTCCATGGAGATGACCATAACGCTCATCTCAATGAGGCACGTCGGGAATTAGGAGGGGCAAGCATTGGAAAGGCAGAGCCCAGTGTGGCTTCTTATTATTGTTTAATAGCTTCAAACATATAGCCACACAATTCTGGTGTTTCCTGTACCTTGCATGCCTTCATTTTCTTGTAATAAATTCAAGAGCTATTTCTTGTGGCCCAAGTGTCACATGCCTATCGAATTCTGGATTTTTTTTTCATTTTTGTTTTTGGGTCACACCCGGCAATGCACAGGGGTTACTCCTGGCTTATGCACTCAAGAATTACTCCTAGCGGTGCTCAGAGGACCCTATGGGATGCTGGGAATCGAACTCGGGTCAGTCTCATGCAAGGCAAACGCCCTCCCTGCTGTGCTATCGCTCCAGCCCCTCCTGTCAAGTTCCAGGGACTTTCTTGGGTGTGGATAGGACACTGGGAACGAGATTCCTCCCATTCTAACTCACCATCCATTTATACAACACCCACTGCTATGCGAAGGGTTGGCTTTTTCGTGGGCTCTCAGTTTCACCCAGTTTGGGAATTCAAATGATTTATATCCATGTGTTTCACTACAGGCTGCCAACGACTTCAGCCAGACTTAATTCTGGGAACTTGGGGTATAAATAAGAATTCAAGAGGCAATATCCTTCCTAGAAGAACAAAATGAAGCACACTTAAAAAAAACCCAATTAACCACATATAATATATGCAGGGGCTTTAAGGGCGACGGAGAAAATAAGAGGAAGGATAAGATTTTTAATTCTGGTCTTAGACTAGAAGGTGGGGGAGTAACTACCATTTACGTAGTGTGATACTGGTAGGTCTCTTGATACAGTAATTAAAGGCCTAGAGTCTAGAATGATGATCCCCGGATAAGAACCGCAAACAAATCATTAGCTTTATTGAAATATTGAATGTATCCAAAGTATAGAGAGAACAAAGTGAAGATCATTGGCCACTCAGGTGCGGGGGTGGGGGTGGGAGGGTGGAACGGGGGTATATTGGGGTTCTTGGTGGGGGAACAGGTGCACTGGTGAAGGGATGGGGGTTTGATCATTACATGACTGAGACTTAAACCTGAAAGCTTTGTAACTTTTGTCACGGTGATTCAATAAAATAAAATTAAAAAAAATCATTAACTTTCAAATGTTCCAAGTTTTACAGCATTTGAAACATTTTAGGTATTTTTAATAATAATCTCAGTTGAGAAATATGAATGTAAGGTCATAGAAACCGCACAGTTACCGTGTGGATGAAAAGAAACAATGATGTCCCCAGCCTACAAAAGCCTCACACTTACTACATGTTATAGAAATATTGATTATAATTATTGTTATTTTTTGATATCATTATTTTAATTTTTAGTTTTTCATTGACTCACCATGAGATACACAGTTACAAAGCTGTTCATGATCAGGTTTCAATCATACAATGATCCAATTAATATTATGTTTTTTAAATTATTTTATATTATTTTTGATTCACTTGTATCACTTGTGTTCCCACTGATTTTCAATTTTGCTTGAGTGGGTGCCAGTAATATCTCCATTTGTCCCTGCCGTGTGCTAGGGTAGCCAATGATATCTGCTCACTCCAGGAACAGGAAGAGCCTCAAACCGTTCTATTCAGGGTTTTGACAAAGAAGTTTGACCATCTCGTTGGTGGGCAGCCATGAGGTCTTTTGACGTCCCTCTGAATCCAGTCAGTAACAGCTCTAGTCCAGCTGTCATCTCTGAATCGCATTACATGTCTGGCCAATCTGATTTTTGATGTCTTGACAAACGCGACAGCATCCCTGATTCTTGACCGTAGACAGAGGTTGGAACTCCGGCTTCTTTCTCTCACTTGAGTGAGACGTGATACTCCTAGCATAGATATTTGGATTCATCTTTGGGATGCCCAAATAGCGTTCTCATCCTGTTTGCATAGGGCCCAGGTCTCTAATTATTTTTTTGATTATTGTTTTTTATTGATTATTAGCATCATTATTAGATCAATTTCATCTACTACATCTACTAAGCCTTCAAAATTTAAAAGATGACCAACTGTCCTTTTGTAAGACTTGAGACCTATTTAGAAAAATATTTAAAGAAATTTGAACAACCAGTCCTCGAGTCACCTCTGACTTTATTTGGGGGGTGAGTATGGGGTTTTGGTTCACATCTGACAGTGCTCAGGAATTTCTCCTGGCTATGGGCTCAGGTGTCATTCCTGGTGGTGCTCAGGGAACCACATCCAGAGCAGTGAATGAAACCTGGGCCAGCTGTATGCAAAACAGGTGACTTAACTCTTGTCACATCTCTTCCGCCTCACTCTCTGGCATTTTTTCTCTCTCCATTATGAAATGTGGTTAAAACATTATTGATGTTTGGGGAAGCTCAACCATACAGGTTATGTATTATATATTTTAGTCCTTTGTCCATGAACAGGACCAGAGAGACTATTTCAACTAATGAAAACAATTAAATCCTCTACCTAAGGAACAGAAAGCCAATCGTCAATCAGACTTACTTTTGGATTTGTGCACAAGTGCTTAAGAAACTACAAAATAAATGTTCTCATTTTCAAAATGAAGGGGAGTAGGGTAATATTCTCTATTCACAAATACAGCCTGCATTTAATAGGCATTCTCAGTGACCTCTTGAGATTTATTCCAGCTGTTGATGCCCCCACTCAATGAATACTGAAGAAAACATCCAAATCATGATTTTTTTTTCTTTTTTACTTTAGAGGTCAGATAATTATATTCTATGTCTTGCATAGAAGAAAGGAATTACAATGGGCTGATTCTCTAAGGCACTTGTGTTATTCACTAGCAAGCAGGAAAAATGGCCAAGGACTCAGTCAGCATCTACCTATCTTCTGGTTATGTTTTTAAGGGTCACTTATACCTGGTCAATATTCACTAGTTTTAATTAAATCAGCACTTAAATGCCAGTATTGGAGGGAAGTCCTGACACAACGACTATTCTGTGTCCACCATTAAAATGTTTTCTAACTTAACTACAAAGTATAAAGTATGTCATATTTTCCTACCATGGTAACAGAGGTATAAACCAAACTTCTAAGTGATTTAAGGGCAAGATGACAACCAATATTTCAGCCTCTATCCTCCTCATTAATCTCTTTTGTTTTAATGGAAACTGTAAATCTTCAAGAAAAGGCCTGAAAATGATCAAAACCTTCATTTCAATATGGCTTTCAAACTAGCCTAACCTATAGAGAAGTGTTGTGCCCTTCCATATAGAAAGACCTGCCAAAAATTATAAAGAAGACCTAATAACACCAATCTATGCAAAGAAAACATTCACAGGTCAATTACCTTTTCTGTTTGGGCTTGAATATATTTTAATTCGATTCAGGCTATTTTTATTATTATCCAATCATCAGCACACTATCATACACAACATTTGAGTGTGGGGTGGGCCCAGTGTAACAGACAAAGATAATAGTTCTCTTAGAAAAGAGTTGTGCAGGGGCTGGAATAGGGCTTAGCAGTGGAGCCTATACTTTGTGTGATACCACTCAACGGTTTCATCCTGGCCCCTTCTCCCGGGATCCCATGGATGGAAGAAAAAGCTCAAGAAACCAGAACATCAAAGTATGGAGTAATTCTCTGTTCTATAACAATGCCACAGTAGGAGGGCACTGTCATCTTTTGCTGAATGTATGGAAATCACTTGCATCCGTTCCACTAAATGATTATGAAAGGGCTGTTCATGGAGTCCCTACCACCCACCAGAGGATCCCCCATCCAGAGTGGCTGTCCTCTCGAGAGCCTGCTTTCAAAGAACACCTTGCTAACACTCCTTCCCCCAGCACGGCACTCCCAAATCTGCTCCCGTGGAAATCCTTGTCCGCTGGGTAATGCACCGAAGATCAAAACCAAGGACGCTGACGAAGAAGTTCATCCGTGAAAGGCGATAGAAGGTGTGTGACCCCGGGAGTCTGAGCAGATCCTCTTAGACCCCCAGATTTAGATGCTGAGGTTGCATGTCACGGGGACATGAGAAGCCAGCTTATGGGAGCAGGAGAGAGAGCAGACTCAAAGACAGAAAAAAGAAGGGCTGTCTCTTTAAACTTCCAACGAGGTGATCTTCCGTGGTGAGGAAGAGGATTTTCAAGGTGGCTAAATTGACTTAGCCATCTCCTCTGAGGTCTGTCTTCTCGGTAGCTTTAGGTAAATGCACCTGCTCTTCTGGTGTCTGAGCCAGGACACACAACACACAACAATGTAGAGACTGGGCGAGGAAGTACCTTGGGGACCTGGAGTTAGCCACTCATTTGTAGTTTATAGTTTAGCTCTCAGAATCAGACACTGCTGCACGCTGCATGAAAATGTGTTCATTATTAGTAATTGCACTTGGTTCATCTGAAACAGGAAGTTTAGCAGCAAGGATCAAAGCGCAGAATTTCAAGTTTTACAGAAATATATTCTAGAAGATTCTGCTAAATTGGCATGAGCCAAGTCACTGGAGAATGCTTCCGCTTCCGAGGTTTTAGTTACACACCATTTCATTTGCTGTAGGAAGTTATGTTAATATTCATACAAATAGCTGGGGCTGGAGCTATAGTACTGTAGGGAGGGCATTTGCCTGTCATGCAACCAATCCAGGTTGGATCCTTGGCACCCCATATGGTCCCCCAAGTACCAGCAGGAGTGATTCCCTGAATACAAAGCCAGAAGTAAGGAGTGAACACAATCCGGTGTGGCACAAAAACCGAAACATAAAACATAAATTAAAATAATACATTGTCACCCCATGGCTCATCGATTTGCTTGAGTGGGCACCAGGAACATCTCCATTGTGAGACTTGTTGTTACTGTTTTTGGCATATCGAATACACCACGGGGAGTTTGCTAAGCTCTGTCGTGCGGGTGAGATAATCTAGGTAGCCTGCCGGGCTGTCAAAGAGGGGCGGAGGAATCGAACCTGAGTTGGCAGCATGCAAGGCAAATGCCCTACCCACTATGCTATCAGTCCAGTCCAAAATAATACAAATAATCATAAAGTATGATACTGAAAGATAGCTATGAAGTATTAAGAGAGCAAACATGTTGATAAACTTGGTCTCATTTTTCACCAAAGACTGTTCATAACTGAACATGAAAAGCAAAAAAAAAAAACATATCTAGTAAAATATGCAAGGGAATTGTTAGCAGCAATTAACAATGATTGTCTCTGGGAAAAAGATTATGGAAGCCTTTACATTCCTGTGTGTTATATTTCTGAAAGATCTCAATTCATTTTGCAAGATGAGCATGCCACTTTGGTAATCAGAAAAAATAAAGATATGCTAAATTTAATAAAATCAGCACTTAGAATAAATTACCAACTTGACAACAACTAGATCTTTTAGAATACATAGAACATGACAAGTTAACTTCTATTCAGAGCAATAAGGATTAGCTAGGGGAATAAATGCAAGGAAAAGTGCTTCTTCTGTCTCTCATTCCCTCTTTTGTTCATTTTTTATTCACAGGATCTTTTCTGTACTACGTTATCCATGTGACAAGTTTAATTCCGATCTTACCAATGGGAAAAAATGAGGCCCAGAGTTAATCAGTGATGTATCCCTAAAAACAGAGCTCACTGGAAATCTCCCAAGAATTCAAATTCAAATCTTAAAACTCTACATGAATATTCCTTATCAGCAAATAAACATATCACCTTAAAGACATGATGCTCCAATAAGAGATTTTGTGACATACTTAAATCTGCATTAAGTTTGATTCCAGGAAGTTAAAGGGGGAAAACAACAGTCCATCAGATAAAGATCTTTGTTATTATAAAAGTTTTGAGAGTGAAAATTGGTTTCTGCCAGGTGAGTTTTCTGATGAAGAAATCGGCACTCATTGAAAAAGAATTCTAGGGCAGGGTGGGTAGGAGAGCAATCTCCAAGGACAGAGAAGAGAAATGGTTGTTTTTATTATAAGAATGAAACTAGGAAGCAGACATGTAAAATGAATTAAGCTGGCAAACAATGCTAAAAAATAATTCACAATTGTGTAGTATTTGGAATATGAACATCAACCAGTCAACAATTGATGCTTGCTGAAGTACAAATGGTATAATATAGTCAAATTTTATTTTTCTTCAAATATGCAGTCAAATGGTATTTGTCAAAAAGTGATCTGCAGATTAGACAATGTAGAGCAATAATTGAAGCCCAATTAAGTGACTATTAAGTGAATCAATTATTTTTTAAAATCCTACATAAATGAGTTCAGCTGCAGATGAGTTGCATACCACTGGAAAATAAATGAATGTGCCAGTTGGAAGATATGCATTTTTTAAATAACTTTATACAGGAGTATTTTTTTCTCAAAGCAGAAGAAAGTAAGATTAAACTTTAACTTATAATTGACTCTGTGCAGATGCCAAAACTATGATGTAGGACCATTTAATAAAGCAAGGAGTGATGCCCAATATAAAAATGTTTGCAGTGCCAAAGGGGCTTTCATGAAATTTGTTGACCCTGACATCACCTGAGTCTGTGATCACACCCATACTTGAGTGTGCTCAATACCACCAAGCTACAACCCAGATCCCTTGTGGTACTTTTGGATTATGCAACTACTGTAGCACTACACTGCACTGTCATCCTGTTGTTCATCAATTTTGCTTGAGTGGGCACCAGTAACGTCTCCATTGTGAGATTTGTCGTTACTGTTTTTGGCATATCAAATAGGTCATGGGTAGCTTGCCAGGCTCTGCCATGGGGGTGGAATACTCTTGGTAGCTTGCCAGGCTCTCTGAGAGGGATGGTGGAATCCAACCCGAGTCAGGCATACTCAAGGCAAATGCCCTGTCCACTGTGCTATCGCTCCAGTCCTATGCAACTACACTGATAAAAAAATAAATAATAGGGGCTGGAACGATAGCACAGCAGGTAGAGCATTTGCCTTGCACATGGCCAACCCGGCTTCGATTCCCAGAATCCCATATGGTCCCCTGAGCACCACCAGGGGTGATTCCTGAGTGCAGAATCAGGAGTAACCCTGGTGCATCACCAGGTGTGACCAAAAAAACAATAATAATAATAATAATAATAATAATAATAATAATAATAATAATGTAACAGGATATGTGGAGTTGAGGTGATAACTTGGCATAAAAACACTTCATTATAGTCTCTATTCTAATAGGACATGCCAGGGAAACATGCTTTGTTGATGTACTAATTGTTGCCAAATCCTTGATTTGAGTATTTTGGTGAAGAGGCAGCAACCTGGAGAATATTCTCTGGTGTCAAGGTTTATTCGCTCCCCTTCTAAGTGTACAAGAACTTGTATCAGTCAACATTTTTCCCTTTGAGTTTCAGGAGGACATTAATCCACTGCTGATTATGCTAAATTTGCATATGACCCTAATTTAAAAGCTATGACCCATAAAGATCTAAAATTGTAAGAATGATAGTAAATCAAAGGACGGTACTTAATGGGTAAATGTAATTCCTGCACTTTGATCTATCTAATAAGCGGTTGTATAAGTAGAGAAGAGATTAAGTCAGAGTTGATCTTTGCTAGGCTTCATATTAAAAAAATATATAGGGGGGCACACCCTGTGATGCTGAGGGCTTCCTACTGGTTCTGCTCTCAGGAATGACTCCTGGTGGGCTCATGGGATCATTTTGGGTGTCTGGGATCAAAACAGGGTTGGCCTCATAGAAGGCAAGTCCCATACCCGCTGTACTATCTCTTCAGCCCTAGGCTTAATACTTAAAAATTAAAAAAAAAAATGTTTGGTGGCTTTAGGCCACACCCACTAGGCTTACACTTGGGTGAGTACTTAAAAAGTGAATGTAAATATATATTTGCAGTGGATATATCTCTAGTTTTCAGAGACTCTCCAATCTATCTACTCTTTATGCAACACCATCGGAACCAGCCAACTCTCAGCTCAATATCTGACTCCTTTTATGAGACCCCATTTCCTTTCCTACCTGGGCACTCTGTTCAGGTGTGGACAGCAGGAAATCTGCATGTCTGTAACAAGAGGGATCCTGTATGTGCAGGCATGCAGTCAGACGAAAAAGAAAGTGACCCACAGTGAAAGAATCAAACCAGCTCCAAGACGTTTGCTGGAACTCTTGACAAAATAAACTGTCTCCATCAGAGTGGCTGGACCGGAGGAAGTTAAGTCTGGATTTGGGGGTGGATATCTAAGCAATCTGCAAGATAAGCTGCCTGGACCAACAACACAAGAGAAAGCAAAACTGGGCATTGAAAGACCTGGTTCTTGGTGACATAATTTGGAACAAGGCTCTCAGCATGTCTCACCCCACAGTGCACTGTGGAGATGCCATTTACAATTCTAAGTCACAGGCCCCCATGGAAGCTGGGGGGAAAAAAAAAACTACACAAAGAACTCAACCAACATGTGGATGGTTTACCACTGAGGGCTCAAATATGCTCATAAACCTTAAATATCACTGTATCACTGTCATCCCCTTGCTCATTGATTTAGCTCGAGCAGGCACCAGTAATGTCTCCATTGTGAGACTTTGTTGTTACTGTTTTAGGTATATCAAACACGTCACGGGGAGCTTGCCAGGCTTTGCTGTGCGGGCAGGATACTCTCGGTAGCTTGCCAGGCTCTCTGAGAGGGGCGGAAGAATCAAACCTGGGTCGGCGGTGGTATTGCTCCAGCCCTTGGAACATCATAAGATATAGTAATAAATGAAGAAGTGTTGGGGGGGTGCTGGAGCAATAGAACGGTGTGTAAGGCTCTTGCCCTGCACTTTGCTGACCCAAATTTGATCCCGGTGCCCTATATGGTTCCCCCAAGACTCGACAGGAGTGATCCCCAAGCACAGAGCCAGGAATAATCCCTAAGCAGTGCTGGGTGTGGCCTCCAAATGTGTGTTTGAAAAAAAAGAAAAAAATGCACACACATACATATCACATATATATACACATATATATGTGTGTATATATGTATATATACATATATATATATATTGCTTTTTGGGTCATACCCAGTGATGCTTAGGAGTTAGTCCTGGCCTTGCACTCAGGAATCCCTCCCGGAGGTACTCAGGAAACCATACGGGATGTTGGGAATTGAACCCGGGTTGTCAGCATGCAAGGCAAACACCCTACCCACTATACTATCACTCCAGCCCCTATTTTATATAATTTTTAAGAGCAAACATTAATAAAGAGAGATGCCTCCTACTGGCACACATGGAGAATGGTAGGAAAACCAAGAGTAAGGAACCAAAGGGAGGTTTCAGATGCTGCAATGACAAACGACAACTTTTTTTTTTTAACTTTTCTGTGTAGTATAGAAAAGGAAGTGCAAAGCAGTCTCAGGTGGAAAAGTACTCTGTGCATAAATGTCTGCTTACCAAGATGATATCTGACCTCAATAAAGACCTTAAATATACTTCACAAAATTATGAAAATGTATCATTATAAAAGGATCACTCAACAGAGCTGGGGAACCAGTACAACAGATAGGGTGCTTATCTTGCATGTAGTGTGGGTTCAATCCCCGGCACCACATATGGTCCCCTGAGCTAGAAGTCATTTCACAAACACAGAGCCTGGAGGAAGCCAGGAGCACAGTTGGGTGTGGCCCCAAACCCTCAAACTATATATAAAAAAATAAAATTTAAATGATCAACATGGAGTATCATGCTAAGTGAAATGAGTCCAAGAGAGGGTAACAAACACAGAATGGGAGACTAACACCCAAGGATAGTAGAGATAAGGACCAGGAAAAGTGCTCCACGGCTTGGAAGCTGTCCTCACATACTGGGGAAAAAGGCAGCTCAGACAGAGAAGGGACCACCAAGTAAAGGATGCTTGGAGGGCTCGCTCAGGATGGGAGATGTGTGCTGAAAGTAAACTATAGATTAAATATGATGGCCACTTAATACCTGCATTGCAAACCATAACACCCAAAAAGAGAGAAAGTAAAAGGGAATGTGCATGCCACAGAGGTGGGGGAAGGGGAGAGAGGGGGGAGGTATACTGGCAACATTGGTGGTGGAGAATGGGCACTGGTGGAGGGATGGGTACTTGATCATTGTATGACTGAAATATAAGCACAAAAGTTTGTAAGTTTGTAACTGTACTTCATGGTGATTCATTAAAAAATAAAAATAAACGATCACAATTCACCTTTTGTACCCTGAGTTAAAAATTACATTTGTGCCGAGATAAAATGATGATGAGGCTTTTAGTTCATGATGTACGAACAGTTATCCCCTCCTTTCACCATACTAGTGTGTGGCAATTACGCACCAAGAATATTTCACATCTTTGGTATTCCTTATCTTCTTCGTGTTCCCAGTGAGATGTATCTTTTGGAAATGATCGCAGCAGATAAAACTATAGTCAAACTGCCAAACTAAATTCAAGTTAAAGAAAATTTTCAGCACAATTCTTAAAATGCATATTTCAATCTTTTTCTCATAAAAAATACATAATAAAGGACACAAAAAATAATGTGATAGAATATATGTAATAAAATGCTATGACTGTGAAGGTTATGGGCCGGAGCACTACTCCAGCTGGTAGAGCATTTGCCTTGTACTCGTCTGACTTGTAGTAGATCTTTGGCATCCCATATGGTCCCCCAAGCCAGAGAAGAGATTCCCTTTGATTTTAACTTTCCTATGCGGTTGTGATTAATCAGCTCTCAATGATGAACAAGTGTAAATTATAATCAGATAAAAATTCCCAACGGTGCTTGTTACCGTATAACTTTGTCCCGCTGTCAATTGCTGTGTGCGCATTCTGTTTCAGAAATAAAACTGTGACATCGATAGCAAGGAACATAATCATTCTTACGACTCCATATGCTTGGAGGAACATATCTGCAAGCTGGAAATGCAGCTCGCGAGATTTGTTTAAATTTGCTTAAATTTCTTAATTATTGGAGTTGCTGCCCACGAATGGCTCCTCCGGCTACTTATCGAATTCCTTAATGGCCATGATCCCAGAGGCACACAAAGCAATCTTGGAACCCAGCGGCTTTTGGCAGAAATCCCTCCAGACTTAATTACTAAAATATCAGAGTTACAAGATCGACATCATATGCTCTTCATATGTGACATCAGATGCTCTTCATAATCAGCAATAGAAAACAAATGACCTAATGATGCCTTTTCAGCAGGTCTGATTGTTGGAGGAAAATTCCAAATAATAATGGTGGGTCTTTTGTTAAAATATTGAATGTAATCAAAAGTAGAGAAAGAGTAAATTGGAAATCATCTGCCACACAGGTAGGGGGGGTGGGTGGGATGGGGGTGTACTGGGGTTCTTGGTGGTGGAAAATGTGCACTGGTGAAGGGATGGGTGTTTGATCATTGTATGATCAAGACTTAGACCTGAAAGCTTTGTAACTGTTCTCACAGTGATTCAATGAATTAAAAAAATATTCTTAATTATTATCTGAAGTCTGCTGGACAAGCCTGATGACTTTGAGAAAAGCAATGACAGATGGAACTTTCTCTCCAAGTCAATTCAAACCAGAACCCTGGCTTTTACCTAAACAGGCACAGATCCAACGTGGACCTTCTGTGGCTTCTGTATGTTCACTATGGAGAGCTATTTTCATGGGCAAAACAATGAGGTTTTGAGCAGAGTAAATATGAGAAACTCCTACAGATATACCTAGACAAATGTCTTTATAAGCTTTCCAATGGTAGTATTTTTTTTCTTCTTGGGTCACACCTGGCAATGCTCTGGGATTACTCCTGGCTCTGCACTCAGGAATTACTCCTGGCAGTGCTTGGGGAACCTATGGGATGCTGGGAATCAAACCCAGGTCAGCCGTGTGCAAGGCAAACGCCCTCCCCGCTGTGCTATTGTTTCAGCCCCAGTAGTAATTTTTAAAATATTATAGAATCACTGTGAGATAGTTACAAACTTTCATGTTTGGGTTGCAATCACACAATGATCAAACACCCATCCCTCCACCAGTGCACATTCCCCACCACCAATATCCCCGGTATACCCCCTCTATTCCCACCCTCCCCCTGCCTCCATGGCAGACAATATTCCCAATACTCTCTCTCTACTTTTGGGCATTATGGCTTGCAACACAGACACTGGCAGGTCAGCATGTTTGGTCCATTATCTATTTTCGGCATGCATCTTTGATCCCAACTGGTTCCTCCAGCTATCGTTTTTTTTTAGTGATCCCTTCTCTATTCCAGCTGCCTTCTCCACTCCGCTCATGAAGCAGGCTTCCATCTATGAGGCAATCCTCCTGGCCCTTGTATCTACTGTCCTTGGGTGTCAGCCTCATATAATGTTATTCTATACTCCACAAACGAGTGCAGTTCTTCTATGTCTGTCCCTCTCTTTCTGACTCATTTCACTTAGCATGATACTCTCCATGTCTATCCATTTATAAGCCAATTTCCTGACTTCATCTCTCCTAACAGCTGCATAGTATTCCATTGTGTAATATGACCCCACAATTCCACTTCGGGGGAATATATCCCGAGGATGCAAAAAAGCATAGTAGAAATGACATCTGTACCTATAGGTTCATTGCAGCACTGTTCACAATAGCTAAAATCTGGAAACAACACAACTATCCTAGAACAGATGACTAGTTAAAGAAACTTTAGTAGTGAGTATTTTTAAACGGGTCCTCCGAATGACAAAATGCAGGAAGACTAGCCCAGGTATTTGCCTGCCCAGCTCTTCCCTCCCCGTCCCTATCCCCAGGTGCACTAGCTCTAAACAGTGACAAGTTCCCAGCTTCTCTAAGTTTCTGCAGGAATGGCAGAGCTCGATGTTGCAGACCTCATGGGTGGTTCAGACATTTGCCTAAGGAAGCTGCTACAGTTTTCTCTGTCCCTCCAGAGCACCGCTGAAGCTGGGCACAGGGGAACACGGTGTTGTTATAGGGTAGGAAGTTAGGAGGGAAAAAAGAAGAGGAAATACCAATTTTCTTCATTGATAGTTCCCAACGATCCCTGCTTCTGGGCAGGAGGAGATGGCGCTGGCTGAGAAAGGGAGTGGATCTGTTTCTCCTCCCAGCCAAGAACCTGGCCAAATGTCAGCGAGTCTTAGCAAAACACTCACGAAGGTAAAATGAGTGAGATTTTCCTTTATCTTTTTTATTTAGCAGACATGTCTTTTTCCTTAGCCTTTAGCATGGCACTTTGGAAATGTTGGATTTTTCTTCTAGAGGTGGGGCAGAGGGGCAGGGTTACTTAAAAATAAAGGAAAGAATCTCCCTGCAGATGGAGAGGATCTCTGTCTTAAATTATGAACCAAATGAGAGATTATGAGACATTTCTTGAATAAATCTCACAGAAAACCTTTCAGAAACAGCAAGCTGGCGTTGAAGCGATTCCACAGCGGGTAGGGTGTTTGCCTTGCATGCGGCCAACCCTGGTTCGATTCCCAGCATCCCATATGGTACCCCGAGCACTGCCAAGAGTTATTCCTGAGTGCAGAGCCAGGAGTTAACCCCTGTGCATCATCGGGTGTGACCCATAAAGCAAAACAAACAAACAAAAAGGAATAGTAAGCTGATTTAAGAAGGTAAATGTGGCAGGGCATTCCAATTTGTTCTCTCTCTCCTTTTGGGTCTTGTGGTTTGCAATAGGGGTATTGAGTGGCCCTCAGGTTCAGTCTCTAGTCTACTGCCACAGACGTGGGGTGGGGGGATGGGACTGGGGGGTGGGAGGGATACTGGGTTCATTGGTGGTGGAGAATGGACACTGGCGGAGGGATGGGATCTCGAACACTGCATGAGGGAAAAACAAGCACGAAATTTTGTGAATCTGTAACTGTACCCTCACTGTGACTCACTAATTAAAAAATCAATAAATTTAAAAAAAATAAGAAGGTAAATGTGTTGTGGGGTGGCAATTTTGAAAGGCCTTATTAAAAAGTCGGAAACAGGAAGATTAGCTTCCCTTCATCTAAATTTGGTTGCATTTGACCCACAAAGATCCTAAATAATCCCTGAAAAGGCAGGTCGAAGCTGGGAGCCAGTTTAAGCCTTTTACCCTTCTTAAATGAGAAAGTAAACTGCACGCCTCCCTTATGTCTAGGAAAAGGGTAATCAAGAAAATATCGTTACAGTGTATCTGAGACCAAGTGTTACATGAAAGAGCTCATCTGACACCTCGCACAAGGAACTGGGTTTTGTTTTCCAATGTCTGCCCATCGACTCACTGGTCAGAGCAGTCTTGGGATTGTATTTTTTCTAAGGCTCCTCCACAGCCAGCCAGATAAATAGCTTTTTCCCCCGCTGGATAGTTTGCTGTTTGCTTAAGCAAAAATCCAATTTCTGGAGAGGACTCCACAAGGGCTAAATTCCCTGCATTTACAAGTGTCCCATTAGAGTAGCTTTCTATATGGAAATAACATTCCAAGACAAGGAGAGCAACACTAGGTGTGAGGGCCGCAGTTCCCTGTTCCCGGTGAGCTTTATGATTTCTTTTTCATTTGAAGAGTAGGGCTGTTCTCCCAGGAGCAAGGAAGGGAGAGAGTCACGTCTGAATACAAATGGCTCCAGAAACTTGAGCTTCTTTTCAAAGTGAAAAAGTTCCAGGGCCCACTTATTTATTTATTTATTTATTTATTTATTTTGGTATAGCACAGTGGTAGGGCACCTTTCACTCGGTCAACCCATGTTCGATTCCTCTGCCCCTCTCAGAGAGCCCGGCAAGCTACCTAGAGTATCCCGCCCGCAAGGCATAGCCTGCAAGCTACCTGTGGCGTATTCCATATGCCAAAAACAGTAACAATAAGTCTCACAATGAGAGACGTTACTGGTGCCCGCTCAAACAAATCTATGAGTAATGGGATGACAATGACATTGACAGTTTTTTTGGTATGCATCAAGGACTAGGGTGCCAGGATGGCTACCTTGCAGTCTGACTGCTTCTCATGAAAGCATTAATTAAGAATTCAAAGGGGAAAACTCCAAGTGAAAGAGCATCTATTAGAGGTGGTGAGTCTTGGATTTGATTCCCATTTCCCTTTAGTACATCTGGAGGGAAGCAGGGGACAGTTAGAGAAAAGAACAACAATGAATGTTGCGTAGAGAACCCTGAGACTCCAATGAAGCAATGAAGAGTTTCTAGGAGGTGAGAAAAAGAAATTTTAAAAAAGGTTAATCATTGACTAGTCCTTCCAGCCCCTGTTTTCCCTGGACATATGTGAGGAACTGGCCCAGGACAGACCACAGGAATCTATTTAGCTTTCTTAAGACTCTTTTTACAGGAGCCCACATTGTAGAATAACTTGTCTATCTGTCCCTGAGTTAGGAATTTGGATACAGGCACCCTGGGTCACAAGAAGGGTGGTGGTCAGACCAGATAACCAGACCCATATCACAAGACCCAGATCACATGACCCAGGACTGCCCCCAGAACCGGGACATTCCTGAGTATTGGCACAAATACTGATCTCTAAAACCATAGGCTAAGGAGTGATGTCCCTTTAAAATTAATTGGTTAAGAAAGTTTGCAATATTACAAATCTATTGGCTATGAAATTCACGGGCTCTGCTGTAACAGCCGGGGAAGGCCTATATAAGATCTCCTTTGGAGAAGCTCGGGGTCTTTGGCCAACCTGCTGGACCTGCGTGTCCGCGTAGGTGGCTGGACCCTGGCTAGCCAGTCTTACAATAAACCCTGCTTGCTGTTTGCAGTCTCTGGAGTCTCTTTGTCATTATAGGGAGATTTTGATCCGCGCCCTAACACATGGACAGTGGATATTAGTCTTCTACTATAATATATGGACTGGAGCGATAGCACAACAGGTAGGGCATTTGCCTTGCATGAGGCCGACTTGGGTTCCTTTCGTCTGTCCCTCTTGGAAAGTCCAGCAAGCTACTGAGAGTATCCTGCCAGCACATCAGAGCCTGGCAAGCTACTCATGGCGTATTTGATATGCCCAAAACGAGTAACAACAAGTCTCACAATGGAGACCTTACTGGTGCCCGCTCAAGCAAATCAATGAACAACCAGATGACAAAGGTACAGTGCAACGGTGCTACTATAATATATATACATATGTATACATGAATGTATATATATGCATACATATATATAATATTCCACAAATGAATGCAGTCATTCTATATCTGATCCTCTCTCTGACTCATTTCACCCAGCGTGATACTCTCAATGTCCATCCAAATAAATCTTTTCTCTATCCCAAAAAAAAAAACCAAAAAACCAATATGTTTGTTAACTCTTGTTATAAAATAGTAGAATAAGAACTTTTGTTACTAGAATTTTAAAAAACATACTAAGAATAGATACATAATTATATATATGTATATATATATCTTTTTCAAGGTTCTTGATGCCCCTATAACACAAACACGTTAAAGTTGAAGAAAATTAAGTGAAATGAATTCTACCAATATGCTTACTTAATGTATATTTATTCGATGCTGAACTCCTAGGAAATATAATAAATGATCTCATCTTAAAGATGAAAGAGTAAATAATAAACAAATGTTAAAAATGTTGATCAGTGTCCAGAATGTTTTTACAAATAAAAATTAGTCTCTATGATTTTAATTAAAAGCTCATTTGATATTTCAAACATCAATTTCAGAGGTAGAAAATCTCTGTGACAAATTCACGTGACTAACATAATCAGTGCTTGTTTTTAAATGAGTGATTTATAGTTCTTATCCAGGAGAAGTCATGCACCTTCACACGAGCTGTTTTTACTTAATTTTTCAATTTGAAGAACTGAGCACAGATTTAGTAATATAACATTGTTATGCAGGAGGAATTTACCTAAGAGGAAAAAACAAATGCGTGGCAAGTGTTCTAGAAAATGTAATTGTGTTATAATGGTAGCTTGTTTGAGTTAGATAAATGCCTATTAACTTAGTCATGATACCTACTATAGAAATGGAAGGATGAACTGGGATTTCCAGGAAAGCCTCACTCGAGGGAAAATTCAAGGTAATGGCATAAAGACAACATAATTCCGTTAATCAAATTTCTTTTCCTGAAATTTAGCTCAAGGGCAGTTGAGCTTGTTTATCCAAGTTCATCAGGGCTCTGCTTGGTGATCACTGTCTTTACATAACAGAGTGTCCCTACAGCCTCAATAAGACAAACCCATTTGCAAACTACTTAGATCTAGTTCATGAAAGGAATCTGAAGGTTTCTGTGACCCCCTGCTACAATGACCTCATGTCGGAGAGTAGAATTAGAGAAGTCTTGGATGACTGTTGAATATCAAGCTCTCACTGCGAATAGCGCTGTGAATAGGTACATGGTGAAGATAGCTGTGACAGTGGAACTCTGAGAGTTCTAGGACTGGGAACTGGGAATTTGTCCGAATCTTGATTTGTCCGAATCTTGAACATACAGAAGCAGAGCGGGGGGGGGGGGGGGGGGGAGGGGGGAGGGGGGGGAGGGGGGAGGGGGGAAATGGAACATAGGAATATCATAAGAGTCATCTGTCTTATGTTGGGGATGGGCTGAGCTATCAGGGTGAGCCCAAATGCACTACAGACAGGAACAATTTCCCCCTTCAAGCTGCCTTCAGAAAAATAATTTCAGTATATTGAAAAGAGCAGTTTTCCTTCTCTCACAGAAGCCTGGCTGGTCTTTGACATGCAGATGGTGTTAGTCAGGCCTGACCTTTGCGATTGTAAATTGTAGGCTCTGGCCCAGCCTAGCCTTTGGGATGTAGAATTCAGGTGTGGGGCCCAGTTTTGTCTTTGGGGATGTAAATCCAAGTGTTTTTAGCCCAAGAAAGGTTTCAGTTTTGGTTTCTTATCTTGGAGGCCAAGATTACTGGCCTGCAGATGCAAGGAAATAATGCATATTCTACTGCCTCAATGTTCTTCCTGTAACTTCTTTTGATGCCTTTGGTGACATCACTGTATTGCGCCCTTTAGAGGTACTATGATCAATAAAAGGAGGTCACAGGGCTCTCTACCTTTGTCTAAGAGTCAGAGAGAACCTAGGCCCTCCAAGAACAAGTTTCTTCTGAGTTCCTTGTCTCAGCATCTCAGACCGCATGAATATTCATGCAACAACCATGACCATCTGATTTGCAAAAGAGAATTTTGTTTATATTTTGTGGTTATTTGACCTGCCGAGTTGGTGCAGGACTGGAGCGATAGCACAGCAGCTAGGGCGTTTGCCTGCATGCAGCCGACCCAGGTTTGAGTACTCCGTCCCTCTCAGAGAGCCCGGCAAGCTACTGAGAGTATCCCGCCGGCACGGCAGAGCCTGGCAAGCTCCCCGTGGTGTATTCGATATGCCAAAAACAGTAATGACAAGACTCACAATGGAGACATTACTGGTGCCCGCTCGAGCAAATCGATGAGCAATGGGATGACAGTGCTACAGTGCTAACTTGGTGATCCTCTATGATAGATGGGAATTCATATAGATTCCTCTAGTCACAGTCTGGAATTTGGTCACCTTCTCTGACATCCTTATAAAATAAAAGCAAGTCCTCTATTTAATAGCTCTTTTACCAAATGGGCAAACAGGACTTTGGCTAATGAAAGTTTCCATGCATAGATCACGGAGTGGTTCATTTACGATTAGAAACAGATCTCCCTTTAATAGCATAGTTTGTCTTTTTTTTTTTTTTTTTTTTTTGGTTCTGGGTCACACTCAGTGGTGCTCAGGGCTTACTCCGTTAGGGGAGGATTGCCCTGGGCGGGGCCAAAGACAAGGAAAACCATGTATTTTCCACTCAGGCCTCTGCTATCTGCTTGCTCCAAGAGGAATGTGTGGGCTCCTGAGCTACGACCATATAATGGTGTAATCTAAACAGGTAGCCTCCCAGGCCCGGGCTCAGCCCTCGGACCCGTGCAGGCGCTTACGCAATTGTGACCTGTAAATCTATAAGCTGGACAAGCAGATGGGCCTAATGGGATTGGAGGGAGAGGCATGTCGAATTATGAATTTATTGGCTAGGGAATGCGCGGGCTCTGCTGTAACGGCCAGGGAAGGCCTATATAAGATCTCCTTTGGAGAAACTCGGGGTCTTTGCCTAACCTGCTGGACCTGCGTGTCCACATAGGTGGCTGGACCCTGGCTAGCCAGTCTTACAATAAATCTGCTTGCTGTTTGCAGTCTCTGGAATCTCTTTGTCGTTATAGGGAGATCTCGATCCGCGCCTAACAACTCCCAGCTCTGTGTTGAGGGGTCACTCCTAGAGGGGTTCGGGTATTATCTGGGATGATGGGGATTAAACCAGGGTAGCAGGTCAATTGCACCTTACACCCTATCCTATCTCTGCAGCCTGAATTTTATTTTCGTGTCTTCTGCATTGCCTACTGTTTAGTCATGGTTCAAAGGTGAGACACATCATACTCAGGATTGTTCCAGGCACTTAAATTATCAGGAAAACTGCTGGGCCCGTGTCAGCCAGAGGCCAAGATAATATTTTCAGGTGCTAAATGTGTTTACTTAAAAATGGATCAGGCACTTTATTCAAAGGAGCTAAAAATGCGATTCAGAATTATTTGCAGGTGACAGGAAAAGGAAACAAAAATAAAGTGCCCTACACAATTATATTCTTTCCTGTCACTAGGACTTAGAATTTCATGCTTGAGAAGTATCTCTCAACCTTGGACAACCACTGAGCCGGAAGCCCCTCGCTTTTCCATGGCATGTTAAGACAAAATCATCAAGGTCTGCTTGCTCGTGGCCAACTTCAGGCTGAAAGGAAAAGCTAAAGCCATGTATTATCCTTTGGATGCTTAATTCAAAATTGAAATGGTGGGGGGTAGGGTGCAGTAACTGGGAGAACGAAGATGAAGTCATCTGATTTAATCACCCAGAAAGTATTGAAATCCCTTTGCTATCACCAGGGCACTGGATTTACTTTTGACCAAAAAGATCTGAATTGGAGGATTCTCAGGGCTCATGGGCCGGCGATGGGATGTTTGCCGTGGAACTGTCTCCTAGACACCAACAGCTAAAATGAGAATGTAGGATCCTGTGGACATTTTCATTTGTCAACATCCTGCCCATGGCTGAGCATTTTGATTGTCTCAGGAGGTGAAGATGGAGCTGAGCAGAGCCTGGTTGGATTTCTCCTATTTCCCTTCCAGGGAAGAAAGATGGGGAGTTCCGCTGAAACCAAAGCCACCGTGATCCTTGCTAGCAACTCGAGATTCAAATTAAAAACATGTTTTCAAACCTTCCGTACAAAAGCCAAATAAAAACCAACCTCTTGTCTACTCTCTATAATAGTCAGTGTACCATTCTCATTATTTTTCATTTGGTCACTTATATTTTGTTGTCAGCATGCTATCCTACCTTCTTTCTGAATGGTTTGAAGATTGCATACATTGGTTTTCTGCTAATAATCAAAAGCGCATATGGAATGGATGTTAACAGCCTCCAGATCTCATGTTCTATAAAGGTAAAGTATAATGTTAAGATGAAATCTATGATAAAACCTTTTCGGGATTAAGGGAATCTGTTTTGCTCCGGTGGGCCAATTTTCATTAGAAGAATAAAGTTTTGATCTAAGAAATACCTTGATTTAAGACATGTAACTGCAGGAACGCTGTGGACATGAGGCTGGACACTATTTGGATGGAGATCCTTGTGTATAGTTAGCACCTCTCTTTAGAATTGCTGGTTATACTCATAACTTCCCTCCATGACGACTCACGGTGCTGAGGTCGGGCTCCTGGTTTTTTTTTTTTTTTTTTGGAGCTTTCATATATATTATTTTCTTTTTGGGTCACACCCACCAATGCTCAGGGGTTACTCCAGGCTGCACACTCAGGAATTACTCCTGGCGGTCCTCAGGGGACCCTATGGGATGCTGGGAATCGAACCCGGGTCGACCTCATGCAAGGCAAATGCCCTACCTGCTGTGCTATCGCTCCAGCCCCTGAGCGTTTATATTTGAGTTTATTCTTTATTTAACTTTTAAAACACTAGTATAGTTGAATATTAAAACAAAACTATTTCAAGTAGAGAGTATTATTACTGATAGTCCTTCACTCATTCACTACTGCACATGAAATGCCAGCAGCGAGTGTGACTCACTGGCCCCACTAAGAGGTCTGACACTGAACACCACTCCTAGGATGGTGCTCATCCTCCTCGTAAGCTTCTCTGTTGTCATGGCGTTGTCTTTCCTGATTTGGATCAAAGTCCATTCATTCTACCTGATCCATCTCATTAGTCTCTTCTACTTCCTTCCTCTCAGGAAGAAGTTTTTTCCAGCAAGGAGAGTTTATCAGGAGAGAGAAAGCCATTCTCAGGAAAGTTTACCTTAAACTCAATGATTAGGCGACCCTTTTCATATGACCTACAGTCAATTGGCATACCTTCGTTCAGCACACACTTGATATTACTGTGCTTCACAATCAAACCTGGAGGAAAAGTGATTGCTATAGTTCGTTTGTCAAGAGAAGATATTGGCTTCTGGAAGCCACACAATGCTTCCACCAGCTGTATGTCCATACACATGAAAAGGTCTTCTCCTCACCTAGTGAAAATGGCATGGTCCTTTCTGATCTAAAACAATGACAATGTTGGGGCTGGAGCAATAGCACAGCGGGTAGGGCGTTTTCCTTGCATGCGGCCGACCCGGGTTCAATTCCCAGCATCCCATAGGGTCCCCTGAGCAACGCCAGGGGTGACTCCTGAGTGCAGAGCCAGGAGTAACCCCTGTGCATTGCCGGGTGTGACCCAAAAACCAAAAAATAAAAAAAAAAATAGAACAATGACAATGTCTCCTTGCTCCAGTCCTGGTTCTTGGTCTCCTTCACCGTGGAATGTTATCGTCTGGCCATCTTTCATGCCTTTGTCGATGTGACCTTCCAGAATCTTCTTCTCTCGGACTACCTTTCTTCCATTGCAGCTTTTACATCTGTCCTTAGGACTGATCCGTTCCCCCTGGCCCCCTGGCATTCCGGGCACACAGACTGAATTTGGTGGACCATTCCAGGCCCAATCTGATGAATTTGCATTTGCATTCCAGTACCTTGGCAATCGGGACAGCACTCTACTGCTCCTTTCTTACCTCTGTGGCCTTCACATTTGTCACAGATCACATTCTTCTGCAGGGCTAGCTTTCTTGTTGCATCATTATATAAACCTTCTAAGCTTACAGAGAGTTGATGCACATCATCTTTACCTCTCCTTTCTCTCTGCATCCTTCCTCCTCCTCCAAAAAACATATCAGAGGTGTCCCCAGGGGAGCCAAACCTGCCACCTGCTCTACCTTCTAGAATTTCCTCTTCTCCTCCTTTGTCATGTAAATCCCTTTTCTTTGCACCAGAGAGCACTTCCTAAACTTGAGAAGTCTGTTTAAACTTCTCTCCTTCATTTGAGTTCTTAGCTTGGTGGTACTTCAAGGCCAGTTTCTTGTAAGCCTTTTCCAATTCTTCCTGAGTGGCATTGGGTTGGACCCCCCCCCCAAACATCATGGTAAGTGGGTTTTTTTTTTTTACCATTTTCTACAGCCGGAGAGTGGGGCCGAGGCTGATGTTGGCCAGTGAGCAGGGTGGAAGTGTCTGAGCTCCTGTTTTGACTTTTTTTTTTTTCTTTTTGGGTCACAGCTGGTGATGCACAGGAATTATCCCTGGCTCTGCACTCAGGAATTACTCCTGGCGGTGCTCAGAGGACCATATGGGATGCTGGGCATCGAACCTGGGTCGGCCGTGTGCAAGGCAAATGCTCTACCTGCTGTGCTATATCGCTCCAGCCCCTCCTGTTTTGATTTGGATTTTACAACTCCTCTAATATCCATAGCATCATGCTTCCTGGCCAGGCGTGGCTACTGCCAAACTGGATTAGAGGTGGCCAGGGATAGGACCCTCATCCATAGAAGCAGACTGAGACCTGGCCCTCAGATTGATAATTGAGAATCAGAGATAATACTCAAGACTCTGTTTTTTTCTTAAAACTCAGCCCTGAAGCAGAGAAAACCGGTATGTCGAGAGAAGTGACAAAAGTCCACTGAAAAAGCTGGCCAGAAGGGCAGCAAGGTGCACCAAAGGCAAAGATGCCTTCTGGTCCAGGTCTTTGTTCTTTTCTTTTCTTTTTGACTGGAGAGAGAAATGCGAGGGTTTTCTCCTTTGTCCACAAGCATCTCTCCCTCGAGCAAAGACTCCACCGCTGCCCCTTTCTTCCAGAAAGGCTAATCTGATGGAGGTCTCTCTCACAACCAGAAGCACCCTATCTCAGAGAAACATATTAAGCTCTAACATCCCCCAAGCCAAGAGAGAACAAAATAATTACTCCAACCCAGTTCCAGACACAAAATGGAAAACGGAAAATAAAAGATGCAACTGCTTTCTTGATTTCTCAAGCCCTGCAATTTTTTAATTAAAGAGCATTTGCCTTAAAAAGCTCAAGGGAGATCCTGAATGAAGTGTGAGTATAGCCATACTATTTTTCTTACTATTTTTCATACTATTTTTCATCTGTGCCTTCTAAGTACATGTGTGGATTTTGTTGTTGTTGTTGGAGACTTTTTACTTTGAATTAGATTCCTACTTGAATACTCAAGGTTTGAAAATGTCGAAGTCACTCAAAATAGATGCTCTGAAAAGTGTGTTCTGAGATTGTGCCTGCCACCACACAGCTCTGGATTTAATGCTTAAGGCAGAAATAATAAATATAGTATTGCATTAATCTTGTTCAAAGAACTTGCTGCAGCAGGTTATATTTTACACCGAAGTCAAACTTAAATCATTTTTAATTGAGAGACATGGGAAACTTAATTCCTTACAAAATAAGGAAACATAAGAATGCTAGTTTGTGTTTTATTTTAGAGGAGGAAAGTTTAGCGCTTAGAAAGAAACTCCATGAACTGTGTTTCAAACCTTTTAGACAAGTTTTAGAAATATGTCTTCTTCATTTATTAATTAAAATATAGATATTTTAACTGACTTACAATGTTGCCAATTTTTCTGTTAGGAGTACAATGTCAATTTTCATTCACCATGTTAGCAATGTGATTTATATGAACATCTACATATCACTAATATATCATCCTTTGTTAACTTTTTGATAAAGTGCTAACTTTAAATTAGCACTGTCAGGAGTTTTAATGAATGTGCAGAATTTTCTTTGTGACTTACTTTGCCAATAAATTTTATCTCCGTATAAATTACTCTAATTTCCCTCCCTGACTGTCAGGGCCATAGACTATTTTAGCAATATATTAAAATGGTATTTTAAGTTCCACTAAAGGAGCTAGTCAACAATTCACCAAAGTTAAACCCAGATACTCACAATTAAAATATCAGCAATTCTCAGTTCTATCCCTATTCTCAATGTCTTGATTTTCAGGCTTGCTTCGTAGTAATTCAATTTCCATTAATTTTTGCAACATCTACTAAAAAAATTCTGGGTCTGAATGTGAAAATGTACTCAATTTATGATGATGTGATTAACTAATCTCTTAACTATTTATAGAGTAAATCTTTAAACACCACGATTAGGCAATCCTATCATTTTATAGATCAATTAAGCTATTAATTTGGCAAAATGTGTCATAAAGCTAGTGTGTAGCATAGAATTAAGTAGTAGTTGCCTATGAGGAGCTCACTGTGTTCCAGGTACTCTGCTTGGTATATATTAATAACCTTAAAATCTAGGATTTGGAGGGACTGTTTCTATTTTTTTTTTTTTTTTGCTTTTTGGGTCACACCCAGCAATGCACAGGGGTTACTCCTGGCTCTGGACTCAAGAATCACCCCTGGCAGTGCTCAGGGGACCATATGGGATGCTGGGAATCAAACCCGGGTGGGCCACGTGCAAGGCAAATGCCCTACCCGCTGTGCTATCGCTCCAGCCCTGGGACTGTTTCTATTTTTTTAGAAAAATTAAAATCAAGCCAGAGACTAGAGCAATAGTATAGTGGATAGGACACTTGTCTTGCATGTGGCTCAGCTCTGCCCAATCGCTGGCATCCCAGCTGGTCCTCTGAGCACTGCCAGGAGTGATTCCTGACTGCAGAGCAAGGAGTAATTCCCATGCAAGACCAGGTGTGTCCCAAATACCAAAACACAGTGAAAATCAAGCCAGAGAGGAGAATTGAGGATTATAGAGCAAATGAGTAATGAGTTTGGGCCACAATCTTATGTCTCCACAGGCTATGCTATTGCTTCCTTCAAAAGGCAGGCAGGACACTTCTCATAATGATGGCAACGTATATTTTTTTCTTTTTGGGCCACACCCAGTGATGCTCAGGGGTTACTCCTGGCTCTGCACTCAGGAATTACCCCTGGCGGTGCTCTGGGGACCATATGGGATGCTGGGATTTGAACTCAGGTCGGCTGCGAGCAAGGCAAACGCCCTACCCGCTGTGCTATCACTCCAGCCCCCTGTTTTTTTTTTTTTTGAGGAGGAGGAGGATAATTTGCCCCCATAACCTTATTTCTAGCACAAATGGAAGCTATCAGGGAAAATAAGGAACTTGAACAAGGATGCAGGCATCACAGTGGCTTCTTGTATCCATGGAGCCGACTTTGGTTCAAAACTAATCTAAGAAATCCAAACACACTTGGCCTTCACTGGTACTACCTACATCTTCTGCATGACCAAAGAAATCCGTTTCCTGAGGACTCAGAATACCATTCCCAAGCATTCCTAAGAATGCTTGGGATTGAGTAGGGCATCATCTTGTTTGGGACAGTAGCCCTGTCCAAGCTATGCTACCATACCAGTCTGTATCTAGTTAATGTGGGGCTATACAGAACCAGTCCCTTTGTGCTAACTCAGTTCTATCTTGGGCGAAAAAGCGTATGTATATACACATGTGTTAAATATATATTCGTATATATGTACATGTATGTACATATATATTACATGTGCACATATATCTCCCAGGTTCAAAGCAATTAGCAATTGGCATTACAGCCTTCATGGGTGGAGCGGTAACATAAACTCTTCTGAGTTTATCACTTGCCAGTGAATGTCCGTTTTCACATTTTGCTTCCCCGGGATTTCAAGATGCTACATGCAATACCTCATAAAAGGAACTGGAATTGATTAGCTCACAAAACTGAAAATCGAGAGATAAGTCTGTTGACTGAGTTCATTCATTCGATTCGGAGGCCATAATGGGCCGCTTTCTGTTTTCTATTCTGCCTAGAGGGTCAGCTTTGTCCACGCTGATTTCTTGCAACGATAGAAGGATTTGAACGCTTCCTGTCTTCACAGAAACACTCCGCCACATTCGGAAGCAGCTTCCCAGAGAAGGCTGCCATTAGCACACTACTGTCCCCTAAAATAGCTCGTACAGTGCTCACTGAACGTAGGTCAGAAGGTGGGGTTACCTTCCACAGGGCAGCTTTGAGACAGCAGAGCGTAGCCTCAGGGAATCTTGGTTTCTCTGAGAGTGTCGAGGAAGATGAGTGAACATATTTCTCAAACCCCTGAAGGGAAAGCAGCTTGGCTAGGAGGCCTGGAAAAGTCCAGAGCACTGCTGATACTCACTGAAGAGTGATGGAAACTGAGACACATGCTCAGGCTATGACAGCGGTCATCGTTTCCTGGAGGGAGGAAGCATTTTCCAGCCCAGATTTCGATGCTGCTGAGGAAGATTCTGAGGATCTGCATAAACGTGACACAATCTCGTTTCCCCTTTTCATTTCCACTCAGATGGTGAGTCCCCATTTTGAAAGAGGACCAAATCCCTTCAAGAATCACAGACACGGGGCTGGAGCGATAGCACAGTGGGTAGGGCATTTGCCTTGCATGCAGCCAAACCAGGTTCAATTCCCAGCATCCCATATGGTTCCCTGAGCCCCTCGAGGAGTAATTCCTGAGTGCATGAGCCAGGAATAAGCCCTGTGCATCGCTGGGTGTGACCCAAAAAGAAAAAAGAAGATAAAAAGAATCATAGACTTGTATTCATGGAGCTATGGAGACTCCACAAACAGGTGGAATATAACCCACCCTCTGCATTTTACAAAGGTAAAAAATAAATAGCAAAGTGTAGCACAGATGCTTTGCACCTAATCTAGCCAAACTGGGTTTGATCCCCTGCACCCACTGCCAGGAATGATCTGAGTGCAGAGACAGGAGTAAGTTCTGAGCATGGCTGGGTGTGGCCCCCAGACCAAAGAGAGAAGATAAAGAAGGTTCTCTGGGGTATGACAGGTAGAATATGATCCTAGTACTTAGTGTCTAGGGTAACTGAGACAGTCAATTATCATTTTTGAAGTTTAGTTTCTTCATCTTAAAAATAAATATAACTCCGTTAATGGAATCATTAAGAAGAGAATGTTCAAATATTTGTTACTTAAATGGAATGCAGTTAATATATTTCTCCCTATATATACATAATATATTGCATTCAAATATTGTACATACATACAATACATAATGCACACATACAATAATATATATTCAAAACAATCTTAAGTAACTGACAGTTTTACAGTTGGGCCCACTGTTATTTATATACGCAAGTTGTACCTCACAGAGAGTGAATATTTATTCCTATTTTGTAGCTCACCTATATAGGACATAGAATTTTTCTATGTGCATCACAATGGGAAAACATGAAATAACACTACAACTGCAAGCTTTCTGGAAGGCTTGAAATTTCAAGTACATGAAAAGACCTACTGCTACTTTCGCAATATGTATTTTACACTGATTAATGATCAAACTTTTGAAACAATTTAATCTCTCCAGGAATGTGTGTGCTAGTTTCCATTTTTCAAGCCTGATTACGGAAGAACATCGAAAGTAGATTAATTTGTTTAGGGATTCTAAACACATATGTCAACATTCATTTTGTATTTATGTCTGCAGCCTTTAAAGAAAGAAAAGTAGAAATAAGCAGAATTTAGAATGTTTTCTCCCTCTCTAAAAAAAAAAAAAAAAGCAAAACCAAACTAAAACTCCAGCACACTGCCTTTAAAAAAGAAGTAAGAAAGATTCAAAATCCTAACTGAGATAAATCTATTTTAGATTGAAGTTTTTAGTAGGTTTTACTGGAGCAGTTTATGGGCTGGCACTTAGCCACAGAGTGATCTATAACATTACAACTCACTATTATGCAAATACAATTTTGGCAAGAAGACATGTGTTCTATGATTTTCTCTAAGGACAATCACGTATTTCACATTTTGACTACAAAATTATGTTTGACATCCAATTTGAACCTGACTTGCCCTCAAAAATAAATAAGATCAAATCTGTCCTGTAGTTCTTTAAAACAAATGTTCGCACCTTCTCCTGAAATTCAGAGGTAGCCTCCTATATCTGCACTAGGTATTACATTTTTATATTACATTAATACATAAATATATATATATATATATGTTTTGTCGGTACCCACTGGGCACATATGCATGATGTACTATACATTCTTTCTGGAAATTTGGAAATTACTTTTGGAAGAAACATATAACATGGTTTCAAATGGGGGGAAAATGCCACCCAATATGTTAGAAAATATATTTGACATCAGTGAGCATATTCCAAATTGTTGAAATTCATATATCCAATCACCATTAATTAAATCTAAAACATGATGCTGACAAGTTCACACGCATTCAACCATGTTGTACAGGGACTTAATATTGGAGAATGACAGATGAAATGTAATCAAAATTAGATGTGAATAATTAATCTGGGAAAGGGCAGTGTGGGGAGGCAAGTTTTCCTTTCTGTCTTCCTAAATTTAGCAAGTAGGGGTCAGTAGCTCAGCTGTAACAGACAACACTTCCCAGATCTCTTTGCCCACTGAGCTACTCTGATGCAGATACGGCCCATTGTCAAATCTCAATGGTGTCAAATCAAGCTGAACAATAGTTTTAATATCTGAAAATATGCTGAACACTGTGGACTATTTACAATTTTCTCTGCAATCAAATAAAGGCCTGACAAACTTCATTCTGATGTGCCGAGCAAATCAGCACCCGCATGAAGCAAGATGCGGTACTTAAAATTCAAGGCGAGTTTGTAGGTTACTCCACATTGCGTGGAGATTTTCAATATCAGATTATAATGCAAAATGAAGCGGCTCCAAGAGTCCATTGAGTTTGTAATGCTGAGTGATAAAATCTAGCGTATGTGAAGGAAAATATGTTTAATCTTATGCTAAATGAAAATGACACGTAGAGGTAGACCAGGATTCATAAAAAAAAAAGAAAAGAAAAAAGAACAGAAAGAAAGAAAAAGAAAGAAAGAAAAAGAAAGTGGCTATTGAATGTTTAGGAGGAAAACATGGGTACCGTGTGAGATATCATTAAGGCTTTAGACTCTCTGGGACACGCCAAGTAAAATCCACTCTCTTGTCAAATTCTTTAGATGTTCACCCATGAGGGAGTTAAGGTCAGAGGCATGTGACAGCATGGAATTTTGTGCTGTAAGATGACTTTCAAGCACTCCTCTGGCAGAGTTCTAAACTTTCAAAGATCTTCAACTGGTGATATGCTCTAAAAAGCAGAGAGTTCCCCCTCTATGAAGGCTTGGACTAATGAAGGATTTGGAGGGATTAATCCACAATGGATATGCAGAATGATAGCACAGAGAGTAGGGCTTTTGTCTTGCACGCAGCCGACCCAAGTTCGATTCCTCCGCCCCTCTCGGAGCCCAGAAAGTATCCTGCCTGCAAGGCAGAGCCTGGCAAGCTCCCTATGGCATATTTGACATGCCAAAAACAGTAACACAAGTCTCACAATGGAAACATTACTGGTGCCCGCTTCAGCAAATTGATGAACAATGGGACAACAGTGCTACAGTGGATATGCAGAATAATATTTATGGGCTTGAAAACTAAGTCAAGATCTTTCTTTATACCTTCCATTCTTTCCACCTACCTCTCATTTCCATATCCTTCATCTATGGGGTTTCTGAGAGACTTATACTGAAAAAAAGGACAAGACCATTCTTTAAGAACATAAATGCAAACACAAACATAGATTCACACAAACTCACCCATGAGCCCCCACACAAAACCTCCAACTACATGCTCTGTATACTCATTTCTGCAAATGTGTTATGTAGAATAGCATTTTTGCAAGTCTCAGACAATCTAAGGATCAGAATGCTGAAGAAATCTGCAGAGAGATAGAGGAGAGTGAGGAGGTAGTAGGGGGTACCATCATTTTAGATGCTTTAGATCTTTAGATGCTAGAGAACTAGACTGACCACCACATCTATAGTGTGTTATCAATAAGGGATGGTAAAGAGATGACAAGGATGCTAATGATGACGGAAACACCAAAATAATTTTCCAGGACAAAATATCTTGGGCAAATATCATCCTGAAAAGATATGGTGTATGATTACAACCAGTAAATCTAGGGTTGGCGTGTCTGTCTTGCCTTTAAAGTCTCGAGTCTCACTTTTATTTGTGTGTGTGAAAAAAATTCTAATCAGGGTCATCACCATTCTGGAGGAAATTCATAATAACAATAATTCACCTCATTTTATATTCAATGAGAAGAGAGAGAGAGTAAGGTGGAGAGAGAGAAATAAAGTTCTGATCATCCTGATCATTATGGTCTCTCAATCTTGACTAATGTATCTAAATAAAATAAATATAAATTTCATTTGTCTTAAGAAGCATGTACTAAAACACCTACTTGGAGTTTCCTCTGTGCTAAACAAACCCTTTGGGCACCGATAAACAGAGCAGATCCTTTAAGGTCAACATTCCAAAAGCAAGTAATTATTTTTGAAATGAGATATCTTCTTGGAGAAAGAGAAAGGGAAAATAAAGAAACGGCTTGCAAAAATTCTCGGCAATCCACGTAGGGAAGAAAAAAAAATGGTAATTATTTTGTCCAATTGCAGTATCAGGAAAATAGTCAAATTTCATTTCAGTGTTACAGATTAGAAAGTCAAGTCAACAACAATAAAATATTTTATCTAAAAGTGTATGAGGGTTGGAAAACACCATGTCACCAATGACTATTAACAGGGGCCACTGGAAATTCTCCTTTTATGTCTTGGTAGCTCTAAGAATCCCCAAATAAACTGGAGAGGTAATGCATGCATTGAGCGGTTTGCCTTGCACGCTGCAGACCTGAGTTCAATCCCTGGCACTGTGTATGGTACCCTGAGCACCACCAGGATTTATCTCTCAGCACAGGAATAGCTCTTACACTCCTTTGGGTGTGGTCAAACCTCCTCCCCTGGCCCCTAATAAGTTCTAATTGGGACTAACCAATCATCAGCTATACAGTGTCCATCTCAGTCTGGTTGGTTTGAATGTCCTTTGAGTCTCTACTTCAAGATAGAACTTGAGTTTAAATGAGAACAGATCCATTACATCTCCAGAGTCTGCAGTTCTTTGATCCTCAAACATCAGTGCTTGCTTCTTACTCCAGTGATGTTACTTGGAAAATCAATACACTACTATCAAAAGCAAGGAGCATTCCCCCAGATTGATGGAAAAGCTCCAATATTGGTCCTGATTAAAAAAATTTTTTTTTTCCTTCTTGGTTTTTTGTGTTGCATTGAGCTTTGGTGCCAAACAGGAAGTTCCATTTAAAACACTTGCCATACCCATAGAGAGGTTTGAACCCATTTCCCATTTGCTCATCACTTACTTAATGCATAATAACTAGCCGATTAAAATAATTTTAGAATTGGCATCTAAAATATGTGGCTATTAGAGCCATCTTTTCAGGAGTAGGAAGAACTCCTGCGGAAGCTACGGCTGAAAAATAATTTGCTGAAAAATCGGCTGAAGCGGGAGGTTCCAGCTCATTGAAACTCAATTTATTATATGCTTAAATGAGTCCTGGAACAGTGGAATATGTAGGCAATACAACCAGACAAGGCAAATTTTGTGCTGATAACAAATGTGTAAAACTCCAGCACCTATTGGAGAAGTGATAGCAGCCAAGATCGTCCACTTGCCAACTCGCTGTAAATGTGAACACGCTGTTTGGTAGCTAATGTTTTTCTGTATTATGCAGGACTCAGAGGTAAATTCCGAACCCACAGTTTTTCTTTTTTTCTTTTAACTTTTTCTGTTTGTTTGTTTGTTTGTTTGTTTACTTTTTGGGTCACACCAGGAGATGCATAGGGGTGACTCCTGGCTCATGCACTCAGGAATTATTCCTGGCGGTGCTCGGTGCTCGAGGGACCCTATGGGGTGCTGGAAATTGAACCCGGGTCAGCTGCGTGCAAGGCAAATGCCCTAGCCCTACCTGCAGTACTATGGCTGCAGCCCACCCCCAGTTTTTCTTTACATTTTTCCCCCTCCCCACTTTAGATGACTTGACACATGAAAAAGTATACGAAGAAAGCAATGCACCCTTATTTGAGAAATTTTTCCACGCATGTAGATGTAATCTTCAATTGTGGGTAAGGGCAGTTGGTTTTCATGTTGACCCTTGCTTGTTGAAAGCCTAAGTGACCACAATTCTCAAGGGGCAGCTCTAGATAATAAACCTAACAACCTATGAGAGACAGTGGGTGGCATTTGAGAAGTTTTACCTTGTATAGTTTTGTTCAATTGAAAGGTGTGACCTTGAAGTCCTTGGGGCGCCAAGATATCAAGCAAGATATCATCGAGTCATCAAGACAACTGTCTGAGCACTGAATGTGTCTTAATCGCCCATGAATAGGGACCCTGAATGGCAAATGGAATTTGTTTTGCAATCAAGCAATTAATTTCCATTTTAAGCAATGGATTCCTAAAACTATGACTTCCAGAAGTTGGAGGCCTCTGGTTACTTGTGTAGTGCTGGGGTCAAACTGACTATTAAAGACGACTAAAGAGTTTAGTTATCAAACTCTAGCTGTAAATAGACCCAACCTCCCCCACCCCTCAAAAGAAGGTTCTGGTTAACTAAGTATTTATGCATTTATTAGAAAACAACAACAAACACCACAAGCCCATCACTTTTAAAAATATTGGGAGATTTAAAGAGGGTTTCATGGCTGGAGAGAGAAGGTGGATGAAGCATGGTCCAGACAGGAGAATGGGTAGTACAGAAAGTATCAAGGGGCTGTAAGAAAATGCAAAATCCAAATAATGGCAAAAGCTCAGAAAGGTAATATTGGAGACAAAAGATAAGAACATGAAAATGGCAACTGAGATCTCCGCCCCTCTCGAAGAGCCCAGCAAGCTACCGAGAGTATCGAGCCTGCGTGGCAGAGCCCGACAAGCTACCCGTGCATATTGGATATGCCAAAAACAGTAACAATGGCACTAGATTGAGGAAAAGGGTGAAGGGGATTCTTTGGGGCTTTCTTTACCAGCTACGGTTTTGTACCTTTTCTGCCTAAAGAAAAAAAGACCCCAAGATAGTGCACCAAACACGATTGGTTGGGCGAGCCCTATGAAGAGATGGAGAGGTATCAGCAAGCTCATTTAGAAAACTATTGCAATCACTGTGTCAAAAAATGGAGGTTGACACAAGGATGCCCATCAAAATAATGGGATGTGATCAGACGACTGATCTACGTTGAAGGGAGCGTCAACTAGATTTCTTGATTAGAAAGCAGAGTAGGCGGAGAAGAAGTCAGGAGTGACGGAGACTGGGGCTGGGGGTATTGGCAGGAGGCATTTACTCCGTATTACCACGAAGATGATTTCATGGAGAGCCGACGGCTTTGATGAAGGCGAGATCAAGAAGTCAACTTCATTGATTATGGCTGCGATGGTTTTAACACGCGGAGGAGGAGACACTGCATGTGTGCGTTTGCAGGGAAGGCTGCCACCGTGCAGTATGGGGGATGAGAATGGGACTGGAGGATGGTGTGTTACATGAAGAGAGTCAGAAGGGCAAGGGCAAATACTGGATAGGCAATAACATATCTGGGAAATGGTAGTAATAAGCGTGGGCGAAACGTTGACTCTAGATTACAGAAGAAAGAAATGCCCAGGAAAGACTAAAATGGAAATGAAAAACAAGACGAGGAGGCTTGGAAGGGGCAATGTTAGTTTCATAGGGTGGTTTCAAGAAAAAAATGCCCAGTTCATAATTTGAAAATATACTTATTTGAAAATATACTTATATTTTAATAAGATTCATAGAAGAAAATAATATAGAAAGTAGATCCAAAGATACAAAATGAAAACCAGGACCTATAATAAAATTAGAGCCCATAGCAACTGAGTATTCATTATTTAATAATAAAATTTATAAAATAATGAAAATTAAAAGACTGGAGAAAACAATAAAGTATTTTGAGAAAATTTCTAGCTGTGATGGTGGCAAATTTCTGAACAAAAACCTTAACTAGTCTGTCTAGAATACTTAGCAAATGCAGGTGAAATTATGCCAAAATAACAAAAGCTTATCAGAATATTCTAGAACCATCCAAAGAAAAGTTACAGGTCATACACATACATTAGAAATTGAAAACATTGAGATTTCGCAGTAGCAGTACTGAATGCCTGACGACCACAGTTATGCCTTCAAAATTCTAAAAGATAATAAGTTTCATCTATATCTATTGTTGCTGAGCCACATCTGGTGGTGCTCAGGGTTACTCCTGGCTCTGCACACAGGGACCACTCCTGGTGCTCTTGGGAGACCAGATGGGGTGCCAGGCTTCAAACCTGAGTCTGTCACTTACAAACAAGGCAAATGCACTACCTACCATTTTATTGTGCTAGTCCCAAATTCTGTACTTCAATTAAAGGCTGACTCAGGTAGAGGCAGAATCGACCCACTGAAGTTGCATCAAAAGCTTTCAGAAGCTGTACCTTTGCAGCATTTGAAAGGAAGTGTATGTTTCATCAACACATAAAAGTATAAGCCAAAATAGAATAGGAAGTATACAAGTTATCTGAGCCAAGGAGGGACTAGATTGGGGGCTGGAGAGATAGTGCAGGTGGCATTTACCTTGCACACGGCCAACTTGGGTTCAATCCCTGGCATCCCATATGGTGCCCAAGTCTTCCAGGAGTGATTTCTGAGTGCAGAAGCAGGAGACATCTTGGGTGTGGTGCTACTAGGTGTGGCCCCCAAACAAAAAGAAGACAGGAAGGGAGGGGGGAGGGAGAAACAGAGAAAGAAAGGAAGAAAGGGAGGGAGGGAGGGAGGAAGGAAGGAAGGAAGGAAGGAAGGAAGGAAGGAAGGAAGGAAGGAAGGAAGGAAGGAAGGAAGGAAGGAAGGAAGGAAGGAAGGAAGGAAGGAAGGAAGGAAGGAAGGAAGGAAGGAAGGAAGGGGAGCATGCCCAGATCCTTAGGGAAGTTATTAAACATTCTGCACTTTGCCTCCTTACAAATTTCATTCTTTTTTACTGAACGACATGTCCCTCGAGGGCGGAGCGACCTAAAATGGCCTTTGCATTTCTAGCATCCAGGCTTATATTCAATAAATATTGAATGAAGAAATGATGGAGCAATTATCATTCATTATTCATAAAAATGCATCTGATCAAGGAGCTTATTAATTTACTCAGTGTTAACAAGAACAAATTAATAAGACACTATATGCCTCTATAGCTCCCCTTTATTAAGTTCTTATTAGAGACACCAAGCGACACGCATAATTCATACTCGGAAATCACAGCGCAGGATCGAACCCACACATCAAGACTCTTCCATCTGAAGAGGAAGAAGAGGCTAAAGCTCACCAATATTTAAGGGCTAATTAGACCATCCCATTTTAGAAAGAAACATTTTCTGGCAGCTAAAAGGACCCCGTGGACTCCAATTGTATGAGAAGACAAGGCAGTATATTCTTTTAAAATTGTGGGAGAAAAATAACACCTTTCTTCCCTCGATGAGAGTTTATCTGACAAAACTAATCCTGGAGTGAGTTTTATGACCACATTATAAACCTCTGTAAAGTAAAGAATGTAATAGAAATGCTGACAGAGCCCTCCTTACTATGGGTTTAGAAGGTACAGCTATAAAACAGAAGTAATTTCTGGAATTTGGAAATTATGCATGACTGTAAAGACAAACATATTTGCCATAAATTGAATCCCACACCTGCACGGGGATATATCGGCTCCCACTTAATTCAAGGTCAGCGATAACTTTAAAACAAATTCTATTAAACTCTCATCAAGCTGTTCAAGGGAAAATTAAAGGGAGGGGGGAAACAACAACAAAACTCTCTGCAGAACACTAAATCATACAAAATTTCAAATAAACTTAAATTCAGCAAAAACAAACTGGAAATAAGCCCTCCCTTTAGGGTGTTTCTTGAAAAAACAAAAAACAAAAAACAGCAAGAGCTTCCACTACCTGGAGAACAAAACACAAAACCAGCAAGAACTTGTGGATGTGTTACAAATAAAGTAAACATCAGTCTGATTACAAAGAAAATGAAAGTGAATTGAGTAATCACTAATTAAAACAGCATTTTAACATCTAAGGTCATCTTCATGGGACTTAACTGTCATTTATGAGTAGGAACCAATTTCAAGAGTCAGTCTCTCTTCCTCTCTCTCCCTCCCTCCCTCTCTCCCTCCTCTCTCTTTCTCTCTCTCTCTCTCCCGCCCCCATCTCCTACTCCCCCCTCATCGACTTTCTGTCTGTTATGGGGACATACAAAACTGTGTTCAGGACTTACAAGACCAGATCTGGAATTGGGGATCAAACTATTGATTGGCTATATTCAAAGCAGATGCCTCAGCCACTGTGCCAGCTCTTCACCCAACTCATTTTGTCCACTGTGACTACTATTTTGGCTTTTCGGTCTTACCCAGACACAACGACTATGTATCCCCATGTAAACTATTATGACATTGTATCTCCTCCTTTTGCTTGGTGTCATGCTCCAAACCAAAGATCACCTTTGTGATCTTTGTGATCACCTTTGTGATCTTTGTGATCACCTTTGTGATCTTCTGTCCATGTCTAACCTCACACAGCCATGTCCCTGGAATGGGACAGCATCCTGAACTCTATTGGAAAGGTCTTAGGGTGTACAAGATAGACACGTGTACTCAAATCCTGTTTTGGCATATAAATGAGAGTAGAAACTGGATTTATCTACTAAGTCTCACTTATTTCATCTATAACATGGCGAGATAATAAAATTCCCTATGAATAGAAATGATCAGATGTCCCTTTTGTAGGGCAATTTTCCTTTGGTTTCAATACAAGGTATCACTGTCACTGTCACTGTCGTCCTGTTGCACATAGATTTCCTCGAGCGGGCACCAGTAAGGGTACAGATACATTAATTCAATTCTTAACTATTTAATAATTAGTCAATTTAGAATTAGTCTGGTCTCCCTAGATGACAAATCTGTCTGATAAACTTGGTGACTAATACCAGAAACATAACCGAGAGCTTCTCTAACTTTGATAATATTTTTTTAAACGTATATTATTTTGCAGGCAGAGACTCTCTTGCCCACACACCTGGCTGTCTTTCCCAGGGAACCTCAGAGGGGATGGGCTCCAGCTTCCCTCCCTGCCCCAAGTAGAGCTCCCGGTGGTCGAAGACCACTGGAACCTAGCCACAGCCATGCTTGAGGCCCCTCTCCACATATTTGGACAAGTCTCACGCATGAAGCTACCGGCAGAGGAACTCAGGTGTGTGTAATCCCATCAACAGCCAATATCCAGAGACTTAAAAGCAAGCTCCCAGAAGAGTGTGGCATCTCCCAAACTGGGAGAGGGACAAGAGGCAAACCAGCATCTCATATCCCCAGGGTCATCTCTTGAATGCATGTCTTAGATGCATTCCACACAAGCTTCCATTCTCTGTCTCTCTGCCTACAAGATACTTCTGCGTTGATCTTTATTTTAATCTTGGGCTCTCATAATATCTGGCACTTCACAGGTACCAACAAATATTTGTTGCATAGATGAAAGAATGCATGGAAAGACATATTGAGTCAGTACATCATTTTCTAGCGAGGGAAGAGAATAGACAGATTGGAAAATGTGTTGCATAGGAAGAGAATGGATTGGAAAATGTGTGGCATAGAAACAGGGTGATTTGAGTTTTTTTTAACCTCTCACATTTTGTTATAAAACTAGGGTCTTCTTCTGTGGGGAGGGGGTGGTTCAAGCCATAGCCAGCAGAAATCAGGACTTACTCCTAGCGGTACCTATGGTCCCAGTGGCACCTATGGTCCTGTGGGTATGAGTCTCTTTGAATGTTGATGGAGCAAAGCTAGTACCCAGAAAAAGACTGTTAACAGAGATGAGACTTCATTAACTGAAAGAATGGGTTCACCCAGGGCCCAAACCTGTTGCATCCTCCATGGTCACTGTCACTGTCACTGTCATCCCGTTGCTCATCGATTTGCTCGAGTGGGCACCAGTAACGTCTCCATTTTGAGACTTGTTGTTACTGTTTTTGGCATGTCCAATATGCCACGGGGAGCTTGCCAGGCTCTGCCATTCGGGTGAGATACTCTCGGTAGCTTGCCGGGCTCTCTGAGAGGGGCAGAGGAATCGAACTCAGGTAGGCTGCATGCAAGGCAAACGCCCTACCACTGTGCTATCGCTCCAGGCCCCCTCCAGGGTCAAGTGAGGAAAAGGGTAGACACTCAGGAAGCAGGTATGTTTCTACTTTAGATTTGGCAGTTGATGTTTATATCCCAATTGCCCGGATCTGAAGTTAGTAAACTCTAATAAGGATCGTGGGATCCTTATTAGAGTTAAAAGAAAAAAAAATAAAACAAACTCAAACTGAGTTGAAGTTTAAGTATAAACTGGCAGGAGTTTAAGCGTGTCAGGAGCCAATAAAAATGAGTGGGCTGAAACTGAAATTTCATTAGTTTTATAGAAATCTCTTTCCCTGCCTGAAATTAAATCTGGGTTCCCTGTCTCCTGCGCTCCGTGAACTTGGGTAACTCAGCGGCTTCTCGGCAACTTGGGAGACGGAGACAAGTATGATCTGTTTCGTGAGTTTTATAGATAACGAGATAAAAATACCCCACGCAAAACAGGACTGGAAAAGATCATAGACAGTTCAGAGAAAATAATTCAGGGAAAGATAATTCACTGGAAGCACTCCGTGACTTCTCTGTAAGTACTAATTATTAAAGAGCTCCTAGAACATATCAAAACACAATCCATGCTACTTTCTCCTCCTGCTTAAAAAAAAAAGTCATTGGGGCTGGAGCGTTAGCACAGCGGGTAGGGTGTTTGCCTTGCACGCAGCCAACCCAGGTTCGATTCCCAGCATCCCATATGGTCCCTCGAGCATCACCAGGGGTGATTCCTGAGTGCAGAGCCAGGAGTAACCCTGAGCATCGCCGGGTGTGACCCCCCCCAAAAAAAAAGTCATTGAAGGAGATCAAATTACACTTCATTTGAAAGCCAAGGGACATTAGATTCAGTTCTTTTTTTTCTTGCTTCCTTCTCCTTGCACTTCTTCCTAAGGATTCCTCTCTTCCTTTTCTATTGCTGAAACTATGTGGTGACCGGAAAACCCTAAGTAAATGCTCTAGCGTGTCCTCCCCGGTCATAAATTGTGTTGTTTCTATCTTAAAGGCAGCCCTTTTTGCACATGTTTCTGCTATTATTTGCTCTTTAGAAAAATACTGTGGCCCCTGAGCATCACTGGCAGTGGCCCCAAAACCATTTCAAAAATGGGAAAAGGTCTTATAACCAGTGGTGGACCTGGGGAATTTCTCTAATTTTTGTTGTTGTTTGGTGTGAGGGGGGCTGGGGGGTAGGGGGGTCACACACTCAACAGTGTCTGGGCCACAGTCTTGACTCTGCACCCTGGAATCACTCCTGGTGGGGTCAGGGGGACGCTCAAGGGTCCCAGGAATTGAACACACATTGCTCGTATATAAGGCAAATGCTCTACCTACTGTACCCTCACTGGGTACCACGGGAGAATTTATATCACACCGGACATGGTTTTCTTTTGTGGCTGTGACCTTCATCGAATGAACTTCCAGAATGAACATCGAGTGGGCTTCCAGAAACCCCAGATGAGTGAATGGCTCATCTTGAGAGGAGACAGTTGGCTAGAAAGGGTGACTGGGGCTATTAGCACACACTGCTACGCTGTAAGAGATGAAACGATGCCTACCAGGCATTCTCTATCCGGAAAAGTTCATTTTGATACATCTGTCACCAAGCCAACTGCAAACGTTAAAAGCTGAAAAAGATACTGTTCCCCCACTTTCTGCAGGGGCATATTCTTCAGTGATGCAGGAAACATTTAACATGGTCATTCTCTGGGTTTCTTCATGTTTGCTAAATCATTTATTCTCATGCTGATAATCTTGCCCCAAGCAACCCACTTTTTGGGTAAAGTACTAAAGTGACTTGGGTTGGGACCAAGCCTTCCTTCTCCTTCTACTTCTTCTCCTTCTACTTCTTGTAGTAATTAGTAAGCTCTTTGGTAAGAAATTATTGGGTTACTTGCTTATTACCAAAGCTAATTCAGAATTCTAAGTATTTGCTTCAGAATATTTCTATCCACCAATATCCTTAATCTGGTACAACTAGAAGACCTCAAAGAAAATTTGTGGAAATTAAAAAAAAAAATTTTAAATTTTAAATGTATCCCCTTGCTCATCAATTTGTTCGATCAGGCACCAGTAACGTCTCTCATTGAGAGACTTATCCGCTGTGCTATCGCTCCAGCCCTGGAGCCCTGTGCGATAGCACAGCAGGTAGGGTGTTTGCCTTACACATGGCTGACCCAGGTTTGATTCCTTCATCCCTCTCAGAGAGCCTGGCAAGCTACCGAGAGTATCCCGCCTGCACAGCCGAGCCTGGCAAGCTACCCGTGGCATATTTGATATACCAAAAACAGTAACAACAAGTCTCACAATGGAGATGTTACTGATGCCACTAGAGCAAATCGATGAACAACAGGATGACAGTGATGCAGTAATATATATATATATATATATATATATATGTATATACACACACATATACACACATATTTGTGTGTGTGTTTTGGCTCTTGGGGACTATGATTCCAATATATGTGTGTGTTATAAGCAAGGCATGGACAGAGAAATATGAAAGTGACTAATATTACTAGGAATAGAAAGATGCCACCCTATACAGATTCTAGATAGTTTTCTTGAGTAAATATCAGGTGGTGGATTTAAGAAAATAGGGACAAGGTCAGCGGTCATGCCTCGTGTGGGCCCCCCAGGTTCAATTCCCGACATCACACGGTCCCCAGACTCTGGCAGGGCACAGCTCTGTGTGGCCCCAACGGCCCAGCACAGCTAGGGTGATCTGGCCACTCCCGGGACTGTGAGGCTGGGGTCACACTACACCCTCAAGCCCTTGCACTGAAACCCAGGAATGCAGAGCACCAGTTTGGGAGGGAGTGCAGAGAAACAAATTAGCCTGAAGGGTTGGAAAATCTAGTTCTTGTAAAATTCAGAGGAACGCTCTGGAAATATTTGCTCTAGAGGTTTCATGCCATTAGACATGGAGGCAAATCACAGTGAAATCCACTGAAACTCAAGATAGCCCCTAGTGTCCACGGCAGGGAACCCGGGCAGAGATTTCTCTCTCTCTCTCCTTCTCTCTCTCCTTCTCTCTCTCCTTCTCTTTCTCCTTCTCTCTCCCTCTGTCTCTCCTCTTTCTCTCTCCTTTCTCTCTCTCTTCTTTCTCTCTCTCCTCCCTCTCTCTCCTCTCTCTCCTTCTCTCTCTCTTCTCTCTCCTTCTCTCTACCTCTCTCTCCCTCTCTCTCTTCTCTCTCCCTCTCCCTCCTTCTCTCTCTCTCCTTCTCTCTCTCATCCCTCTCTCATTATCTCTCCCTCTGTCTTACTCCTCTTTCTCTCTCCTCTCTCTCCTCCCTCTTTTTTTCTTTCTCCTCTCCTCTCTCTTGCCTTCTCTCTCTCCTTCTCTCTCTCCTTCTCTCTCATCCTCTCTCTCCTTCTCTCTCCTCCTCTCTCTCCTCCTCCTCTCTCTCCCTCTCTCTCCTTCTGTCTCTCCCTCTCTCTCTCCTCTCTCCCTCTCTCTCCTTCTGTCTCTCCCTCTCTCTCTCCTCTCTCCCTCTCTCTCCCTCTCTCTCTCCCTCTCTCTCTCCCTCCCTCTCTCTCTCCCTTCCTTTCTCTCTCTCTCTTTCTCTCTCTCCCTCTCTCCCACCCCCTCTCCCCTCTTTTCAAAGCAGCTGTAGGGTGCTGTTCACCAGAATTATACTTTGACACTCAGTGTGGGATTTGACATCACAGGCTGAAAGTAAATCGATGGTGTCTGGTCCATTCCTTGATTTAACGAGAAAAACCATCAAGCTGGAAGAAAGAGAAGAACAGCCTTATTGATACGCTCAGGGGGCGACTGAAACCGGCTCAGTCTGAGCAATCCGGGAACTCGGGCCCGTGCCAGAGGGGCCGCTGCAGAGTTTGGGATGGGGAGGAAAAGGCCTAAGCAAATCCTGCAGGGGGCAGAGTTGAGCAGGTGACAGGCTCACCTGGAGTGCTCCCCTTCGGCCAGGGGATGCCTTTCTATCAGATCCAGGCCGGTATCCGGCTCCGAGAGAATATGCAGAGGATGAGAAGGTGGGACCTGAGTGAGGAGACTCAAATTCAAAGGGCCTTGAAATGAAACTTTTCAATGCCAGAAATGAAACTTTTCGGAAGAGGCATGCACATAGGAATAAATGGGGGCCGGGGGGGGGGGCGCAAAGCGTGGAGCTGGGGGTGTGGCAGAATATAATCCTATAAAGAACTTCGCTAAGAGGCTCAGGTACGCAATGGAAACCAAAGTACCAGAACCATTATAGAAAGTGGAATTTACATACACATAGAACAAGATAAAGGATCGAAAGGGGACAGACCTGCAATACCCCATTTATGTATGTATTGACTGTGGCTTTTTGGGTCACACCCCCGGCAATGCTAGGGGGTTCTACCTGGCTCTGCACTCAGGAATTATTCCTGGCGGTGCTTGGGGGACCATATGGGATGCCGGGCATAGAATCCTATTTGGCCACGTGCAAAGCAAGCACCCCACCTGCTATCCTACCACTCCAGCCCCTGAGCCACATTTATTGACCATGGAAGCTTATTAGTCATTTCTGAAACTGAAGGGATGAGACTCCAAGAACCCATGGGGCAAAAGTGGTAGGAAGTCACATCACAGAGTCCAGCCAATGAGAGCTGGAAGGCTACTGACAACACCACCACATAAATCCTGGGGGAGCACTAGCCATGAAGGGGATGCATGGCTAGATGAATAAGAACAACAGAAAACATGGAACAGACCACAATTGAACTTCATCTGGAAATGAATTTATTTTGTCTTGTTGAACTCTGGGGATGGAGGGAAGGAAGGGAGGAAGGGAGGAAGGGAGGGAGGGAGGAAGGGAAGGAGGGAGGAAGGAAGGGAGGTAGGAAAGGATGAAGGGAGGGAGAGAGGGAGGGAGGGATGGAAAAAGGGAGGGAGGAAGGGAGGGAGAGAGGGAGGAAATAAGGGAGGGAGGGAGGGAGAGAGGGAGGAAAGGACAAAGGGAGGGAGGGAGGGAAAAAGGGAGGGAGAAAGGGAGGAAAGGAAGAAAGAAGGGAGGGAGGGAGGGAAGGAGAGAAGGGAGGAAGAAAGGAAAGGAAGGAAGGAAGGAAGGAAGGAAGGAAGGAAGGAAGGAAGGAAGGAAGGAAGGAAGGAAGGAAAGAAGGAAGGAAGGAAGGAAGGAAGGAAGGAAGGAAGGAAGGAAGGAAGGAAGGAAGGAAGGAAGGAAGGAAGGAAGGAAGGAAGGGAGGAAAACACTGTTTGTTTCTCCCTGGGAGCCATACCAGGCAGTGCTTAGAAACTTCTTCCAGGTGAATGTTCAGCCTTTGCTCCCAGGAGGGAGCTGGAGGTTGAACTGAGGGCTCCAGTTTTCTCAGCCATATCCTGAGCCCTCTTGTTCTGCTTTTAAAATAAATGCATCCTGAGGCCAAAGAGATAATACAGCGGGTAGAGCACTTCCTTGCATGTGACCAAACCAGGTTTGATCCTGGCATCCCACGTGGTCCCCCGGACCCTGATAAGGAGCCAGCAGTAAACCCTGAGCTGCACTAAGTGTGGGCCCCTCCCAACAGAAAGCAAAATTTTTTAAAAAGGTGTCTATTTTTTTCTTGGGATTCCTTCCAAACAGGTTTTACGCAGGACCAGTAAAAATTTGTCTATCCAGAAATAACTGTTTTCTCCCATCTCACACATATCTCTTCCTAAAATCACTACTTAAAAACCAATGCTTTCCATTTTTTTTTTCTAAAACATCCAGCAGCCAAATATCCCAAGAACAAACCTATGAAACAAAAGAGACTAATTGCTGGTTTATCTTTTGCATGAGAAGTTGTTGAATAGACCCAGAGTAAACAAAGAGGATTACAGTGAGAAGAAAGTCATCTTCAAAATGGAAATTATTGGAATGGTGGATATAATTGAAGGGCTAAAAATTTTAAGTGGATAAAAATTACTTTTCACATAGAAAAACAAGACAGCTCTTGATAATAGTGGCTTTCATTTCAAAGTATAGCATTACTCCAATTCTCCAGCAAGGGCCTCGTGAACAAGCTAGCATTATGTTATAGAATGAAAGCAGAAGCTAAAGCTCAAAGGACATACATGAATAGAAAATAAAAAGAAAATGAAAAGTACACTATACATTTATAATCATATGCATATATAAAACACACATATATAACATATAAAACATACATATTATATAAAATTCACATATATTTGTATATGAATTTATAATATATATGAATATACATTATATAATTATGTATAATCTATCTAATGAATATATGCACTATGTATTTTGCAAAAATGGCATAATGAATATGTGAGTACATTATATATTTATATATACAAATATATGTTCATATATGTTATATACATATATATGTTTTTAGGCCACATTTAACATTTCTCAGGACTTACTCCTGGCTCTGTGCTCATGGATTAAACCTGCCAAGTCTCAGGGGACTATACAGCATGCTGGGGATCAAATCCAGGCAGGCTGTCTGCATAAAAAGTATCTTCCAGGCTGTATTATTTCTCCCACCCTTTTTCCTATCCATTTTCTATAAATATACATATCAGTAGGTCAGCACGTGGGTCATGGGAGTCAAATATCACAAAAAAGGTTTGCGGGGTAAAATCAACTCTAATAATTCTTCCCGGGGCTTCAATACAGCTTTATTTTTGTTACTACTTGCTTGACCTCAAAAGAAACTGCAATAAAGCCATCCTTAGATGAAGGAGGAAGGATGTTATTATTAAGTGTTATTATTAAGGTGGGTTTCAGGGAGATGTGCAGAAATGCACAACAAAGGTAGCAAAGTTCAACTCACGGAAACAGTCATGCACTTACAGCTCTGCATTCACAGGTCCAGCCGCATTTCCCTGCTTGCAGAGATGCTACCTATCCCAAAAGCTAATCCATTTGTCAGAGCTCCCTAATTAAGAAGAACGGAGCTTCTCTCCTGTGTTCGTTTAACAGACAGATAACATTTGTGCCAAAAGGACATGACAGTGATATAAAAATTAGAAAATGAACAGGAGCTGAATAAATAAAACTTGAAGCAAAATCTTTGCCGGTGCCAAGAATGGAATAGGTGAGACGCGGATGGATATTTCAGGATTGAGTGTGGAGTGGTAAATCATAGCGCACTGGTGGAACACGAGAGCTGATCCTTTAAAAAATATAACTATGAAATATTGGGGGGAGAGACTAATGTTCTATTTCACTGTGACTGACACGGTGAGTCTAATAAAGCAACTGATTTAATGAAAACTCTGCTCACCTTTTATTTTATTATTTTTTTTTGCTTTTTGGGTCACACCTGGAGATGCACAGGGGTTACTCCTGGCTCTGCACTCAGGAATTACCCCTGGCGGTGCTCAGGGGACCATATGGGATGCTGGGAATCGAACCCGGGTCGGCCGCGTGCAAGGCAAACGCCCTACCCGCTGTGCTATCGCTCCAGCCCCTCTGCTCACCTTTTAAAGGGAGGTGTTTACACTGGTTCTCTCTACCCAGAACTTCTATTCCCCCCCAGCCCCGCCCCCACCTCCAAGGAGTTTTTGATCTTAATTCAAGCTAAAATCCATTTCTTTCATCGAAGTGGGCAGTGGGAAAGTCAGCCGTCATCCCTTTGCGGAAGGCCAACCAGACACGTGATCCAGGAGCAAAAGTGAAGCAAGTGTCATTGACAAGCGACATTGCTTGCAGTATTCAGAAACATCACTTTGTCCTATTTAGTGCCACCTTTCCCGGAGCACAGATGTGCTTTCCTAAACCCGACATGGGGTGTGCGTCCTATCATTTCTTTCTAGACCTCACCAGTGGGAAAAGATAGAGCAGCGGATTCTGGGTGTGGTCCTTTCCATATTCTGGATGGGATGCTTGGTTACCCACACATCTAGCCTGAGCTCCCATCTTTGCAGTTGCTAAGAAATGCAGTTCCATTCTCTTTGACTTCCAGTTCTCCTGATAATCAATTGGACCGGGGTGAGGCAAAGAAAGGAAGTGTATAAGCATTGCGTTTGATGCTCACAACGTCCTCCCTGCTGGCCATATTTTTTTCCTGTCTGGACTCACTTGCTGCATCCCTCCCTGCCTTCTTCTTCCATCTTCCACTGTCTCTCTTATTTGGTCCACAGAATTCTCTCTCTCTCTCTCTCTCTCTCTCTCTCTCTCTCTCTCTCTCTCTCTCTCTCTCTCTGCTTTTTGGGTCACACCCCACGATGCACAGGGATTAGTCCTGGCTCTATACTCAGGAATTACTCCTGGCAGTGCTCAGGGTACCATATCAGATGCTGGGAATCAAACCCGGGTCAGCCGTATGCCAGGCAAATGCCCTAACCGCTGTGCTATCGCTCCAGCCCCAGCTTTCTCTATCTTATGGTTCACCGGTCAATCCTTGATTTCCTTGATTGCTTTCCCATGAAGTAATTGCCATTCAAAAATTCCAAAAAAATGTTGCTTCCATTTTGTGAACCAGCTGATTTTTTTTTTTGAAAAATTGAGAGATTGAGGCTCACCGCAAGAGTTTACAATGTTTACCCTGAGTCTTCAAGCAGTCATGGGCAGTCTCACACTAAGAATCCTGTTTTAATTTCCATCCATGTGTTGCTGGGGCAACAGTTAAGTAAGTTTCTAATTGGTTTTGGAGCAGTTGTCGGTCTTTACGATATTATATCCCCCATCAAATCATTCAGTATTAAACCTTCAACATACCATGCCTCAGTGAAAGTCTTCAACTCTTTCCAACTAATTACTTAAGCACTTATTTTTAAATCCCTCAATAAAACTGCAAAGAGAGGCTGATGGTAGAAAGGACATAACAGAACTGGATTTGGGAAACGCTGTTCTAAACAGACTGGCCTGCTACTACCTTAAAAATTGTGATTTCAAGTTTACTGTAACACCACTACATACCTCCAGCTTCTCAGCATATTGCCTCCTCAGATAAAATGTCATCGTATCATCAATGTAGTTCTATATATATTTTTTTGCTTTTTTGGGTCACACCCGGCGATGCACAGGGGTTACTCCTGGTTCTACATTCAGGAATTACTCCTGGCAGTGCTCAGGGGACTATATGGGATGCTGGGATTCGAACCCGGGTCGGCCTCGTGCAAGGCAAACGCCCTACCCGCTGTGCTATCGCTCCAGCCCCTGTAGTTCTATATTTTTAATGCTGGGATCTGCTCTTTCAGTGTCCAGCTGGTTATCCCATAGACTCTTCTAAAATACTTGGCAGTCTTCAATATACATCTTTGCTGAACACTATTTGTTTCCTGTATTCCTATTTTGCCCAGTGTTTTCAAAATAAGTGAATGAATCCAAGAGTGTTTTCTTTAGGAAGCCAGTTTGCTAGTCATCCTATTGTTATTCTGTTGTATTGTTATGCCATTGTACTTTCTCACCTTCCCAAGACTTGCCTCCTTTAATTGAATGGAGATCTTTGGTATTTACTTTAAAGGGAAAATACAGAGACGAAAAACATAAAAGAAGATACAGAGCCAACCACAGTATTTTCTTATGAATATAACTCCTTATCTGAAACTACTGCTAAGCTTTTGTGGAATGTTGTAAAGATTTTATTTGTATTCTAAATTTTTTTTTTAACATTAGGATGAGGAAAAAAGAAAAAAAACATATATGAACAATAAGATGCAACAAAGAATTGAGAGTCTAGAAAGGCTCCTAACAGATCATTCTCAAACTGCTTGAGCCGCTATTGTTGAGGGGAGAAAAAAAAAAAAGGCAACTTCATGAGGATAATATTTAACAGACTTCAGGGAGTTGTATTACTTTCAGAAAGCCAAATGAGTTCTAGGGCAACTTTACTGAGACCAGCTTTTATCCAAGATTCTTTTCAGTGCAGTGATCCTTTCACAAAGGTAGCAATTTAAAATGACTCAGGTATTAGGTTCACATGCTCCGGACAGACAAATGAGCTTGAAAATGTCTAATAATGTGACTTTTTTGAGAGCTGCAAGTACCCTCATCTCAGGAAACAGCCTTCCTGTTTCACTATCTTGAGTTCTTTATCCTCTTGACATCTACAGAAATCCTTGAGAGCCTGCCGCCTGGGCGTAATGGGGAGTTTATATAACATCATCAAACTCTGATCAACTTGTTCGGGCCGCTTTTGCGTAGGGTTGTAATAAAGCATTGCTCCAGCTTATATTCCGAATCGGCCAAGTTTCATTTGTTTTACCTCCATCTTCCAGACATGAGTGACTGAGCGTGAAAACAATCCTCCAAATTCAAATATAGAGATTACACCAAAAACTAATCAAATATTGTAAGCGTCTTTACAATGCGCTACTACATAAATGCTTCCTGCTATGCATATGCATGCCAGGCTTCTCATGTCTGGCGATAAAAAATTCTGCTTACAGAGAAAATCAGTAACTACCTGCTTTCCATTGTAGTAACATATAAAACCATTCATCCCATAAACTATGCCTTAAACAGCATTATCCTAAGGAAAATAAATTCAAACATCACGGCCTTTGGAGCTACCAGGCTGGCTTTGTTTTGCTCTTAAAACGAGACAAAACAATTATTTCTAAACGGGCACCGTGAATGTTGCATTTCCAAAGTTTATTTTACTTCCAGCCCCTTTATGAGAGAAGGCCCAAATAATAATTTCTGGATTTAGTATCTGTATCTTCAGTGATGTGGTGAGCTGGTGGGTGAAACATTCAACTATAGACACATTCAATTATAAGCCATCCCACGTGTGTGAAGATTCCCACTCTCCCAGTTCCTTTCTCTGAGATTCTGGGATGGAATGTCACCACTCTGCCTTACTTTCCAAATCTGTCAAACAGAGAATTTCATGCCAATCTTCTGCCAATGTGATAAGGTTGCTGTGAGTTATTCATTCAATTTCCTAGTTACTGTATTAAGGCTTGTATCTGAGCTCCAATAAATGGCCCATGTGTGTCTGCTAGTGTTTTAACTTTCTTAAATGTTTGTAGTTTACCTCTGCTTTTTCCTGCTGAAGTGCTATGTTGATGCTGATATGACTTAGGACAAGTATTCTGATGAATCTATGAGAAAGTCTCAGAACTATGTATATTAATTTATCTCAAAATCGTACAAGCACAAAATGCTAGAATATATATGCATACACTACAGATATCTCTTGTATAATTCTCTCTGGTGTTTAAGACCTCTGTTGCCATAATCATCATAAATAGTAATACATTAATATATCTGCATATTTACTAACAAACAGGTCCTCAACATTTTCTTGGATTATAAATTAATCGCTTATTTTTATCTTTAGACTGTCAACATCTGCAGAGACCTTATAGTTTCTCCCAACTTGCGATTCAACTTTTGCTATTTTTTCCTCATGCTTGGTTAGTTTCTTATTCTCCATTACCTGATAAGTCTGACATGCCCTATTTAAAATTATGCAGGGATTTCCATATTTGCCGGATGCATGATATAAAGCTAAAGTACAAAAATGCCATGTCAGTTGCTCCCGCCAAAATAGCATTCTCTTCATTGAAAAGGATATTTCCTTTCAATATTTGGAAAAACATTTACTCCAGAAATTCTAAGAGTGCTTCAAGGAGATCAAAGAAGAGCTTCAAGGCCTGCTCTTCTTGATAGAGTTTTTGTGGTGCTGTACCGAAAAACAGCCTCCCCTGACTCCTCCTGCTATTAAAAAATATAAAGTTTTAGTGATTTGATCATGCTGGGTGAAGTGTGGGCCACATAAAAATAAATGAACTAAAAGGCAAGGAAATAGTCGACTTTCTTTCAAACAAATAGTATTTCACAGCAAGGGAGCAGTGAAGGGTCAAAGCAACCCAACGGGAGAACGGAGCCACGAAACTGAGTTTGTATCTGTGATGGCATTGAAGGGAGGGACACTGGGGGCCTCGGGTGGGAAGGTGGGGAAACTGGTGATGGAAGTGATGATGGAATTATATATGCAGGGAATCATCAATATTATAAAATCACAACTATTACAAATCAAGAAAATGATACCCACAAAATAAATGATTTTTCTAGCGCATCTATTTCTTTGATTTGTGTGTCTCTGTGTGTGTGTGTATATACACACTTATATATATGTGTGTGTGTATGCATGTATGTATTGCTTTGGGGACATGTCTGGCAGTGCTCAGGGCTTCTCCTGGCTTTGTACTCACCAATCACTCTTGGCGATCTTGGGGGAGCCTTATGGGATGCTGGGAATTGAACCAGAGCTAGCCATGTGCAAGGCGAATCCCCTACTTGCTGTACTATCATTCCAGCCCCATTTTTCTATATTTGAAAGCTCGTCTTAATAGAAAAAGGGATAAGCATCTGATAACTCATTTATCAACCATTCATTATAACTTTGCCTGTGAACACGATGCAGTGTCAAATGCTGTTTTATTTGAAAAATCGGTCTCAGCTATAACCTTAAAGAAATGTCCATACTAATTTTACTTATAGTATCAAAAGAATGACCTACCCAACAACAGGAGGATCTAAACAAACTATGCTGAATTCACATAATAACTGAATAGGAGGATGCCAATAGTCTATTGAATAAACATCTTTTGCAATTTTCCTAACTGTTATAGCCCAGCCACAATCCTTAGGACAGTGGGTAAGATGCTTGCCTTGCATATGGCCAACCTGGGTTCAATACTCAGCACCCCTCAGGCCTCCTGAGCATTGCTAGGCATGAACCCTGAGTACAGAGCTAGAAGTAAGTCCTGAGCTTTATTTGGTGTGGCCCCAAAAGAAAAGACAAAAAAAATCTCTCTATATATACATATACATGTATATATATGTGTGTGTGTGTTTGTATGTATATATATATATATACATACACATATATATCACTGTATCACTGTCATCCTGTTGCTCATCGATTTGCTTGAGCAGGCACCAGTAATGTCTCATTTGTCCCTGTCATGTTAAGGGCCAGGGGAATGAAGCCCATTATTGTTACTGTTTTTGGCATATCGAATACACCACGGATAGCTTGCCAGGCTCTGCCATGTGAGATTATACATATAGATAGATAGATAGATAGATAGATAGATAGATAGATAGATAGATAGAAACACACACATATATATACACACAGATATGTATACACACATATATAAGGAAGTTCATATATACCTATATGCCCCTTGGAGTATAGTTTTAAATGTAGACAAAGACACACTTTAATACATTATCAAAGCATCTATGTAGAGAAATTGATGATCAAGTCAGCAGAGAACTGACGGCCAAGAAGGTGAATTTGCTTCAAGTTTAACAATTGTTAAGTTTGGGTTCAATTCCTCCCATGTCTACTTTCATGGGGGCTGTACTTGTCCCTGTTTGTAGAAAATTAAGTTAAACATATATTGTTAATGGGAAAAAGCAAACTATATGAAAATCCATCCATTTTCCTGAAGGGTGCGATATAAATAAATTATTTAACAGGCAGAAAATTTGACCTTATTGTCTTATATCCCTACTGACTTTATAAAGAACTCACAGTTGAATTCTTATTGTGTGCATATTTCATCAGCTTTGTGAATTTATTTTTATGCCTTTCACGGGCACCTCATAAGTTCCAGTCATTTAGGAGTCTGTAAAACACATAACAAAAGACTTTTGCTTTTAAGCAATTTACAACATTGAATGTTGACGTCACCACTTTTAATTTTGGCTTTAAATCAAAGGGAAATCTTTGCTCTGCAATTTTAATGCAGATTTTGTGCACAATTATGTGTACAAAGCATTACATGTAATCTTAAACAATAGTAAAATTTTGTATTATGGGTCATATGTTCCTATATCGATATAAATATGCAAATATAAAGTTGATAAAAATTCACGACTGGCAAAAAAAATTCTAGCAAAATCAAAGAATACCAAAGTAATTTAGCAATTTTAATCTCATCTCTCATTTCTCAATTTTATTTTTATTACTGTTTATTGTTGCCTTCTATCTTCATTGTTGCTTAATAACAAATGACAACAAATTTGCATAGCCATATGTACGCCGTTCATAAATTTTGCAGAGCTTGCGAACCAGATTGGCTGATAAACTGAAAGCTTTGAGTGGAAAAAAAAGTCTCACTCGAACAAATAATACTTGGTAAAATGATATGAAAACCAAGAACTAGTGAGCAGACTTATTTTCTTTCTGGCTTGCTTTGGACACTATTATTATAGTGACTAATAGTTAGGGTATTTTTGTGTGTTTAAGAAGCAAGATAGTTTTTATTGAAACTTATTTCAAAAGGTCTGAGGGGAGAGAAAGGGAAATGTATGAGTTTGAGAGAGAATGCAGACTTCTCCAGAGTGGAAATAATCAAGCAGAGAACCCCGGAGACAACCAGCAAGAACATGAGCTTGAAGAGCCATATATATTTAGGATATCTTACATAATTCATCGATGGTGCCCATATTCCTCTGCTTAACTGCACAGAATAATGTTAATGTTTCTTAACATTAAAATAATGTTAACATTATTTTGACATGAATAAAATATAATTTATTTAGTCTATTATTCACAGATGTTAATGTTTTCTTAATCAGAAGAATTTTAAAAATGTGGTGTGTATGGGGGGTGTTGTTTATTTTGTTTGGGGGCCACACCCAGCAATGCTCAGGGGTTGCTCCTGATTCTACACTGAGGAATCACTCCTGGCAGTGCTCAGGGTACCAGAGAAAATCTCAGGAATTGAAGCTGGGTTGTCATGTGCAAGGCAAATGGCATCCACATGGTGCCATCTTCCCAATCCTCTTAAATATTTTTTTAAAGGGATACAAGCCCACATTCTTACAGGGCCAAACCGAATTTTTAAAATTTGCAAAGCATATTTTGGAACATATGAACTAAGACAGGTTCAGTTATACTAGGAGTAACTTGGCTGCAAGGACCTGAAATAGAAAAAATGAATTGTGTTGGGGGGGTGCTGGAGGGATGGTAAGGAGGAGGGATGGAGGGCTAAGTCACTTGCTTTGCACAAAATCATATTGGGTTCAATTCCCAGCACTGTCTAAGGTCCCCCAAGCCTGGCCATGTATAATCCCTGAGCACAGAACCAGAAATAGGCCCTGAGCTATGACTACCAGATTATGCCCGCAAACAAAGATGATGTTTGAAAACAGAAAACCTTAAAGAACTGTTGATAGGACAGCATTAAGGAAAAAATAACTTAGATGCATATGATAGCATATTAGATATATTAAAAAGGGAGAAGATTAATTAGCACCTATTTACATGCCATTTATTATACAACAGAGGTTAAGCCTGTTATGTATTATTTTATCTTAAAATAAATTTCTCTATGTTTGCTGAGCGAAAATTTTGCTTTAAACCTGAATGTGCTGTCTAAAATACAGTCTTCTTTGGTAATTCTGGATGTTTATTCTAAGAAGCTACATGTGTTAAAATATTTGTTGTAGAAAAACTCACTTGAAAATCATAAACTATGTTTACCGTAGTAGGTTGATTTTATCCACAAACAGTTTGGATAATTAATTCACCATGACATCTCTGATCCAGCTTTAATTAACTCAACCTGTATAAAGATACTGTGGATCTTGTTTTAATTAGGAGCACAGCGAATGGCATATTTCCGCTTTTAAATAAATATTAGCGAAATGCATTGTTTTAAGAGAAACTTAAAGGGCAGTGCTTATTCCACATTTTTCACTACATGTATATAGTTTATATGCTCTCAATGGAACTTGAGAATGGAATGATAAAATGGAACTTTTCGGAGAAAAATGTGTTGAAGCAAACAATCTATTTTGACAGAAGTGTGGTGGCTAAGGGATATAACAGCAGCAAGAAATCATCTCCTGAAAAAATAAATTCCTTAAATCTTACGCTCTGCAGCCAGAGAAATGTACATGAGGTAAGGCTCTTGTCCGCTATACAGCAAACTCGAGTTCAATCCCCATCACCACCTTCAGACCCCTGAGACCCACCAGGAGTTATCCCAGATCGCAAAGCCGAGAATCAGTCCTGAGGACCACCAGCTGTGTCCAAAATAAAAAGAAGTAATGAAAATAATGAAATAACCATTTAGAAAACAATCTTACGGACTGCATGGAATGAGAGTACAGCTTCAATTCATCCCGACACTCGTCCTTTTATTCCTTTAATGCTTTTCCTTTCATTTCATTTCTTCTCCTTCTGAAAATCTATTCTCACTTGCCTAACTAGTGAAAATCATGACTCGGCTTTGTAGCATTCTTTCTATGAATGCAGTATTATTAGAAGTATGATATCAAACTCATTAAAATATTAGAATATAGTGTAATTCAGTACTATTAGCTCATTGTGAAGTTGATGAGTCAAACATCCCATACAAGATTTCTCAAGAACAGATCTTCACAATGCATTAAGTTTACACTTTAAATGTACTATTCAATGCACCGTGATCATTAAAGAACTGTTGAATTGCTAAATAAATATTAAGGTTACCAGGCTAAGCGTTTGCTACCACCAAGAGAGATTCAGCTGTAACATGTCTCTTTATTCATACAACAGTGATGGTGAAATCCCCTGTAATCTCAGAGTATGATTATGGGCTGAATACATTGCTTACAGCCAAGCTTAGTGGCAGTCTTGATAATGAAGTAATCAAACTATAGATTAAATATCATAGTAAATATTTTATCTTAGGTATCAAATAATAGGGAACTATTAAATATCTCTTCTGAGAAGTGTTGGGCACAATTTCAAGTTGATTGATTTTTTTATAGTTTTCTGGGTAATTTCCCAAAAGAGGTGGCATACTTGACACAATTGCAGATATAATACAACATAAAACTTATCTAAACACGGTCAAAAACATTATCTTTTCCACCATGAAAAGAGAATTGAGTAGTAGAGAAATAAGAAAGTTGTTATATACCCTAGTATGCTTTTTGAACAAAACTCTTCTAAATTTCTAAAAAATACAACTGGAACATGGGGAAAAGCCATATGCAGCACTTTGGAAATAGTCCCAGCATGCATTTCTGCCCTTGTCTGTTTCATATTTAAGTGGGATGTGTGCCTAAGGCAGGGTGGCATTCAATAAGCTGTAGTTTCCCTACGGTTTTATTTCCTCTGGCATCCTCCATGCTGGGGAAATCATCAGAGGGTACTCGAAGACCTTCTTCCCTGGATTCAGAAAAGGTCAAATACATCGGTCTTTAGTAGAACAAAAATATATATTTTTTAATTCTCACAACTGTGACTTTAATAAAATTATATAGGTATCAAATGGGTATTATGAAGAAAATGTGCTAAAACACTGATAAACCATAATCTAACAAAGTGAACGTTTTCTGGGGATTTTGTGTGTGTGTGGGGGGGGGATCCTAAACATGATCATTTAGTGGGAATAGAACCTATAATTTCTTTCTTTCTTTTTTTTTTGCATTTTGGGTCACACATGGCAATGCACAGGGGTTACTCCTGGCTCTGCACTCAGGAATTGCTCCTAGCGTTGCTTCGGAGGCCATATGGGATGCTGGGATTCGAACCCAGGTTGGCCTGTGCAAAGCAAACACCCTACCCGCTGTGCTATCGCTCTAGCCCAGAACCTATAATTTTTACGTAGGTTAATGTTGATAACCATGTAGTTAATCATTAAAATGCAAAGAAAAAAGTTTTCCCTTTCCTTACACTTAATTTGATTTTATCCTTCTTCCTTATGAGAGAAGGGTAAAGTAAAAAGGAATAAACTATAGTGATCTCAATAGTAAACACAAGAGTGTTAAGTGAATCATGCATTGCATTTTGAAGCAAATAGGGCATTAATTATAAAGCCTTATAAAAGTATATTTAAAAGAACTTCCTGTCAGTTTCAAAATTATCTTTTTGTAACCATTAAGGGAAAAAATGTGTTATATGCGAACATTGAAACAATATCAAATTATTATAAAAATCTCTAGCAACTTTTGTTACCATGCACTACATCACAACAAACAGTTCTTATACTGGCATCAGTTATTGCATCAGTTTTGAGTAAACAATATGAATATTTCAGATAAGGAGGGTTGCGGTTTTCATGCATCACTTACAAAGAAAAAAATTTGAAACAGAAAGGAGAGAAACTTGGGCCGCAGGAAAGAAAAGCAAATGGATAAGGTTGCGATAACTACATCAGGAAAAAGTACCACAACAATTTGCTGCTCATGAAAATATGCAACAACTTTAAAAAGGGATGCTTGCCTCTTATTACTTTATAGTTGGGGAAATGATCCTGAAGATGCTAAAATAGTTTTCTGAATTTGAATCCAGAGTTTTTGTAATTCATCAGACTCCCTGGGATTTTTTTCCATTCTTCGCTCCACTGACTGCTGACTGCAGAAGAATTGATCCATAAACTGATTATTGTTCTCATTTGTATCATACAATCTCTGCCTGACATTCCCGGCTACTCCTGTCTCTACCTGCCCCTTGGAGCTAAATTGTGAAGTGAATTGCATTCAGGGGGAAATTTACTTTAAAAATTTAAGCAGTTTTGTGTTTTCCAACTACGTCAATACTAATTGCTCTAAGTCACCCCCCCAACCCAAAGTCCAAAACTAAATTATTGAGATTTTGATGACTCTGACTCCTCATGATTCAAATATCTATGCTATATCAATATAGGTTTTCATTATTTCAGTCATTTATCTGTTTAAAATATCTTGAATGCCCTCCCTGCCCCAAGACACCCAGCCCCACCCAGCGACCGGAAACCTCCAGAACTCAACCACTGCTATGCTCAGGGCTGCCTTCTATCTGCTCCGGCTGAGTACTGCACCACATCTGATGGGGTTCAAAGTAGGAGGCAACCAAACTTAGGGAGAAATTTGTTATATATATATATATATATATATATATATATATATATATATGTAACCTTTATATCCCGTTGCTCATCAATTTGTTTGTTCGAGCGGGGACTAGTAACGTTTCTCATTGTGAGACTTATTGTGACTGTTTTTGGCATATCCAATACGCACCTGTAGCTTGCCAAGCGGGCTTAATACTCTTGGTAGCTTGCTGGGCTCTCCGAGAGGGGCGGAGGAATTGAACTCGGGTCTGACGCGAGAAAAGCGAATGCCCAACCGCTATATATATATATATATATATATATATATGTATGTATACACACACACACACACACACACACGCACACACACACACACACGGCTCAACCTTTAACAATATGTTCGTGATCTCATAATTAGAGAAGGGCTTAATGACCCTGGGTGAAATACAACAATCGTCACACTCTTTCCTATAAGGATACGTTTTTGGATCATTTTCAGGTGTTTTTCATAACAAACAATATAAAATATGTTAATTTGGTTCTGCTTTGAGACAGGGATTGGGATTCAGGATGGAAACATCTGAAATAAGGTGGCAGGAAGGTGTCACCGTGATGGGATTGGTGTTGGAATATTAAATGTAATCAAATATCGTGAACTACTTTATAAAATAGAAAATTTAAAAATATATCATGAATTAAGCACTAAGCACATTCCAAAGACATTGTTCTTCAGTGCCTACCAATCTGCCTGCTCAAAAGAAAGTTTTTCAATGTGCTAAGAATATAACATGTGCTTAAAAGATTCGGAGGGGGGGCTGGAGCGGTAGCACAGCGGGTAGAGCGTTTGCCTTGCATGCTGGCGACCCAGGTTCAATTCCCAGCATCCCATATGGTCCCCTGAGCACCACCAAGGGTAATTCTTGAGTGCAGAGCCAGGAGTGACCCCTGTGCATTGTTGGGTGTGACCCAAAAAGAAAAAAAAATTACAGGTTCTATTCCCACTAAATTATCATGTGACCCAATAAGAAAAAAAAAGATTCTCAGGGGGTAATGCTGTATTTATCTTTGCCGGCACCAGGAAAGGAATCCTCCTCACATTAGAAACAGACTTCATAATAGGGGAGCTTTTTGAGGTAAAGTCTTGTCAGTAGGAGCAGAGACCGCAGCAGGGAGAGGAGTAACTCTTGGACCACAGATTCCCAAGAAATTTCATTTAAATTATGGTACGAATTTCATGATGCTTACATTGCATCAACCAATGGTGTTGCTTCAGCCACTTCTGTGCAGTAGAAAAGAACATATGCGGAAAACTAAAGAGGAAACCTATAAACCAGAAAGATTTGCCAACTGCAAGAAACCAGCTCTTTGTCTAAAATTGCTTTGTCCAAAGAGTTCACTAATGTAGAACCATTAGTGGAGTTTTCTTCATCTGCCTCCATTTAATGGTCATATGAGTTGTGTAATGGCTACAATGTGATCCTTTTTATTGGAGAGTCGAATCCTACTGAGAAGATCAAATGCAGTTTGTTCTCCATTCTCCAGAGCACAGACATTTACATTGCTTTCCAAGGTGGGGATATTACGAATACTGAGAAGTATGTTTCATTTTAGTTGGGTAAAACCCTAGATGTAGAACTATCTGATAGTGAGTTTTGGTAGCCTTTAAAAATATATATAGAACAAGCTATCTTCCAAATTGGTTGCTTCAGTTTTTTCACCAGTAAACACTAAATTCTATTCATCTCCGTTACCCCTATTATTATCTGAGCTTGGAATGATAATCACTTAATTGAACATGTGCGAATGTGGCATGTGTAGGTAACTTACTGTTTTGTGTGACTGCATTGCTCAATTTTATATTGACTATTATAATAACTTTTCAGTATCTGTATTGCAAACCATAAGCCTCAAGAGAAGTGTGGGGAAGAAACAGAGAGACAGAGACAGAGACAGAGAGACAGAGAGAGACACAGAGGGAGAGAGAGGAAAGAACCTGCCATAAAGGCAGAGGTGGGCAGGCAGGAGGTAAACTGAGGATATTGGGGGTAGGAAATATACACTGGTGAAGGGAAGGGTATTGAAACGTTATATGACTGAAACCCAATCATGAACAACTTTGTGTATCTCACTGTCATTCAATTAAGGCATAACTCAAAATGAAAAAAAATACTCCCCCAAATTTTATTATTGGTTATTAAATTTAAAAATTAAATTCGTGCTATTGGTTATGTTAGGCATTTTTCATGAGCTAATTAACTATTCACAGATCTTTGGTAAAATGTCTATTAAAATCATTGCCTACTGGCCAAAGAAGCATATAGACCAGAGTTTATTATTCTTTTTTCCAACCATGATCCCCTTCCGCACTGGCTTTGTCCTGGGGTACTCTCCTACAGTCCTGGCCTTAGTTTCGATCCATGGACCCCCATTTACATGACCCCATTTTCATGATTCTTCCCCGTGTCCCCCTTGGATAATAGCAGGAGGAGAATAGCAACAGGGAAATTTTAATGCTAATCTATGACATAAGGCATCAAAACCTCTTTGACCTTATGACCCATTCCATTAAAAAAAATTGTATGCAAATCCCTGGGAAAACTATCCTGTTTATTCACCAGCAGAAAATAACCCACAATGACACAATCACTCGGGTGGCCCCAGGGAGAAACATCACCCACTTTGAGACAAACTCACTGAGCCATGGGATCTCTGGCAGGGCTCAGCCTCTGAAGAATCTGGAGACTTTCTTTCAAAGTGATGGAAATGGCTTGAGAGAGTTAACGGAATAGCTTGAGTGAGTTAATAGAATGACTTGGAGGAGAGATTTCGTAGAATCAGTGGGTATGGATCATTAGGACACATGGGTAGTTTATTCTAAGTAATTATTTCCTGCCCCGGATGAGTCTGCCCGGCAGTTGGCTGAAGATCAGGGTACTTTAATCTTCATGAACAGGGGTGTACCCTTACGAACGCAATGCCTCAAGAGGCAGAATGACTATAGGACAAAAATGAAAGGCCAGCCATTGGAAGAAAACTGATACACAGGCAGTCAGGAGTGTATCTATGAAGAGTAGAAGTTTCTGACTCTCTTTATCATTCATACAGGGGGGTTGAGAGGTAGTCAGGGGTAATGTGCCAGCCTTGCTCACAGCCAACTCCAATTAGCTACTCGGCACTGCATGTGGTCCTAAGTACTGCCAATAGTAATCCCCGAGCACAGAGCCAGACTTAATGCCTGAGCACCACTGGGTGTGGTCCCAAATCAAAATTCCATATAGGTGGCGAATGCTGAGGGAAACAAATTCCCAGTTTACTCTGTCACTGTCACTGTCACTATCATCCCGTTGCTCATCAATTTGCTCGAGTGGGGACCAGTAAATCTCCATTTTGAGGCCTGTTGTTACTGTTTTTGGCATATCGAATACGCCATGGAGAGGTTGCTAGACTCTGCCATGCGGGCGGGATTCTCTCTGTAGCTTTCCAGGCTCTCCGAGAGGAGTGGAGGAATCGAACCCAGGTCGGCCGCATGCAAGGCAAACGCCCTACCAGCTGTGCTATTGCTCCAGCCCCAGTTTACCCTAATATATGGACTTCTACAGTCCTTCAAATGAGCTAATAAGAAGTAGGGCCCCATTAATTTTTTAAAATAAATTTTTATATAAAAATGAGCAAGAGTTGAAACAATATGTGAACATATAATATCTAAGAGACAAAGACTCCTGGCCTGACAAGGCTATCTAGCCACTGTGTACTCTTACAGGAAAATTTTCAGACTGGTAAGAAGATACACAGATGAAACTTGAAAAAAAATAACAGTAATACCAAAAAGCTACATATATGAAACAAATTGGTATTTTATAGTGATTAGACTATAATATCTGTGGTGGCTTTTCCCACTGTAAAATAGAACTAAAGTAGAAATTTATTTTCCTATGAAATAATGTGTACTTTATTAATAGTCTATAAGTGAATATCTAGCTTCACAGTCTACAACCATAGTCAATGATAAATTGTAAAACAAATGAAGCTAAAGTTGTCTGGATTTTTTGTGTATAATTTTAATTTATAATTGGATTGCTTTTAAATATAATATTTAAGAAATTTAAGTATTTTATACATATACACATATGAAATGTATGTGTGTATGCATTTCTCCTCCAAAGGTTAACTACCTTTTAAGCAAGGTTATCAGATATTCAGGCATCACATCATTTTTCCTTATTTCTAAGTTTGGGATAACTTTATTTTTTTTGCTTTTTGGGTCACACCGGTGATGTTCAGGGGCTACTCCTGGCTTTGCACTCAGGAATTATTCCTGGCGGTGCTCAGGGGACCCTGCAGGATGCTGGGAATTGAACCCAGGTCAGCCGAGTGCAACGCAAACGCCCTACCCACTGTACTATTGCTCCAGCATCAAACTTTTTCTTAAAATGGAAAATAAATCCTAATAGGACGAATAGGGAAAATCTGCTGGCATAGCATGAACCTGCACAAATATGAAGGAGAAGGGGTCTTCTGCCTGAAGAGAGAGATTGTCTCAGCAGGTTTCAGACTTCCTCCGGACTGATAGGAGAAGACAACAGGCAAGATTAGCATTCGTGAAACTCAGAACCCACAAAAGTGAGAGCTTAGAGCCACCCCCTGCTAACTGCTTCTTTCAGAAGCAAGGATTTGGATTTAAGAAAAGCAGAAATTGGGCCAGAGGGACAGATAGCACAGCGGTAGGGCATTTGCTTTGCATGCGGCGACCCGGGTTTGATTCCCAGCATCCCATATGCTCCCCCAAGCACCGCCAGGATTTATTCCTGAGTACAGAGCCTGGAGCAACTCCTGAGCATTGCCGGGTGTGACCCCAAAAAAGTAAAAAAAAGCAAACATTAAGAGTACTAAGTGGGGGTGATAGGAGGCACCCGTATTCCACTCTGCAGTAACAGGTGGGCGGGAAAGAGCAGGCGCTTCTGGCCGGAGTAGATGGCTTTGTCAGGTGACTATGACAGACCGCAAATAAATGTCTGTGTGATTCCAAGAGAACTGTCTGTGCTCTGTGATTTTTACGTCTTAGAAATAATTAATGAGAAGAAATAAAATAATTTTTACCTAGAAAGAAGTTAATTCAAGCCAAAATTGAGATGTATGAGTCGAGTAATCCATCTTTCCATTTCAATTATTCACTCTGCATTTCAGAAAAGATTCTCTGCTTTGTAAAATTAAATGGGGACAATCTTTCTACTTAAGGACACATGTTTTGGCATAGCTCTTAGAGTTCACATATAATGCCTATAATGCTGCTTTTTCCTCTCTGTTAATACTGGGAGGACCATATTAATAAGCCTGATTTAGCAAATAAAATGCAGATCATTATGTATTATTCTAGAGATACAATATTAAACACAGGAACCGAGCTCTCATCATTAAAGTCACGTGCACGTACCCTTGGAATTTAACCGGCAAGACTAGAAAATATCCATAATGGAATTTCCTACTGGGGTTTCAGAATATATTTTAAGGAACTTTGCATTTTAAGGGACCTCATTCTTAGAACTCTGATTAGCTTTCCATTTAATCTTGGGAAATTACCACTTGGACTTTTACCTAAAGACGACCCCTTCCAGGACTTGCACCCAAACTTCTCTGCTCTTAACCATGTGCATTTTACTCCTTGTTATTTTTTCAAAATCACTTCATGCAAATTTAATGAAAAACTAATTATGGCTTTCCTCCGCACCTCGTACTTAGACAATTACTAATTGTCTTGCTCTGTCTTCTTTTCAGTTTCTCTGAAAAGTTGTCTCCCTCAAATGAATAATTACCTACAGAATAATTAAATGTTGCTGATATGGTCCACTCAGCTCCCTTGTACACAAAAACAGCAAAGTGCGTCTTCTTGGAAATCTATCTCCGTCAGATTGGATAAGCCGTCTGTCCGTCACACAGCTGGCATCGATCCCCATTCAATTACACAAGAATATAGCACCATATTAAAAGACAAATAGGGTTTAATTTTAATCGCTGACAGCCCGGGCGCCCATGTTCCATTATAAATTAAAAGAACCAATTATTTTTTTTAATAATGCTCTCATGGAAAGGCGAATAAATCCAGGGACAGCCCAGCCCTGCCTGCTGTCTTGGCTCCGCTCTCAGGCCTGGTGTGTGAGCCACGTACGCCCTCACCCACCATGTAGAATCTCCCTGTCTTTATTTGGAGCTAAACGTCTTGGAATTCTTGAGCAAGTATGACAGAGGGACAGTTACCTGTGCTTCAGCCCTGCCCTGTCTTGGCTCCTGTTCTTCCTTGTCCTGATATTGTCTTTGCCTGTGTTGAACTTTGCTGGTCTGGGATTCCTCACATGTAATAATGAGTTAAATCTGATTGCATCATCCTTTTCCACATAAATAAAAAGCCAGTGCTCAGGAAGGAAGGAAGGAAGGAAGGAAGTAAGGAAGGAAGGAAGGAAGGAAGGAAGGAAGGAAGGAAGGAAGGAAGGAAGGAAGGAAGGAAGGAAGGAAGGAGGAAGGAGGGAGGGAGGAAGGAAGAAAGGAAGGAAGGGAGGGAGGAATGAAGGAAGGAAGGAGGGAGGGAACGAGGGAGGGAGGGAGGGAGGGAGGAAGAGAAAGAAAGAAAGAAAGAAAGAAAGAAAGAAAGAAAGAAAGAAAGAAAGAAAGAAAGAAAGAAAGAAAGAAAGAAAGAAAGAAAGAAAGAAAGAAAGAAAGAAAGAAAGAAAGAGAGAAACAAAGAAACAGAGAAAGAAACAAAGAAAGAGAAAGAGAGAGAGAGAAAGAAAGAAAGAAGAAAGAGAAAGAAAGAAAGAAAGACAGAAGAAAGAGAAAGAAAGAAAGAAAGAAAGAAAGAAAGAAAGAAAGAAAGAAAGAAAGAAAGAAAGAAAGAAAGAAAGAAAGAAAGAAAGAAAGAGAGAGAGAAAAAGAAAGAAAGAAAGAAAGAAAGAAAGAAAGAAAGAAAGAAAGAAAGAAAGAAAGAAAGAAAGAAAGAAAGAAAGAAAGAAGAGAGAAAGAGAGAGAGGGAGGGAGGGAAGGAGGGAAAGAGGGAGGGAGGGGAGGAGGGAAGGAGGAAGGGAGGGAGGAAGAAAAGAAAGAAAGAAAGAAAGAAAGAAAGAAAGAAAGAAAGAAAGAAAGAAAGAAAGAAAGAAAGAAAGAAAGAAAGAAAGAAAGAAAGAAAGAAAGAAAGAAAGAAAGAAAGAAAGAGAGAGAGAGAGAGGAAGGAAGGAAGGAAGGAAGGAAGGAAGGAAGGAAGGAAGGAAGGAAAGAAGGAAGGAAGGAAGGAAGGAAGGGAGAAAGAGAGAAAGAGAGAAAGAGAGAAAGGAAAGAAAGAAAGAAAGAAAGAAAGAAAGAAAGAAAGAAAGAAAGAAAGAAAGAAAGAAAGAAAGAAAGAAAGAAAGAAAGAAAGAAAGAAAGAAAGAAAGAAAGAAAGAAAGAAAGAAAGAAAGAAAGAAAGAAAGGTTCCTTTTGGAGGGAAACCATAGAATGTCAGATTACAGGGGTGGACATATTGCAAAACTTCTCTCTGAAATTCAAGCCTTAAATGAGACTTTTGCTTCTCTCCTGGTGGGTATCTGTCCTGGAGGCCCTACCCATAGCAAAACGTGAACCCCAGAATAACTACCCCCTCTCTGGAGTCCGAAAGCAGGACAGTCAGAGGGAATCACCACAGAACTGCACACCTGCACTTCAGGGTCTCCGTGGTTCTTGGAAAACCCAACATCAAGCAAAAACGAGGCAGCAGGAAAGCAAATTCTCCAACATGCCTCCCTTCACCGTTGGCCTGGATTATCTTCCACCCGTGAACACAAAACCAGAGCATTACTGACTGCGGGGCCCCATGAGCTATGTGAGATAAAGCCTGTAATGTATTGGTGAAGTAGAATTAACACCCAAGGACAACACACAACAACCCACAAAGAGTGGCAGCAGAGTCTAGTTTTGCCTCAATATTCTAGCATGCATATAAGTGCATGTGTACGCACATACAGCATGTGAGTGCACATTTCTCACTACGCACTACAAAATATAAAAATGCAGGGGCTAGGGGGTTAGCTTTAAGTGCTGGAGCACATGGCTATGCCACAGAAGACCCCAGGCTCGAGCCCTGTCACTGCCTGGTACTCTCATGGTGGCTGGGGTACAGTTACAGAGCCTTGAGCACCCTCCTTTGTCTAAACAAATGCAAGCAAAGGAAAGTAATACGCACAACAAAATCAGGAAGAGTAAAGAGTGCCCTGCCTAGGGGCCGGAGCAATAGTACAGCAGGTAGGGTGTTTGCCTTGCACGTGGTCGACCCAGGTTCAATCCCTGGCATCCCATATGGTCCCACAAGCACTCCCAGGAGTGATTCCTAAGTGCAGAGTCAGGAGTAACCACTGAGCATCCCTGGGTGTGACCCAAAAAGCCAAAAAAATAATAGTCCCCTGCTTAGCAGGTGAGGATAAATTTAATAAATCAGAGTGTATCAATGCAACAATAATAACACACAAAATCCCTGTTGGTTGAAGCTATCTGATCTCAGAAGGGAGGAAAGTGACCCAACTTGACAGTAACTTAACTTCAGGCAATGCTCAACTTTATAAAGAAGTTAAAGACAGCAATTGTTGAATTGATGGAGTCTCATAAGCTGTCACGAGAGATCTAATTTGTATGAAATCATAGGAATTAGTTTCACGGGGTGGTTTCTCAGAATATTCTTTCAGAATGAATGGTGCTGTCACCTCCCAGACCAATTTGAGCAAAGAAATGTAGAAATACTATAAAGAAAAGGAATGACTCGGGTGAGTCGAACGGCCAAGTGGAGCAGGATGGCTTACGGACAGAACAGAACTCAGGGCACTTGGACCAGACAGGCTACAATCCTGCTAGTGTTTCTCTTGGACACAGGCACATCTATTTATTTTTTCCCATTCTTATTTAAAGGCAGTGCATTAGCATTTATATTCTTTGGCAAATATCCAATGCGTGCAGACATTTTATGGGACCAGCTATGTGCAAGCAGCAGAATTTATGGGCTGTGCCTTACCAGGGAAAGATTTATAAACCCGATGATGCATGGGAGAGGGAGAGATTGGGAGCAGGGCATTTGCCTTGCATGCAGCCAACTCGCATTTGATCTCCAGCGACCTGTAAGATCCTCTCCGATCTTCCAAACCCCTTGAGGAGTGAGCCCTGAGGGCAGAGGCAAGTAGCAAGCATTGAGTACCACCAGGTGTGCCCGCCCCAAAGAAGCAAACCTAAACAGTAACAAAAAACCTGATAGCACAGATGCAGATTGAACATCTCTTGACATTATTTTTGCTGATCTGCAGGAGAATGAAATCTGAAACACTGAGCCCTCATTTTCAGAACCTCCTTGCTGTTGACCTTACTCACACATCGAAATAGGGGCAATGTTTTCTTGGTGGGATGCTGGGAATTTCTGCCTCCTCAATATTAAGCTGCAGATCCAGCCAGCGCCATTTCTTCCTCCTTTCCTCTCCTTGAACACAGATACAATGCCTGGAGCACTTATTAAGTCACCGGAAGAAAAGGCCAGAGGGACGGTAGATATTAAACAAAAATTTGCTCTTGCAATTTCAAGTATTATAGTTTAGATTACTGCCTCTAAGGAAATGTAGACGTTCTCTAGAAGGCTCTACAACATTGGAAGCTAATAAATACATTAATTAATTCTACAAATATGTGAATATATTCCCACAGCAAACCTTCCAGTAATATCAGAGGATATATTTTGTGAAAACCCCACAGCACACACCTTCCTTTATCCCCAACTGCAATTTTTCTTTACTTAGTGGTTTTGGGAGTTTTTTTTTTCTTTGTGAGCAAGTTTAGGTTGACAAATCTTTAAGAGAAAGGAACAGATGAATTTTCCTTTTCAAAAGGAGTTGCTAAAAATATTTTGTTCTTTTATTAAAATCTCTGTTTAGGGCTGGAGGGATAGTCCAGTGAGTGGAGCATTTGCCTTGCATGTGACTGACCCAAGTTCATCCTCTGCACCGGATGGTCCCCTGAGCCTCACCAGTGTGATCCCTGAGCACCGAGCCAGGACCAGCAAACCCCGGAATATTCCTGAGTGTGGCCCCCAAATAAACAAAAACTCTTTAAATATTGAGGTATGAATATATGGTAGTATAAAAAGGTGTGGCTATGTTTGATATGATTTAGCCAGAAAGTACATTGTTTAAACATGGTCTTTCATCCCATGGCGTATTCGATATGGCAAAAACAGTAACAACAAGTCTCACAATGAAGATGTTACTGGTGCCCACTCGAGCAAATCGATGAGCAACGGGATGACAGTGACAGTGACAGTTCTTTCATCAATTACTAAAGTGACCTGAGAGTCTTACCTAGTTACCTGTTTCCCTTATGTAAACATGTTTACCTCATTCTTTAATTCTGCTCTATGGAAACCACAGTATGAATGTACCATGTTATATTTAAATATTCCCACTAAAGGTACTTGAGCTAATATTCTATTTTTTGCTCCCAAGAAGCACTCACGTATGTGTATTTTTTTATGCCTATGTGTGAGAAATTTCGATGTTAAATATTTAGCACTATAGTAGTCATTAGAAGACTAGGTAAGCAAATTAAAAATTGTCATTGCTAATGGGTTGGAGGGATAGCACAGCGGGTAGGGTGTTTGCCTTGTATGAGGCCAACTCAGGTTCGATTCCTCCATCCCTCCCAGAGAACCTGGCAAGCTACCGAGAGTATCCCGTCCACACGGCAGAGCCTGGCAAGCTACCCATGGCGTATTTGATATGCCAAAACAAGTAACAACAAGTCTCACAATGGAGATGTGAGTTTGAGCTGATGCCCACTCGAGCAAATTGATGAGCAACGGGATGACAGTGACAATGACAGTTTTTGCTAATGTTCAATGGACTTGAAAAGAGTATTTTTAAAAAATATTTTAAAACATTATATTTTTAATATAATTATATATTATATTTTTTACTAAAAATTATATGTTTTACTAAAAAAGATGTGTTTCTCTCTAAAACTTTAATCAAAATTTGATATTACTATTATTCCAAATAAATCTGTTTACTTAAAAAACAGTATAAGAAATTTTAAAAATCTGTTTAATTGACATTTCTTAATGATTTAGCTGTGTTTTCCTGTTTAGTAAAATGTTTCCTGTTGGTCAAAACCCAAATATTCTGCCATTTTTGTCTTTGTGTTTGTTTGATTGAAAACCTAGTACACTGAATGAGGCATTTGCCTTAAAATCTGCTGACCTGGGGATCAATTCTCAGCTCCCCATATGGTCTTCTGAGTATCACCAAGAAGTGATCCCTAAATGCAAAGCCAGGGATAATTTTAAGCACCAGCAGCTGTAGCCAAAATTAAAGATTCGAACTCTAAAAAATTATCTTCTTGCTAATGATTTTAGCACTTCTTTTACACGACTGATAGCACTTTTAGCTATTTTATAGAGAAAAGATGAATATTTTTCTCTTATGTCCCAATTTAACTTTTATCTTTTCTTGTATATATTTTACAACTTGAGTATTTAACTGTTCTATAGTTAAACATCCACAATTTTCTTAATAATTTAGATTATTTTTAATACTTCAGTAGGCTTTCTCTTGCCAGAAATTCATAGAAATTAGTTAAAAACTTAAAAAAAAATCTTAATATTTTTATTTTGGCCTTATGTTCATTTTGGTTTAGGAAGCTCTACCCAGCAATGCTCAGAAATTACTTGCTAAGTGCACAGAAGTCACTTCTGGTGGGACTCGGAAGACCATACAATTCTGGGATTGGTCCTAAATTTAACTGGGAAGTTATATGTATATGTATCATCATCATCATCATCATCATCATCATCATCATCATCATCATCATCATCCTATTGATTGTTGAATTTCTCGAGCAGTCTCAACAACCTCTCTGTTCGTCCTATCCCTGAGATTTTAGAAGCCTCTCTCTACTCAGCCTTCCCAACAATGCCATATTGGAGGCTCTTTCAGAGTCAGGGGAATGAGACCCAGCTTATTGCTGGCTTTGTCATATGAATACACCATGGGAAGCTTGTGAGGCTCTCCCATGTGGGTAGGAAACTCTCAGTAGCTTGCCAGTTTCTCCCAGAGGGAGAAGTTAGGTTATAAGATATCCTAGCTTCTGGGAGCTTACTTTTAAGTCTCCGGAAGGATGTTGGCTGTTGATGGGATTACACACACTTGGGTTCCTCTGCTCGTACCTTCATGCATGAGGCCTGTCCGAACGTGTGGAGAGGGGCCTTGAGCATGGCTGTGGCTAGGTTCCAGAGGTCTTCAGCCGCCGGGAGCTCTGCTCAGGGTGGAGAGGGAAGCTGGAGTCCATCTCCTCTGAGGGGCCCTGGGGAAGACAGCCAGGCACGCGGGCAAGAGACTCTCTGCCCTGTATATGTATATGTATATGTAAATGTAAATGTATCTGTACATATAATATATAAAGAGATACACACCTATAGATATATCTATATCTATATATATGTTTTGTGCTCTATTTCCTAAATATAAGGCTGCACCATCAATTCATATTTCTTAGCATATCACCATTTCATTTCTATGTGTATGTGCATTTGGGGGCCACACCTGTGATGCTCAGAACTGCTCCTGGCTGTCTAAAGGTCAATTCTGGATGTGTTTGGGGGACCATATGCAGAGCTGGTTGAAATAGGGTTGAGCCACTGGCAAGGCAAGTACTGTATCACCCATGCACTTATATTTCCAACAAATATTGCCCCTCCCTCCCTTACTCACCTATTCATACATTCAAAATATTTATATCACTGTGAATCATTTTAGCTCACCAGAAAAACCACAGAGAATGATCACATTCAGATGGCCACAATCCAGCTTGATCGCATCCTACCTCCTTTTCCGTTCGCTTGAGGTTAAAGTTGGGGTGGGGGGGTCAATAGAAATATTGCTCCCTTCAATTCTGCCCATCATCCCTGTCTTTTTATAGATCACTGCTTTTCTGAAGTCCCTGTGACCTGTTTTTATTCATGCGAGTGGGTTTGTATCTGCATTCGTATCCAGAAACAATGGAATTCCCATGCTGTAAGCTGCTCCTGGAATCGTAAAATATCCTTGCATGACTCCACAATTTCTCTGCCTAGTGTTTTATTTCCTGCATTTTTCACCCCCAGGTAATTACTTATTTCACAATCAAAGTTGTTTTTTTTTTTTTGCATTTAATCCTATCACATACCAGGTTTCTCAGCTGTGTCATTTCTCTCATGCTACATCATCTGCCTTTTGGATTTTTTTAAATCCATCTGGCTAATATATACGCTTCTAAAATGTTTTAGGACATGGCTGTGGGTGGTTGGAATTCTCAGTTCTTGCGTTTCTAAAACTATTCTTGTGTCCCCTGCTTTTGAATGCTCTGATTATAGCTCAGCATAGAGTTTTGTATTATCGTTTCATTTTCATCGAACATTCCACAGTTCTCTCAATTTGGAGGGGATTGAGACTCTTTCTTTATTGGTAATTACTAGAAATTCTCTTTAATGATCTTAAATTTTTTTTTCATCAGGCTTGCTGTAATAACATTTCTGTAATCCTCTTTGAATGGGATTCTTACTCTGTGAAACTATGACTTCATTAACTTGTGCTTTTTCTTCTATTGCCTCTGATTATTTTTCCTTTTTAAAATCAATTTATCTCTTTAGAAATTATATTAAATTGGTCAATCTTTTTTTTACCCACCTAAGTATTTTAAATAATATTGTACATTTTTAAACTATCAATCTTTCTGTGCAAAATTCTTCATAAATTTTGGGGGCTGGAGTGATAACACAGCGGGTAGGGTGTTTGCCTTGCATGCGGCCAACCCAGATTTGATTCCCAACATCCCATATGGTTCCCCAGCACTGCCAGGAGTAATTCCTGAGTGCAGAGCCAGGAGTAACCCCTGTGCATCGCTGGGTGTGACCCAAAAAGCAAAAATAAAATAATTTTTTTCTACCTATCAATATTTTAAAGGGCTGGAGCGATAGCACAGCAGTAGGGCGTTTGCCTTTCATGCAGCCGACCTGTGTTCGATTTCTCCGCCCCTCTCGGAGAGCCCGGCAAGCTACCGAGAGTATCTCTTTCACACAACAGAGCCTGACAAGCTACCCGTGGCATATTGGATATGCCAAAAACAGTAACAATAAGTCTCGCAATGAGAGATGTTACTGGTGTCCACTCGAACAAATCAATGAGCAACAGGATGACAGTGACAGTAACAATATTTTTAAAGATCTATTTTTATGCCCATGACCTTTTCAGCCCAGATAATGCATTTTATTCCCAAGCTAATTTTACTACATTTTAAAACAATTCTGTATCCACATATCTAATATCTACCTCCATTCTCTAGTAATGTAAATTATGTATTTTTGAGAGAATCTTACATTTTGTGACGTTGGATATTCTTGTTTTCCATTTGGCTGCCTTCTCCCACATCTCTGATCTTGCCTCCAATGCTTGTTGAGTTTTAGTTATAGTAATGTTTATATTTTAGTGCCTAGATGTGACAGTCTTAGGGGGTATTCTCTGTACCACAAACTACTTCAAGGAGAGCTAGGGACACGGATGCTGCCCAGTGGAATATGTGTCGGTGGTTTCAATTTGGGCTATGAAAAGTCCTGTGTTACTCACCACTGACAGTACCAGTTAAGCTTCTGGATACAGAAAATGGTCCCTAACCTGTTCGGTACAGAGACAGATATAAATAGTATTGATGATCCTTGCCTGATAGAAAGAGGAAACATATTTCCAACCAGTCAGTTAGCAGAATCATGCTTTCCTCCTCCAGTATATAGAGTGGTTCCAAAATTTTCATCCTGCTTCACAAATTCATAGAAATAATATCAACTTAAAAAATAAACTGAGTGTTACATGCAGCCTCTTCATTCTAGATGAGGGTTCCACGGACAAAGAAAGTAGCCGCATGGAAACGTAACTCTCTGATTGGTCATGTGGTAATGTTAGCACAGGTTCAACACGATACTTGGAGATGTCATATGTAGAAGAGTTACAAAAATGCCGGGCGCACACTTGCTTAAGAGAGAATATTGTAGGGACTGGGAGGTGTGGTTCAAGTAGGAAAACGCTTGCCTTGAATCTGGGTTTGGCTCCTGGCTCTATCCCATCCCAAAGCTGGTTCTGGAAACACCATGGAAAGTAGTTTTGATGGCTCCCAAGCACAGCCATATGTTCCCTCCACCACCACCCCCAACAATACCAACAATTAAAATACGTTTAAACTTTGTGTTGTTTTCATCTGGGGACCATGTTGGACAGCGGTCAGAGCTGACTCTTCAAACCTGGCAGTTTTAGGGCACCCCATGTGATGCTGGGGAATCAATCCTAGGTCAGCTGTGTGCAAGGCAAGCATCTTACCTGCAGTTCTATCACCCTAGCTCAATTTAAACATATTTATAAGTAAAAAGACACGGTAAGTTTCCTTTATGCTATTTAAGTGTATTAGCTGTGGTTAACTAGACGACATTCATCTAATAAGACATTGACAATTCAGAGCATTTACTCAGTTATTGGCTTAGTAAAGGGAAACTGTCTGAGAAAATAAAAATTCACATATGTAGAAAAGACAAGTCACAATAGATCTGACTGATGAATTCCATGCTCAAATTAATGAATTTCTATATGGCAAACAAAATAAACAGGCCAATTATGTAGATAGGAGTTTTTCTGGATCAGTTTAGTGTTTAACTAGATTAATACTTCATAATCCATTATGTGTAGCACCTTGAAAAAAAAACAACTAGATTTCCAATATTTTAAACTGTTTTAAATGTACTTCACCATAATTTTTTGTGCAACACGCTATAAAGATGAAGTCCAAAATTGTAAACTTTAAGGCTGATATTTGATATTAAATCATTTATGCATAAATATATGAATCATATATTTTAAAGAATGGATATATGCATGACTAGTTTAAAAAATAAATCAAATTTTTTTAATTAAGGAAAGACTAGAAGAAGAATTATTGGTTGCTTATACACTCCAGCTCTGGAGTCAAATAATGTGAAAAATTCTGATTTACTCATTTAAAGCTGTTTGACTATAGGCACTTTTTGGACCACTTTAGGGCAATTTTTCACCCAGTCTGTAAAATAGAGATAAGAATAATACTTTCTAAGGTTGGCTTGAGAGTTTAAAAAGATAGGTACACAAAACGCATTAACAGTGAAAATAATAAGCAGTGAGTAAATATTAGTTATGATTATTTCACTTTCATGTATTAAGCCTTTTTCGTTCCATATTTTACAGTAAGAATAATGGACAAGTTTGACACAATTTAGCAGATTTTGTTTTGACAAATACTTAAACATAGAGAGGAAATCTCACCCTAAGCCAAACTGGTTTTCTATATATTTCTGTTCACCTCTAAACCGATGTTACATAGAGAACTGAGGAATAAAACAACCCTTGCCATTTGGCTAAGAGTTTAATCAAGACTGTGAAAATTAGGTCAGTTGTCATAAAAAGAATACATTTGCAAAACAAACAACTGATTAGCAAGTCAATGGAAACTCCAACTAGTTTAGTGTGTCCTCTTTCTAATTGCAAGTTAGAAATGATCAGAGAAGGGAAGAATGTAAGCTCAGGAAATCTTTATTTTCCTTAATTAGAAGCCGTTTACCTACTCCAAAGACTCATAAGACAGCAAACTATGCTATAAGTTAAATTTTTTGTTTACTGAGTCCTTTGATTTTGATTATGTTCTTTGTTCTTTTCTTGCCTTCTAAATAGTATTGAACACTAAACCTCTACTAATGGATAAAAACTTAGAATATATTCAATGACTGCATAAGAAGACAGGCATATAAATCATTTATTTTACATAAATGTATTTCAGGTTTAAAGCAATGACAGGGTTCAGTGGCTGAAACTTGGTTTTAAAATGGGGTGGACTGATTTCTACCATCTCTTAAAAACTTTAAGATCTTATTCAAACCTATTTGTTTTCCTTTGTCAAAAAGATTTCTTATTTATATATGATAATGAATTTCACTTTTATTTTAGTAAGAATTTAAAGATTAGAGGACCTTAAGTCTACTGAGAGAATTTATGTGGGTATTTATTGCAAATCAACAGGCAGAAACATTTCCTTCTTCATTTATTCAAGTGTCCACTCCACCAACTGTTTGTGCCATAAAGGGTGTCAAAAAAAAAAATCACTGAATTTGGGCTGGACTCCTGTTACTCCTGGCTCTGCACTCAGGAATTACTCCTGGCGGTGCTTGCGGTACCCTATGGGATGCTGGGGATTGAACTTGGGTCGGCCGCGTGCAAGGCAAACGCCCTACCTGCTGTGCTATCACTCCGGCCCCAACTTTTCGATTTCTTTAAATGTCATTTAGTAGTTAGAAAATCCCTCATTGGCCATTCTCAGTCTCTTTAAAACTACTGTTAGGGACAGAAAGATAGTACAGGGAGTAAGGTACATGCCTGGCACTTAGCCCGCTGGGATCCAATCCTGGCACTGCATTTGGCCCTCCGGGCACCAAGAGGAGTGATCCCTGAGAGCAGAGCCAGGAGTGTGCCTTGACCACAACTGGGTCTTTTTAGGCAAAAAAACATAAAAACAAACAAACAAACAAAAACCCAAAACCAAAAAATTTAAAACTGCTAAAGAGAACAACTAGACAAGCTGGACCTATTTATGTTTTTAATGTCTTTAAACACACTGAAATGCACCAAAGTAGACAGAAATTGGCACTTTGCTGTACTAGAGAGAAGAGACGGAATTGATGCCAAATGGAAAAGATCTTCAATAAGCAGCATATTTAAAGAAAGCAAATAGAGGCGATCAGAATCCTGCAGAGAGCCAAAAATAGTCCTCACCAGTGAGTGAGGGTTCCATTGCTAGGAAGACAGTGTGAGAAGCATTATAGATTCTGTCCCGGCGAAACCACCCATGCCGGATGAAACTATTCGTTATCGCTTAGCCCCGCAGAGAAACCAGCCACTTAATGTCTCTAGAAGTTGTCCTTGGGGCATGGAACACATAAAGATCCAAAACATGAATTCTGTAAGACATAGCGACAACAGTAGGAGTTTGTGGCATTTGAGTCCCAGCCCGTCCCCTGCCACCACTCCTCGTCTCAGCTTTGATGGAAGTTCCTGTCATTGTAGCATGCACCTTAAGGGAGGGCTCTCTGACTTCTGTGATATCTCAACTTCTCCAACTAGTAGGAGAAACTGCATTCCTTGAGACTCGAAGACTGATAACTTTCTTACACCTTAGCAGTCTGGGGACTGGAGTGATAGCCCAGCAGGGAGGGCATTTGCCTTGCATGCAGCCGACCCAGGTTCTATTCCCAGCATCTCATAGGGTCCCCTGAGCACCGCCAGGACTAATTCCTGAGTGCAGAGCCAGGAGTCACCCCTGTGCATCGCCGGGTATGACCTCCCCCCACCAAAAAAAAAAACACCTTAGCAGTCTCCCCCACCCCATCCCCCACCCCCAAAGGACCAAGGTTCTGTCCACAAAGATTCTCAGGGGACATACAGAAAGTAAGAAGCAGAAGGGTAGATGGAAGTTCAACCAAATCTTAACAGTAATGAAATACACCACACACTAAAGTAAGGAATTGCTAGAATGAACTGATTACAGGGTTAAATTAATGCTATGTTGTACAGATATTAGATATAGGAAGAAGAGAGGAGGAAGTAATATGTACAATGCTATGTTGTACCTATATTAGATATAGGAAGAAGAGAGGAGGAAGTAACACTAAGCCACGTGTTCCATATATGAGGCCCTGGGTTTAAACCCTAGCACCATCAAAGGGAAAGGGGGGATAAAATTTTTATATTAACATACAGTTAAAGTCATGAACAAAAATGTGTATGCTGTTCTACTACTTAGCTATAGCTCTACAAATGATGAGAGGAAGGGAAGATGCATGATTCGATATATGGTATGTGGTTGCATGAGTAGTTATGATAGCATGCTGGTATATGCATGGAACTACTTCAACCTTACAAAGATACTCTTAAAGGTGAGACATCTCTGGAGAGTGTGGAATTCAATCTACCTATTATTTGAAAGTTAATTAGAAGTAGAAAAATGCAAAATAAATATTATATGGAAAATAAAGACTTAAATTCAACCATCTATGCATGCACCAAAAGAGATACTGAAAGGAGTTATTCAAGTGAACTAAAATGCTTCCACATATGTAAATCAAGGGGGGTGATGAAAGTATAAATATATGGGTGAATCCAAGTGCATAATTACCATGCAAACAGTAACATGCCTTTCTGACAGTATAAATATAAATCACAGAAACAACAAATCAGGAATTCGGTCCAATGAACATGTTCCGTTATCTTAGCATGATAAGGACCCAGCAGTAAGAGGGCCTTAATTTTCCCAGATCATGAAAGGTTGAGGAGTGAGAAAAGAGCTGCAAAAGGCAAAAAAAGTGAACATACAAATCATTCAGGCATATTCTGTGATTCAGTAGCTCTACTCCACAAGAGAAATGTATACATAGGAGCCCACACATGTCATAAATACTCTAAGTTAAACGCTTCCAAGAGTTGATCAACAGTTGGGTGGGAAGATGAATTGGAGTCATCCAGAGAGCTCTACAGAATGAAGATGAAACAACTACCTTCTTTGATGGCACAAACAATTCTTACATATATGGCGTCATAGAGTCCCAAAGGCTATATCTACAAATAACACTAGTTCTCGGCAGCAATGGCCTATGTGAATCCTGCATCTCCATTTGGGGCCACAGGAGAGAGACTGACACACATCATATCTTAAGGATCCAATGAGGGGTGTCTACACAACGTGCTTGCATTGGAAAAGTGAATTGAGCTTGTGATGTAGAACTCTTTTCTGTGTGTTTGATGTCAGTAAGAGTCACTGAGAAAAGCACACTGCACTAAAGTACATGCATTGCTTTATTTTACATTAAAGCTTTTAAAAAATATTATTTTTACCTTATTGCCAGCCTCTAATGAAAAAGCTCGTCAATGACTTAATCGTGTTTTGATGTGTAGGAAAGTGGTTACTAATGAAAATATGATGAAATCAAGTTTCACGGTTTTATTTCCATCACTATATCTACATTAAGCTATTTAAATGATGCAGGCTTGTGTGAAAATATCATATATATATATGCCTCATCAAATATTTTAAACATTATACAGCACTTAATTACAAAGCCAATTTGCCTTAAAATTAAAATATTTAATAAAATGTATTTTAAATAGTATTTCCAAATTAAATATATGACATTGCTTCACAATCAGATCCCTAAAGATAAGTGGGAAAGCCAAAAAACTAATCAAATATATATATATTTTTAAACTTTCCATCAGAATGGCACATTATAACCTACATAGCTACTCATGGGAAGAGTCCCAGCTTTTAAATTATAATTCCTATTATAATAGATCTCACTTCATGTAGAAAATAAAATAATTACACTTGTCTACTTCTACCTCCAAAGTCCCTTTCAATCCGGTAATACTCAAGGGTAGTCTCATTTATCTTTTTCCCTTTTCTTCTACTTCCGGCCACCTTCCCTGCTAACCTTCCTTTGATCTTTTGGTTAAAAGCGATTATCTCTAGACCTGAGCCACCCTCAGTACATATAATGATTTTCTGTAAATTGCCAACAGGTTCCTGGAGTCCATGGAGGCAGAACTCAGGTCATCTTGACAAGCAGAAAACACAGCCACGGCTGCAATGGTCCCCCCCCCCACTCTGCCCACCTCCACCCCCCAGCCCTGAATCTGCCAACCTGTTCACTCTCCTTGCTGAAGGAAATGTGAAGGAAGCTTCTTAAGAGACTATCACTGCAGCAGGTCAGCAGTAAGTCATTGCTGATTCTAGGAAGGGGAGCATGGGACATAGACTAAAAGAAATTAGGAGCAATACTGGGAGAAAACACCTTTGCAAAAGTCTCAAGTGGACAAAGAGTAGAAGGACGTTAAGATTCTCCTACGTGGCCTTAAAGATACACAGCAAGGCAAGCACCAAAGGGCCACAGACATGGAAGAATTGAGCCATGAGACTGAGTTTGGGGTGGGTGGGGGCGCTTGCCAAGGAGGGGCCCTGGGGACCTTGAGCGAGGTAGAGGAGCTCACCTCTATGGTGATGCAGAGTGGTGTTGGGATTACGGACAGATGAAACCAATATTAACAGTATTAGAAAACTCAGTGCCTTGAGCAATAATTTTTTTAAATTAATAAAAAAAAATTAAGATTTAAAAAAAAATATAGGCACCCTAGAGAACAAATGCAAACCTTTTGAAACCCTGAGACGGGATCAATGGCTGCTGGCACATTGAAAATTAGTTAAAGCTCTGAAAAGATGTGAAGAGCCATCAAATGACAATGTAAATTAGACTTTGACATTGGAGAGGGTGGTCACGTGTGATGAATACATATATGCATAGTGTTGGGGGGAGGGCAACGCAACGTGGTACAGTCCATGTTCCCCAGATGCAGCGAATGGTTGTGGTCCCAGCCACCACCACACTCCCTGTCCCTCCAGCAACTCCTGTCCTAGCCCAGTAGCCCCTGAGTCCCCCAGTGACCCTTAATTTATCGCAGCAGTGACCCTGGTTCCCTAGGAGTGGCCAGGTGTATCCCTTACAACAATCAACAACAGCAACCACATAAACAATAATGAGCAGTGAATTAGTGGCCCCTATACAATGACAGTAAAAGTAGTAAAAAGCAGCAATGTCATCAGTGATGCTGAAGTAAAAGGTGCTGTAAGGGGTGAAAGGGATGTAGTAGAAAAAAATGCCTTGCCAGCAAATGAAAGTTAACATGTTTTCCAACTGGGAAGGATATAGGTACTAGAACTAGTCATGCTTAACATATGGAAGACCAAGAACATGCACTCAATGTACAGAATCCTCACCTGCGGATGGCACCCACTCAAATTATTTGGAAGGTATTTCAGGGTAAAATTAGAAAGCCGCATGGAAACAACTAATATCTGGAGAAAGCTACAGTGCCAATCCAAGTGTAATCCATACGAGTGGTTGATTCTGCTTTGATGCCTCTATGTCAGAGATCCCTTCCACCCAAAGCAAGCTGGTAATATCTATTCTTTCTTACTGGGAGAAATAGTGACATCCATTTATCCATGAAAACCATATTATGCCTATTTAGTTACTCTGATGGTTTGTAAAATAATATCAATTTTATTTACAAAAAAAAAAGTGCAGGTAAGTACTATTACCCCCTTTACGTGGAGAAGAAAACTGTGCACATCCATTGAAATAGACATGTTATTTTAAGCATTTTCTGTAGAGTGTGCTTGAAAGGGAATAGATAAGCAATGTCATCCAACACTTGAGGAGTTAAATATAAAGGCAAACTGTGGCACTGTCACCCCATTGTTCATCAATTTGCTCGCACGGGCACCAGTAACATCTCCATTGTGAGACTTGTTACTGTTTTTGTCATATTAAATATGCCACGGGGAGCTTGCCAGTCTCTGCTGTGCGGGTGGGATACTCTCAGTAGCTTGTTGGGCTCTCCAAGAAGGGCAGAGGAATCGAATCTGGGTCGGCTGCATGCAAGGGGAACTCCCTACCCACTATGCTATAAAGGCAAACACTGAGAGGAAATGTGGTTCAACCTAGAATTAAAGTTAATGCTGTATAGCTGTTTCTAGGAGAATTTTACTTATTGTTGATCTTTTAATTTTGTCTTGGGGTCACACCCAGTGGTGCTCAGAGCTTACTCTTGGCTCTATGCTCAGGGATCACTTTTTTTTTTTTTTTTTTTGCTTATTGGGTCACACCCAGCTATGCACAGGGTTTACTCCTGGATCTGTACTCAGGAGTACTCCTGGCGGTGCTCAGGAGGCCATATGGGATGCTGGAAATTGAACCTGGGTTGGCCGAGTGTAAGGCAAATGCCCTACCCGCTGTGCTATTGCTCTAGTCCCACTCTTTATAGGCTCAGGGGACCATGTGGGATGCCAGCGATTAAAAGGCAAATGCCTCTACCCACTGCACAATTGCTCTAGTCCCCCAAAACTTTATTGTTGTGCTGAGTAGATTATTCCTCACTCTGGAGAAAACATCTGACTTAGATCTTTCCAAAGACAAAAATATTCATATTTGTAAACTCTAAAGGGCAAATGATTTGGACAAATGATAGTGAAATAAGAGAAAGGGAAATCCTAAGGACCAAGTGTCAAATCACTCATCTTCCATCACTCATACGCAGGTGTGAATATACCCACACAATTCAAAAGAATAAACCAAATCTTTAGACTCAACACCCCCCCCGCCCAAAATAATTAGGTGACAGGTAAGATGATACCCTTGTTAATAGCTTTCTTTGGTGTCATCAATAAGCAATTAGAAAACATGTAATGAAAATATCTAATTCACAACAGCAATAAAGTGGAGTCATCGAAATGAATGGGATTAGTGATCCACAAAATAGGAAACGATAAAACTTGAAAAATGAACACAGAAGTTCCAGACTTAATGAAGAGCCTTGCCAAGGTAAATAAGAGAAATCGTCAAAGTGGGAATATTTCAATTATCCTTCGATTACTGACAGGATAGGAATGAACGTCAGTCAAGGTTTCTGGTGGATGTGGGGAGCCAGGACTCACAAAATACACCCTAAATTTTTCCTGGAAGAATAGGTATGCAAGGAATATCACCAACATTTTCAAAAGTGATAATAAATTGGGCAGACAGAGAGACACTAGAGTGGGTAAGGCATATGTCTTGTATGTGGCCAAACTAGGCACCCCACATGGTCCCCCAAACACCACCAGGAGTGATCCCTGAGCACAGGGCCAGGATTAAGCCCTGGGTGTACACTGGGTGTGGGCATAGAAAATGATAATAATGAACTGCCCGCCCTCCAATTAGGACAGCATCAGAAACCCCGTTATTAATAAAAGAGGAAATTTCCACCCAAAGAGGGGCTGGGGAGTAGAAGGAGGATAAACTGGTAAAACCAATACACAGAGCTAAAAACAAAAACATCTATGATGGAAAAAAAATATATATATATATATATATCCAGAAAAGCTTGTATTCCCAGACTAGAAACAAAACATGCTTTTCATAAGTACACTGAGTATTTTGTCACTGGGACCTTACAGTCTATAGTATCATGTATGTTTGGGAAACTTTTCTAAATTTTCTAAATTTCATCTAAATGATGTGGATCATGGGCTGGAGCGATAGCACAGTGGTTGGGCGTCCAGCTTTCATGCGGCAGACCCGAGTTCGATTCCTCCGCCCCTCTCGGAGAGCCCGGCAAGCTACCGAGAGTATCAAGCCCGCATGGCAGAACCTGGCAAGCTACCCGTGCGTATTGGGTAAGCCAAAAATAGTAACAATAAGTCTCTCAATGAGAGACGTTACTAGTGCCCACTCGAACAAATCGATGAGCAATGGGATGACAGTGACAGTGACAGTGATGTGGATCAGAAGGAGACGAAATAGACCCGAGGTCTCTTGCTATCCTGCGGGGAATGGCTGGGAAACTTTGATCATTATTCCTTGAGGCTAGCACTAGATCGATCCTGTCTCAGAATCCTGGCAGAAGCTGCCCCGGGGAGGGGGGAATGGAAATCAGACATACCCAGCCTCCCTCCTTGGCAAGAGAAGAGAGTCAGCCTTATGCTGACACTGTTCAACTCATCTTGGCCGAGAAAGCCGGGTCGTGCGTGTGCTTGCCAAGAGAGCACAGGCATCTCGACATGCATGCTGCATTATACATAAACATGCATGCATTTCCAGCCTCCCCATCCGTGCAGCAGGCCTGGGTGATGAACACACCCAAGAGGGGATAAGCTCTGGAGACCACCCGTCAAATGGAAGGCTTGAGGGGGGGGTGCAGGAAGCAATGCACTTTGAGAGAACATTAGCACCCCCAGACACAGTAGCTTTTCTTTTCTTTCTTTTTTTTTTCCTTGCAGAACCCATTTCATCTGGGTTCAGAGGGATTTGAAGCTCTTGCACTGCTCGGGCTTGAAAGATGAGAATGGGCTGCCCGTGACAAGAGCCACAAATCTGAGCCTACGGCAGGGGCTGACCCGCTGTGCTCCACAAATGAGAAATTTGTCTCTCTGGGCTTTCGGGGGGGTGCTCGGGGGCCGAGACCCTGGGAAAGAACGCTTTGCAGAGCCCCAGGCCACACAGCCACCCGTGGTTCACAACACCTCGCAATTTCAGTCGGAGGCGGAAGGTAACGTGCCGGGAAAGAGGTCAATTGCGGCAAAGGGGAAGAGACTCCCCAGAGCTGGGACCCCCGGGGTCCTGGCCTCGAGACCAGATTGATATTTCAGGCGGAAAGCAGGGAAAGGTGTGGCTGAACCTCTCAGCAGAGCAAAACACTAGTTCATGGGCTGTGTTCAATCCGGCAGCCCTGGCCTGACTCAGGGGTAAAAGTGCGCTTTGGCAATCTTGGGGTGCCATGGGGCTGTGAGGGAGTTCAGTTTATTTTTTAATTTTGATGTGGGGCCAGACCGAGCTGAACTCAGAACTTATTTCTGGCCATATGTTCGGGGATCACTGCTGGTGGCATGTGGGGTATGGATTAGGCTTAACCCAGGTCTGCTGCATGCAAGTCCAGTGGTCAAGGGACCTTACTCTTGGTTCTCTTGGTTTCTCTCTCTCTCTCTCTCTCTCTCTCTCTCTCTCTCTCTCTCCTTCTCTTCCTCTCTTCCTCTTTCTTTCTTCCTTCCTTTCTTCCTCTTTCTTTCTTTCTTTCTTTCTTTCTTTCTTTCTTTCTTTCTTTCTTTCTTTCTTTCTTTCTCTTTCTTTTCTTCTTTCTTTCTTTCTTTCTTTCTTTCTTTCTTTCTTTCTTTCTTTCTTTCTTTCTTTCTTTCTTTCTTTCTTTCTTTCTCTCTTTCCATCTCTCTCTCCCATTAGTTCATTTTAAGAGAATTATTTGATTTTAATGAAAGTTTATGGGAGCAAAACACCCCTCAAGGTCAAATCAGCAAGGATGCTCAAAGCCTCCATTGTCTCTCTTGGATACCTGGTTTTGTTTAAATGTCATTGTATTATACTTCAGGAAAAACAGTTACAATAGGGTTCAAGTTCATGGTCTAGATGTACCAAGAGCCCAGCACCCTCCACCATTATCATAGGTCAACTGCGGCAGATCTTCTTTCCTTCCCTTCCTCTCCTCTATTCCCTTCCCTGTTGGTCATAAATTTGATGCTTGATTTCTTTTGTTTCATTTTGGATCCAATCCTAGCAATGCTCAGGGGTCAGTCCTGGTGAGGCTCAGGGTTTTTTTTGTTTGTTTTTTTGAGTTTCAGGCCACACCCAGCGATGCACAGGGGTAACTCCTGACTTTGCACTCAGGAATGATTCCTGGCGGTGCTCAGGGGACCATATGGGATGCTCAGAATTGAACCCAGGTCAGCCTCGTGCAAGGCAAACACCCTACCTGCGATACTATTGCTCCAGCCCCATCAGGGGTTCCTATAGAGTGTCAGGGATCAACCTAGATCCATAGCCGGCAGTGCAAGCACCTGACTAGCAGTCTACTGTCTCTTGGCCCCAAAAGCTTGGAGTTTTGTTATTGTTGCGGTTCTGTTCGTGGCCACATCCTGCAGTGCTCAGGACTTACTCCTACTCTGTACTGAGATCTCCCGGCTGGCACCCAGGGGACCATATTGGGTACCGTGGATCAAACCCTCATCAGCCACGTGCAAGGCAATCACTGTAGTTACCCACTGCCAATGACCCCACTGGCCATCTTTTGTCTCTCCTCTAGGAGGCCCAGAGAGACACACCTGAAGAAGCTGTGTTCCGTTTCTGCTAAGAGCTCCACTCCAGATGCTTCCTTCCCTAGGGAGAGACTTGTTGCTTGGCAGGTAAAGGAAGGGTGCTTTTACACTAACTGCTCTCTGGCACAGGCGTGAGTGATGCCCAGCATCTTCGAGACGGAAGCCTGGTACCCTTTTACCCAGACACTGGTGTCTGTCCCTCCCCCCCTATCAATAATACACATTTTCCCTTCTGGGGACAGTCATCATTCACTTGTCCCTCTGAAACCTATCTCTTAATGAAATAATGAGCCCAAACAAATGAGTTTCTCTTTGGCTGACACACCAGCCTGGCGTGCCGGATAGAAGACGAGGTAAAACATGAAGGCGGTGTTGATGATAGTGATTAAAACACCCGCTTTGACAGGGCAATAACTATAAAATCTTGCTGCTAGTAATAATCTCGACAATACCACCGCAATCCCCGGCTGCCATATGTCACAGCCTAGCAATCTATCTCCACGAGTGTCACTTACTTAAGCAGGTTCCAGAAGAACCTATCATTATTTTTAAGTTGGGGGGGGGAAGGAGGACACACTTCCTCGCTGTACAGCTTGAGTCACTCCAGTCCCATTCTTCGGGTGGCTTTTTTTGTGGAAAAGAATCTGGGCAGGCCAAGCTACATGGGATGAGTTTTGCAGTCTACTTTGGCAGGTGGATCGTCTCTGGTTTCCTGCTTCTGAACAATGATTTGCCTCAAATTGGCTGTAGTCTGCACAACCACGAGCATATGAAATGTGCCGGTAATTTCCTCACGCAGAAGTGTATTTTGGACTCAGACGCTGATGATCTATAACATATCTATAGTATAGACACATACATCTGTAATTCATGACCATCATGGGAATAGGATCTGCAACTGGATGAAAGGATGGAATCTAAGACCAAGAGAAAAAAAATCAACAGCAACAGGATACTACATCAGATTGGTAAAAAAAAGAATCTTGACAACTTAAGAATAAAGAAAAATAGCTTTAGGCCTCACACTCTGGGGAAAAGGCAGCTCAGACAGAGAAGGGAACACCAAGTAAAATGTGGTTGGAGGCCATGCGGGGGAAGGGTGAAGAGTGCTGAAAGTAGACTAGAGACTGAGCACGATGGCCACTCAACACCTTTATTGCAAACCACAACATCCAATTGGAGAGAGAGAACAAAAGTGAATACCCTGCTACAGTGGCAGGGTGGGGTGGGGGGAGATGGGATTGGGGGGGTGTGGGAGGGATACTGGGTTTATTGGTGGTGGAGAATGGGCACTGGTGGAGGGATGGGTGCTGGAACATTGTATGAGGGAAACACGAGCACGAAAATGTATAAATCTGTAACTGTACCCTCACGGTGATTCACAAATTTAAAATTAAATAAATTTAAAAAAAATAAATAAAAATAGCTTTTAAGTTATACGGGCAATAGTGCAGCAGGTAAGGTGCTTGCCTTGCACCCAGCCGACCCCAACTCGATCCCCAGTACCATGTATGGTCCCTCAAGCCCACCAGGAATGACCTGAGCACAAAGCGAGGAGCAAGCCCTGAGCGCCAGTACGTGTGACCCCCCCAAAAAAAACCCAAATAAAACAGCAATAAAAAGACTGATTTGGACAAGCTCTAAGAAAGACCTCTCAATTGCGAGGCAAAACATAGGTGGCTGGTAAGGCCGAGGAGAAGCAGCAGCGAGAATCAAATAGACACTTTTCCAACAAGTGGCCTTTCAAGCGTCCCAACAGATGGAGAGGCGCCGGGGGTGGGGGGGATGGTCATGGGGGAGGGGGACAGGAGAGCTTGTTCGAAAAGGATTCAGACTGTGAAGCCCATCACATCTCGCGTTTTCCTCCGCTTGGTCGTTCCCGGATCCTTATTTCCCTAACCTAGAAGCCCGCGGAAAAGTGCCCCCACCCCCACAAGCCCGCTAGGCAAGGAAACGGGGGGGGGGCGGGGGGGAGGGGCCTCGGTGCATCTCGGCGAACCCTTTGGGTTGCGTGTTTGATGTTGCAGCGGGAGATGCTATTTCACCCCGAAGAGGACTCTAAGGTCGGAGTTCCTCATGCAAATAGAGATGGAGCCTCTGAGGTTCAAAGGAAAGGATGAAAGAGCAAAGCGGGCCTTGCAGGGGACGGAAGGAGGGTTTTATTTGCGCTTCACCGGGCAGACCTTTGGCTGCCTCCAGCTCCAAGGGGTGAGCGCATTCGGCTGGGTACCCCCCCCCCATCTTTCACACGGGTGCAGATGCAGGCAGTTGTGTTCCTAAGGCAGTATCTCATGCTTCTTGCGCGGGGCTTTCTGGCTAATTAATAAGTGCCAGTTCCTAATTACAGAGATGGAGAGAACAGCAGAAGAGAGACACTTGGGTTTATTACTTTTGCTTTTGGGGTCACACCCGGTGATACACAGGGGTTCCTCCTGGCTCTGCACTCAGGACTAACTCCTGGTGGTGCTCAGGGGACCTATGGGATGCTGGGAATTGAACCCGGGTCTGCCGCAGGCAGGCAAGGTAAACACCCTACCCACTGTGCAATCGCTCCAGCCCCAAGATTGACACTTGGAAGTCCCTGTGGTGAGCTGTGGACCGCTGGACTTTGCAGGGTCCTAACATCCAGGCTCCTCCCCTAGTGCTGGAGAGCAGGATTCACAAACAACGCGAACTCCTGGGAAGGAGAAGTCACGCATGCCCCTCTTGGGTGCTTGGTGAGCCAGATCCGTCCCTGGCAGCCCCTTCCCGCGGCAAATGTTTGCAGAAGGCACCCGCTACTCTGCGGATATTTGAGGGGTATTGCAAGTAGTGATTTGGAGTTTCCTTTGGAGAAATGGAAATGCCGGCAAGGGGTGGAGAGAAACCGCTGCCTGTGGGCGGTGCTTCCGCTCCCCTCCTGAGTGCTCAGCAGTCTGCAGGCTCTTCTCCCGCTCTTACCCGTCGCCCTGATGGGCCCCACAAAGGCCTCTGCCAGCCGGGGGCTTTACTACCTCCTCGGCATGGTGGATCAGAAGCCAAAATCCTTTACCTTCAAGTCAACCTGCACCCAAGCCCACAATAATGATTCTGCTGCTCGCACTGTCCCTGCTGCCTGGGTCCACGGGCCGGTTTGATCGTCTCTGTTCTCAGGGAGGTAATCGTCTAAAAACGATGATCAAATGGGCCACCGAGATCATGTCAGGAGCACTCTAAATTTGGTGCGGGGTCCGCAAACGTCACTTTGAATATACTGGATGCAGCAGAAAGCAAGGGGGACGGTCCTATAAAGTACTCAACCAGGACGTTTTATTTTTTTATTATTTTTTTAAATTTTTATTTTATTGAATCACCGTGAAAAGTTACAAAGCTTTCAAATTTAAGTCTCAGTCATATAATGATCAAACCCCTATCCCTTCGCCAGTGCACATGTTCCACCACCAAGAACCCCAATATATCCCCCTCCCAACCCCAACCCCCCACCTGAGTGGCTAATGATCTTCACTTTACTCTCCCTATACTTTGAATACATTCAATATTTCAACAGAACTCATTATTTGGAATTTTCCCCCAACAAACCTGCTGAAAAGTCACTTGATAATTTGTCTTCCATTGCTGAGAATAAAGATTATATGAACTCACGCAGCCGTGTTGAGGCCACGCAGTTTTAGATTTCTGCTATTTTAGCTCAGTTCAGTCTAGGTGCATTTCTATAAGAAGCCGCTGGGTGCCAAAATGGGTTAGTAGACCTCCCGGATCATAGTCTTTAAGGAGCAGAGGGGCCTTTTCGTGCTTGGCTGCTCCGGATCTCATCTGGGTGGAGAGCGTGCCGGTAACACCCCCATCCCATGATCTCCTGTGAGCCACGTCACTGCAAACTCATACCTCTGGGTTGTGAGTTCTAGAAGATGGCAGACACCACATGGGTGCCGCTGCTGCCGCTGGCATCTCCCCACAGAAAGAAAGGGTTGGGAGAGAAAATCCTTTCCCCTCCCCTGGTAGCATTGGGTTGTAGCTCAGTTCATAGTCTAGATGCATTTCTATCAACCAGGACTTTTTAGATCATTGAATGAAAATGTGTACTGCAATCCTCTGAGGAAGTTTAAAGACACTTCTAGTGCCTATAGCACATCATCATCACCATAATTTAATGTAGTTAATTTGGGGACTTTGAGCTAGAGCGATAGCACAGCTGGTAGGGCGTTTGCCTTGCATGCGGCCAACCTGGGTTTGATTTCTCCATCCCTCTAGGAGAGCCCGGCAAGCTACCAAGTGTATCTCGTGCACATGGCAGAGCCTGGCAAGCTCCCCGTGGTGTATTCGATATGCCAAACAGTAACAACAAGTCTCACAATGGAGACGTTACTGGTGCCCGAGGGAGCAAATTGATAACAGTGCTACAGTGAATTTTGGGGCTTTTAGCCACACCATTGGTTCCCAGAGACCACTCCCTGCTCAGTGCTCAGGGCTGAGTGGTGGTTCTGGAGGCTCATGTGTTGCAGGGGATGGAAACTGGACTCCAGCAGGCAAAGCGTGCATTCAAACCCTCTGAGCTAGTTCTCTGGACTGAAATTCACTTTAACAAGAAATTGTATTTAGCCTAATAAACCTCAAGTTGGATTCATCGGTAAGTAGCAAAATAATGACATGGGAGTAGGTCTGGGGTCACACCTAGCTGTGTTCAGGGCTGACTCCTGGCTCTGTGCTCAGGGATCACTGCTGGCTCTGTGCTGAGGGGTCACTCCTGGCTCTGTGCTCAGGAATCACTTCCTGGTGGATCATATATGGTGCCTGGGGGATCATATATGGTATCTGGGATTGAACACAGGTGAGCATCATGCAAGGCGGGCACATTACCTGCTGGCCCAGTGCTTTGGCCCCAACCGAAGAACGTTCATGAGAATCCTTTTGTTTGTCAGAAGAAGGCTTTGAAGCGTAACTTGCAAACTCTTGAAAACCAGCTGGACTAGTCTCATTAGTAGTGCTCAATAATTACACAGAAATCCCTGTTCCGTAGAGAGTAGAGTGTCTCATGAGGGAAAACACCCATGACTGCAGACGGTTGACACAGTCTGAGAGGAAGGGAGCCACGGAACTGCAAGCACAGCAGATGCACTGGAGACCTCGTTATCTACATCTGCTTAGTCTGTGTCCGTTCCACGATGGCCAGAGGTGGAAGAGTCATAAGCATCAGGTGGACTCAAGATAAATTCAACAAGTGCTTTGGGTTGGAAACCACACAGTAGCACTTAAAACCATGTAAAACAAGGCACCTGCATGATGTTGGATACAAATGCATACAGGACTTTTCATATTCCTAGAAGAGTTTTTCCAGATCACTAGTGATCAAGGCTCGCATTATCTGAAGGGTCCAAAATGAGCAAACTGCTCTAACGGGTGGGTTCGGGTAATCAAGTCAAATGTTGGCCTTTCTCCCTTTTGTTCTATTTTATTAATCCAGCCATAAAACTAAAGGCCTCTTTGATAACCAACTGGTTACCAAGTCTAAGTTTTCTTCCTGTGATCTTAGGAGTTTCGGTGATTATAAGCAGCTCTTTCAAATTTGGTATTTGAGCCTGCTGGTACTGATTAGCTACATCTCAATAATCTATTCATCAATCAATAAATTACCGGGACCAACTCGGCAAGGTGGTCTTATCTAAAGGGATTTATTTCCATTTTTCTGGATTCCCAAAAGTGCTCACTCTATCGACAGTAGCAGGGTAGGTCACCCTAGAAGCATTCTACAAAGGAAAAGAAAATACTGGTTCCCAAATGCTAAGAGCCAAATGTAGGCAGGCAAGAGTAACTAATATTGACCAGGCTAAATGATGAATAATTCTGAACATATGAATTCGGAACAGAATTACGAATAATCCTGAACATTTCAGAAAAATCATTTTTTGAAGCTATCTGCTAAAGTTTGCATGATCATGCCAGCAGTTGGATAAATGTTGATTAAATGGTTGCTGGTTGTGAAAAATTTACAAATTATGCAGCTACCAGTAGACCAGTCCTCAAATACTCCACAAAACCTGTGATCTGTCAAAAATCTATAATTTAATTGATTGAAAAAAAAGGAAAAATATACCAATAGGATGGTTACTCTAATGCTGAATGATTCACCTCTAAACAGATTTTTTATTCAAAGAACCATGATTTTCCTCCATCCCTTTTGGAGAGCCCGGCAAGCTACCGAGAGTATCTCGCCCCACGGCAGAGCCTGGCAAGCTCCTCATGGCATATTCGATATGCCAAAAACAGTAACAATAAGTCTCACAATGGAGACATTACTGGTGCCTGCTCGAGAAAATCAATGAGCAACAGGACGGCAGTGCAACAGTGCTAGATTTTACAAAGTTATTGCAAGTTCAGATTTAGGCATATAATATTTTGACACCAGTTCTTACCAGTCAGCTTCCTACCACCAGTTTTTATATTTTGTCATCATCCCCTGAAACAAAGTGCCCCCCCACCCAATTTCACCTGTCACCTTGATAAGCTCATTATAACGTTCCAGTGGTTATAGCTTAGTTCTCATCTTTTTGAGTGCTGAGCTTGTGCTTTGGATACCCAGCTATGCCATATCAGCAGTTACTGAAGCCCCATCCTCTTTTCACCCAGGACTTGCTTTTCTCTCCTCCTGTTCCCCCTTGATTTCTTTCTTCCTCTGTCCTCCCTAAACTGAGTTCAAGGGTGATCTAGGAATCCCCCCTTTGCTACGTTTCCTCATCCAGTTGCTGAGTAATATATCGTAAGATAAAAAAAAAATTTGACATACTAATACAGCTGTTATAACTTCCTGTACTATCGAAATACGATTTTGTGATTTTGGGTAACTTCTAATTGCCTTTGGAACTAGCTTTATTTTTTTAAAATGTCAGCCCATTATATTTTTAAGATTAAATTAAATGCATAGGACGATGTATTTTTAAAACATATTTTAAAATTGGAAGGCTAAAAGTGTAATAAGGCTGAGTTTAAAAATGGACGACGCCTTATCTACATCCACAACGTGCCATTTTGGGTGTATCCAGATATAGTGGATTACTTCTTAGTCATTTCTTTCCCATCAGGTTCTTGGAGGTTTGCTTGCTTTTAAAGTAAGGTTATTTTGAAGAAGGTATTCTATTTTATCATATATACACACACGGACAGTTTTCAAATAAAATTGTCAAGTGTTTTGAGATTATAAGTATATTACAGCTATTAGCAGTGAAACGCCCACAATGTATTGAGTGTGCTCTCTTTGCGGGGAGCAGTTTGAGCCACAGGGTGAGGTACTCAGCAGCACCCCTTGCTTTTGTGCTCAGGAATAACGGCTGGAGATGTTAAGGCAACCATCTGTGGTGCTGGGCATTGGACGAAGATTGGCTTAAAACAGGAGCTTTGGAGGCTGCAGCAATAGTACTGCAGAGGGGGCGGTTTGCCTTGCATGCAGCCGACCCAGGTTCAATTCCCAGCATCCCATGTGGTTCCCTGAGCACCGCCAGGAGTAATTCCTGAGTGCAAGAGGAATCCCTGTGCATCGCTGGGTGTGACCCAAAAAGCAAACAAAAAAAAAAAAAAAGAAAAAGGAGCTTTACCCATTGAACTACCTCTCTGGCCCTCTAGAGTGTATGCATAATGGTCTTTGTGTAATTATGCAAATGAATTTCTTTAATATCAAGTCAGATTAATTTTAAAAGCAAGTATATCCTTATAGATTTTTTCCTGCATTTCAAGTGTATAATTTTCATAATCACTGTAATCATTTTTTCTATCTTACAAATACCAATTAAATTGGTGAAATAATATATATATGTAAAAAACACGAACTTGTACTGCAAAGAAATTTCTTGCAATTAGTTCAGAAGGTTAACAAATTGCAGTTAGTTGCGAATTTTTTACAACTTCCATTAAGCCCTGGTTAGATTCATTTTTATTTGATTATACAATATCCTACAAACTGCCTTACACATTTTATAGGCACATGACACTTAAATCACCATTTTTTTTAATTAGATTGTGTTCTGGGAGCCCAAGACACCTGAATAGTTTCTGGAGTTCTGTAATCTCAGAAAATTACAGAGACAATTTCACAAAAGAATAAAATGATAATTTAGACCTAAATTATATTTTAAAAATGTACTTGTTAAATACATTACCTTCCAGCTTTAAGATGAACAATCTGCTATAGAATCCCAATAATGCAAACGTAATGGTAAGAATCTGTTACGTCAGTCAACAGGTAAGTACTGAATGTCTGAATGTGTACATTGGTGATGGTCATCTGTTTGGTTTTGCTCTCCTTTGTCATTGCTGTTGCTGCTATTATTGTGACACCACTGTATCATCCCATTGCTCATCGATTTGCTCAGGCAGGCACCAGTAACGTCTCCATGGTGAGACTTCTTGTTACTGTTTTTTGCATATCAAGTACGCCACAGGTAGCTTGCCAGGCTCTGCTGTGCAGGCGAGATATGCTCTGTGGCTTGCCTGATATTAAAAAAAAAAACAACAAAAAACTGTGCTGGAGACTAGTATGTCTCCTAAAACACTAGGCATGGAACCCACTGAGTACTCTACCCACTTTATCCCCCCGAAAACTGCCAGCAGTGATTCCTGAGCACAATGCCCGAAATATACTTTCACTAAAGTATATATTTTCAATACATATGATCAGGAAAGTATAGATAAAAAACCTTAAGAAATAAGCTCCATGTTTTGCCACAGAATTTTATGTCAAAGTGAAGCATCTTGCATTTTTTTTTTTACCTCCTTTGCTGTGGATATTAGCAAACGCAGATACTCTCATAGACTAAATAGTCTTAACTACAAGTTAAAGCAACAGCTCAATTTCCCCCTCAGATAAAAATCTGATTTTCTTCTGCTCAGATGATGACATAGAAGACAATCGCAGCCATTTGATCGAAAGCATATGCTATTTAAAACGAAAGATTTGTTTCAAACACATTACTTCAGCTTAAGTAACGAAGTACTTAGACAAAGGCTTCCTATGTTTAGACCTAAGCACTCATTTTGCTAGGGGAAGTTGTGAGTTTTGAAACGACAATCTAAGTTGGACTATTTTGCCCCTCGAGTCTTCAGTGTATTTTCCAGTGGTGTCACAAGTAGATAAATGTACCTAATTACTAGATTGCACATCCTGACGTATGTTTATTTGACTATGCAAACAACCCCGCAAATGTACAATTTTCTCTTCTGAAAAAACATAGTAATTTTAAATGCAAAATATATGTTAATCAGTATTATCATTGAGATTTTTCCCCGATGTCAAGTTAGGATCCAGCTCGGGCTGGATCCTTCTGCTGTGAGCACAAAAGCCAGATTACCCCAGAAATGCATTATGGAAACTTGGCCACAATTTCTATAAAATGAAACACCAATGGGCTAGAATGATAGTATCCTGAGTAAGGAACTTGTCTTGCATAAGCCTGACCCGGGTTCGATCGTGTCACTCCATATGATTTCCAGAGCTCACCAGAAGTGATTCCTGAGTGCAGATTCAGGAGTAAGCCCTGAGCACTACCAGGTATGTTAAAAAAAAAAAAAAAAAGTAAAAGAAACTCTTAAGTCTGCAGCAGTTTCTCTCCAACTAAAGCCAGAAGGTCCTGGTGACCTAGGACTTAAAAAAAAAAAAAAAAGCCTGTAAAACTTTAAGAAGGCTGGAGCCATAGCACAGTGGGGAGAGCCTTTGTCTTAAACGAGGCCAACCCAGGTTCGATTCCCAGCATCCCATAGGGTCCCCCAAGCACCGCCAGGAGTAATTCCTGAGCAGAGAGCCAGAAGTAACCCCTGAGCATCACCAGATATGACCCAAAAAGACAATAAATAAAAATAAATAAATAAATAAATCAGAACAAACTTTGAAAATAAAGGGAATCTATAGAATGGGCTTCTCCAGATTACCATCTAGACAGGTTCTTGGGAAGGAAGAGTCCTTGCAAGGTGACAATCTGCAGTCCAGAGGTTTTTCACTGGACTGGGAATGGGGAGGCTCTAAGGCAGAAAGGTGCCCTATTAGCAAATCAGGCAGTAATTGTTCTTTTATTTGGCTGAAATAAACTCTCCCGCCCCAGGCCAAGGATAGAACTGTAGAACAGATTCTTTCCCTTCAGGAAAACGACACAGTAAAGAAAGTTTGTGCTTTGAATTAAAAGAGGAAAAGAAAAATACTGTTTTGCTATTTTTTTTTTAATTCAAAGTCTGTCTCATCCGTGACAAGATTCCCCTGTCAGACTTGTAGTTGATTATCAGACAGAACGATTTCATCTGGGGGTGTTACATTCTAACTGGGAATTCCCCCCAAATCTTCCTCGAACTCCACCTCCACTTCTAAAACCTTCAAAAACAAAGCAAAGCCAAACCAAAATGCACAACAGCAAAAACAAAGGCCACATTCTAATTAGTTAATAAGGCAATGGCATTTGAACTTCTGGGAAACTCTGTCCTTTAAAAACGTGAAATAAGTTCCTCCCCAGAAAGTCTAAAATAAGGCCATGATGATAGGAGTATTCAGAGGTGAAAAAGTTCTTCCCTCTAAGTGAAATAAGATACTCAGATGTGTTTTTGCACTTTAATATGAGCAGACCAGAGAGAGTATAGTAGCCTTGCACACAGCCAACCCGGGTTCAATCTCAGCGTCCTGCAGGGTGCCCCAGGCATGGTCAGGAATGATTCTGGAGTGCAGAGCCAGGAGTCACCCTCAGCATTGCCAGGTATCGCTGTGTCACTGTCATCCCGTTGCTCATCAATTTGCTCGAGCGGGCACCAGTAATGTCTCCATTGTGAGACTTGTTGTTACTGTTTTTGGCATATCGAATATGCCATGGGGAGCTTGCCAGGCTCTGCTGTGCGGGTGAGATACTCTCAGTAGCTTGCTGGGCTCTTCGAGAGGAACGGAGGAATTGAACCTGGGTGGCCCCCAAACAAAATAAAAATCAAAAGTACAAGAGCACACTGAGAAGTATGATTTTACTGTGGTGAGGGTTGAATTTGGTTTGGGGGGGGTACAAGATGAGATCACTTGGAAACAGACATGAAGACATGGAAACTCATGCTTAGGGGAGGCATCCCTAGGATGGGTAAGCAAGTGACAGACACTGTCAGTGATGACTTAGACAGCAGCCAAACTGGGTTCAATCCCTCCCATTCCATATGGTCCCCCCCAAGCAACGCTAGTCGTGGTGCTGAGTAAGGAGCCAGGAGTAGCACCTGGGAGCCAGGAGTAGCTTCTGTAGACTCAGAAGCTTTCCAAAAAAAAGGAAAAGGATGACTTAGACAATCAGGAGAGGGAAAAAAAAAGGGATGGTGCATAAAATGCCCATGGCACACCGCCAGGAAGCCCAGCAATAAGTAGAAAAGGAAATTTGGAGGGAAAGATGATGAATGGACATTGACACGTGCTAAATCAAAGTTTGTATTTAATATTTAGAGACCTACATTTCTAGGCCATTGCGGATGAGAAAACAGCAAAGCAGGAGATGCGGTGAATTAGATGAACTGCATTTGCTTTCTGGTGGTCACAGAGACAGAGCAAATTGACCTCAGAGAGAGTTCTGATGGGAACTAGAGAGATCGTACTGGTTGGAAGGACCTGCCTTATAGGCAAATAACCCCTGGTTCGAGCCCCATGACTATCTTTGGTACCTTTAGCCCTGCCAGGAGTGATGCCTCAGCAGAGAGCCAGGAGTCAGCCCTGAACAAAGCCAGAGGTCAGCCCTGACTACCTTCGAGTGTGATCCCTGAGCACAGAACCAGGAGTGATCCCTGAGCACAAAGCTTGGAGTCAAGAGAATTCCCTGAGCATAGAGCCGAAGAATCAACCCCAAGCATCTGCAGAAGTGATGCCTGAGCACAAAGCCAAGAGTCACTCTGAGCACCCACATGAGTGATCACCAAGCATGGAGCCAGCAGTCAGCCCTGAGCACAGCTCTGGGGCCGGATACTATGAAGGACCCTTTCCAAACTCTCCTAGGTTTTCCCAGACATTTAAAAGAAACGAAGAGCAAAGGATTCCCAGAACACAACAGAACCTGACTCTTGCCTGTACAACATGTACAGCTTTCAGCTTCCCGTGTCTCTGGGGCGATTCACTCCAGAGGTGCTAATGCTACCCCTCAAGCCATCATCCTTGGCACAAGTTGACACTAGATGGTGCCACGTGCAGAAGGTCCCCACGGGTCAGCAAAGATCTAGCATCCTACAGAGACTGACAAACTTCACAGGAAACATCCCAGAAGACAGAGGAAAAATAAAACGAAACAAGTGAGGCCATTCATGGGGGGACTTAAACAACATCCTCTTAGGAAAAAAAAAAGTGCCCTGGTTAGCCTGAAGGGACTTTACTGCTAGCTGCCAACTGCCAGTAAACAAAGTGGCGCCTTCGACAAAGATTCTTTGCTTCACCACGCTTCAAGCTCTCGAAGCTTCTCCTAGACTCCTCCTGAGATCTGGCTTTAGCGAGATTCCCACTGCAGAGGTGTGTGTAAGCCCTGTCTCATGCCTGATCAGAACCCTCCCCTCCAAAGCCCCCTTATCTGGGGGGGGGGGGGTTTGAATCCACAATACCTCCTCTTCCCTAGGTGATAACAAACCACTCTGCCCTGACCTGACTGTCATCATCCTTTTAGGTCCGTAGACTCAGAAGCTTCTCAGCGTTCACTAAGGTGCCTCTTGGGCGTTTTCTATCCACGGTCTCCAACCCCACTGCTGCTGCCATACAATTCTCTCGTTCTTGCAAAATTGGGACTTGAGAGTCTAAATTGGGCAGAGAGTCTCTTGCCCGCACGCCTGGCTGTCTTCCCCAGGGTCCCTTGGAGGGGATGGGCTCCAGCTTCCCTCCCCACCCTGAGCAGAGCTCCCGGCGACTGAAGACCACCAGAACCTAGCTACAGACATGCTCGAGGCCCCTCTCCACACGTTCGGACAGGCCTCACGCATGAAGGTACCGGCAGAGGAACCCAGGTGTGTGTAATCCCATCAACGGCCAACATCCAGAGACTTAAAAGCAAGCTCCCAGAAGCGAGATATCTTGTAGCCTACTTCTCCCTCTGGGAGAAACTGGCAAGCTTCTGAGAGTTTCCTGCCCACATGGGACAGCCTTGCAAGCTTCCCATGGTGTATTCATATGCTAAATCCAGTAACAAGCTGGACCTCATCCCCCTGACCCTGAAAGAGCCTCCAGTGAGACATCATTGGGAGGGCTGAGCGGAGAGAGACTTCTAAAATCTCAGGGAAAGGACAAATGGAGAGGTTACTGAGCCTGCTCGAGAAATCGACGATTAACGGGATTTCGTGATCGTGAAATTGGGACTTGAGCCCCACTTTCTCCCCCTTGCCTAGTCTCATCAGCGAGCAATCCCCCCTGTCTGCAGCCAGCCTCCTCAACCGAGCCTGCCTTGCCACCTTTCCCAAGAACTACTGAACTTTTTGTTTTTGCTTTTATAAAGCTTTAGCAAGCCCCAGCTAGCTGCCTCATGGAGGGAAGGGGGAATATTTACATCCATCTTGCTTTGACCTGAAATACATCTGCTTCCATCTTCACAAATGCAATGCACTTCCCTCCACCCTGTTTCCAGAAACGTTCCCTTTCTGTGGATAGATACTTAATGACTAGACACGGATGGGTCAGTGTGGCTGGGGCTGGAATGCATTCTTTAAAGTCCCCCTTCTCTAGAATAAATGACGAGGAATCACCTACTGACTAAAAATAAATAAATAAATAATTAATTAAAGGCACTAGAGAAAGAACAGCTTTTCACCTGGACTTGCATCATTCAACTTCAAAGGGCATTAGGAAGAGCGTTGCAATTTCTGAAGTTAATCCTATGTGCCTTTACATTGTAGAGGTAGGGGAAGGAGGAAGCAGGGGACTCTTTCCTCTGCAGGGTGTTGGTTAAAACAAAAACCTAAAAAGAAAAAAAAAATGTAGGTTGATGGACCTACCTGTGGTAAAGAACAGGTTTTCTGATGATTGGAGCCAAGATGAGGATTTTCAGCAAACTGAGGTTTCTCAGGCGCTTCAGGGCGCCGCTCTGCTATTTTCGTATCTAATGTATCTTCACCTCGGAGCCCTTAATGACAGTGTTCGAAGGACCTAAGAAAGGGGGAAAGGCATTTTTTTTTAAAAAGACTGCTGAGTTATAGCAAAGTCACCTTGTACTTGCCAGAGATGCTGTGCACTCGGAATATAAAGCAGAAACGTCTTGTTACCGCAGTCAACTGCTGCGAACACGGCGGGCCAGGCTGGAGAGAACAGGACACAGCCAGGTAGTTCGGGAGACGGAGGTGGGAGGTGGCTGGGGGGGAGATCTCTCACTGAGGCTACAAGGCCCGTTGGGTTCTGAGAATTGCTTTCCCAAGGGATCATGCCCCACTTTGAGAAAGGAAAGTGGCAGGGTGAGAGCGGGAGGGAGAGCCCAGAGCCAAGTCACTCTTCAATGCATATTTACAGAGCGCACCCTGCATTGCTCCAACCGGGGACCCCAGGGATGCCGTTCCTGACTCTCAGTGCACTGGAACAAGAGTCGACAGGTGGGGCTGGAGCGATAACACAGTGGGTAGGGCGTATGCCTTGCATGAGACTGACCCGGGTTTGATTCTCAGCCTCCCATATGGTCCCTGAGCACCTCAAGGACTAATTCCTGAGTGCAGAACCAGGAGTAAGCCCTGTGTGTCGATGGGTGTGACCAAAAGCAAAAAAAAAAGAAAAGAGAAAAAGAGAAGGAAGGAGGAAGGAAGGAAGGAAGGAAGGAAGGAAGGAGGAAGGAAGGAAGGAAGGAAGGAAGGAAGGAAGGAAAAGAGAGAGAAAGAAAAAGAGAAAGAGAGAAAGAGAAAGAAAAAGAAAGGGAGAGGGGGGAGAGAGGGGGGAGAGAGGGGGGAGAGAGGGGGGAGAGAGGGGGGAGAGAGGGGGAGAGAGGGGGGAGAGAGGGGGAGGGGGGAGAGAGAAAGAGAGGGGGAGAGAGAAAGAGAGGGGAGAGAGAAAGAGAGGGGGAGAGAGAAAGAGGGAGAAAGAGAGGGGAGAGACAGAGAAAGAGAGAAAGACAGAAAGAGAGAGAAAGACAGAAAGAGAGAGAAAGACAGAAGAGAGAGAAAGAAAGAGAAAGGAAGAAAAGAAAGAAGGAAAGCGAGAAAGCGAGAAAGAGAAAGAGAAAGCAAAAGAGAAAAAGAAAAAGAAAGAGGAAGGAAGGAAGGGAGGTAGAAAGAGAAAGAAAAAGAAAGAAAGAAAGAGAAAGAAATATTGTTATCATGCTAAGTGAAATGAGTCAGAAAAAAAATGAGTCAGAAAGAGGGACAGACATAGAATGACAGCACTCCTTTGAGGAATATAAAATAACTTGAGATTGACACCCAAGCGAGGACAGAAAAGGGCCAGGAATATTACTCCATGGTTGGTAGCCTGCCTCATAAGCTGGGGGAGAAAGAAAAAGAAAGAAAGAAAGAAGAAAGAAAGAAAGAAAGAAAGAAAGAAAGAAGAAAGAAAGAAAGAAGAGAGAAGGAAGGAAGGAAGGAAGGAAGGAAGGAAGGAAGGAAGGAAGGAAGGAAGGAAGGAAGGAAGGAAGGAAGGAAGGAAGGAAGGAAGGAAGGAAGGAAGGAAGGAAGGAAGGAAGGAAGAAGGAAGGAAGAAAGGAAGGAAGAAAGGAAGGAAGAAGGAAGGAAGAAAGGAGAAGAAAGGAAGGAAGGAAAAAAGGAAAAAGAAAGCAAGAAAGCAAGAAAGCAAGAAAGCAAGCAAGCAAGCAAGCAAGCAAGAAAGAAAGAAAGAAAGCAAGAAAGAAAGAAAGCAAGAAAGAAAGAAAGCAAGAAAGAAAGAAAGCAAGAAAGAAAGAAAGCAAGAAAGAAAGAAAGCAAGAAAGAAAGAAAGCAAGAAAGCAAGAAAGCAAGAAAGCAAGAAAGCAAGAAAGCAAGAAAGCAAGAAAGCAAGAAAGCAAGAAAGCAAGAAAGCAAGAAAGCAAGAAAGCAAGCAAGCAAGCAAGCAAGCAAGCAAGCAAGCAAGCAAGCAAGCAAGCAAGCAAGCAAGCAAGAAAGAAAGAAAGAAAGAAAGAAAGAAAGAAAGAAAGAAAGAAAGAAAGAAAGAAAGAAAGAAAGAAAGAAAGAAAGACAGGCAACTAATTATAATGTCTAAGACAATGTGATGCTGGGAGTTGGCTGGTCATGATTCCTGTGAGGTGACCTTCTCCTAAATTTGGGAGGAGAGACAACAGTCCAGGAATTCTGCCCAGGTCAAAAATTGATGACCCAAGGGATGGTAGTAATCAATCAGGTTAGAATTGGGAGCCTCGGGGATACAAAATTAAGGACCGATAAGAGTGGAAGAAGTAAGTTATGTTTGAGATGCTGAACAAACACATCTCAGCTTGACAACTACTTACACAAGAGAAGAATCAGAAATGATCCATCACAACCGGATTTGGAGCAATACAGTGATACATAGTTGTGTGTCAGGCTTACAGGAAGCCTGTAATGAAGTGCTACCGGGGCCGGAGTAACAGAACGACAGGTCGAGTATGCCTGGCTTGTGGCTGACCCAGGTTTCATGACCCGGATTGACCCCATAGGGCTCCCCAAAGACCACCAGGAGTTAATTAAACCTGAGTATAGAGCCAGGAGTAAGTCCTGAGTACCACTGGGTGCAGCCCCCAACAACCCCTCCCCCCATAAAAGAAAAATACTTGTTTTTCTTTAGTTCAAAAAATATTACTAGGGGTTGTAGCAATAGCACAATGGGTAGGGCATTTGCTCGCATGAGACTGACCCAGGTTCGATTCCCAGCATCCCATATTGCCCCCTGAGAACTGCCAGGAGTAATTCCTGAGTGCAAAGTCAGGAGTAACCCCTGTGCATCACCGGGTGTTACCAAAAAAGCAAAAACAAAACAAAAAAAAATCACTGAATTATTTTAAAATAATTATAATTTAATCAATTTAAAAGCAAGTATTACTAAATTACTTTTAAGCTATTAAGAGTTTTTCTAAAGTTAATCTGAGTTAAATTGTGTTTCTGGAGATTTAAATGAATATATGTAGCATATGTAATTTTTTTTTTAAGCAGCCAGCTTTAATTTTTAAAGGCAGAACAAAAGACCAGGTTTTTCTTTGGTCTTGGCAAAACTTGAGGGCTGTGACTGTTAGCAAATGGAGCTGAGTCCGCGGAGTAATATATATAGGCAACCATATAAATATGCATATACATATGTATGCACATGGATGCTTTATTCTCTTTCCTCTTTTTATTTTTTCTATTTTTGGAATGGTGCCGTCAAATAGGAATATGTTTAATAATGTGCAGTCCGAGCTATTTTTATCAAAGTAGTATAAGTAAGTAGTAGACAAATGACCGCAATCATTTAAAATGGAGATGTAGCTAGAGAGTATGTATTGCATGTATAAACCCCAAGGTTTGATCCCTGAAACTCAAATCAATAAAAAGTCCGGTCTCCAGCTATAAAATCAATTACATCTAAAGTTCATCTACAGGGGCCGGGGGGATAGTACAGCGGGGAAGGCGTTTGCCTTGTATGTGGCCAACCTGGGTTCAATTCTCAGCATCCCATAGGGACCCCAAACAACACCAAGAGTAATTCTTGAGGGCAAAGTCAGGAGTAATCCCTGAGCATCACTGAGAGTGACCCAAAAAGCAAATAAATACAGTGCATCTACAGTTCTGTAATAGAATCATTCACAGGAATATCAACTATTCCTGAAAAAGTGGATTTGCATAAGCCTCTTTGCAAACAGGGGGGTTTTCAACTCTTTTCTGGGGAGAGAAAGAAAAAGCCCGCCTTGCTCAGTGTTTGAAATACATAGGCGGGCTGCTAAGCACCCTAGTGGGTCAGCTTCTGGCCCTCCAGACTTCAGAGGTCTCTCCTGATGGTCCTGTACCTTCAATACCAGACAAGAGTTGTTAGACTCGAGATGCAGCACGTCCTGTATGAAAAGTGGATTGTATCTTATTTGCGCTGGGAAGAAGGATGAGATGTACTGGTTCCATTTGTTCTCCTGAAGCAACCGTGCGCACTAGATTTAAGTTACTTGGCCATCCACTTGGATGAGTCTGTTTATGTTCTTCAAGTCCTGCTTGGTGGCCAAAAAACAAATTGGATGAACCACGTTAAGTGGTGACTAGGGGCTGGAAAGACAGAACAGCGGTTAGGGGTGCCTGCCTGGCATGCAACTGACCCAGGTTCGATCCCTGACACCTGCTGAGCACCACTAGGAGGATTCCTTGAGTGCAGAGCCAGGAATAAGCCCTGAGCACAGGTCATTATAGCCCAAACTACAGCAGAAGAGTTCTAGTAATTAGAAATAAAGAGCTCACTTCAGTGAGGTCTGCAAGTGTGTCATGTGTATATGCACATCAGCTTGTGGAAATCCTCTATGATTTACATCATATACATGTAGTATATAATATGCATCATTTTATATATATCATATCACGTAGAAATTTCACTCCATCTTTTTGTGCTTATAAGCCAAAATAATATTACATTAAAATTTAAATACAAGCACCAATCATTCATTAAGCTACAGTAATGCAAAAGAAAAATACTATGTCTTAAAACTCCACAGAAATTACATATTCAAACAAGTAGGGCAATTGTTGCCTTGCACTCAGCCACTTCGTGATCAATCCTCAATACCCCATATTGTCCCTTGAACTCCTCCAGGATTGATTCAGAGCCAGGAGTAAACCTTGAGCACAGCACAGCTGACTGCAGACCCCAAAACAAATTTTAAAAAATGACAACAAAAAGAAATTATTTACTCAACTGATAACACCTATTTTTGAAAAAAAAAAAGTTTTTGCTTCAATCATCAGAAAAACATGCCTGGACATTGTTTAGACAATTTGAGACAGTGACACCCTTAAGATTCCTTTCTTTCATGCCAAGACCTAACCCAGGCTATGAAACATGCCAAGAATATGCTTGCTTATGGACCTATGTCCAAGCCCCGGGCCAGGCATTACCTTGGCTTTAAAGTTCTAGCTCGGGGCTGGAGCAAGAGCACAGTGGGTAGAGTCTTGGGCTAGGCTGACGTGTTTGATTCCCAGCATCCCATATGGTCTCCCAAGCACCACCAGGAGTAATTCCTGAGTGTAAAACCAGGAGTAACCGCTATGCACTGCTGAGTATGACCACAAAAGCAAAAATAAGTTCTAGCTCCTAGCAATTGTGTATTTTTTTAATTTGATGTTTATGGATGACCAGGATGTAGTTCATTTTCAGTCATAACATAGTTTAAAACATATTGAAGGTATCAGCTATAGGAGTATTTTCCATATTGATGTCACCCACCATTCTTTTGCTTTTTGGGTCACACCAGTGATGCACAGGGGTTACACCTGGGTTTGCACTCAGAAATTACTCCTGGTGGTACTCAGGGGACCATATGGGATACTGGGAATCAAACCTAGGTTGGCCACGTGCATGCAAGGCAAACGTCCTACCCGCTGTGCTATTGCTCCAGTCCCTGTCATCCACCATTCTTACTTTTACATTGAATCTGCTATTATTTTGAACTTCCTCACCTTCATCATGTGATTTGGTACTCAACTGCATGCAGGTGAAAAAAAATACCAAATCTGCCATGATGAGGTCACTGGCTTAATTAGTTCTAATTTATTAGGACACAGGTTGTTTCAGAGATGAAGAAACACGTATTGGATTTGACACGCTAGTGGTCAGTGTTTAGAACCAACACATATACTTTCGCGATATCAAGAATGACCTAGTTCTACTGTGAAGTTATTCACCAGGACACAATGCCAGATATTTTCTCTCTCTCATCAGGGCTTAGCTAGACAGGTATTAGATGCTATTTAGCTCCCAGAGCCTTAGGCTGGGGTCATGGGGTCATATCCCTGGAAATGGAGGTCATAAAAAATTTGTCAACAATACAAGGTTTCTGAACCAACTGGTAGGGGGCAGCCTTGCACATGGCCAACCTTGGTTTAATCCTGGACACTTCATGAGGTCATATGACCAATGGCAATACCAGGAGTAATTTCTGAGTGCAGGGTCAGGAGCAAATCCTGATCACCAGGTGTGACCTACAAACAAAAAATCATAGATGAGGGGCTGGAGCGATAGCACAGCGGGTAGGGCGTTTGCCTTGCATGCGGCCGACCCGGGTTCAAATCCCAGCATCCCATATGGTCCCCTGAGCACCGCCAGGAGTAATTCCTGAGTGCAGAGCCAGGAGTAACCCCTGTGCATCGCCAGGTGTGACCCAAAAAGAAAAAAAAAAATCATAGATGACATGAGTCAGATGTTTCCAGTAATGCCTGCCTGTTTGCATTTCTCAAGCAAAAAGATGCCAGTGGAAGTGGTTTAAGAAGCCTTGACTGACTCAAAAGCTTTATTTAATATCAACTACATGGCACCACCCCACCAAGCCAGAGATCCTATTTCTTCCATTACTAAATCCAAAAGATAGCTCTGGAATCTACAATGCAAACTCCTCACCTCTAGAGACATGCGCAGAAAGAGGGATCACTGGATTGGAGTTTGGGATTGAAGGTCCAATGACCTCACTGCATACGACACCAAGAAGTTTAACAGAAAAGAGAATGTGACAAAGGGAAGCAATCGACAAATGTAACAGTAGTGGATTAGAAGGGGAAAAAAGAAAAAAAGTCTGCTAAAAAAAAAAAACAGTTTGGGTACACTACAGGTGGTAGCAAGAAAAGAAAGGTAAAAATAATTTAAATCTATTCTAAATTAACCCAGCCTGGGCTATTTAAATGTAAATATTTTTTTAAAGTGTGGAGGAATTTTAAGTGAGCAAAAACCTTCTCAACATTTATTTCTGAGGGCCAGAGCAATAATCCAGTGGGGAGGTGTTCAACTTGCAGGCAGCGAATTAGATTTGATCCCTGGCTTCCCATATGGTCCCTTGAGCACTGTCAGGAGTAATTCCTGAGTGCAGAGCCAGGAGGAACCCCTTAACATCGCTGGGCGTGACCCCAAAAGCCAAAAACCTTTACTTTTAAATTATGTTTCCCCTCATATAATGTGGAAGTTCTTATTTGATCACCATTCTTTTTCCTCATCCAAAGTGTAAATTTTGTTAAGGGACAATTTGAGGTTCTCTTTGGACTCACATTCTGCATGCAAACATCTATCCACATTCCCATAGGCGGAGTACTGGGTGCTGAGAATATTCCTGATAATAGCACCCATCATCAGGCCAGTGAGTTTTTGACAATAGAGAAAACGAATGGAACTCTGCATGGAAAAAAATCAGATATTAGATGCGCTGTTCCGTAATCCAGGTAAAGACAACAGGAGATGAAAATTCCAACTTTATAATTAACACACACACACACACACACACACACACACACCCATCCTCAACCCCGAGTCCATTTCCTGGCCATTATTTGACAATTACTGCAAGCTCTCCCCACTGCAACCCCATCCCTAGTTTCACAAATGTATCCTGAATTAGGAATGAAAGATATCATCCAGAGATGCTAGTATTGCAACAGGCTGAATTACGAAGACTGAAAAGCCAAATTTTAGTAATAGGCCACAAAAACCTCTCTCCACATGGTGTAGGTTGACAGAGTTCAGCTGAATTTCTATGTGGTCTTTAGCTCTGCAGGAATACTGAGATGATCCTATATGAGACATGCATTATTTCCTTAATGGAAAGACGGAACAGGGATTAGCCAAACTCTACAAACCAGCCCAGACTGAGTGAAGGAGAGAAAACCAGAATAATAACATGCAGCTGAAAACACTTTTAAAATATTAAGCATGGCCCTCAATTCCTTAAAAATTCAGGGTATCCGTCACTTCGTTCCTCATTTAGGAGTCAAAATTTAATTTAGCCTAATGTAGTCTAATAAATAGAAATGACCCTGGAAATAAGCAAAAAACCCCAACATTTTGTAAACATATGGCTTTACAATTTGGGACCAATTTTACCCTTACAATTTTCTTTTAGAGGTTCCAAATTAGTCTCTTGACTTCTAACCTTATTTTCTTTCTAGCTACAACCCCCGCCCACCCCCCACACCCCGAAGGCATTTTTTAAAAGCCAACATCTATCAAAATATTACGGGACACTAGCAGCTCATGAAGCTAACTTAAGAAACTGGAATGAAAGATCACCCCTGGCTCGGAATACAGCATGGTTTGAAGCCTACCCCTCCACTTGGCAACACAGCTTTTCATGAAAGCCCAACTGGTATAAAGCCAAGAAGCAGTTATAATTTTTCTCTATTAAAAAAACCAGGGCTGGGACCTCTTCAGCACTCTACACCACCACCCACTACAACTGTGGGTCACTGGGGGACCAAGCACCCAAGAATTGAATTGGGACCCTTTGCACGCCAGACCGAATCTCTAGCTTTTTGCGTTGCCTCCCCAAACCTGAAAATTTCTTTTTCTTTGCTTTTTGGGGTCACAATCAGCGATGCTCAGGGGTTACTCCTGGCTCTGCACTCAGAAATCACTCCTGGCGGTGCTTGGGGGACCCTATGGGATGCCTGGGATTGAACCCGGGTCAGCCCACTTGCAAGGCAAGCATCCTACCCGTTGTACTATTGCTCCGCCCCCCCACCCCCAAATTTTATTTTGAGCATCCCAGACTCCCAAATAACCTACAGAATTAGATAATACCTGCGGTGGAGGGTCTGGTCCCCAGCTTGCAGCTCCGGAGAAAACCCACGCCTCACGTCTGACCTTTAGGCTCTCCTAGCAGACCCGCCCCCGTGGCCCTTTGCTCCCCACCCCCCAGACTCCGCCCCTTGCCCACGGTGTGGGCTTTTGAGCCCTGATTGCCCCCTGTGCCGGTCCTTGTTAAAGAGAAAACCAGCTTTGGATCTTTTAGGTGATTTCCAGAAGGTCAAGATGAGGGACCGCTGGGGCTCAGAGACGGGGAACTGTGATTGGCTGAAAATGAGATGCTGATGTAAAATCACATACTGTGAGACCGACACCCAAGGACAGTAGACACAAGGGCCAGAAATATTGCTCCACGATTGGCAGCCTGCCTCATGAGCTGGGGGAGAAGGCAGCTGGGATAGACAAGGGATCACTCAGGCGACGATGATTGGAGGAACTGTTCAGGATGGGAGATGTGTGCTGAAAGTAGACAAAGGACCAAATGTGATAGCCTCTCGGTATCTGTATTGCAAACCATAATGCCCAAAAGAAGAGAGGGAGTATGGGGGAAATTGTCTGCCATGGAGGCAGGGGGAGGGGTGAGATGGGGCAGATAGTGGGGACATTGGTGGTAGAGGATGTGCACTGGTGGAGGGATGGGTGTTTGATCATTGTATGACTGAAACTCAAACATGAAAGCTTTGTAACTTCATCTCACAGTGATTCAATAATGATAATAATAATAATAAACAAGAAAGAAAGAAAATGAGATTCTGAGGTGGATCCTTTCTCAAGAGAGCAGCAGAAAAAATTTCTTGACTCTGAGTAGATTTACTCTATATTTACTTATTTGCTCTTTAAGGAAATGTTATTTACTCAAAAAAAAAATCTCCTTTCCAGTGATTAATTTGGCAGCTGCTGCCTGTGGATACAAAGGCAAGGCCAGGGGTTCTAAGGGATCCACTGTCATTAACTGACCACCTTCTGAAAGTTTCAGAAAAGCTACACACGCTTCCTCTTCATACGAGTGGATTTCAAACTTGGCAGGACTTCTCTATTCTTAACTTGACAGCATATACGCAGTCCGCACACCATCATGCTAATCTCACACCCTGTCATGTACCATGCTGGCCCTGTTCTTACAGTGGTGGTGGAGATGGCTGGGAAAATAGTTCAATGGGCTAGAGCACATGACTTGCAAACGTGAGACCTTCCCCTTTTTTAAAAAATTCTTTCATTAGTGAATCACCATGAGGTAATGTTACATACTTACAAACGTTCATGTTTGCATTTCAGTCATATAATGTTCGTTTACCCATCCCTCCACCGGTGCCTATTCTCCACCACCAATGATCTCAGTATCCCTCCCACCCCCTCCTCGCCACCTCCCTGCTTCTGTGGCAGGGCATTCCCTTTTGTTCTCTCTCTCCTTTGGGGTATTGTGGTTTGCAATGGAGGTATTGAGTGGCCATTGTGTTCGAGACTCCAAATATGATCCCCAGCCCCATATATATCCCTCTGGCACTGCAGGGCGAGAGCCTAGTGCCCCCAGCTATGTGGGGACACGGCCTTGAATCTCTCTAGCCTGGATGTCCATGAAGAGCTGGGAGTGGGTCTGGGCCCCCAGAATCTTGTTTGGAGGGTGCCCCAAATAAATAAGTGAATGGATAAATAGCTACACAAGCCCCCGCCCCACAGGTGCTCTGAAGCTCTACCCAGCTCTATGTCCACAGGTGGCCCTCAGCAGTGCTTAGGGTACTTGTTGAGTTTAGATTCCAGAGAAAATGAATAAAATCTCTCCAATAGGGGCTGGAGTGATAGTACAGCAGGGAGGGCATTTGCCTTGCACGTGGCCAACCCGGGTTCAATTCTCAGCATCCCATATGGTCCCCTGAGCACCGCCAGGAGTGATTCTTGAGTGCAGAGCCAGGAGTCAGCCCTGAGCATTGCTGGGTGTGACCAAAAAAGCCAAAACAAAACAAAACAAAAAACTCTCCAATAAATAAATTGCAGTCCATTGTGCTATTATTATTATTATTATTATTATTATTATTATTTATTACTTTGTGTGAGCCCCTGAGTTCAGTGCCTAGGCCCACATGACTTCTGAGCACTGAAATTGTCTCTAATTATCACACCTAAGCACCTAAGCAAGCTCTCCATGGCGTATTTATATGCCAAATACAGTAACAATGATGGGTCTCATTCCCCTGACCCTGAAATAGCCTCCAATGTGGCACCGCTGGGAAGAACGAGTAAAGAGAGGCTATTAAAATCTTAGGGCTAAGATGAATGGAGACGTTACTGTACCTGCTCGAGCAAATCGATGATGAATGGGATGACAGTGATACAGTGATACGATGATTATTAATTTGTGGGGGGATGGGAGTGGAACTATAGTGCTGCAGGTAGGGTGTTTGCCTTGCATGTGGCTGAACCAGATTCAATTCCCAGCATTCCACATACTACCCCAAGCACCACCAGGAGTAATTCCTGAATGCAGAGCCAGGAGGGACCCCTGTGCATCACCGGGTGTGACCCAAGAAGAAAAAATAATTGTTGGGGGAGGCAATTTTGGGTCATCTCCAAAGGTGCTCAGAACTTACAAATTTTTTTCTGTCTTTAGTTTTTTTTTTTGGGGGGGTGTACATCCAGCAGTGCTCAGGGGTTACTCCTGGCTCTGCACTCAGTAATTACTCCTGGCAGTGCCCTGGGGACCTACGGGATGCCAGGGATGAAACCTGGGTCAACCACATGCAAGGCAAGTGCCCTACCTGCTGTGCTATCGCTCCAGGCCCACAGGACATATTTCCAACTTTCATTCCTGGTGGTGTTCGGACCATACACAGTGACAGGGATCAAACCATGTTTGACCTTGTGGAAATGATGAGCTTTAACCCCTATGCTATCGTTCTGGCTCCTGACAGCCTTGATTTTTTTTTTTTTTTTGGCTATTGTTGTTATAGGTTAAATGCTATGAAGAAGTTAAGTGTGCACTCCTAGTAATTCTGAACGAGGAGTTCTCCTGATTCGCAAATGCCCTTCTGGGACACGGGTTGGAGAGCAATCAGAGGCCATGGCAGGCAGAGGCTCAGGACTTGAAGGTTAGATTTGTCTGAAGTGCGCTGAAAGCCTCAGCAGGATTTCAAAGCTTGGATCACTGGATTTCAAAGTTTGACTTCATTGACCTTTCTTGAACTCCATTGTTTGTGAGGAGTGAAACTCAGTGACTATTTGACCAGCTTTCTGCAACTGACTTGGTGCTTTTTTCCTTTTTTTTTTTTTAGGTGAAGGGGGGGTACTGGAACACAACTAGCAATGCTCAGGGTTTATCCCTGGCTCTGAACTCAAGGATCACACTTGGTGGTGCTCAGGGAACCAAGACAAGCATTTTATCCCCTGAACTCTCTCACGGCCCAGCTGGCATGGTATTGGGGTATTGCTTTTTTTTGTTTTTGTTTTTTTGCATTTTTGGGTCACACCCACCATTGCAGGAATTACTCCTGGCAGTGTTTGGGGGACAATATGGGATGCTGGGATCAAACTCGGGTCAGCCACACGCAAGGCAATTACCCTACCCATTGTACTATCACTCTGGCCTCAAGGCATAGTGCTTTTGACCCAAATTATATCTAGTGGTTGGGCTGGTGGGACCTGGAGCGATAGCACAGCAGGTAGGGCATTTGCCTTGCATGGGGCCAACCCGGGTTTGACTCCTTCGTCCCTCTCACAGAGCCTGGCAAGCTGCCAAATGTATCCCGCCCACAGGGCAGAGCCTGGCAAGCTATCCATGACATATTGGAGATGTTACTGGTGCCTGCCCAAGCAAATCGATGAACAATGGACGACAGTGCTACAGTGCTACAGATTGAGCTGGCCTGCAGAAGAATCTAGCTGCAGAAGGAGTATATATAACCGCCCACCGGATGTTTCCACATCTTTATGGTAGGTTGGTGTGTCAGGCTGTACTTTTTCTCTTTGTTTCACTCTTTCGAATTATGGGTGATAATTCCTTTTTGCTTGCTGCCCTTTATCCCCAGGAGGGATCAGATTATGCATATAGGCAGCTTCATGCATCTCGATGGCCTGTGAGGCTCTAAATAATTTTGACATGGAAAAGCCTTTCTTGATGTCGAGTCTGTTGTCTTACTTAAAATTCCACCCCTTAGATGTATTGCATTGGGTTGCAGAGGTTGAATGTCAGGGTAAATAGAGGGTGATATTTTATTGATGAGAGTGAAAATATTATCACGGGATAGGGACCTTGCCCAATGACACAGGGAACAGGGGAGATCTGATAGAATAGGAACACAAAAATCACAGTCATGGATCAAGCAGAAGCCCCAGCGGCTCCCCTTCCCCTCTTAGGGGTCCATTTCTACCCTCCCTTAATCTATGCATGGTTCGAACCCAGAAGAGAACCCTGCATACTCTTTGCAGTTAACCTTCTTTCTAAAATTATTCATCTCAGCTTTCTCCTACCCAGTTTTAACAGACTCCATTACTTTCCACCTGCACCATTCTAGTCTTCAAAATTTCTAGATAATTGTTATCTTTTACAAAACTGTCTTGGCCAAAGAGATTGTCCAAGATTGTATTGAACATGTGTTTCATGTGACAGACACAGATTTGATCCCCAACACCATATGATCCCCCTAAAACATCCGTAGAGTAGACCCTGTGGTCCCCAAGTACCAAAAATGCTGGAGCTAAGCATATCTGCAGGATTACAGAGTCACCGTGTTCTTGGGCCTTTGTGTTGAATCCGGCATTTGGGCTGGGAATCTTTGGGAGAGGCCCAAGCCTTCCTGGATATCACCTGGAAGCATCTTACTTAAAAAAAAAAAAATCCTGGAATAACAAAAGAGAAGTTTTTGACTTTGGAAAACACAGCCAGGACTCTGCAAAGCACTTTGAGAAGCTAGCAATGAAACACAGCAATTAAGATTCCTCTTCTCAAAAGCTGATCATTTCTTCATTTTCTTTGGATCTATGAGGCTCTATAAACATTTAGTGCTTTTTTTGGCTAAGATGTTTCGAAAATGTGGGGCACAGATTGTTGCAGAGTAGATACATGAAGTCACTGTCACTGTCATCCCGTTGCCCATCAATTTGTTCGAGCGGGCACCAGTAACGTCTCTCATTGTGAGACTTATTGTTACTGTTTTTGGCATATCCAATATACCACGGGTAGCTTGTCAGGCTCTGCCGTGTGGGCTCCATACTCTCAGTAGCTTGCCGGGCTCTCTGAGAGGGGTGGAGGAATCGAACACGAGTCGACCACATGAAAGGCGAATGCCCTACCACCCAAAGTGGATACATGATTTGTGTAATATTTCCATCATCATATTTTATAAAGAAGAAGTCATTTTAATTCTATGCCAACTATATTTGTCTAGTTAGTGCAGGTAACCAAAACCATTTGGTAGAAGACATTCATATTTTTTATGGTTCACTATGGTGCTAAACTACATACATGATAAACTCTCAAACATTTTAAATGTGCCACGAGCTAATTTTACCCCCAAAGTGGGTTGAAGTTAGAATCTCTAAAAAGTAGTTCCTAGGATTTTGTGGAATCTTTTCCTTCCTACTCTATGGTTTCGGAGGCAGTATCATTTCTTTTTTTTTTTTTCTTTTTGGGTCACACCCGGCAATGCACAGGGGTCATTCCTGGCTCATGCACTCAGGGGACCATATGGGATGCTGGGATTCGAACCCGGGTTGGCCGCGTGCAAGGCAAACGCCCTACCCGCTGTGCTATCACTCCAGTTCCTAGTATCGTTTCTTCTTTGTGAACACTGACCTCAACTATGGAAAATCTCTTGCCTCTTGACCACTCCCTTTAGAAAAGCTATCTTGGTAAAACAATACCATTTTTGGTGGGTTCCAGTTCTAAGAAATTAAGGACTTCATTTGGTTCCCAAGTGTTAAGAGTCTGATGAACTGCATTTGTGTTTTAGCTGTCTGAGGTATTTGGCAGTTAATGACCCCATGACATTTAATACCTCACTTTTTTGGGGGGCAGGGGACACCTGGCAGAGCTTGGGGCTCAGTCCTGGCCTGGCACTCAGAGATCACTCCTGATAGGGCAAAGGAGGACCTTAAGGGGTCCTGGGGATTAAACCCAGGTAGGATGCATGCAAGGCTAATGCCCTACTTGCTGTACTATGACTCCAGCCCGGAGCTTCCTTTTTTATTCTATTCAGTTTTTAGGAAAGAGACCCTTATTCCTTTAAATTCAAACCATAGAATTATGTTCATGTCTAGTGTTGGTTTCCCCGAGTCTATGTTAAATTAAATATTGACTTTGCAAGCTCCATATCATTTATTATTTACCATTCTCAATCTGTGGAATTTATTAAAAAATTGATAAGTAAGCCTGATGGTGAATCCCCACCGGTGTCAAATCGGATGACCCTGCCAAGTCAATTACAAAATTGACAAATCTATGGTGACTCAGATAAAAATGACACGATTTGATTTTAACAGGCACTGATACTTTTTAAGGACATTTTGAGACATTTTCTTTGAAGGAATAATGTTCTTCAATTTTATAAAACTACCCCTGTTTTTTTTTTTTTCTTTTCAGAAAATTGCTTTCTTGTGAGGCTTGTTAGCCTTTCTGTTATTTCTAACTTTTTTTTTTCTTAACAGAAGTTGATTTCTTATTCTCCAGCACTTTAGAAAATGTTGGGAGAGAATTTCAAGAATTTAAAAAAAAATATTTTTAGCAGATTTCCTTTTGTGCAAAGTGTCAGACAGTTCAAGAGGGCACCCTGAGCTGCCTCACATCTTTTGTCAGTGAAAGAGAATTTCATTCCTAAAGAACAATTGTTCATATTACAAAAATAAGTCTCCTACACAGGGGCCCTTGTGACAGCCCCCAGAGGGGGAAGATAAAAAAAATAAATGATCCCATAGACTGATTAATCTACTCTCTCCACCTTGCCAGCTCTTGATAGGGTCGTAAGGACAGGTTCTGCAGATTTCTAACCTGTGTTTTTTTGTTTTGTGTTGTGTTGTTTTGAACTTCTACCACACTCCTGTTGTCTAATTTAGCTGTTGTGAACACAGGTCGTCTAAATAAAGAACAAAGTGCCCAACGAGATAAAGTAGCCCTGTCCATACTGCTAAAAATACTCACGATTCGAAGGGTACCAATGGCTATAAAGTATGGGGGTAATGTTGGAGATAGCTCAGCAGGTAGGTTGCTTGCTTTGCAAGTAGCCAATCTGGGTTTGATCCCTGGCACCCCATATAGCTCCCTGAAAGCTGTCAGGTGTGAACCCCTGAGCAGAGAGCCAGGACTTACCTCTGAGCATCACCAGATGACCAAGTGTGCCCCCCAAAAAAAACAAAAAAAAAAGAAGGGTGGGAAAGCTTTCACTAATTCCACTTGTGCATCCATTTGCTTGAGCGGGCACTAGTAGCGTCTTTATTGTGAGACTTGTTGTTACTGTTTTTGGCATATCGAATACGCCACGGGGAGCTTGCCAGGCTCTGCTGTGTGGGTCGGATACTCTTGGTAGCTTGCAGGGCTCTCCAAGAGGGACGGAGGAATCGAACCCAGGTTGGCCTCATGCAAGGCAGATGTCCTACCTGCTGTGCTATCGCTCCATCCACTTGTGCAGAGTTAATAAATAATTTTTAAAAAAACTGTCTTTCAATGTACTGCAAAAATTTTCTCACACATTGTCACTTCACCGCAGGTTCTCCAGCTGAGCTGCACATTATAATCACTAGTGGAGATTCTAGAACATTCTGCTGATCTGGTTCCAGCACCAGATAATATGCTTTCATTGTCCCAAAGTTGGAAGGAGGTGTTGGCACGAGTTGATTAATCTTTTCCTTTCCCAGATGATTCTCACTGACAGCCAAACTGAGAAACACTGGCTTAAACCAATTCCTCTACCTTCAAATGCATGTTTGACAATACTTGAAAATTAAAGTTTGTAGGAAGATTTTTTTTCTAATGAAAATGATCATTCTCTAGGGGTGACGGACTAAAGATGGTTTTACCAGGTTATTTTTTTTCTCTAGATAGGCAAGAACAATTCTTTGTTTTAGTATTATTAGTAACAGTTCAGAATTCATGGAGCCCATTGTTTAAGTAAAAACTACCATTATATTTTCATCCTTCACCTCTGTGACAAATATCAAATCCACAACTTTTAAACTCCAATTCCAGTCTCAGGTGTTCATCCATGATGCCACAAAGACAAATAAGCTGCAGAGGAGTATGGGTAAAAAGAAAGGGACAGGGTATGTGCCCTCTTAAATATTAGGATAGAGAATTGTAGACAAAGTGGGGTCATGATACATATATATATACATACATATACATATGTGTATATATATATATCTGTATCACTATACCACTGTCGTCCTGTTGCTCATCCATTGCTTGAGCGGGTGCCAGTAATGTCTCCATTCGTCCTGTTACATGCTAGCATAGCCCAATGGCGTCTGCTCACTCCAGAAATATAAAGAATATGTTGTTGTTACTGTTTTTGGCATATCAAATATATCACGGGCAGTTTGCCAGGCTCTGCTGTACGGTGCAATATCCTTGGTAGCTTGCCGGGCTTATGTAGCTGAACCATGGTTTGTGGGTGTGTCTCCCACATACCTATCTTTTGGTCATTTAATTTTTTGGTATATATATATATATGTATATATATATAAAATTTCAATGAGAAATGATAACTTTCAGGACCAAAGTGACAGTCTAGGGCTGGAGTGATAATACAATGGGAAAGGAGTTTGCCTTGCATGCAGCTGACCCGGGTTTGATTCCCAGTATCCATATGGTCCCCTGAGCACTACTAGGAGTAATTTCTGAGTTCAAAATCAGGAGTAACCCCTGTGCATCGCTCGATGTGACCCAAAAAGAAAAACAAAGGGATAGTCTAATGGAGACGGTGTTTGCCTTGGAAGTGGCCTTTCTAGTTTTGATCTCCATCATCTCATATGGTTCCCTGAGCACCAGCAGGAGTGATTTCTAGCACAGAGCCAGCAGTCAGTCCTAAGTATCCGGTGTGGCCCAAACCCTGAAGCCCAAAAAACCCATAGTAAACAAACCAGATCATGCTGACTTTATTTATTTTTTAATTGCTTGACTTTATTGTACATCTGATGGTACTCAGGGATTACTTCTGCTTCTGCATTTTTGCAGTGTTTGGGGAACTGTTTGGGGTCCTGGCGATCAAACTTAGGTCAGCTATGTGCAAGGAGAGTGTGTTACCTACTGTACTATCTCTCTGGCCCACGGCCTGGATCTTTTATTTGCTGTGTAGCAGTAATTAAGAGTAAGTCTTAATTAAAAGTAATTAGGAGCAGCCATAGTGAGGGGATGATTTAGATGTTTCACAGTCAGGAGTTTTTTTCAAGACTACATTGTGATGCATATAAAAACATTAACTCTCGTGAAGACCCTTTAGAGCACCTGAAAATAAACACCAATTAATCTAATTTAATTCTTAATTCATGCAGTTCATTTCATGTTTGGAAGAATCAAAATTCAAATGGAATCATAGAGAGAGTATGGCAAGCTGAACTTGCCTTGCATGTGGCTGACCTGGATTCAGTCCCTAATAAGACGGTATTGCATCCCCTGCCCCCAGCCCCTCCAGGAGTAAGTGCTGAGCACTGCCAAGGGCGTCTTAATACCCTCTTGGAGAAAAAAGGAACAGTTTTCAACCAAGGTTATATCTGGAGCATCCTCAAAGCTCAATAAAAAAAAGCAAGGACTTTACCTTGATAAATAATTTCAAAAGATAAAATATTCAGATACCCAGAATTTCTACATTAAAATGTTGAGCTCTAATTTGGACATCCTAGGGGAGAATCAGACACATAGAATGGTTCCACTGATGCAAAGGGCAGAGAAACATCATTTCTGTGCCTGAGAAGTCCTTGAGGTTCCCATTCGAAGTGTCTGTGTTTTCTTTCCACTTAAAAATGCAGAAGACAACTCAATAGATAAAAGGAGTATGCTGATGAGCTCACTCTTAGAAATTCTGGAAGTCACTGAGATTGGGGACTAGCTGCAAGAGAGAAAAACTAGAGTGAAATGGGAGAGAAAATGTGGGTTTGAATAAGCTGGGAACATCTGTAAGTATGGAAGGACAGTGGTTGAGGTAGAATGGAGGTGCTATTTGAATAGAATATGCAAAAACTCAACTGAAGGTTGGCATCAGACCATATAGAGGTTGCACTGTAGAGGCTGTGGCATAGAAAGTCTTTGGCACCATATGTCACTTATTTGAGTCTTTAGGTAAACCAACTATGACATGGAAAACTCACCTGGGAGTGAGTGTCCCAACAAGCTGAAGGAAAGCCATCATGGAAAAATGGAAGATGAAAATGGGCAAGATTCCAAATGGGCCACTGGAGGTAGGAAAACAAGTGGGCGCTGTAAATAAGGAGAAATACACACACCAGAGGGCTTCCTTCATGTCAAGTCATGGTGCCTTTCCATTTTATTAGAAACCAGTTCATTTTGAAAAGCTTCAAAGGAAATGATTATGGTTTATCCAAAGAAAGCTTTATAAGTCAGACCTGACTTGGCGGGGGAGGGGTGGAGGGGAAGGATAATTCTGTAAAAAACTTCTCTGGTTTCAGCATCACATTTGGCTCTAGTTTTGCCGTGATCCAAATGAAAACAAACAGCATGGGAAGCCCAGTTTATGTGTTTTCATTATGTTTGAATATGCTATTAATAAGCCTTTCTCCCTGGAAAATCCATTGTAGTGTCATGTTCATCAATACCAGCCTTCCAACACTGATGCATCAACAATAAAACAGTGATCACAATTGCACAACTGCTTATGAAGGCTTATGAGCTTTCATTTGATAATGAATTACACAGATGGCCTGTGACATTCTTAATCTGTGCTATATGTGCGTGCGTCTTTTTGATTTCCAAGAGACAGGAGAAGAATGAAGAGGCTCCCATTCAAAGTGCCCGTATTTTCTTCCCACTCCAAAATGTAGAAGACAACTCAATATAGAAAAATGTCAGGGAAAAACTGTTGAGGAGGAAAACGAAGGTGCCCGATGCTTAAATCCCTGAGCAATTTCTCAGTATTTCCAACTCTAGAGGCTTAAGGAGTGAGACTCCTTTGACGCCTGAGCCTTCTACATAATTCTATTTTACTTCTCATTGTATGATAAAAGGCAAATTCTAACTCACTTAAATCCACCAAATGGGAAATTCATTTCACCTTAGCTGATGCATTTTCATTGATAGAAACATCTTTGTCACAAAGTCCTTTTGTGGTCATCAAACTGAATTCTTAAGGGGATCATTTAATTCACAGCAAATCATGATTACTGGGGATAAGAGAAGCTGAACATGAAGCCAAAATCTACAGTATAATTGAAAAAGAAAAGACCTGTCAATTTTTCAAAATTATGTGCTGCACAGAAGAAAAATGGTTTGCAAATAGTCAATGCCTCCCAATTTTATCTAAAAATAGACAGTTAGAAATTAGGATTACCATTTTGATCTAAGAAAATATGTTATGAACATTATTTAGGTGATCAGGGAAGTCCCCCAAATAATATTAACCCATTATATCACTGGTTTATTATATAATTTCTTAAAGAATATTAGAAAAAGGCATTTAAAAATGAGTTTTTTCCTCCTTTTCATCCTGGATGTTTAAGGCAACATGGATTATAAGTGTTTCTAAAAACATAAGAAATGTCTGAAGATTTCTGTGGCCATTCTAAAGAGAAAATAAGCATTCTTCTTTAAAAACCCCCCTATGTCAAAAATTCTGTTGTAGGAAATTTGCATACATTACCTAAAGTAGATTTCCAAAACACATAAGGAACTGGAGAGATAGTAGATTGGGGAGTGTGTTTGCCTTGCATGTCACCAATTCAGATTTGATTCCTGGCACCACATACCACTCCCACAACCACCACCAAGAGTAAGTCTTTTTTTTTTTTCTTTTTGGGTCACACCCAGCAATGCACAGGGGTTACTCCTGGCTCTGCACTCAGGAATCACCCCTGGTGTGCTCAGGGGGCCATATAAAATGCTGGGAATCGAACCCAGGTCAGCCATGTGCAAGGCAAACGCCCTACCCGCTGTGCTATTGCTCCAGCCCCCATACCAAGAGTAAGTCTTGAATAAAGATAACCTCTGAGTATCCATAACATCAGAACAAACAAACAAGACAGTAAGAGTGACACACTTTATGTTGCCAATGTGGGGGAAGGGCTGGAAAATAGCAGGAGTGAAGCCCAGAATTAGATCTTCAGTATGCTTGTCACCCCAAGTACCACACCCAGTTGGCCTCAGTCGCTTACAAGCAGCCTCTCAGCTGAAGCACCACAAGAAGTGACTCTAAATCTCAAGCAACATGGGGACTATATAGCCCCAATCAAATGTTTTCAAAAATGGGAAAATGTGGAAGACTAAGTCTCTTTTCTCAACTATCATTCAAATATCATGCCCACATCCAGAATGATGAACTTAGACATAATGTATAGATATGACAATGAACTCAGATATACATTCATTAGAGTATATAGTTCATACGTGGCATACACAGAACTTTAAATCCATTGCCTCCATCTGAACTTTGAGATTTTTCCAGTTTTAGTAGCTTAGGATTTGGGTATTTACATTGTGTAATTTCATTTTCAAATGAAAATTTGAAAGAACAGAATCTTCTTTCCCCATGGAACTGGATCAGAAATGCTACCAGAGGACATAGAAGCTTTGCACTGTTTTCTGGACCATTGAAAGATCTGTCCACACCTTGTTTATTGTCATAATTTTTGTGCTTCTTTGGCACTGGGAATTCCTGCTGTGTGTAGCCTGAGCCCAGGTATAAGGCGATTTACACACACACACACACACACACACACACACACACACTCTGATTTGTTCATATTCACAATTAATAAGTAGGTCCAGGTCTTATAGATATTCTGTAGATAAAAAAAACAACTGTGGTCTGAGCCATTCAGTACTTATTGTTTTACCAAGATAGGGAGATACCAGAATCCAATTTTTAACCACTATTAAAATACCACTTCTCTATATGGCTACACTTATATAGAGAGTGGATGTGTTGATTTCTACATTTTAGATCCTTTAATAGTATTGAACATTTCCATCCCGGACCTGAAAACAGATTTTTCCAGGTTTGCTAAGTCACTTACGTTTCCTTTCTCTTATTAAACGCCATGCTTGCATCCTCCTTTTCTTGGAGCATGCCGGTTTGCACCTAGACTCTTACTGAGATCCCAATCGTGACCTGCTTTCAGACGATCTGGATATATTTCAGCAGGGTGGGAGAGCTATAAGGGGCAGATCCAGAGTCTCACACATGCCCCCTTACCACCAGGGCTAATTTCTGAGCATAGATTTAGGAGTAATCCTTGAGCACTGGCAGGTGTGGCCCCCAAACCAAACAAAAGCCACACCAAACAATTCAGAACAAAGCCAAAAACACATTAGCAGAGAAGAATAAACCCTGAAGAATGCTTAGAAGCATCAGAACGGATTATGATTTGCCATCCTCAGAGTCCTGCAAGTACTCAATACACCAGTGACTCTCCTTCAAAGTAGAAAACACCCCAAATGATGTATGTTGAACTAAACAAGAAGCAGGAATGATCTATGGCCTATTTTGGTGAGTGTAGTCCAGCTAGGTACTGAAGAGGTTCCATTTTCACCCACTGTAGCCTTGCTTCCCGCTGAGCACAGTTGGGACTTAACCTGGTCTCTAGCAGCACCAGCAATATTTTTGAACAGAAGAACCCACAACCTCACATGAAGCTGCCATCCCGTATTCCCAAATGAGAAGACGATGGACAAACTCTATGGGAGAATAAAGTCAAGCCTTCGTGGAGGAGGTGAGTCCCAAGATTGGCACAGATGGAGGTCGTAGGTTTACAATCGGACTTCTACAGTGCACCCTTGCCAACAAGCAGATTTGTGTGAAATCCCTCATGGCAACAACAACTATCACTCTTCAGGTTGAACCCTCGGATATGATAGAAGATGTAAAGGCCAGGTCTGGGATAAGGAAAGACGGATCTCTGCAGCTAAGCAAATAGAAGATGGACAATTTTGCCTGGCTGCCACCTTCAAAAGGTGCCCACCCTTCTTGTTTTCAGACTTTAGGGTGGTGCTGAGGAAGAAGTCTTACCCCACTTGCAAGTAGAAGTCTATGAGAAATAAAGTTCAGCTGGCTGTTCTGAGAGACAATCAGGTGGAGGAGAATGACAAAATTGGCAAAAATGACATCTTTGCCGAGATTCTCTTTAAATGAATGTGGTGCTGGAGTCTTCGGCAGACATTATTGTGGCAACTTTTGTCTGGCATGTTTCAACAAACCAGAAGATAAATACTTACCTGTATGGTTTAATAAAGGGTGCAAACTCTAACATTAATTGTTAAATTTTGGTCCATTGATTAAAGAGTAATTTTAAAGCATGAGATTGAGAGAGAGAGAGAGAGCGCATGAGAGAGAAGATAATAATTTAATAATTATAGCCAATAAGTGTATTCACTCTATCCTCCTTTGGTTCTCCTGGTATGAGTAAGAAGACTTAAGAATATGTATTATCTATACCATATTTCCCTTTAATTCTGGAGTTCAGCAAACTTAATGAAGTGCCATCAAAAAATAAACAGTAAAAATGCAAATAACATCAGCTATTCAACTTGCAGACCATAGAGGAAATATGTAAATACACTTGGCTAAATAATTGGTTTTCTTAGAACGCTGTAATTTGGAAACATCTATTTTAAGTAACCTTGTCTTGTTCGATTAAAATAAGGCTCAATGCTTAATAATTCTTTGTGCATCTCTGTTGTCATAACCAAATATTTGTGAGATTCTTTCTGACAGGTATAGGCACTGTGATTAGACTTGAATGACTTCTATAGAATGAATGAAGTGGAGAAGTGTGGCGTACCAAGTAAAGTCACAAGTGATCGAGCAAGCGGGGTCATCTCAAATTTTATGACAACCCCCATTCACACAATTTCTGTGTAATATCATAATGGATTTTAAAAGTTATTTATTTCTTGGTTTGGGGCCACATCTCGAGGTATTTAGGGCTTATTCTTGGCTCTGCTATTAGGGATTACTCCTGGTGGCATTCAGGGGACCAGAATGGATGCCAAGAATGGAACCAAGGCCAGCAAAGCAAACAACCTACCTGCCACACTATCGCTCTGTCCCCGTGTCATGATATTTTGATTTCAATGTCATGAAAGACACTAGAACCAGCATTTTAGCTGCCTCCTTAGAGAGATAGACACAAGACAGACACCACACACACACACACACACACACATTGTTTCTGTTTACAACAGCTTTGTTAAGATGTAATTACATGTCTCCAAGTTTGCCAGCTCAGTTTCGAAGTCAATGGTTCTTACACAGAGTGACAAAGCTTCATAACCATGAGCACTGTTTAATATTTGAATATTTTCACACACCAAAAATGAATGGACTGGAGAGATAGCACAGTGGTAGGGCATTTGCCTTCCACACGGCCGACCTGGGGTTCAATTTCTCTGTCCCTCTCAGAGAGCCCAGCAAGCTACCGAGAATATCCCACCCGCACGGCAGAGCCTGGCAAGCTACCTGTAGCATATCTGTTATGCCAAAAACAGTGACAACAAGTCTCACAATGGAGACATCACTGGTGCCCGCTTGAGCAAATTGATGGACAATGGGATGAAAGTGCTACAGTGCTACAAAAATGAACATTCACTAAGTAGTAATCTCTGTTAGCCCCCCTCTGAGCCTCACTTCCACTATTGAGCTCTGGGCTCTGTGCAGCTGATACTTTACCTCAGTTTCAGAACACAGAGATTCTGTCTCTGTGTCTCTGATGGGTATTTACTGTAAAGAAATTTCTATCCACGTGTTCTTTTCTGACCAGACTACTTCACTTAAATAATGTGTTTATGTGTTTAAGGCTGCAACCTCCGGCGACATTCATTATTTCATTCCTCTTTCTATCTTACCCAGTCAGAGTTGATTGCATATTTTAAATATGAATATGAAAATACCATCTTTGTTTAACTATATCATCAGTTGATGGATATTTAACATTTCCCCTATTGGGCTATTATAATAATTTTTGCTTCAATCATTCATTTATAAATTTTTCAGTGGACATATGTTTCTGTTTCTCTTAGGGATGTGGCTAGGAATGGAATTTTGAATCCGATGGTGACTATGTTTAATTTCTTGAGGAACTGTCAAACTTTTTGAGATAATCTTCCAAGGTAGCAACGTCATTTCATGACCCCACCAGTTCTTGAATGGATCTGATGTTTCCACTTCCCTGTCTAAATTTGCTATTATCTAACTTTTTAAAAACCTCCCATCCTAGTGAGTCTAAAGGATAACTCATTGGGCTTCAGATTAGAATAAGAGAAATCCTGAATGACTAATCGCATAAGCATGCAGCTGTGGTTATGACCCACTTGCACATCTCATTAGAATGTATAACTACTCAAATCTGTTGTCCATTCAGTATGGGCCTAATATAGAATTCATCAATGAATATGTTTTAGAGCAGTATCGGCAAGTATTTGTGTACTTTCGAAAGGATGTTTTATGTTTTAAATCAGCTAATAAGTCTTGGATGTTGGCCGTTGATGGGATTACAGGGTGCCAGGGGCAGTCCCTGGGAGTGACCGCCTAGCTACTGGAAAATGGGAAATCTTGGCAAAAGAGGCCCAGTCCTGATCTGAGCAGGCTTGGAGATCTCAGCCCCAGGTCCCACACACCTGGGTTCCTCTGCTGGTACCTTCATGCGACTGTAATCCAATCAATGGCCAACATCCAAACTTAAAAGCAAGCTCTCGGAAGAGAGTGACGCAGAGAGTCTCAGGCCCACGTGCATGGCTGTCTTCCCTGGGGCCCCTTCGAGGGGGTGGGCTCCAGCTTTGCTCCCTGCCCCGAGCAGAGCTCCCTAAGCCAAAGACCTCTGGAGCCTTAGCCACAGCCATGCTCATGGCCCCTCTCCACACGTTCGGACGAGCCTCACACATGAAGGTACCTGCAGAGGAATCCAGGTGTGTGGGACCCAGGGCTGAGACCTCCAAGCCTGCTCGGATCGGGACTGGGCCTCTTCTGCTCAGATTTCCCATTTTCCAGTAGCTAGGCGGTCACACCCAGGAACTGCCCCTGGCCTCCTGTAATCCCATCAACGGCCAACATCCAGAGACTTAAAAGCAAGCTCCTGGAATCTGCTTATAGCCTACTTCTCCCTCTGGGAGAACCAGCGGACTACTGGGAGTTTCCTACCCACATGGGAGAGCCTTGCAAACTCCCCGTGTCGTATTCATGTGCCGAAAACAGTAACAATGCTGGGTCTCATTCCCCTGACCCTGAAAGAGCCTCCAATGCAGCATCATTGGGAAGGATGAGTAAGGAGAGGCTTCTAAAATCTCAGGGGTAGGACAAATGGAGACGTTACTGAGACCGCTCGAGAAATTCAACAATCAATGGGATGATGATGATGATGATAATAAAAAAGTTTTAAAAATTGGCTAAAACATGTCATAGGGATTTTAAAATCTGCAAATATATTATCTCCTAATAATTTTATTTTTAAATACTTTACTTCAACTTTTCTAGACTTACGATAAACAGATTTCAAGCTATTTACTTAAATGTTCTCATTGCTGTATTGTACTTGTGTCATTTTATTTCCAAATGCTTGTTATAAATAATGGATTTAACTCAGTAAACATACACCCACGTCCTCTCAATCTAAAATTATCATGACACATTTGTAGAAAATGGAAGCCATAGTTATATTTATTTTAAATCAAATTACTAAAAGTATATTTAATGTTTTTATAACCTCTAGATGAACACAACTCCAGAGATAAATGACAGTATAAAGACCTCTGAATAGTACAGACATATCAAATGCAGCTCCATCTAAGATAAAAGCCATTGTCTTGTAAAAATTATCTTCATTTTTTTCAGCAAAATAACAAAGAAGTAATGCAGTAAAATATTAAATATACATATATCCACTGAAAAGATGATTTTATTGGTCAAAGAAGTAACTTTGTGGCTAATTTAACTGGTTGTCCTCAAGGTTTTCTGATTTATATCACATAAATCATATTTAAATGTTTATTGTTAGAATTTTTATTTTCTTCATGGAAATATAAACATGCAACTTTCAATTAGTCTAATATGCACATTTGGCGTGTGAAAGAAGCCAGAGAAACTGGAGAAAACCCCACAGACACTCCAGAATATACAAACTTCACACACACACACACACACAGCCCCCACCTGGAAGCCCTCCCTCCCTCCCTCCCTCTTTTCCTCCTTCTCCTTCTGTCCTCTTCCTACCCTTTCTTTCCCTCCTTTTTTTTTCTTTTTGGATCACACCTGGCGATGCACAGAGGTTATTCCTGGCTCTGCACTCAGGAATTACTCCTGGCGGTGCTCAGGGGACCCTATGGGATGCTGGGAATAAAATCTGGGTTGGCCGCGTGCAAGAAAAACGCCCTACCTGCTGTGCTATTGCTCCAGCTCTTTTCATGTTTCCTTTTTTCTTTTTACTTTTCCTTCCTTTCCTTGTCTTCCTCCCCTCCCCTTCCTTTCTTTTCCTCTCCCCTCCCCTTATCTTTCCCTACCACTCCCTTCCTTGCTCCTCTCTTTCTCTTTTCTCCTCTCCACTCCTTTCCTTTCCCTCCATTCCTCTCCCCTGCTGTTCCTTCCTCTCCCCTTTTCTCCCCCTGCCCCCTCTCCCCCTCTGCTTTCCTTTCATCTTCTCCCTTCCTTGTCCCTCCCATCCTCTCTTTTTCTCCTCACCCCTCCCCTTCTCTCCAACCCCTTGACCTCTCCTTTGCTCCATTCCCCCTTCCATCCTCTCCCCTCCTTCTCTCCTCTCCCACACATGCTCAGGATTTTTTCTGAAGTAATGCTATCTGGGCATCAGTCTTTGCAATATGTCAGAAATATATTGGTGCATACTTGCACTGATATTCTTCTCATTTGTAATTATGTGTATCTGGATTCATCTCCATTGTCTATTGTGGCCGTTAAGATTATTTCACTCCAATTATAGAATTCGGTGTTTATTTAAAAAACAAACCTGGGCTCATTCTTGTCTGGTTGCCTCACCCTCACTCCCCACCCCCACTCGGTGAGGTCAACGGTGATACCTCATGGACTCTCTCTTTGATTCTTCTATTGCAGTTTTAAGGTAAAGTCAATGATATGTGTTTTTCAAATGAAGAGTAGGAACTGTGACATTTCAGAAGGGAGCCTCTTTGAAAATTCAAGTAACATGAAGGTAGAAATGAGTAAGTAATCTCTCAGTCCTAATTCAGTGATTGTTTTCCTTCCAAATTGAATCAACCTTTTCAATATTTTGCTCCTGTATAAACACAACTTGCAGGTTTTTATTCAAGTATTCAGAGTCATTCTAACACAAGTTACATCATGTATACTCACTGGGAGAGGTTATTTTTAAAAAGAAAACGCATTTTTGTAATTTTATAAATAACTTTATCTAATCATTTCTTTTGAAATTCTTATTGTATGGAGAAGATAATTTATTTTTAGCTAAGAGCTGAGACTAATAACCTAGAATTTTTTTAAGGTGAGAAATTATATGAATTTGTGTAAGCTTGAGTACATTATTAAATTTGCTCAACTAGGTAGCAAAAATGGATTTAAAAGTTAAGGAGGTAAAGAGCTCTTCATGAAAAGTCAAGATATGTATATACATGTATCCATGAAGTTATGCATTTCAAGTATTTTTCAAGACATCTGAATATAAAAATCAGAAGTTAAATAAGATGGCAGGAAATTATAGGAATAAGAATTTATACTTGAGAGATATAAGGGCAAAGAAATAGGATATGTAAAAAAATCAATTTGAGTTTTGTTTTGATGCTAATATTATTAGATTAATGGTCGCAACAATAATCTAAATACCTGCATCATAATAAATCTTTCAGGGAAATCTCTGAATTCACCAGGTTAAAATTGTCAGGACGATAAATAAAGTTCCCTTTCTGAGTACATATAATAGAGAAAGACAAAAGGGAAAGAGATAAGAGTTCTAGAAAACCATAGTAGCTAGAACTTAAACCCGATAATCAAATGACTTGTTCATAATTTTGTAGAGCTTAAGACCTTCTTTTGCAAATTTAGTTCACCCATTCTTATTTGAAAAAAAATGAGGCCCAATTTTTTTCTACTAACTTCTAACAAGATCTCATTCAGTAAAATGCCTGACATATTTCCCTTACTACTGAGACTTTTGTAAAACAAAAAAGACAAAGGCGGAAAAAATAATCAGATTTTTGTACACTCATTTTTGGTTATTTACACTCATTTTTTGTTATCTCTGTATATAACAGGGTAAATAGTTTTAGGAATAAATCAACAGCTTAATTGATCTGCTTTGTACACAAACACACACACACACAAATACTGACTCAGTGACTGTTGTCCCTGGGTTCTGAGCACCTTTATATTTTTCAATTAAGAAAATAAAATATTCAAGGGAAACGCATCACTCATCCCCTTCTCCATCCTCCTCCCTCTAATCCTTTCTTTTTAATCCTCATCCTTCTTCCCCTCCTAGCACTGATTGTAGGATGTGGCCCACTGGAGAGTAAAATTAAAACAAAAAAGCGAAGTAGAATGTCATAAAAAAGTATTTAATGGTTCTTTTTTTTTGCTTAAAAGAATATGCATGGTTAATTATTTTTAAAAAAATCTTTTTCAGCCTCTTAAAATTTACAATCGTTGCATGGTTTTTAAACCTCAATTAATTGGGAAAGCTTAATTGACACGTGTGATTTAACTATGTGAGATAATTTTTTTTCGTATTTATTCTCCACTTGGAATGCGGAATATTTTTTTCGCATTTATTGAGAAAAATGCAGAAACACTTTATGAAGTACAACGAATGATCATTTCATTCAAGGAGTCATCATATATTTATCTCTATTGCATTCAGACTTGTGCCTTTCTCAATCACAAATAGGTTTCTAAGTATTCTATTTTACTAAAAGCAAAATTTTCATAAATAAAATTGCAAATTAATTTCTTCAACTGAAGAATTAAAATGGAACCACTCTTAGGGGCAAGTAAAAAAAATAAGTTTTCAGAACATTATAGCTTTGCAAAAAATAAGTATCTACAACAATAAACACTGTTAGACTGACAGAAAAAAAATAAAAACACCTCGTCCGAGAGAGAGTCATTGATCCATCATGATAATGTCATATCCGGAAGAGGCAAGACTTAAGCATGAGTTTACAAAGGAAGGCATTAAAGCATACAGTGCAACTACAAACATAGTCAGAAAATGAGGACACATTATTACACCAGATGGGGGCAAAGTGGTTTGATGTGTGTGTCCCCTCTGCACCCCGTCCTTGAATTTAAAGTAGCTTGAGAAGATGTAGAATGCAAACAAACAACTGTGAGAATGCAAATGATCCAGGCCAGTGTAAGCAATAATTTTCTATCTCAGCTAAAAAAAAAAAATAAGGTTCTATTGCTATCTCCAGTTGGCACTTCATTTTCTTACTGATCTGGAGCACTGCAGAGACTGAAAGGGAACTGAGGCTAATGGGTGAGCAAGTGTCAAGCCCCAATCACTGCACAGACACAGTCCTCATCTCTGGTCATGTGAAACGTAGAGTGTCAAGTCTTTGGATTTCTAGAAGGCAGAAATTTGGACTTTTGGGGGCTGGAGCGACAGCACAGTGGGGAGGGTGTTTGCTTTGCATGGGCTCGACCCAACTTCAATTCCCAGCATCCCGTATAGTCTCCTGAGTACCGCCAGGAGAAATTCCAGGAGTAATCCCTGTGCATTGCCAGCTGTGACGTAAAAAGCTTAAAAAAAAATTGGACTTTTGGGGCTGGAGAGATAGTACAGCAGGTAGGGCGTTTGCCTTGCAGCGGCCGACCTGGGTTCGATTCCCAGCATTCCATATGGTCCCCCGAGCAGCGCCAGGAGTGATTCACCGGGTGTGACCCAAAAAGCAAAAAAAAAAAAAAAAAAAAATTTAAAAAAAAATTGGACTTTTATGTGACACTTCCTGACTCGAATCTCAGGGTAGGTTTGATTTGTTTGTACACATATATGTAAGTTTGTCTGTACATATATATGTAATTTTTATATATTTAAGTGTAGAGTCAGCCCAAAAAAAAGCATTTCTACTGCAGGTATGAAGGAGGGGAGAAAAAGTAGACTGCATCTTATTTTAAGCCATATAATTTTAATTTGGATGTAACTTGATAGACTTATTATCCCTATCTGAACACTGGTGAAAAACAAAACAATTTTTGCACAGATCATATATTTTGCTCACTGGCAAAGCTGAATGAAAATGCATTCTGATTTCTAATTTCGTGATCTTTTTTGTATACAACTGCATTAGAAATATTTAAATATCCATGAAATTAAAAAGCTAAAAATAAAGACAAATGAGTGCTTTGTTATTCTCTTTGGGATAATATAAACCTATAACACTAGTATACTGGGAATATTAATTTTTTTCAGCAATTATAAACAACCTCAAAATATTTTATTTTTTGACTTGGTTATTTTATTTTAGAGTTTCTTTTGTGGAAGGCAAATAACCAATGTTAAGGAATGATTATTCTTACCACTACTAATTATAACACCAATTATAATAAAAATGATTTATATAGCTAAAGATAGGAGTTGTGTATTATATCTTATATACAATAGGTCACTTCTTTAATATGGAGAGAGGGGAAATATAAAAATCAGAGATATTAAATAGAGATTAGAAAGATAATAAAATTTTAATGGAAAGAAAATCTGATTTATATTTTAGGGCAATGTAAAATATCAGTTCTTATTTATGTGCAGTTTTAAAACATCATTTAAAACATGTAGAAAGGTCCTCACAATAATATTTTTATTTTATTTTATTTTACTTATATTTTAAATTTCTGGTTACACTCATTATGGCTCAGAAGCTACTCTCAGCTTATTGCTCGGAGGGTCACTCCTGGCAATGCCTGGGGAATTTTATTTCCAAAAATTGAATTTATGTCCTCACACCAAGCAGAAATTCTCTGTGACTCATGCCATGTATCCAACCCCATACCTTTATTTGATTAATTTTATTAACCCTAGTGGACCCCCAGTAGCTCAAGTGCCCTGCATGTTACACTCTCTCTCCAGCCTCTAAAAATGAATTCCTACACTATGATCAGACTTGATTATTCATCGGTGATTCATAGAAAGGTCTGCATCTTATTCTCCCCAGGTTTAAACTAAAAAATCTATTGGCATTGTGGCTATAGGAAAAATTATTTTAAGAATCCCAAGCACCCCAATATAATATTTGTTACTTGACAGTAGGTTATAAGATAGTGAGCTATTGCAAAAGGGGAAGTAGACCTATGAATATCGTAGCATCGTGGAACTCTTCATTTCATTAAGGGGACAAAACTGAGTGACTTTTCCAAAATAAGCATTATAACCTCAAAAAGTATAATGGATTCAAACACTGGAACTATTTATAAAGTAGATACACTTATCTCTTTTCTTACCGAGGGAATGAACTTAATCTCTATGGGAACGGAAGGGGGATAGGAAGACAAATCATGAGCTAAAAAATCACCCAAAGACTGAAAAACAAATTCTCGTCTTCGCCATCTAACAATTTCAGTGTTCATTGCTAAATATCAGATTAAAAATGATTTGGCATGAATTTCGGAAGATAAGGTGGTAATTTCACATTGCTAGCAGAACCCTTCAAAGGGTAGTTGGCCAAAATCTTTTGTATTGTTCTTCCTGATCCTGATATTTATGGAGCTAAGTGCCTTGGTTAATAAACCCTGGCAACGTTTGAACTTGTTTCTAGTCTCCTCTCTGTTAAAATATCATGTTCGTGCTTAAAATGATCAGTAGGGCTTGATCACTTTTCATAACAAGGTTATTTTCCTCTTCCTACTGGCTTGTGATACCTAAATAGCTACTTTGGCCCCCTCCTGTGTGTCTTTAAAAAAAAAAAAAAGAAAATCCATACTCCCGAACTGAAATATTTGTTCTCTTTAGTAAGCTTTTTTTTTCCCCTCCTAGCTTCAGGGAGAATAAATTTAAAGAGACGTCCTGGGATGCGGAGACTCCAATGATTCGAATTTTTTACCTTGCATATCTCTTCTTGACTTTTCCTTCCTTTTGAATAAACATCCCCCAAAGAGCACGCGTGGGCTTTGTGGCACACTTTAGTGAATAAATTATGCCGTGCTCCTGTGAGCCGGGCACACTTGAGCAGATCGAGCCGTTGGACATCATTTTAGCCCCTCGGTCTGACTGGCAGATCACAGGAAGGAGAGGTGTCCCCCAGGCCCCTGCGAGCGGGTCGTTACCGACTGATTGAGTATTCGCCTTAAATATCCGAAACCCAGGTGTGTTGTAGATTAGCACAACTTACAAGCACTGTGTGGAGATTTATTATGATAATTGTTGCTTTTATTTTTTATTTCCCTGAACTCAAAGATAATTAATGTCAGTATGTGTCCTGGTATCTGACTCTCTTAATTGGTCCTATGGCGCCTTGGGTGTTTGAAAATCCACTCACTTAGACGCTTTTTTTTTTTTTTGCCTTTTGACTTGTTTTCCTGGAGCTGTTCATTAGTGCCTAAAATATTTGATTACATTTAATTGTGATGTCTTCAATTTTGTGCACCTGCTGCAATTTACATGAAGGGAAAAGGCTTACAGAAGCAGGGGGAAAAAAATGAGAAGGGGAATTAAATTTTAAAAGAATTTCCCTGCACAGGGTAATTGGGGTTAAATATGGAAACAAAATAAACCTAATAGATAGTTATATTTTTGTAACGACTATCGTTATACAAAAAGAGGTCCTAAATCAAATTGCCCCTATCAGACATATTAACATATATTTTCATCCTTTTTTATAATGTTTTTTTAGTTTCTGAGGGACTTCTGTATTTACTTTAAATTTATTATCATGTATTAAAGAGCCCACATGGAGATAAGAAGAAATTATTAAGTCAGAAACCCAGTTGGAGAGTGTTATTTTTTTTCTTATGCATTTTTAAATGGAACCTACTACTGCTTTCTTCTTCAACAAATGTTGGAGTATTTTGTCACTGATCGCACTAATAGTTTTGTTTTATATTATTATTCCTATTATTATTATTATTATTATTATTATGTTTCGATAGTTGCAAAGGCCAAAGTTTTTTGACAGTGTGCAAGTTTCCTTCGTCAAATGCGTCTTAAAGTAACATGTAAAGAACAGATTATATCCACAAAGAATTACCGGTTTCAAAGAATGATATTGACCTGAATATCAATTCCAACTGACCATACTATAATTCAACAGAAGCAGAGAAAAACAGCAGGGTATCTGCTGCATTTTCAGTAGGAGAAATAAATCACTGTTCTGTCTCTTTGGTAAAACCATCACTTTCTTTGCCATTTAGTTTCAAGGAGCAGAGAAATCTCTAAATCTCTTTCAAAACCATGCTTTTAGAAAAGTAGTTAGATCCACTCCTTAAAGTTACAGTGGCAGGGATACAATGGAATCGCTATGTTAAATATGTCAAAACAATGCAGTGGTTTCCTGTGGGCATTCTTATTCATGAAGCATTCTATGGGTCAAGAAGGCAGAGTGGTACCAGTAATCCCTTATGAAAACTCCACGGGGCTGGCTCAAGTTTCATCTCCTCCAAGAAATCTCTCTGTGACACAGCTGCATAAAATGTCTGCTTTGGATTTTTACTGCAGGGATGGACCTGACTATGAAATATACCACCTCGCTCTATCCTTCCCCCTTAAATCCCTTTGAACATATTTTATTGATGCTAGCATTGTCACCCTGAAAACTCTCTTAAATTCTTTAAACACAAGGGTGATGGGTACAGTAATAAATACATGTGTAGTATTTGTCATTTTCAGAGTTGGCTCATAGATTTGGCCTCAAGTTGATGCTCAGACGCCTGTGTGTGCAACAATTTTCCTAACGGTGGGGAGAAAGCTGGTTTCTTCACCGTGGTAGCCTTGGAGTTCCGACAACCAGGGAACAGGCATCCGGGAGATATGGAACAAAAATAATGAATGGTGGTGAGTGGATTAAGGAGTGAGACAGTAGATTGTCAGAGTAGTTCAGTTGATAATGTCTTTTTGAAAAAATGTGTTTGGGACTTACACAGTACATGTCCTTGATGTGGAAAACTCAGCGGTACATACATACTGTAGAAGATGCTCAAAAGAGGACTATGGGTGAAATGGTGGGTCGACCAGAAGTCGACTCATACGAGAATGTGAGACAAAAAGACATGGAGACTACTTCCCAAATCACCAAATTAGAGTTTCCCTAACATGATGCCAGATTGTCTGTCCACTAGACATTTGAGAAATGCTCTTGTGGCCATGGACAGTATTTCTGACAGCCTAGAACTGAGGACATCTAATCCTTCTAGTCTTAATTGACTCACCTGTGAAATGGAAATGATAATTTCTTATTTTGAGTTTTTTTTGGGGGGTGATGGGTTTGGGTCACATCCTGCAATGCTCAGGGGTTTTTTCTGCATTTAGGAATTTCTCCTGGTGGTGCTCATGGGGACCATATGGGTCGGCAGAGAGCACGGCAAATGCCCTACCCACTGTACTATCACTCCCATCCCTGGGAATTATAATTCCTTAATCAGAAGGATTGTGAGTGTACAAACAGATTTCATCAACTAAGGCGAGTTTTGCATTAAGTCCTGGTACAATGGATCTCCTCAAGAGAGAAATCAACATCAGTGATGGAGAAAAGGAACCAGAGGGATAGCACAGTGGACAGGATGCTTGCCTTGCAGACAGCCGACCCTAGTTAATCCCTGCTCCCCCTATGACCCTCCCCAACCTGCCAGGAGTAATCTCTGAGCACAGAGCCAAGAGGAAGTCCTAAGCATAGCCAGGTGTGCCCACCCCCACCTAACAAAACAAAACAAAGGCACAATCAAGAGAACAAAGACTTGAGGAGAACAAAGAATTTGAAAAAATGTAACTTAGCTGCTCTCGGAAGCCAAAGCAATCTATGAAAATCAAAGAGAAAATATTGCCCTATTTATTTGGCCTCGACTTGTATTCACTGAACGTTTTGAAAGAAAAAAACAACAATACTAAAATTGTAAGATGATTGTGCCATAGCCCAAAGAAGGAGATGAGATGTAATATCAAATGAGTGTGTATGCATTTGTGTGTGTGTTTAAACAAATAGCATCTCATTTATTCTTCAATTACCCAGTGAAGCATGTATTATGATGAAGCATGTAAGAAAAGAAATTGCGGTATTGCTCCAAGGATTAAAACTTAAGGAAAATACATGTGTTTTGCTCTCTCTAGATGACAAGTTTCTTAAGTAAGAATTTGAATGCTGATGGGTCAATTATCAATGAACAGGTCAATTATCAATGGTCAATTATCAATTTGAATGCTGATGAGTACAATTATCAATGAACAGTAGAATTCCTGCCCAGGTTACTTTACATAAGAACTTTTGCCCTCTGGGGCTGGAGAGATAGTACAGGGCCTAGGGCACTTGCTTTGCATCTGGTCGACCCAGGTTTGATCTCTGGCATGCAACATGGTCCTCCAAACCTCCCACCCTCCACCCCTCCCACCTGCCAGTGAACCCTGAGTGCAGAGCCAGGAGTAACCCCTAAGCACTGCTGGGAATGGCCCCTAAACAAGAAAACGTTTTTGTCTATAGATGAAATCATCAGAATAGTCTTTCATTATTTTTTCTTTATTTTTTTAATTTTTTATTCAGAATTCTTTATTTCCCCCCCCCCCCCCGATGGAAGATATCTTTTAGGGACCACAGAGATAGCAAAGAGGTTAACACACTTGTTTTGCATGTGGTTAACCTGGCTTGAATCTCCAGCATCACATATTGTCCCCTGAGCTCTGCCAGGAACAAATCCCTGAGCACAGAGCGGGAAGTCAGCTCTGAGCACCACCAGGTATGGTCCAACCCACCCAGCCCCCTCCCCCACATAGAAAGCACCTTTTATTTATTTATTTATTTATTTATTTATTTATTGGAGTGGGGGCAACCAGAAATATTTCCTGGTTCTGTGTTCCAGGATCACTCCAGGATGGCCTGAAGGGCCCATACGTGGGGTCCGAGATCAACCTTGGGTTGACTTAATGTAACACAAGAGCCCTGCCCATGGGATTATTACTCCAGCCCCTAGAAAGTCTTTAATGCACAATAATGATCAAAAGGGATTTCTGAAATTCTTCACATTACCTATAGGAACACTGTAGTAGCACTGTCGTCCCATTGTTCACCAATTTGCTCGAGTGGGCACCAGTAATGTCTCCATTGTGAGACTTGTTGTTATTGTTTTTGGCATATCGAACATGGCATGGATAGCTTGCCAGGCTCTGCCGTGCAGGTGGGATACTCTCGGTAGCTTGCCAGGCTCTGCTGTGCGGGCAGGATACTCTCGGTAGCTTGCCGGGCTCTCCGAGAGGGACGGAGGAATCAAACCTGGGTCAGCCGCCTGCACGGCAAACGCCCTCCCCGCCCTACCCGCTGTGCTATCGCTCCAGCCCAGTGATGTCGATATTGAGATACTATAGGAGATGGTTTGGAATTATTTTAATAATCCAGGCTTCTTGGCCTAGATTTTTCAAGGTGATTATTAGGGAATCAATGGAGTCTCAAAATGACATAATTCAGTGATTTTCTTTTTCTTTTTCTTTTTTTTTATACACGGAGCAAGAAGTAGGCAAAGATTCAAATGGAGAGAGGACTCACGAACTTCGGTCCATCAGACCCAAGTCCAGTGTGAAGTCAAATGCCAATGGATCAGAAAAGGTGAGAGTTGTTGGAGGGAAATTTTCTCTCCCTCCCATATAAGCTGTGCAAAGAGCTTTTTTTATGTGGCTAGTGGAGAGATGTCACTGGAGTGGCCGTGCCTCTGGTGCTTGGTGGCCTGTCATGAATAATTGACCACTCTCCCCCGCCTGCTGTCACCTCCACTGAGGCAGTGCAGTTTCCACACGTTTCCTACTCACCATTAAGCCCATGGAGGAAGCTGGCACCTTCTGGAGACTTCCCTCTGTCTCGGTTGCCATTGATAACCTGATCACCCCTATGAAAAATTAAAGGGGACAAGAAAACAAAAAAAGAAATCTCCCTGAAGGTTTATTTATTTATTTTTCTTCACCTTAACTCTACCCTGGATTGTTTGACAAGGCAGCTCACACCTTCTCCAACTAAATGTCGTACCCAAGGTGGGTGCAAAAGAGTAGAAAGCATGTGTGGGGGTTTCCAGAGAGAGCAGAACCTTCTGGTAATTGGCAATGGTTCTCCTGCTCAAGTCAAGTTTGAAAGAGCACTGTGACAGGGCTCTCGAACAGTGCCGCTTCAAACCGTTTTCTTTCCCTAAGTGCCCCATCACATGCAAAGAAATAAAGAACTTCTTGCTTTTAGCACCCCCACTTAGACCTTGGATGGGAAGTCCCTTGTTTTTCCAGGCTCATATTTTCAACTGTCATACAGCCTCTCAGCACCTTGCTGAATGCAAACATTTTGGAAGCAAAACAAATGGGTTTCAAGTGTGAAACTTCGTGGCAAGAACTGAAACTTGTGCTCAGAAAGATCCCGAAACCCTCCCTCGCATCGAGCCTGGCCACTTTACAGTGAGGACAAACTCCCGGGAGCTGGCTTTCTGCCGTCCCATAGAAAAAAAAAAAAAAAAAAAAAAAAAGACAAACCCTGCCTTGCCTTCTCATTAAGGAAAAAGTAACTGCAAAGACAGCATATTTCTAGAGTAAACAAATCTCCCAGAGGCTGTATTTTTGATAAGTATTTTTGCAGTGCTAGTTTGAAGGTTTAACGGTGGGTAGTGTTTCACTTTAATAGTCAGACTAGCAAGCTATAACAAATGCACTTTAAAAACTTTACACTCGGTGAGTTCTGCTTTGACAGGCCTTGCTTGGAATCAGGAGGTAATATGGCTTCTCAGTGAGCCATACTTACATTTCAAGCTGAAGAGGAAATTATTCTTGAACCACTGGATCTGCGGGTAATTCGTGGCTCAGTTCACGGTGGCCTTTTAAATTCTCCCTGTCTCACTAGGTTTGGTTGGCTAGAGCTCAGCGGTGGGGAGATTATGCAAAGGTGATGACTGCTTACAGAAGGCACTGGTCCAAATTGGGGATTCAGTTCAGAGGTGTGTGGGAGCTGGAAAATCAACAGTCGGCACCAATGGTCCAATTATGCTCATTGTGAAATGCAGCCTGTTTCACTCGGGATGTAATGGATGAAGGTCTTCCAAAGCAAGGCTGGGCATTTTTCAACATAATTTTACATACACAGATTTTTACATACAGTTAAACTCTAGGGCGATAGGAGAGTGTCTTTATAAATACATTAACACTCATTTTATGGCTCTGCCCTTGTATAGATGGACACAAAGGTTTGTATTCTAAAATAGTTGCATATTTTTATCTCCGGGCTAGAACGATAGCACAGTGGGTAGGGCGTTTGCCTTGCATGAGGCTGACCCAGGTTCGATTCCTCTGTCCCTCTTGGAGAGCCCGGCAAGCTACCAAGAGTATCCCACCCACACGGCAGAGCCTGGCAAGCTACCCATGGCGTATTCGATATGGCAAAAACAGTAACAACAAGTCTCACAATGGAGACATTACTGGTGCCCGCTCGAGCAAATCGATGAGCAACGAGATGACAGTGATACAGTGATACAGTGATACTGCATATTAGAAATACACTTGATCATTGTTGCTTTCCAAACTGAGTTAGGATTTACAGATATGAGTTCTGGACCAGACACACTCTTGCAAAATTCTTTATCACTTTATGCATTAGCTTCCTCATAGCCAAGAATAGAAGAAATAATCATGCCTCAATGTACTGATAGATAATTCAGTTTGTTTTATCTATGAAACATATCATGATGGTATTGATAAATATTGGTATCCACTCTTAAAAACAGAACTTCTGAGTGTTAGAAACTTAACTCCTAAAGAGTGAGGTTACCTTGTTCTGTCTGCATACATTCCAAGTGTACATGTTTGGGCTCAACTGGTTCAAGGAGGAAGGTACAGGGGAAAGAAATCCAGAGCAGGACACAGATCCAGGGAAAATCTAGTATTAGGAGTAAAAATTGTAGAGGCATCAAGACTGCAGCATTCTTGTTTTTTTTTTTTTTATGTCTGGAGTTTACCCAATATACTCAATCTGTTCATTGCCTTTTTCAGAGACTCCGGCAGCATCCATTCAGCAACTGAGAATGGACCGTTTGGTCCAAGTTCCGTATTATCAAACAGAAAGATGCTAATTGTTCTCTTTGGACTAGACACCCGCTTGTGACCCATCCTGCTATAATACAGTTTGCAGAGACCCAGAGCGCACCCTGGTTGGGAGACACACAGGTCCCCAGAACCAGAGAGAAATAAAAATTAATCAGATTTTCCAAAACAATAGTAAAGACAATGCCCATCTGGTCACACACATCGGTAAAGTAAAATCAAGAAACACAATAGTATGATCAATCACGTTTCCTCGACACTGTATGTCACGAAACGTTTTTCTTTCCTCTTACAATGGGTTAAATTTTTTTATTGTTTGGGGCCACACCCAAAGGGGTTCAGAGGATGTAGACTCAGGGATCACTCCTGCAAAGCTCCAGGGACCACATGAGGTGCTGGGAATGAAACCCCAATCAACCACATGAAATGCAAGTGTCTTATTCACACTACTAAAACCCTGGTCTCTATTTCTTAGTGAGTTAGTGCACGGGATCCTTAGAAAGGATGTTGTCAAAACTGAACCTCACCCAAGACACTCATGTGGTCTCCAGGCTAAAACTTAGTTCACCAAAGTTGAGACTTCTTGACTGATCCTCATCACATTGCAAATAATAATAATAATAATAATAATAATAATAATAAATGATTTTATTCACATATGGTGTAATTCTTTAGTTGTTGCTATTGTCGTTGCTATTGAATTCTTTGTCCTTCAACTGGAGCTAAGGAAGACAAAGAAAACAATGCCGATTAATTGAGTTTTTCAGTTAATCAGTGGCTCACTCTATTTAGACTCTCAGGGGGCTTTCTGAGCAGATTCATGCTGAAATCTTGTTGGGTGTGATACAACTTAATAAGCACGATGCAGAGCGCATTCAAAAGAGAAGTATCCCATAGGGAACTTCTCAAAATATCATCGACTATAGATGATATTCAGACATTCTTGGATTTGAATGCTGCCTGTGTGTGATAAGAAAACTTCAATTTACAGAAGGATCAAAGAACCAGTAGTAAACATATTTCTTCCTACAAATGCAGAAGCATATCATGATGTTCTTAAGCGTTCATGTGTTTCTAGTCCTAGAGTTCAGGTTCTTCCAACTGCCAAGTCATAAAATGATTGACGTGTCTGATAAAATTCTGTGATTTCCTCGTGCAGAATTCTAAGTCTTTATGCTTTCACAAAACTTCAGTTTGTCTTAGAACAACGCCCCCCCCCCGCAAGTTCAGTGGCTGATCTTCTGTAAACTATTTCATTATTGTTTATTTAATGCATCATTATGTATTATTATCTATAGAAGAGTCTCAAAACAACCATTAGTACCATAGGAGTCTCAAAACAACCATTAGTACCCATTGAACACACAGAGAAATAAGAGATGGCAAAGTGTCTGAACCACTATTTTTATTTATTTTAGGTCATTTCTGCTAAAGGTGACTAGAACAGTCTAATGAAGAACACCCACCCTGTTTGTATGTAAGGAAGTTAATTGCTAACATATTAAAGATTTAGATATAAACTATTATATGATAAATATTGGATCTCAAGTGCAAGTATTATGTACTATGATCAAAGACAGAGGAAAAAGAATGTAGAGGTTAGAGTGATAGATTACCTTAAATTCCTAAATACCCCAAAAAGAATTGATAGCATTGCTGGAAAATGGAGGGACAGGAAAAAGAGTCAATTAAAGTTGAAAATGATGCACCTGGCCCAGGACAGAAAATACCAATCTTCCCATCTCAGGATTAACATTCCTTTGATGCTTCTACAGATCAGGTAAGGCTCTAAGAATAAAAAGGGGAAAATGAAAAGGTCTGAATTACTTTATTTCTCACCACTCAACATTGCTGTGAGAATGTAAAGAATTTAAAACAAAAAGCCCGAGACTTCTACGTAAACCAAGCACCCATACATCTCTTATTGTGTAGAAAATAAGCATTAGTCAATCAGAAGTTTGGTATTTGTACGCTATTAAAAAAATAAATCAACGTTGAGACTTCTAGGGCTCACCAAACTTATGCAAAGAGCTTTCAAGAGTAAAATTTTATTCAAATTGCTTTAAAATGGCACCTGAAGAGTTTAGGTCTGAGAACTTTTTTTTTTTTTTAATTTAATGTTTAAAAAAAGACTGATGCCGGGGCTGGAGTGACAGCACAGCAGGTAGGGGTTTGCCTTGCACGCGACCGACCCGGGTTCGATTCCCAGCATCCCATATGGTCCCCTGAGCACCGCCAGGGGTAATTCCTGAGTGCAGAGCCAGGAGTAACCCCTGTGCATTGCCAGGTGTGACCCAAAAAGCAAAAAAAAAAAAAAAAAAAAAAAAAAAGACTGATGTGAAAAAATAAAATTAAAAATAATGATGCAATTTTTAAAAAAAAATGATCTTCAAGTCAAATATCTTCATCTCCAGCCCAGGGATCTTTCATGTACATCTCAGCACTGATGCCTGGGAAAGACAGAAGAAGCTCATTTTTCATTCTTTTCAAGGATTTTCAATCAATTCACAAATAAGGTGGAGCATGATACTGCTGAGATCCGAATCAAAGTGTTCCCTCCGTGTGTTTTACTGGATCCCTCAGAGAAATCTGTATCCATGCATGGATAGAGAAGGCTGGTTTCAGGCTTTCCACATGTACAGGTTTTTAAGAGATGCAAAAATATGCATAGCAAACTATTAATAAACCCCGTATCTATTCAACATACCTTTCACATAAAGTAGACTTTTGGAGCGGGGGAGTCTCACCTGATGATGCTTAGGGGTTACCCCTGGCTCTGCATGAAGACTCTGCACTCCTGAGGGTACTCAGGGAGCTGTATGGGATGCCAGGGTTGAAGCTGGGTTTGGCAAGTGCCCTATATGCTGTACCATGTTTCCACCCAACCCTTATATCTGCTTTTAAATAAAATCACCATCCTTAGCTTCCCAAGCATATATGTGTGTACATGTATATATATGTGTGTATATACATATATATGTGTATACAGATATACACATGTGTGTATGTGTGTAGCAAATACATAGGTGTATATAGATATTTTTACTCTATATTATGTATATCATTTTAACTATATATAAATATATATTTATATTTTAGCTACATGTATTTTTAACTATTTATAGTTAAATATCCACAGGAAAGTGAGAAGCTCCAATACAATGGTATTAGCATTGCTCGCAAAGTAATTGCATAATTTGATTTTTCTTTGCATTTGGATGCATGGTTTAGCATAAACACAGAAAACTCACAGGCTATTTATGTAGAATATTACAAACTTCTACAGAAACTTCTTTTTCTCTGCAAAAAGAGTATGCATTCCCTCCTTTATACTTGAACACTATTTCTCTTATATATCAGGTCAAAGTAGAGTAAGTGTAATTTCCCCACTATTCCCTATGCCTTATCAATACTGAATTATTATTACCTCTAACAGGCAAATCTGTTCAAATGCTCTAATACACCAAGAGCACTTTGAGATGTGCCGGGGAAAGTATTAACTCTGTGTTTCTTCATGTTCACTAGCAGGCTTGTCATATTTCCATCCCTCACCAGTTTGGCTGAGTAAGATTTCATTCAAAACATTTTGGTTCTATTTTTTAAGCACATTTAAGATTCTGTTTACTTATGTGCGCTCACGGGAGGTCATACTGAAAAACGAGTGTCTGAGTATGCTGGGGAGACCATAAAATATGAAATGGTAATAGTTAAGCTTATAATCTATTATTCTCTTTACATGAAATAGTGCAACTCAGCATGTTCGTTGAATTGAAGATTATAAACAACTTGCATGATGCCAAAAGAATGCTCCTTTGAAGAAGAATTTATCATCGGAATGCTTGTTATGTGTAATGTTGGCCTCAGCGTTAGACAGAGAAATAAGCACAATATCATATTTAGCTGATCCTTCATCTTAAAAGACATTTAAGATAATAGGTGGCTCATAAGAAGGGAAAAATACATTTTATGTAGTTTCATAAGCTCTTTCCTGAATGTTAATATATTCATGAATATCTGAAAACAACTAGATACCATAAACCATATTATGTAAAATTCCTTCCAAGAGTTGTATCTTATTATGTTGCTGTAAAGCATACAATTTGATTATATTTTGGTATATTATTTTGTATTATTTTAATCTTACTGCAAATTAGCATATAGCCTCTAAAGCTTCTTGTCATAAATTTCTGAACTAGGGTTGAAGTTATATAATTATCACCTTTCTGTGTTACTACATTACAACCAGTCTGGTTTGGTCTGTCCTGTCAAAACACATGATTTTATGGGGGAGAGTTAAAAATGGGTACATAGCTCTGATTTTGTTTAGTAATAGAAATAGATACTCTGGAACCAAGGAGGTAGAATCAATTATACATGTATCAGCTTTCAAAGTGCAGGGCTGGAAAGATAGTACAGGGGTTAAGCACTTCCCTTGCACCCAGCTGACCCAGGTTCAATTCCCGGCACCACAGCTAGTCCCCTGAGAACTGCCAGGAGCCAGCGTTCCTTTGCAGTTAATCTTCTATAAAGCAAACATTAAAGTAAAAGAATGAAGATGGTAACTTTAAGCATTAGATTTACATGGATGTGCTAATATGCATAGCTTCACCCTCTGCTGGCATCTAATTACTTGAATCAACCATTTAGAGGAAAAAGTTTATCCTCCTTCTCATGTGAAGTAATGTTACTTCCTTTCATATGTTCTAAAGCTACTTCATCATGTTACAGAGGACATCTTATTGAAAATCTAAAAAGGGACATTCTCATAAATACTGTTGTTTTTTTTTTTTAATTCTATCTCCTATGAGCTAAGGAGATTCGTTGCACTTCTCAAAGTGGTGCTATCTGCGGGCATTTCATTCCATTCAGGCAAGGTCATAAACCATACTCCTTAGCATCTTTTCACCAACAGAACCGGTTCAGTGGTTTCTCTCTCCCACTTTATTCACCAGATCCATGAGTGGCCTATCCTATCACATTAAACTGGAGCAGGTCCACCTTTGTAACTTTCACTGGTATTTTTTTTCCCCCAGATTGCAAATAATTCTCTCGCTGAGCCTAATCCTTTCTTTGACCGACTTTGAAACCCTAAGCAAGATTTGATAGGGGTGGGTGGGGATGAGAAAGCAACAACCCCAATAACGAGGAAGCATCTTGTTGTCATAAGGGAGATCCCATCTATCAGTACCAGTTGGTGTTTCAAATGTGCTCATCTTTCCCTTCACTTCAAGGCTGGGAGAAGCACAGACTCCAATTAGATCATGAGAATTGTAGGGGAATAACTCAATGCTCGAGTGCTCCTTTGTATCTCGGGGTGTGTTGAGAGGATGACCTTCGAAGAGTTGAACAAATACATCCAATAAGCTGAAGGACAAAGTGTACATATAAAACAGGAGGGATGCAGAATCAGCTGAATGAAAACACGATCACGATCACAAAATCCCGTTGATCGTCAAGTGGCTCAAGTGAGCGGGCTCAGTAACCTCTCCATTCGTCCTATCCCTGAGATATTCAGAAGCCTCTCTCTTCTCGGCCTTCCCAAGGATGCTGCATTGGAGCCTCTTTCAGGGTCAGGGGAATGAGATTCAGCAGGTTACTAGCTTTGGCATATAGATAAACCATGGGAAGCTTGCGAGGCTGTCCCATGTGGGCAGGAAGCTCTCAGTAGCTTGCGAGTTTCTCCCAGAAGGAAAAGTAGGTTATAAGATATTGTGCGGCCACAAAGTGGCTGCGCGCTTCTGGGAGCTTGCTTTTAAGTCTGGATGTTGGCCGTTGATGGGATTACACACACCTGGGTTCCTCTGCCGGTACCTTCATGCATGAGGCTTGTCTGAACGTGTGGAGAGGAGCCTTGAGCATGGCTGTGGCTAGGTTCTGGTGGTCTTCAGCCACCAGGAGCTCTGCTTGGGGTGGAGAGGGAAGCTGGAGCCCATCCCCTCCAAGAGGCCCCAGTGAAGACAGCCAGGCGTGCGGGCAAGAAAATCTCTGCCAGTGAAAACACATGCCTCAGAAAATAAAATCTGGGGGGCCGGAGCGATAGCACAGCGGGTAGGGCGTTTGCCTTGCACGCGGCCGACCCGGGTTCGATCCCCGGCATCCCATATGGTCCCCCAAGCACCGCCAGGAGTAATTCCTGAGTGCAAAGCCAGGAGTAACCCCTGAGCATCGCTGGGTGTGACCCAAAAAGCAAAAAAAAAAAAGAAAGAAAGAAAAGAAAATCTGGCCTATAATATTATTACTGGATATTGTAATTAATTAACTTAGTTTTAGTTTGTGGGCCACTCCTAGCAATGTTCAGGGCTTATTCCTAGCTCTGTGCTCAGCGATCACCCTTGGTAGGGCTCCGAGGACCACATGGGGTGCCAGGGACTGAACCTGGGTCAGCCACATGCATGGAAAATGTTCCGGTTCCTATTTGGTCTTTTTTAGCATCCTCTTTTTCTTTCAGACTAGAGTGCATGTAACTTATTTTACAAGGCACCTAAACTGTGCTTTCTCATCCAGATGACAAAAGTTCCCTTATTCTTGGCTAGGATTTACATAAGGGAGGATCAGATTTCTTCAGAAATCTGTACCATGCTATGGAACAGCAAATTATAATATTGACATCTTGGTTCTGATTACCACATTATTATGGTTATATGCTGTTGAAAAATACATTTTTGCAAATGAGGGGTAGGATAAACCTTTCCTCTCATATTATCATAATGCACTCTGACACAAGCAGGGCACTGATACTGATGGTGAGAAATAAACAACTATTATCCTTTAGTTTCTTACTTGCACATAGTTAAGACATAATTGTAGTAATTTGTACATAATCTTCAACTCAGTAAGTAGGCTGTATTACAGTAAATCAAGTAAAAGAAATTTAATGGATTGCTATTTGTGCTCTAAGTGTTCACATTTATTTATCTGCGAAGATTAAGATTTTAATGTATTTGATATATTAAAGACATGGTGATTTCCAAATTGCTCTCCTACAAATATGCAGAAGTTATTAAAACTCCCACTGAAGTAAATAACCACCAGTGAGCTTGCTGTGGCAGCAATAAGACGTTTGGATCTTTTCCCCAAGCACTCCGGGTCCTTTTTAGGCTTTTGCCTCTGCTCTGTTTGACAGCTTTTTGGGGGAGGATATTACGGTTTTTGCTCCTGTCTTTCTACTCAATTACTCATGCATCAAGGTATAGCAAAACATCACTTTTTCCCTGGTTTTTGCTTCTTCCAAACCTATTTTTTTTAACCTCATGTTCCTATAATATCAAGTGAACACCTCCATTTAAAAACCAAAAACAAACTGCAGATATTTATGTGCCATTTCATTACTCATTATGGAATTGATTTTTTAGGGAATTTGGGTCACACCTGACGGTACTTAGGGCTGACACCTACCTCTGTGCTCAAGACTCAGTCCTGCCATGCTCAGGAGACCATAAGGGGTGCCAGGGATTAAATTTAAGTCTGCTGTGTGTAATGCTAGCACCCTATCCTTTGTAGTATCACCTGGGCCATTTATTATAAAATCTGTGATAGGTATGTGTGTGTGTATGAGATAGAGAGACAGACAGGCAGAAATACAGAGAGAGACACAGAGAGAGAGAGAGAGAGAGAGAGAGAGGGAGAGAGAAAGAGTAACCGAGATGGGAATAGCAAAGACAGTTTAAAAAGACAAAGGCAAGCATATCTGATGTAACGAAATTGAATTTAACATATATGAATATCTCAGCAGATGCCATATGTTGGAAGAGATTAAAAGCAAAAAAGTAGAAATGAATATGCCATCTTCTACCCTAGCACTATAGCACTGTCGTGCCATTGTTCATCGATTTGCTCGAGCTGGCACCAGTAATGTCTCCATTGTGAGACATGTTGTTACTGTTTCTGGCATCTCGAATACACCATGGGTAGCTTGCCAGGCTCTGCGTTTCGAGCAGAATACTATCGGTAGCTTGCCAGGCTCTCTGAGAAGGATGGAGGAATTGAAACCCGGTTGGCCGCATGCAAGACAAACACCTTACCCGCTGTGCTTTCGCTCCAGTCTGTCTCCTACCATAAAACCCCAGAATCTGGTCCAATGAGAGTAAGCGTGACTTAGAAAACCAAATGGTTTTCTTGCACTTGAAAAACTTGAACAAAAGGTTTTTCATTCCATGGGCCTAAAAAAATAGTTGGAATAATGCAGTAGTAGACAGTAGTCACGGCAACTAAATTACCATTGCTAGTATAGTCCAAGGTTCAACTAACCATTATCCCAAGGTAGCTGGTTGTAGGATGAGACAACCAAATCAAAAACTGACTGGAACGAAGGAAAAAGAGAAAGAGAAAGAAAATGAACAGGCAGTTGGCTAGAATCTGTGTTGTTTCTGATACTTTGAGGGTTGGTGTTTCTTAGATTAGTTTATTTGCCATCTATATACAATCTGTAAGAGAATCGTTATACCAATGTTAAATGAAAAAAAAAATAAATGAGGACAGAAGATTTCGGAATAGATTTTCAGAAAATATAGCGCGTTAGTGCCGGAGTTAAATTATATCTCATAAATGTTGAGATAAAGAAATGTATTGTTTTCAGTGGGACCAGCAGTTCCCCAAATATTAGATGGCAGATTCCATCAATTCTGTGAGATTTTAGATAAAACAGTAGATTGTGATACAAAAATAGCCCTCTTCACATTTGGAGTTGGGTGAAAAGCAGAACCTGAATAAAAGCAGAACCTGAATAACTGCATTTGAACAAACTTAACATATAAAATTAGAATAGAGGTAAGCATTTAGTTAATAATATAGATATGGATCAAGCTTCAAGTAAGGATATATTTTCTAATCCAGTCCTCCAAGTACTTTGTTTTGTTTTAATTTTTTATTAGTGAATCACCAGGAAGTACAGTTATAGACTTACAAATTTTCATGCTTGCATTTCAGTTATACAATGATCGAGTACCCATCTCTCCACCAGTGCCCATTCTCCACCACCAGTGATCCCAGTATCCCTCCCACCACCCCCACCCCACCCCACCTCTTTGGCAAGGCATTCCCTTTTGTTCTCTCTCTCCTTTTGGGTGTTGTGGTTTGCAATAGAGATATTGAGTGGCTTTCGTGTTTGGTCTATAGTCAACTTTCAGCCTGCATCTCCCATCCCAAGTGTTTCCTTCAAATACCCTTTACTTGGTGTTCCCTTCTCTATCTGAGCTGCATTTTCCCCCAGCATGTGCGACCAGCTTTCAAGTCATGGAACAAACCTCCTGGTACTTATCACCCCTGAGTACTTTAAAATATAAATCATTCTAAGCCCACCCAGTTCTTCACATAAAAAAGTTCTTCAATGCAATCTAGGATTGCAAATGAAAAATTATTTTTATATATCAAACAAAATGCTCAATTTTTCTAGTTACTATAAGTTTAGAATAAATATTTTCTTATTTCTATTTAGATAATGATGTAAACAAATATTTTAATATGCAATAAGTAAAAACTTATTTATGAGTGCTGCATTACTGCTGTCTTCAAAGATTATCAATTTTTCTGTGCAAGTTGTGTATTTATTGAATTAGGTGTTAAATAAGTTGTTGTCAACCAATGATTTTCAGCAACAGCACAGAGAGGCCCCCTTCTGCTAAGACGTGACACTTGGTGTGTTGTAGAAATTGGGGGAAGAGTTAAACTTAATGACCAATGATTTATTTGAGCAAAATTAAAAAGAAATCTATGAGTATAAAAACAACATGGAGTCCAGGGAAAACAATCACCAAAATGAAAGAAAGAAAAAAAAGGGGACCTCGTATTCAAAATGTTGCTGCAAGATTCTGACAAACTTAATATCTTTGTCTTCAAGTCACATGCATTTACCCATAAACATTCAGACACATTCATGCACAAAATGCCATTCAATTAGATCATGTTTTATAATGCCTAAATGCATGCGAGCATGTCAGCTGTAAAAGACTGAATCTAATGTGAGTTCAGTGCTCACAGAGTGAGAAACAGGACATCAGCATCCTGAAACTTCTGAGTTCACCAATAAATTCCTCAGAAAAATAAAATTGAAACATGACCACAGGAAGGTGAAGATGCCAAAATTAAAGAATGTTCAAGTTCAGGTCCAATAAAACTGTTCCGTACAAAAACACATGCTAAATTTTGAAAACGTGTTGGGCAACCAAAAGTAGTCCTACCACTTCCTTCAGTCTCTTGTTCTTCAAATCCCAATATTCAAACTCTAATTTAAAATATTAAGTTTGGGACCAGAGAGAGAGACAGTGTAAAAGTTGAGGCTGTTGCCTTGTATTTAGTTGACCCAGGTTCGCTCAATCCTGTCACGACATATTCCTGAGTACTGCAGAAATGCTCGCTGAGCACAGAGCTAGGAGTAAGCTCTGAGGACTTCGTGTTGGAGTTGAAGCCCCACATGCCTCAAAAAAAAATAAATAAACCGTAAAAACATTAATTTTAATTAAAGATCATCTGGTGTTTGGGGGATTATAATCCTTTTCAAACTAAGTTCTCCCAAATATGGGGTAAACTATCACATTTGAAAAGAAAAATACTTGGCTTTAATGTTATTAAAGACATAGAAGGTGACAAGCACATATTTGATTTCTTCCTAGCCGACTTAAACTACTGCAGTGTCTTGATTGTCATGAGCGACACAACTCCAACTTACAGTATAAACGTGGGTATAGTGTATCAAAAAAAAAAAAGAGCTAATGTGAGTTGTAATGAAATTTAACAGATGAAAGCTTCCATTAAATTTTGTTTATAAAGTGTTGTCCTGGATCTGATAGTAAACTCCTATAGAAATCATTTTTAGAACAGCAGAAATATGACAGGAGAGAAGTGCAATAGAGTGTGCCTAATTCATTCCAATTCACAGAGTAATGCATTTCAATTCACACCGAGATGCATTCAAGTCTCCAACATGAGAATCCAATCTGGGTGATGCTTAGTAGAGTTGAAACAAACTCACAGCACCAGAAAGCTGACAATGTCTATTTTGCTAAATAGAGCAATACTTTAAATATTTTTTTTCACTATTGTGTAAGCATGGCAATAGCTTTTTTAAAAGCCAAACTATACATTATGATAATAAATCTATACTACTGACAATATAAAACAAGAGTCTTTGATGTTTAAATTCTTCTGCTATTTCATAGGGATTAAAGCTGTTTAAGAATTCGCTTCTGATACTTATCTGATTTTCTGGAACAGGTTTGAAAAGCCTAATTATAGTCAGATGTTTCAAGCTTCTGGAAACCAATTTCATGTTGACTATGAGCAACTGGATTACTGGTGCTAGAAACTTCTGGAAATACACCTTCATGTGCAATTTCAGTTACTGAATGTCATCATACATCCTTAGCAGTTTGACTCAGCATCAAGCATTATATTTTTAGATTATATTTTCATCTCTTTTCTGAAACATCTTTTTTTCATTAACTCTCCTATTATTCTTGGGAATTCTGGATGACATTCTTATTTTCTGGAATTAAAAATATCTAACAAATTAGCCAATCATTTCTGGAAACATAGAAAAGAGTTTGAATTAAAAAGTTTCTGACACAAGCAGATTAGTTCATTATTACCTTGGGGGGTTTTCTAATGCATATGAAATTCAGTAAAATCTACTGATGGGGCAGAAAGTAGGGCTTTTGTGTCCATCTTTATATTAAAGGAGACAAAACTAGGTCAAAGGAAGCAGATAAATATTTTACCTTTTAAATACTCCTGCCTTCATGCTTAAAGGTTGAATTGTCAGGAAAGTGTAAGGACAATGAAACTTTTTTATTAATCTGTCACATGACTAAACTAAAATTATTTAATATTTGTAATCATGACTTGGCCTAGTAAAGACTTTTTAATTTAAACTACATTTTCTCTAAACTCTAAATTAGGCACTAAGAGAGCAGAAACTGCTTTGAAACATAGAATATCAAACCTTGCTTATGAAAGTACATAAATTCAAGTTACAATGTCATTTTTCCACACACCTCCCTAACACACCCAGTATATTCGCATATTTTATAGTTAAAATAGTATATTTTTGTAATTAAAATGGCAACTTGAGGTCACACGGATGCTAAGTATCAGCAGTAGACTGAATGTGTGGCATAACTTCAGTGGAGGGAAGGGGTATGCTTTGCCCACCCAGGAAAGAGTTTCTGAATAGCCACAACTCATCAGACGGTGGGGGAGATCCTGGTGACAGACACATGAATGAGCGAGTGAGTCAAGAACTCTGATTTCAGTCTTCTGGTAGAGATCCATGAAGCAACTCGAAATAATGTGGGAAGGACGAGAATAGAGACAAGTTCAAGTTACTATGAGAATACTAATGTAAAAAACCATCCATTTGCTTATCCTCAGTAAGACCATACCTGGATGAAGGAGACAATAATGTATATGTATATCATCATTACATATATTGATATGTGTTTATATTTCATATATTATCTGCATTAAATTATATAAAATACATTATATATAGTACTTTTGGGCTGGAGCAATAGCATAGCCAGTAGGGCATTTGCCTTACATGCAGCGGACCTAGTTCAATTTCTCCATCCCTATCAGAGTGCCTGGCAAGCTACCAAGAGTATCCTGCCCATACAGCAGAGTGTGGCAAGCTACCTGTGGTGTATCTGATATGCCAAAAACACTAACAACAAATCTCACAATGGAGATGTTACTGGTGCCCACTCAAGCAAATTGATGAGCAACTGAATGACAGTGACAGTATACAGTGTATTAAGATAAGGTACATTAGGATATATTATATACTGATATATTATGTAATATGATGATGTTATATGTGTGTACATAGATAAATTGATATAGATAAATAGATAGATGGCTAGATATATAGATATCTGATGAGCAGACAAGATCAGGAAAGAAGCTCTGATAAACTGGCATTTGCTCCTATAACAAAAAAGTCTTTGAGTGAGTGATGCTAGAGAGTGAGAGAAGAGAGATTCAGGCAATAGCAGCAACAAATGCAAAACTCCTGAGTAGAAATAAGCATGGCATGTTCAGGAGAATGCTTCCTCCTTCCCACCCCATTATGATCAGAGTTTAGAGGTAATTCTCCTTAAGTCTTTAGAGAATTTTGAGCAGGGACGTGATGTGATCTCAGTCAGCATACCGACGACCCCTTCTGATCCTTGCATCAATCGACACAAATGTTCTACAACACGATTTATTAATAAACACTCCAAATCGATTAATAATGTATGCCCAGGCTATAGACAAGTGGTAGCAATTTTAGGAATTCACTGCGTAAGGCAAAAATGTAGACGCCGGTATGAATATGATTTACATTAATTAATAATAAAGCTGCATCACACAACGTTGAAATCAAAGCTGTGTCATGCAACCTCTGGGAAAACTTCGGAGTTATTTTTAAAGTCCTGGAAATATAAAAGCGGACTATATATTTCTTTTCTTTGTAGGCAGAGCAATCTGGTAATGAGAAACACAGAATCTAGTCAAGGAGAACCAGATTTAAATTCAGGCTTCTGTTAGTTGCTTAACTCCGAAGCTTTTGGCAATTGTCTTATCTTTTGATTTTAACTTTTCTTGTGGCTTAAAGAAAGTCAATAAAGCATAATTCATAATAAAGTAAAGTAATGCTTTTGTGTAGATTCATTTTTACCTGGTATGTACAATTTAGTCTATGATATGTCAACAGTATAAATGTGATCTCAGATCACCTAATGTTAAGTATCAAATGGATACATTCTCCTATGTTCACTTTTTTAACTCTTTCATTATCAAGACCTCTTTTAAGTAAGCATTTGTTACGAATGCACTTTGAAAGAATCACAAATCTCACAGGTGCTTTGGTGATTCAGGTAGTTCTATCCTCGGGTAGCTTGTAGTTTAATGATAAAGGCAATTAGTTGTTAGGAGAGATGAAGTCATGAAATTTGCTTACAAATGGATAGATATGGAGAGTGAATATCATGCTAAGTGAAATGAGTCAGAAAGAGAGGACAGACATAGAAGGACTGCACTCATTGGTGGAGTATAGAATAATATCACATGAAGCTGACACCCAAGGACAGTAGATACAAGGGTCAGGAGGATTACCCCATAGCTGGAAGACTACTTCATGAGCAGAGGGGAGAAGGCAGATGGAATAGAGAAGGGATCACTAAGAAAATGATGGCTGGAGGAACCAGTAGGGATGGGAGATGTGTGCCGAAAGTAGATAATGGACCAAACATGATGACCTCTCAGTGTCTGTGTTACAGGCCATAATGCCCAAAAGGAGAGAGAGAGTATGGGGAATATTATCTGCCATGGAGGCAGGAGGAGGGTAGGAAAGGGGGCGGGGTGTACTGGGGATATTGGTGGTAGGGAATGTGCACTAGTGGAGGGATGGTTGTTTGATCATTTTATGATTGTAACCCAAATGTGAAAGCTTGTAACTATCTCACGATGATTGAATATTTAAAAAAATTATAAAGGCTATTAAAAAAACAAACACAGGTGGTTTTTGTTAGCTTGTTTGTTTAAGCTCACCTACTAAATTTTATGGGAAAAGAGAATTTTTAGTGAAATAGACCATTAATGGGATAATGAACTGTTTTTGTTAAAGATTAAGAGGGAGGGGAATAAGATACATACAGAAATCAAGGCCAGAGGTCTGGTGACAGGACATTATATCCTTAAGTTGAGCATGCTTTAAAAGAGTCTACAAATAATGCAAGATCTGCAGAGCTGTGAGTACAAAATCAAAACCACTAATCCTTTGGCAATATACATCCCTGAAGATGGGCATTGTCAATCTCCTTTATCCTTTGTGCCACTGTACCATCAAAGAGTGAAATCCACTCTCTTCTTCTGTAAAATGTCTTCTGTCCCGGAACTTCTCTTGATAAATACAAGAGGAATTTAGGTGCTACAGAAATGGAGTATGGAATGTAGGAGTTACAGAAATGGAATTGAAGAGATCTACTCAGAGACAGACAATATCAATATATTTCCTGCCTGTGTTTATGTGTGAGACCGTATGTCCATCAAGAAAGAGAGACTTCAAGCTGATATTACATCAATGAATGCAGTTCAAGTGACCCCATTTGAGTTGCCAGATTTAAGAAACCCGAGATATTGTCATTTTTGTTCTGTGGTGGCAAAACTCCTGAGTCTACAACCTGTGATTCATGACCTTTTGATGTATTTGTTTGTTGGGGATGGGGTCACACCCAGTGGTGCTCAGGACTTACTCCTGTACTCAGGGATCCATCTTCCTGGGCACAGGTAAGCTGGGGATTGAACCTGTGTCCGAGGCATCTGATGCAAACTCCCTACACACTATACTAACACTCTGGCCCCTAATGATCTATGATTTCTATGCTGTGAGAAATCCCCAACTGTTCTTCCATCAAACAGTCACACTGAGGGGAGAAAGGAGGAGTCAGCCCTGGAATTGCGCATGTCCCAGCCACGTCCCACTGCTAAGATGAGAGGAGAAAGAGAGACTTAGGCTATACTGACTGAGCTTGGGAAGAGTCCCCTTAGTCAGGACCAAGCTCCAGCTCAAAGAGATGTTGCAAATAACAAGGTTTATAGTTTCGAGTCACTTCCAAGAGGGATGGGATGTTGCTCACAGTGACATAAATGCCATTTAAAGGTATTCTGGGTCTTTAACATAGTTTTGTGTGGTTTTTTGTCCAAAAAAAAATACAACCATTGCCATAAGAAGTTGTGGATCTTTTTGTGGGTTGGGGCTGGGGCAATAGTATAGCGGGGAGGGCATTTGTCTTGGAAGGGCCAACCCCAGGTTCGATTTCCAACATCCAATATGATCCCCCAGCACCGCCAGGAGTGATTCCTGAGTGCAGAGCCAGGAGTGACCCTTGTGCATCACCAGGTATGACCCAAAAAGCCAAAAAAAAAAAAAAAGTTTGTTTTTCATTTGTTTTGTTTTCTGTCTTTAATCTTTTTAAAAATTTTAATTTAAATTTATTTTTATAAAGTTGTTCATAATATTATTTACATTTAATATTTGAACACCAATCCCACCACCATGACACCTTCCCACCACCATATTTTAGATGTTTCCATCCTGGACCCCAACCCCTGCCCCAAAGCAGAGCCGAAATAATTTATTTTGTATTGTTTGTTATGAATAAACCGCTGAAGGTACTCCAGAAAAACTTTCCTTAGAGAAGAATGTGTGAAGACTGTTGAATTTCATCCAGGGGCCATTAAGCCCTTCTATAAGAGTTACTAATATGTTGTTAAGGGTTGAACACACACACACACACACTCACACACACATATATACATATATATATATGTAAAAATATATTTCCCTGTAAGATTGGTTGTCTTCTACTTTTAACACCATCAAATGTGGTTGCTAACAGTGACATAAATGCCATTTAAAGGTATTTTTGGTCTTTAACATAGTTTTGTGTTACGGAATATGAGTGGTGTGAGGTATGGAATATGAGTGGTGTGAGGTATGAGATGTCCAACGGTCAATGAAGCTCACGGTCCAGGGCTGGGTTGACTCGTGGGTGAGGCCTGCCCTAGCTTGTGGAGAGCAGCCGTGAGCATGGTGGATTCTATTTTTAATCTCAAGAGGGCAGCTAATGATTTAACCCTGGAAAAGTCAGGCTCGTCACAAATACGAGCAGGGGTAAAAATTATGGTCTATCCCTACCAGTCTAACACTACGAATTGATTAAAATGACCCCAATTGGTGTTGTCCTCGCCAACATAAAAAAAGAGTCTCACAGGCATCGCAGTGAGGCAAGAAAAGAAGAAGAAAATGCCTTCTATATAAAATGATTTTTATTTAATTATGCTAGAGGTTAGAATGAGGATTCACTCTCCAGTCTGGAATACTCATTAGAAAGAACTATTAGGGAGTCTTCAGGAGATTCGATTTGTTCTGATTCTTTCTTTGAACTGTACATTTAAATGATTCCTTTGGTCTGATTCATTTAGGAAAAGCACTTGTTTTTAAATCTCAAAATAGCAGCACCCCTGACAATAGGGAAGGCGGCTGAGTAGTGGAGCCTTGAATATTAGAAGAAAGCAACTTGAACTCATATTGTTTAAGTGACTCTCCTGTAATCATTCCACTAGAGAGTAGGAAACGTTGTTCTGGGGTCTTTTCACCCATACTTAATATCTTTTCAGAGTCCTATCGTGCTAACCTCCTTATACATTTATGTCTGGTTATTTTTACTTTCTTGAAGAAGACCTAGATCAGATTTTGTCTTTAGGGATTAAGGAATCTAAGTGAGAAAACACAAAGGTCTAGTCACAAATTTTAGATAAAGCAACGTAGCATGTTATTAAGAACCCGTAAGCTACATTAAATAGGTATGACGGAGAAAGTTGATTATTTCTAATTTTGTGTTGACCAAACCATACAGAGACATTCTAATTTTTTTTTTCTTGTACAGGACAATAACAATGGAGAAAGAACTGAAATCACCTTGAATATCAGTATGTGAGTAGACCTTTTTATGACCTGACATTTTTATCTGGACCATCTAAATGTGGTGAGTATTAGAGAAAGCATATCCGTGATCTGAACTGATTTTAGTTCACAAGAGGTTCCATTTGTTTTTATTGAGGTTAATGGATCTGTGAATGCAGATCCATTAACCCCAGAATTTTTAAATGTTAAATCAGCAGCTTTAAATAAATGTTAACGTGAGACACCAATTACTGATACTGTAATACCAACAAGAGGGCAAGAATTGGAGCATCGCCTAGCCAGAATATGTTAAAAAGTCTCAACTCCTTTATTAGCAAGATAAAAGTGATAAAAAGATATTAATATTTTGTTTGGCCAAAGCCAATAAAAATAAATTATTTCCCCTTTAGAAACTGCATCTTGCAAATAGCTGTATAGTCTCAGGGAGACTTTATGTTTCCAAACTTTCATAGGATTATGGTTATTGTTATTAATGTTACCATTACTACTCTTGCAATGCCATTACTACATTAAGCAATTGATTTACTTAGATCTTACGGCTGTAATTACCACATGCACTCATGAAATGGTGCATTGCCAGGCAACATGCGGTTCATTCCTAAGACAACAACACTGCACACTGGTGTATGGACGACGTTGAGATTTATTTTGCTCCCTTCAAATTTATTTTGTATCAACGATGTACTCATTGTGGTCCTGACACTTGACCTCGCTTCCTGCGATTAGAATTTCACTAGAGTGAAGGTAATTGAATTCAACATGCAGTTAATGGACGCTTCTTAGAAACGGAGTTTGCTCTTTTCTCCAGTAATGGTTCCAGGGATGTCTGTGCTTCGAAAACAACCAAGTCTGGGAACACTCCAGCTCTGCTGGTTTGCTGAAATGCTTACTTCTTGTTTGTTTGTTTTTTGCTTTTTGGGTCACACCCGGTGATGCACAGGGGCTACTCCTGGCTCTGCACTCAGGAACCACTCCTGGCTGTGCTCAGGGGACCATATGGGAAGCTGGGAATCGAACCCGGGTCGGCCCTGTGCAAGGCAAACACCCTACCCGCTGTGCTATTGTTCCAGCCCCTGAAATGCTTACTTCTTTAGTTTGTTTCTTGTTTTTTTTTTTTTTTGGTCACACCCAATGATGCTCAGGGGTTACTCCTAGCTCAGGTATTCAGGATTTACCCCTGGTGGTGCTTGGGGAACCATAGAGGATGCTGGTAATCTAACCTGGGTTGGCCGCGAGCAAGGCAGACACCCTACCCACTGTGCTATCGCTCCAGCCCCATGCTTACTTCTTTATGCCCTAGTTTCCTCATTCGTTCAATTGACTACTATTATGGGTTAGAGATTTTTTTTTTAATATTGAAAAATGTACCTTTTAACACTGTATTAAACCCCATCACAAGTGATAGCTTATTTCAGCAACATGCCTTCATTGTGAAACACCATAAAACTTTGATTATTGGACAGGACTAAGGATCTATACGAAACAATGTTTTCCGTGGTAAATGCTCCTTTTCAACAGTCATAGTTTCTTCTTGAGGTAGTTTAATTTCTCCAGTATTATTGTATGTTAAGGTAATTGTGCTGTCAAAGTATGTGATATGCCTTAGAATGACGAAAACTCAATAAGCCTGTGACTTCATCGATGCCATGAGGTGAGCTTCATTGGCAATATATTTTTTTAATTTGAAATGGTGCATGCATGTCCAAAAATAACAAATTCTTTAATATGCAGTGGTTAAAAAAAAAAGAGAGATGAAATCATGTAGTCCACTGAAATGTGGATGGAACTGGAGGGTATCATGTTATGCAAAATAAATCAAGAGGGACTGTAGGATAACATAGCCTCAGGTAGTTTAGGTTTATTGGGTTACTCCCATTACAGTGCTCCTATTCCTCTTTGTTTATTTGTAGCTTCTTTCTTAGTGTTCTGTTGACTTGTAAACATTGTTTTCCTCTTCTCCTTGAGTCCTTTGCATAGTTTATTCAGAGCCATGTCCTTTTTGTATGGACACAGGAAGACTTAGCAAATGCTATGCTTTTGTAACCTTACATCATTTGACTCTACATGATATTTTCCTCCTGGACATCTGTTCTCTCAACCTAAGCCTCAGCTGCCCTTACTTCCTAGCACTCCCAAAAGCAGGGTCCCGACGAGATGGACCCAGGGCAAGCGGTGAGTTGTGTGCTACCCTGGCATCGAGATGGGCCTGGTCAAAGTGTCTAATGCTTAACTATAAGTTAAGAGCTTGATCATGGACAAATGTTGTCATAATCCAAGCAGTGATAACTAGATTTGGACCCTGCTAGGGTTAGGAATGATTAATCTGACCTGAGTGCTGTAGTCTGAGCCTGTGGCAAAATGTTGCCAGGAGAGCTGCCTTGCAAGCCTCAATGTATCCCTTGCTATGTCCATACAAAATAACTAGTATTAAGATGTTAAGTGTTTGGACTAAGGAAAGGAAAAAAACCTTCAGAGTCAGGAAGGGCTTTGGAATGCCCTGCCCTCAGGGAGGGCTTTGTTATGTTGATTTTGCTACCTGGCTGGGTGTAGCCTAGAGGGCAAGGTGGGAGAGACAAGAAGGAGGAGAGACTAGAGAAGGGGCTGGAGTAGATGGAGAGAGAGGACGGAGCTAGAAGTGCGGGGGATGGGAAAGATGGAAGATTGAATAAACGGTAACCAATCAGCAACCAGCTTGGTCCTCATTCTTCCTTCGCCTGTCCTTGACCACCGGCCATCCTGATCCAGCCCACACACAGCGGTTCCAGAGCACCGAACGCGGGTGGTGAGACAGAGCCGCCCCGAGAGCCCGAAAGTGCACTCGCCTTTGGCGTGCCTTAGCTTTTGACAAGGGACGATGAATACTAAATGAAGGCATCCATCTGTGGGATGCACAGAGAGACTGAAGGGAATAGACGTTATCAACCAATGGCAAACCTTTGGTCTTGGATTACCAAACCGATTACACAACAGTGAGGCAGGGGTGGGGGTTATTGAAGGCAAGAGCAACAGTGAAAAGTGAACAAAAGTGTGATGATTTGGGGCATTTTTGTGGGGGTTGCAGTAACTGTATAGAGATAAACCTTGAGACTATTGTAACCAAAGTACTTAAACTTATTTTTAAACAATACAAATAGATTTCTAAAATGATAATAGAATTTAACCCAAAAGGGAAAGGGACATATTATTTTGATATTGTTGATGTGTTTCAAAGTCTTAGTCTCAGCAGTTCATATATCTATAAAATAAATATTCAAATGAATGCTTCAGACTTTCAATATTCCCATATATTTTTGCATATGTAATCTGCTACTTTTTTGTGAGTACTGAATTAAACACTTGATTCAGAATGGTACATTTATCTATACCTCAATTCTGATGGTTGGAATTTTATATATTTTGGAGCAATAAGGCTGGGTGCTTATAATTTTAGGTTGATTATGGCATTTTCAGTTCTTTTTCTTCTTTTTGTTATTAAATGAAAAACATTTTTAAATTCTTTTTGTTAAACTAACTTTTGATTTGTAAGTCATCACCTCTTTCCCATGGCACATTGTCTACTTTATCCAGGTACTTTTGTTTAAAATATTTCTTTAGGGGCCATAGAATTAGTGCAGTGGTTAGAGCATTTGTCTTGCATGGGGATAACTCTGCTTCGATCACTGCCACCCCATATGATCCCCATTCCCATCACAAGTGATCTTTGAACACAAAGTCACAAGTAAGTACTGAGCACTACTGAGTGTAGCACCATAGCATTGTCATCCCATTGTTCATCTATTTGCTCAAGTGGGAACCGGTAATGTCTCCATTGTGAGACTTGTCACTGTGTTTGGCATATCGAATACACCACAGGGAGCTTGCCAGCCTCTGCCATGCAGGTGGGATACTCTCGGTAGCTTGCCAGGCTCTCTGAGAGGGACGGAGGAATCGAACCCGGGTTAGCTGTGTGCAAGGCAAACACCCTACCCGCTGTGCTATTGCTCCAGTCCACTGAGTGTGCTTCACCAAAAATAAATAAATAAGATATACAAGTGAAATGTAATTAGATGTTATTTAGTGTCATCCACTCTAGAAGACTCAGTGTTTTAAGTGAAAGGTTGAATCATTTATATGGGCAACATTTCCTCTGATTTAAAATTGGTATTATCACTCGGGGCTGGAGTGATATTATTGTAGTAGGGAGCTTGCCTGACCTAGTTCAATCCCCAATGACACTATTGTCCCCTCAGCCCACCAGGAGTAATCCCTGGACACACTGCCAGGAGTAAGCCCTGAGATCTCTCAGGTGTGGCCCAAAAACCTAAAGGAATGAATGAATGAATGAATGAATGAATGGATGAATTAAACTGATCTCAACCTTAACTATTTAGCTTCTGGAAAAGTTTGTGAATCTGATCCTTTGACTCACAAGCTTGTTTATTGTGTTCTTTATTTGCATAAATATCATCATTTTATTCTAATTTTATTTTGATTCCTTTAATGTTTTGTTTTATACCATACTGTTATCATTGAGCCTTATTCTAGTTCTTTCTTCTTTCTTTCATTATTTCTTCCTTTCTTCCTTCCTTTCTTTCCTTCTTTCTTTCTTTCTTTCTTTCTTTCTTTCTTTCTTTCTTTCTTTCTTTCTTTCTTTCTTTCTTTCTTTCTTTCTTTCTTTCTCTCTTTCTTTTCTTTCTCTCTTTCCTTCTTTCCATCTTTCTTTCTCTTTCTCTCCTTCTCTCCTTTCTTTCTCTTTCTCTCCTTCTCTCCTTTCTTTCTCCTTCCTTCCTTCCTTCCTTCCTTCCTTCCTTCCTTCCTTCCTTCCTTCCTTCCTTCCTTCCTTCCTTCCTTCTTTCTTTCTTTCTTTCTTTCTTTCTTTCTTTCTTTCTTTCTTTCTTTCTTTCTTTCTTTCTTTCTTTCTTTCTTTCCATCTTTCTCTCTCTTCTCTCTCTCTTTCTTTCTTTCTTTCTTTCTTTCTTTCTTTCTTTCTTTCTTTCTTTCTTTCTTTCTTTCTTTCTTTCTTTCTTTCTTTCTTTCTTTCTTTCTTCCTTTCTCTCTTCCTTTCTGTCTTTCTTTCTTGTTTACTTTTTGGGTCACACCTGGCAATTCTCAGGAGTTTCTCCTGGCTCTGCACTCAAGAATTACTCCTGGCATTGCTTGGGGGAACATATGTGATGCTGGGGATCAAACCTGGGTCAACTGTATGCAAGCGATAGCACAACAGGTAGGGCATTTGCCTTGCATGCGGCCAACCCGGGTTCAATTCCTCCGTCCTTATCAGAGAGCCTGGCAAGCTACCAAGAGTATCCTGCCTGCACGGCAGAGCCTGGCGAGCTACCCATGGCATATTCGATATGCCAAAAACAGTAACAAGTCTCACAATGGAGACGTTACTGGTGCCCACTCAAGCAAATCAATGAACAACAGGATGACAGTGTTACAGTCAGTGCTACAGTATGTTAAATGTTCAGTCACTTGTTCTCCAATAATTATGCCTCTGATGTTGTCTGTTTTGTTTTAAAACAGTCTTTTACTTCTTAAATACTTAAGTATTTGTTTATTTTCAATCCCTATGTCCCTGTGAGATATGGGCTGCTTTGTCTATGTAATAATACTTATTTGAATAGAATTTCAGGAAATGCAAATAGGAAAGTTTGTAAGTATGTAACTGTACCTCATGGTGTTTGCTATTAATAAAAATTTTAAAAAAGTAAAGATTCCCAGGCCATAATGAAATCTTTATCCCTTTAACTAATACTAAGGGGAGGAAGATAATATGCCCCCTAGACTAAGCACTTTTGCACACAAAAAAAATCTACTGCTGATATAGTTCAATTTGCTACTCTCAACTGGTATCTTGTGATTTTTTAAAACACAATAAGTCATTTGATAGGAGATAGTCTATATATTTTTTAAAATTTGGATAAGCCCCGTTTATTTATTTTTATTTTTTATTTTAATTTTATTTTATTTTTTTTGCTTTTTGGGTCACACCTGGCGATGCACAGGGGTTACTCTTACTCCTGGCTCTGCACTCAGGAATCACCCCTGGCGGTGCCCAGTGGACCATATGGGAGGCTCAGAATTGAACCCAGGTCGGCCTCCTGTAAGGCAAATGCCCTACCAGCTGTGCTATTGTTGCAGCCCCAGGGCCCATTTATTTTTAACCAGTACAAATGACAAGTAATAAACAGGCAGTCTGGGACATAACATATAATAATTGGGGTTCTTTAAACACTCACCAAAATTGTATTCTGTAAATTTAACAAAGAAAATCTGGTTTAATCAATTCTTTTGATTAAAAAGTAAATAAAACTGGAGGTCATCTAATATGCATCAACAGCATTTATGACCACAGAAGGCCAGAGCTTGATATACTTGATTATATTTTGCTTTGCATAAGCATAATGTGTCACACAAATTAAATTTTGATTTTAATAATAAAGGATATTTGCCAATTTCCACAGGAAACAAAGTTACAAAACTGCTAGTTCGTATTAAAAAGTTTCAAAATCCATACCAGAAGCAATAGTGCTTCAATCTAACTTAAAAAAAAAAAAAACTATAGTCACTACAGGCTGCAACTGTGAGACATAACACATATGCATTTACTCTGCCATTCAAGGCATCATTAGTTCAGTAATTCACCCGACATTTATTATCCTCTTGTTCCTCGCCAGACGCTATTCTAGGAACTGCAGACATAATAACAATGGAATCAGATCCTTACCCTAAAGGAACTCATGCTCTCATGAAGGAAATAAACGGAAAGAATTAAGAGTATGACAGGGCAATAAGAACTTTAAGTAATCACACATGCATTTTTATGGGCCTCACTGAGAAGTCATTGAAATTGACCAATAGTTCTAGAAAAGGATGAGGTTATGAGCAGGAGGGCTTTGGCTGGGGGTCGTGGGCTCTGGCCACCAGCCCTAAAATGAGTGAGTGTTTTGATTAAATAGCTGTGCCGTCTCCTTCAGGATATCTGTGCTATCTGAAATGAAATGAGTTGATTCATCTGTTACCTGTTCTCCTGATAGCATTGTCTTTATTTTTATTGACAGACAATATCACAGACTGTCCAGGGCATGACTTCATATCTCTCTAATATGTATAATTCTCATGCCTTCCAACACCAAAAAGACCCCTACTCATTCCTCCCTCCCTGTCCCCATTCTCTCTGGTGATCACCGTGATTTTCCTTCGGTTGAGGAAGGAAACTTTTGTTGTTTCTGGATAGTTCATTTGCCTTAACAGCTTGTACTCCACATACGAGTAAAACCATCCTAGAATCATCATTCATTTCCCTGAACATTTTGTTTTAACAAGTCTCACAATGGAGATGTTACTGGTGCCCACTCGAACAAATTGATGAACAATGGGATGACAGAGCTACAGTGCTATAATGCTAATTTTAGTGAAGCAAAATAGCTTTTATTGTGAAAACCTTACTTACAAAGATGTGGGGAGAGAGAAGGAAAGAAATACTTGTTCAAAAGGAAATATGAGCTTGAAAGAGCAAGAAAGTAAGCAAGGAAAAAGATATAGAGATAAGGAAGATACATGTTCGAGGGAGAAAATCGCCTTGAAGAACAAGCCCCTGTAAGCTTTAATTTTAAGAGAAAAATGCTTCATCTGTTTTCTTTATAATGGTAACTAGAGCTCTAAGATGAGTATAGGATGGAAAGAGGGCTAGATAATAGCAGAGGTTACAATTAAGAACTCTATCTAGAGTAAAATAAGAGGTGTATTGTTTGGGGGCTGGAACAATAGCATAGCGGGTAGGGCGTTTGCCTTGCAAGTGGCCGACCTGGGTTCGATTCCCAGCATCCCACATGGTCCCCTGAGCACCGCCAGGAATAATTCCTGAGTGCAGTGCCAAACTCTGTGCATCACTGGGTGTGACCCAAAAACAGAAAAAAAAAGAGGGGTATTGTTTATAATCAGGCACTATATACCTTGATTTGTTCAACCACCATATAGACAAGGAGCTATTCTTGAAACATCTTATTCATACACAGACCCTTTTATCAGTATATGTGTGTAGCTATGTTTTAATAATAGATTTCTAGTAAGCTAGACTAACATGTTGATAAAGTCTGAGCATGGTGCTATGTCTTACTGGTTAGTGAACATATCAAAATCCATCTAACAACTGAAGTAGAATGTTAAAAATCCTGGTCAGCTTTTTACTGAGAAGTCAATGTAAAATTTAAAAAATAGACAACTGTCACTTAATACCTCTATTGCAAACCACAACACCGCAAAGGAGAGAGAGAGCAAAAGGGAATGCCCTGCCACAGAGGTGGGGTGGGGTGGGGAGGGATGAGGTGGAGTTGGTGGGAATGATACTGGGATCATTGGTGGTGGAGAATGGACACTGGTGGAGGGATGGATACTTGACCATTGTATGACTAAAACGCAAGCACAAAAGTTTGAAAGTCGGTAACCACCTCATGGTGATTGATTAATAAAAAAATTATTTAAAAACTAAAAATAAATACATTAAAAATGGACAACTGTGGCAATGAGTAACAACTCCACAGCATCCCATTAACGTTTGCCCAGAAATGTATGGAATGACCACAACCATTATTGTGACCCTTTAATTAAGAGATATCTAGGTATAATTATTGAAATGATTCAGCATCAAGGTCTGCATCCTTGATTTGGAAAAAAAAAGCAGCTACAATTCAGATCACAGAAACAGTCCTTATTGAATAAGATGGTAATTTAGATGGAGACACAGAGCAATGCATCATGTTTACTTTTCCCTCGCCCAAGATCAAGTTACCTCTTAATATTTTTTCTTTAAATTCCTCAAAATTAAGTTGCTGACTTAATAACACATTCTCTCCGTTTATTCCCTTATCCTTCATTTAGTGTCTACTGTTAAATTTTAGCGAAATCCATATCTATTCATCTCAAAAAGCACTACCCAACCGTAATCAAAAACATGGAGTCATAAAGTTAAAACCATTTAATCCTATTAAGGCCTCATTAAATCAAGGCAGTATTTATAGGATGGGACTTGATTCCCTGGTACATGAGCAAATCTGCAGCCCGAGTCAATGTTCACGAATTAATTAGCCAGCGCAGTAAGGGCAGGTGTTTGACTGACATTCCCCTTGATCTCTTCCCTCAAGGTTCTGTGCTGGCTAGCCACGGTGCCCCTTGCCATTAATCCTTAACCCCATCAGAATGTTTGTTTATTTTGCTGAAGAAGAGCCGGAGCAGTGAGCTACAAAAACCAACATGCAGAATGCAAAGAAGGGCTTTTTTTTTTCCCTGAGACACAGGTCTTTTTTTCAGAACAGTGTGGAAAAAATGAAATATCTGTATGCATGCTATCTTCTACGTTTTTCTCCTTTGTGACGGGGACCTTTTTGTGTGCCTTTGTGGGGTACATAAATAACAGGTTAGAGTAATTTTATACAAGTATTACTGTACACGTTGTCCAGACACATAGCACAGGGTTCAGGAAATGGGCAAACTTGGTTTGGACCCTGGCATGGCACCCTGAGCACTGCCAGAGTAGCCCTGATATCCCCAGCATCCCAGAGTACCAACAGTGGAGTACTAAACAGGTGTAGAGTATGCTCAATTAGTGGAGTATTAGCAGAATTGGCTGATACTTCCAAAGCACCGCTTAGAAGCAAACCCCCCCCAAAAAGTTTCAGACACAGACATCTTTCAAAGAGGACTTTGCATGATAGACTAGTATGCCGTGAAAATAATTGAGATATTATTTGGGCAGAAACCTAAATGTCTCAGCTGGGAAAACTGAACCACAAGGAAAATTTTATTTCTCTGGAGAGACCCAAACACTCATAGTAAGGTCAAGTGTGAAGCTGCTCGGTCAACTAACTAGATCTTGGGTGTAATGCTTTCCTACTTCTTTTCTTCTTCCTCTTTTTTTTATTTTAAACATTGGTATTCTGCTGATATAAACCAGAATTTGACTCATGACATTTGTTATTTATGACTCTGTTGGCAGCAATGATAAAAACATGTTTAGGTCTTGAATGGCATGTGAATAATATTCTCCTCAAAACACTGACAGTGGTCAAGACAAAGATTCCAGTTCAGTTTGATGGACTTTTAACTATCATGTCAGCTAAAGCACTTGAGAAAAGTCAAATACTTTTACCAGCTTCTGTATGTCATGCATAAGGGCTGAGTTTTTAATTTTTCTTGGCTCAGTTAGCTTTGATTGATCATTTCCTGTTGATCCTGTAATATAGTAAGATAGTTTTGTGGGCAATGGAGATCAGAATGTGAAAGTACATTATCCTATCAAGTACAATATTCCAAACAGCCATAAAATGCACCACAATTGGTTGATTATTTCTAGAACCGTGGCTGCTCCATTGCACAATGAGTCTCCCTATGTGCTCCAGAACGTCTGTTCAAACACACAAAGCAGGGATCCAAATTACATGGTTCTCGTGGTCGTGGTTATTTTAAGTCTATTTTCTATCTGCTTTAAATGTAATGTCAAAAACAGTAACATGTGTCACAATGGAGACGTTACTAGTGCCTGATTGAGCAAGTCAATGAACAATGGGATGACAGTGCTACAGCGCTAAATGTAATGACACAAAACATACATTTTTGTAAATATATATATTAATAAAGCAATATCCAGAACTTTTGCTTTATATATAACTTTTCTATATATTGGAGGCATATAAATTATATCTACATATGTATACTGATTGAAACATCACTATCTGAAAACTCTGCTTTTTAAATACATAAGGGAAATGAAAAATGAAGTAATAAAAATTAATAAAAATATAGAAATAGCTAAATTGTAAAATAGTTTAAAGGGGGTAGAAAGATAGAAGAGGGGTTAAGTTGCTTCCTGTGCATGCTATTTACCATGGTTTGACCCCTGGCACAACATTTGTACCCCAACCATCACCAGGTTGCAATTTCTGAGCACAAAGTTACGAGTTATCCTTGAGCATTGACAGTGCTGCCCACAAAACAAAATAAAAATGAACAATTTTTTTCAGGAAGCAAAACCTGGATTATTTCCAGGAAAATTTGAACCAGTACATGTTAATTTCAATGTCAAAGAGAAGAAAATAATAGAAATCCATTAACTTCTAATTCCAATGATAGAAGATTTTCACAGAAAGGTATTTTCCTGGTTTTAATATCTTATTAGCACTTGTAGCACTGTAGCACTGTCGTCCCATTGTTCATCGATTAGCTCGAGGGGCACCAGTAACGTCTCCTTTGTGAGACTTGTTGTTACTGTTTTTGGCATATCGAATATACCACGGGTAGCTTGCCAGGCTCTGCCGTGCAGGCGGGATACTTTTGGTAGCTTGCCAGGCTCCCTGAAATGATCATGTGGGCAAGGAAGAATCGAACCTGGGTCAGCCGCAAGCAAGGCAAACACCCTACCCGCTGTGCTATTGCTCCAGTCCAATATCTTATTAGATTGCAAAGTAAATTTTACTTCGGTAATTTTTATTAAATTTAAAATGATATTAGCTTCTATAACTATGCATGTTTTAGGTACAATTGCATGCTTCAAGGACTGGAGAAATAGCACAGTGGGTAGAGTGTTTGCCTTGCACAGGGCCGACCCAGTTTTGATTCCTCCATCCCTCTCGGAGAGCCTGGCAAGCTAGAGAGTATCCTGACCACACAGCAGAGCCTGGCAAGCTCCCCATGGCACAAGTCTCACAATGGAGACGTTACTGGTGCCTGCTTGAGCAAATCAATGAACAACGGGATGACAGTGCTAAAGTGCAGTGCATGCTTCAAAAAACCAAATGTCAGTACCCAACAACCATCACCGAAAGTACTGCTAAAGTATCATCTCAACATGGTTCTCATCTCACTTTTTAAAATAATGGAGGAACTATGTAGGGTATTTCTTTTTTAATTGGCTATTTTTTTTTTATCTACATGGCTCTAGCATGGTCAGTCTGAGTATGAAGCTTTAAAGAACTCTGACCCTCTAATGGTATCAGTTCTTTTGGACACCTATATAACCATCTTGTTTTGCTTTTTGTAAAATGCAGGGGATGCGGGAGGAAGAAGGACAGGTGTTTTTCAGAGAACTCACAGATTTGCCTAGAACAAAGATCAGACTGACCGAATTGTGAATTGTAATGACGAGCCAAGGGCCAAGAAAGCATCTGAACAAAAGGGAAGTAAATGAGATGGTCAAAAGGGCAATTTTACAAGGTTGATGGTCTTTCCCCAATCTAAAAGACAGAGATGGATTTTCGAATCTGAAAAGAATGCCACACGGTGTGTAAGGATTACAATAGAATCCTTGGGAATAGAGCCGGAAGATTAAATCCAGGGTAATTCTGAATCTTGTAAGTCTTGACTTGGGATGCCACTGTTTACTAGCTCCCAATCTGTTCCCCTTCTTAATCTCAAAACTTGCTTTCCACCCCACCCTAACCCCCCAAAAAATCCATAACAAAATGTTTACCCTTTTAGGGTTAGCCTAAAGGTTTAAGGAGGAAATGCAGGTATAAACTCTATCATCCTTCTTGGCCAGAGACAAACGTAGCAAATATAATTAATATTAAATAATATTAAAAAATGATGCTCATGAATAAGACAATAATGATCATGTGGGCCATGTAAGAGCATGGAAGCAATCCTTATACCAAATCACAGTTGAGATAGTGGTAATATGTAATATTTAAAGATATTCATGTGACAATTCAAAAAAATGTTTGTTTTATTTTCTAAATCTGATGGGGAATATACAAATGCTTCTTCTAAACTCTTATGAAAAAGGAAGAAATATCCCTGAAAACTGTAGTTATAATGAAATACATAAATTTTGTTTCCTGATTCAATTTATTTTACATTAAAAATGATTACACAGGGTCAGTACAATGGCACAGTGTTCAGGGCGCTTGTCTTGATGTAAGCAAGGTTTTATCAAAAGACCCTGGTTCAATCCTTCCCAGCATCCCCATATGGTCCCCTGAACCCATCGGAAGTGATCTCTGAGTGCACAGCCAGGAGTAACCCTGAGTATCTCTGGGTGTGGCACCCAAACAAACAAACAAACAAAAACAACTTTCTGTGAAAGTTTGGAATAATTTACTAAATGATCAGAGGTATTTCTATGTGCATTTGTTCTTAGTTCACTACACATTATTATAGTGATAATGTTTCTTTTTAAACTTAAAACCAAGCTCCTGGAAGACATCTTATAGCCTATTTTTCCCTCTGGGAGAATCTGGCAAGCTATAGAGAGTTTCCTGCCCACATGGCAGAGCCTTACAAATTCCCCATGGTGTATTCATATGCCAAAACCAGTAACAATGCTGGGTCTCATTCCCCTGACCCTGAAAGAGCCTCCAATGTGGCATCTTTGAGAATGATGAGTAAAAAGAGGCTGCTAAAATCTCAGGGCTAGGACAAATGGAGATGTTACTGAGACCGCTCGAGAAATTCAACGATCAATGGGATGATGATGATGATGATGATGATGATGATGATGATGATGATGATGATGATGAATGTTTATTTTGGTTGTATTAAAAAACAGATTACTTTTAGACAGTTTGTGATTATTAGAAAGTGGTAGTTGAAATTCAAAGGTGAAAATGTTAAAGTTAGTATTAGATGGGACATTATGCATGAAGAATTATATTTCTGAGTTAAAAAAGCCAAACCATTCATAATAGGAAATATGGAGCTTATATTACTAAATTATTATAAGCATGGAGATAATTTCACAAATCAATATTTTCAAAAACAAACAAGACTAGCTCCAGTAAAGAATACAGCTCAGATGCTGAAACATATTAGTTTGATAATGATAGGGAAAGTGTATCATTAGATTAATTGAGCAATTAGAAAAACTCACAGCTGCACTTTTTGACAACAAGAGAAAATATTCAGTTCCTTATTAGGAAGATATCTGAAAGAATATTTAAATGCCTGAAAATAATATCCACTCTTTTGGAAACTAATCTTGTATGCCCTAATAAAGCAAAAGAAGAAAAAAGAAAGAAATAACAACTCCCTTTGAGAGCAACAAGCTTTTGATTTGTATTTTGCCTGATAGAGACACAGGGCTAGGATTCGACTACCTCATTAGTGGGTCAATTATGAAAACCAGTAATAAATATCTTACAACTGAACTAAAGATATGCATAGAAAAGTGGAAATATACAACGCAGTCTGTTGCAGACTTATGAATAAAGATATGCAAAATAAAGACTATAAAACAGGCTCTTGATCACTGGTTACAAGAGGAAGGTTTTTTTTTTTCAATGAAGATTTTTAAAAAATTAGATTTTCCCCATTAGCATAATATAAATAGATGCTTCTGTACATTTCATTTTTGGAAAGTTTATGATCTGCGTCATTAACACAGAAGAAGTAGTAGATGCGTTGCCAAAGGTACAGCTGTGAATTTTTCTAATTATCTAATTAATGATATATTTTCCCTATCATTTTCAAGCCGAAACACAGCTACATATTGAGAGTTTCCAGAAAGAAATACGCAGGTTGTCTCAGCCAATGCATAGTGGAATTTTAGCAGAAGATTCATTTTTGCAACATAGGATCCCACTTATTGATTGGAAATCTGGGAATTTTCTTTTCTTTTCTCTCCAAGGCTTTATTTTGAAGGTTTTGTGTGGGGACCCACCCATCTAGAGGTACTCAGTGGCTACTTCCATTCAGAACTCAGGGGTTTTTCCTAGAGGTGCTTGGTGAACCATTTGGGTGCCTGGAAGGAAACTAGGGCCTCTTGCATGTAAAACTGATGCTCAGTGAGTTGAGTTAACTCTCCAGCCCCAAGAATCTTTTTTTTCCGCCCAGTTCAACATGAAAAGGCCGTGATTTTCCTAAAATCTGATTACTGAATTATTATTTCCAATCCCATGCCTGTGAAAGCTGAAATGTGTATTTCTTGAGAAAAAAAAAAGTCCATTCATTCAACTTTGCTACGGTTCTTAGAAAATTCATGGCGAAGAAAGGAGTGAAATATTTCTGTTAATGTTTGAACTTTTAATCATAACTTCTAGTAAATATTCCTTCCCATAACTTAAGTCAGTGAGATTACTGGACCAAATATCTATGCTTTTCTCATCAAGGCTCTTGGCAATTATTGGAATTATAGATCTTACTTATATAGTACACTACTGGGACACTCCTGTCAGACCTCACTCAGAGTCTTAGAAGAGGTATTTCATGAAGAAAACAGTAATCCCCAAAGTAGAGAGAGTTTGTGGGAAATTGTCTGCCAGGGAGGCAAGGAGAGGGTGGGAAAGATGGGGTATACCGGGGAGATGGTGGTGGGGAATGTGCCCTGGTGGAGGGATGAGTGTTTGAACATTGTATGACTGTAACTCAAACATGAAAATTTGAAACTGTAGCTCACAGTGATTCAATTAGATAATTTTTTTAAAAAAAGAATAAGAAAACAGTAAATAAAAAATGATGATTCTCTTTGTGTGTTCCCAGAAAGGCGGACTCCAGATGATTTCATGTTCTATTTCCTAGACTTGGTCAAATGAGATGGGGAATTTTCCCACACTTATTTATGCCACTGATGGCTGTTATTCTTAAATTTTATTGTGTGGTTTAAGTAGCACCCTAAAGCTAACATGGTATTTATTTAGTGATGTTCAAACTATGATTTAAAAAAAAAAATGGGTGGAAAAACAAATCTACCCGATGCTTCTATCTCTCAGTTTCTCAGTCTTTACTCCTACTCATTTCTGGACACAGTGGTCCTCAAGCCTCCAGATGAAGAAGGATCAATGGAGTATTCCTGAAAATCACCTCTGTGCACCTCACACCAGAGGGAAGAATTCATATTCCCAACACAGAAAGACACGAGAGATGATTAGTCCCAAGAGTGGTACCAGGATTAAAACATTTGGTTTTCTTTTAATTTTTAGGCCCTCCCAGAACCACGCAATGCTAGGGATGGAACCTGGATCGCTCATGAGCAAAGCATGCATTCCAGCCCTATGAGACATCGCCCAGTCCAGAACACTTGTCGAGTCCCAGGACTAGAACATCTGTGTTTTATTTTTAGGGATCACAATGTACAATGCATGATAGGATTTCATGCATCTAATGTTCCTCCAACCCCTCCTACCTCCCACCCCTACCCCCGTCTTGCCACCATGGTAAGCTCAAGCCTGTGGGTTCATTCTCAGGGTCTGTTGCCTTTATTGGATTTGTTATTTTCTTACTATGCATTATTGTACCCCATGTATGAGAGAGCATTCTGTAACTGCAGGGCTATCACATTAATTTTTTGTTTTTTTTTCTTTTGGGGTCACACCCAGCGATGCACAGGGGTTATTCCTGGCTCATGCACTCAGGAATTACTCCTGGTGGTGCTCGGGGGACCATATGGGATGCTGGGAATTGAATTCGGGTCGGCCGCATGCAAGGCAAACACCCTACCCACTGTGCTATTGCTCCAGCCCCAGGGCTATCACATTTAAAATTAAGTATTCCAGGGCCAGAAAGAGTACAGAGTGTAGGGTGTTTGCCTTGCACACTAGCTTACCCAAGTTCCATTCCCTGTATCCCCTAAGGTCCCTGGAGCACCACGAGGAGTAATTCCTCAGCACAGAGTCAGGAGTAAGCCCCAAGCGTTGCTGGATGTGGCCCCCAAATCCCAAAAACCAAACAAAGTATTCCTGATAGTGAAAACAAAGGTTTTCCTCCAAGCATACTCTGAAATCTCATTACTAAAATCCAACTTCAAAGCATATTACAAAATTATTGGAAGAAGAAATAAAATCCTGAGGTGGCCGGTGCAAGGAACAAATATGGAGCTATGCATAAGTAAAAACACAAAGCATAGGAAGTGCTCGTTAGAGCCTGCTGTTAGAACTCATCAGACTGAGATCATTCGCATTCAGGAGGTCCCAGCTCTGCTCAGACACTGCTTGGTCGCCTGAGCACAGCGGAAGTGATCCCTCAAGTGCAAAGCAGAAGGCTGGAAGTTGCACCCAGTGCCTTCAGGATGCCCCGACCCCAAACCCCCCCAACTATAGAAATAAGACACTTCCTTTAAAGCCTCCTGGATTGTTACCAGTGGTTGTGCAGGGAGCGGTTGTCCTCCCTCTGCCAAACCTCTGCTGAGTTTTGTGCATGTTGGTGAAGGATAAATAGAGCGTGTGCGCGACAAAGACAATTGGCTCTTCCAATCCCCAGACCTGATTGCTCAGTTACTGATGACAGAAGGAGAGAGAAATGATGCATGCCTCGGATCATGCCAAACTCGCATGTCTTGCTCCCATGTGGACCTCCCAGGCAGGGTGCCACAGATTAGTATTTTAATCAGAAGCAGCTCGGTTGGGGGAGTGGAACAATCAAGTGCTTCCTTCTTTTTTCTCTGCTTGTTTATGTCCTTTGATCTATTTTTTTTTCCCCCCTTAATCGAATTCTCCTTCTGAATAGACACGTAGAGAATACATAGGAATCCAGATGGCTCTGGAAAAGTCACCGAGATGAAGGTTCTGTTGCAAATGCTTATTGTCCCTCCCACATCCACATGTCCAAAAAAGCTCTCGTCACGCTAAGACAATATGCGATGCCATGTATACACCCGCAGAGAACTGACATATAAAGGACCAGTGATGGCCTTTTCAATTTAGACTCACTGTAAACTTGGCTTGGTGGTAAGGACAAATTGCCTGTGCAAAAGGAAAATTGCAGAGGCAATTTTCAAAAATTATCCTAGCCCAGTCCACTTTCCCCCAAAACTCTTCTGTGCTTTACTATACTTCCTCTGTGATAGTGATATATTTAATGCAGATATTTGTTTGAGGGCTGGAACGATAGCACAGCGGTAGGGCGTTCGCCTTTCAAGCAGCCGACCCGTGTTCGATTCCTCCGCCCCTCTCGGAAAGCCCGGCAAGCTACCGAGAGTATCGCGCCCGCACGGCAGAGCCTGGCAAGCTACCCGTGGCATATTGGATATGCCAAAAACAGTAACAATAAGTCTCACATTGAGAGACGTTACTGGTGCCCGTTTGAACAAATCGATGAACAAGAGGATGACAGTGACAGTGACTTGTTTGAGGCCCCTATAACCATGCCACCAGACTCTGCACCAGGCTCTTTTCACTTGGTGAAAACAGAGGGGGGAGGATGAGAGCCCTCTCCCCCAGACAAGGGACCCAGCCCCAGCAGCCGACCTCCACTACCCAACCGCCACCACGCTCCAGGCCACTTTCCACACGCTCAGACCAATCCTCACACATGAGTGAACATATTCCTGGAGTGTGCCACCTCTTTGCAGCCGCACAACACTTCATCATAGAGGAAGAGATATATATATATATATATATATATATACCTCTCGGAGAGCCCGGCAAGCTGCTGAGAGTATCCCGCCCACACAGCAGAGCTTGGCAAGCTCCCCATGGCACATTCGATATGCCAAAAACAGTAACAATAACAGGTCTCATTCCCCTGACCCTAAAAGAAGCCTCCAATTGTTGGGAAAGACAAGTAAGGAGAGGCTGCTAAAATCTCAGTGCTAGGACAAATGGAGATGTTACTGGCGCCCACTCAAGTAAATTGATGGACCACGGGATGACAGGCTACAGTGCTACTTGTTTGGGAAGGGTGAGCTATCCCCAGCAGTGCTCAGGGGCTATTCCTGGCTCCTTGTTCAGGGATCTCTCCTGGCAGTGTTTGGAGGATCATAAGCAGTGTCAGAGATTGAACCTGAGTTGGCCATATGCAAGGGTCTTAACCCTGTATTATCTCTATGGCCCTAAAATAGATTTTTTTCTTTTTTTTTTCTTTTTGGGTCACACTCAGCAATGCACAGGGGTTACTCCTGGCTCATGCACTCAGGAATTACTCATGGCGGTGCTTGGGTGACCATATGGGATGCTGGGAATCGAACCTGGGTCAGCTGCGTGCAAGGCAAATGCCCTACCCACTGTGCTATCTCTCAAGCCTCCTAAAATAGATTTTAAATAATCAAGCTTGTTGTAGATATTTCTTCTACAGGTTACAGAACACACCATTAGGTTACCCAAACCAATATGTTAAAAGCATATCCTCAAAAAGAAGAGAATTCTCATTTCTGCCAAAGTGCAGAGAATGATTTTGACTTTTCATAGAAATTCCTCTCAAATCTCCTTTGTGGGATCCTATAACCGCTCACCTCTCATTTTCTCCCTGTTCTTCCCCACACAGTTCTGGGTATATACATTTATAACCGGACCAGTTACTGACTGTTTTATTTCCATATTTCCATTAGCCATCAAATTGGAGTTCAGTAATATTTCTTTAATTTTTTTAATTCTTTCCATTTTTTATTATTTAATTGATTTTTTATTAGTAAATCACTGTGAGGATACAGTTACAAATTTACATATTTTTTGTGCTTGTGTTTCAGTCATAAAATGATCGAGTACCCATTCCTCTACCAGTGCCCATTCTCCACCACTGATGATCCCAGTATCCCTCCTACCACCCCCACTCCGTCCCCCCCACCCCCCCCAGTCTCTGTGGCAGGTTATTCCCTTTTGTTCTCTCTCTCCTTTTGGGTGTTGTGGTTTGCAATAGAAGTATTAAGTGGCCATTGTGCTCAATCTATAGTCTACTTTCAGCACACATCTCCCATCCCCAGCATATCCTCCAATCACACTTTCCTTGGTGTTCCCTTCTCTATCTGAGCTGCCTTTTCCCTCAGCATGTGCGGCCGGCTTCCAAGCCGTGGAACAAATCTCTACTATTCTTGGTGCAATTTTCCCATTCTGTTATTTTATATTCCACAGATGAGTGCAATCTTTCTATGTCTGTCTCTCTTTCTGACTCATTTCACTTAGCATGATACTTTCTATGTTGATTCACTTCTTTACAAAGTTCATGACTTCATCTTTTCTAACAGCTGCATAGTATTCCATTGTGTAGGTGTACCAAAGTTTCTTTAACCAGTCGTCTGTTCTCGGGCACTTGGGCTTTTTCCAGATTCTGGGTGCTGGCATAACTGGACAACATGCAAAAGAATGGGCTTAGATCTCGACCTAACACCATGCATGAAAGTCAGATGAAAATGGATTAAAGACCTCAACATCAGACGAATCCATAAGGTACATTGAAGACAAGGTCGGCAAAACCCTCCACAATATTGAAGCTAAAGGTATCTCCAAAGATAACACGCACCTGATCAACCAAGTGGAAACAGAGATAAACAAATGGGACTATGTTAAACGAAGAAGCTTCTGCACCACAAAAGATACAGTGACCAAAATACAAAGACAATCTACAGAATGGGAAAGGATATTCACCCAATAATCATTTGATAAGGGGTTGATATCAAGGATACATGCGTTCAGTAATATTTCATTGAGGGAACAAATGAAATGGATCAGGGACTCAATGGCAGACTCACCTCAATGATGGGCTCAAGGAGTCAGAAGAGAGTTTTAGGAATTCTGTTAAATGAGACTATGTTTACAAATGAGAACACTTTTAAGTTAAGTATTTCTCATAGTATAAACCCAAAGTATCCCTTTTGCTACATGAAATGTTAGCATCTAAATTTTCTCAGGAAAATATCAGGAGGGCAACCTAGATCCTATTCATTTCTCTGGCTCAAAAACAAAAACAAAAACAAATTGGAAGAGGACTTGAGAGAAACTCCATCTTCCCAAACAGATCCAAAACAAAACATAAACCATAACCCCTTATTTGAGGAAAAAATTATTATAAATATTCAAAGGCAATGCAGTGAGAGAACTGATCCACACAATTGAGTTGGCAGGGGGGCATTGAAAGGAGCCGTTGGGGTCCTTGGTGGAGGGAGGAGGGTATACGGGTGATGGAATTATGTCCATGGGAAACCATCATTAATAGTATTGTATAACACAGAATCTCAATTAAACATGCCACTGTAGCACTGTCATAGCACTGTCCATCCATTTGCTCGAGCGGGCACCAGTAACGTCTCCATTGTGAGATTTGTTGTTACTGTTCTTGGCATATCAACTACGCCACAGGTAGCTTGCCAGACTCTGCCATGTGGGCAGGATACTCTCAGTAGCTTGCCAGGCTCTCCAAGAGGGACAGAGGAATCGAACCAGGTTGACTGCATGGTAAGGCAAAAGCCCTACCCACTGTGCTGTCGCTCCATTCCTCAAACACACATTATAACAGTTTTAAATAATTAGGAATAAAGCAGAAATATAAATAAAATATCTTCCACAAAATTATATGAATCAAGAACAAAGGGATGAGATAGGTCAATGTTTTCCTATTCAAGTGTGCATTATCATGGAAGAATAATGTTTCAAGTCGTTGAATAAAAGCTCTTTTCTTAGACCCTTGGACCTGGACAAAGTCAGATACTTTGTTCGAACGAAGGTGATTGGGTATCTATACACTGAGTTTGCATTTTCTTTTTTAAAGTTTCATCCTCTGGAGCTTGGAAAAAGTCAGAATCTACAGAGCTCATTGGCATCTCATTGATTTCAAAGTGAAATGGAAAAACAAATAAAAAACTTTGCAAAGACGAGGTCCAAAGAGACAGTATATGAAGAAAAGGCTTGCCTTGCTTGAGCTGACTTTGGTCAGATTGCAGGAGCTGTGTGTGATCCCCAGACACCATGAAGGGCTGCTCCAGTGCACAGACTCGGGAACAATTCCTGTGCCCATACAGGTGTGGGCTAATCCTCCCCTGCCCCCACCCCAAGTAGTTATGTTAGCAAAGGAAGTGGTGATGGTAGGTCACGAGCTATGTCTGCTACAAGTCAACATTACTATAATATTTTATTTTGTGCCATTGAAAAACTGATTTTAATTAGCAAATATTTGAGACATAACATTTCTATCTGTGCATGTAAACTACATATATATGTAGTATTATGCCACAACTAAATTAGTTTTGTTTTTAAATTTTTTGTTGAATCACTGTAAGATAGACCCTTACAAAGCTTCTTATGATAGGATTTCAGTCAGACAGCATTGCAACACCCATCCCTCCACCAGGGTACATTTCCCAGCACCAGTGTCCCTAGGTTCCCTCCCACCACCCTCAACCCCTCCACCCCCTGCCTGCCTCTATGGCAGGTACTTTTCTTCTCTCCTCTCTCTCTTTCTCTCTCTCTCTCTCTCTCTCTCTCCTTTTGGGCATTGTGGTTTGCAATATTGATACTGAAAGTTATCAAGAATATCCCTTCATCTACTTTTAACCCTCAGATCGTGTCCAGCTATTATTGTCATACTGGTCCCTTCTCTTAAGTTATCTACCCTCAGCTCCAACCCCCCCCCACCCCCCACACACTTGTGATTAGACAACTGAACTCTTTTTATTTAGCATATAGGAGATAGAGCATCTTGAAGTGGAAATAAATGCCATACCTTATTTTTCAAAAGAGGCCTTGCCAATATATCTTACACATTGCAACAGTGATTGAAAACCCATATTTAACATTTTTTAAAAATGCAACTTCTCAATGTTTAGTGTAATAAGTGGAGTGATTTTAACCAGTGTTTCTGCCCTTTCCACACTGAGACTCTCTTTTTGATGTGTTTCCCTAACTGGAGTTCCCCCTGCCCTACCAGATAACCTGTTCATCTCATGCTGCATCCCGTTGCTTTTAAGATTATCACCTAGAATCTTAGAATATATGGAGTCCTCCCATGGTGGTGCAAGGGGAAGCATAGGGTGGCCAAGAAATGCTGATTTTCCAGTCCGGGTCCCAGTTTGTCTTCTAGTGTCACGTTTTATGTTAGAGAACATGGCCTGGAAGAGTCCACTGCAAGTCAACCTCTATGTCCAGCTTCTGCAGGGGCAGGAGAGAGGCCAGACCCAGAGTTCTGGCCTTAGATACCACCATGTAGATAGTGTAGATATGCACAATGAAGTCGATTCTGTAATGGACTCAATTCCAAAATTAGGAATACAGAGTAAACAAGTAGTTTTATATAAATCCCCGCCTACCCGCAATCCAATATCAGTTTCCCAAACACTTTCTACCTCAGAACACAGAAGGATAACAGCCAAATAAGAGAGTTTATTTAAAAGATTGCCATAAATAGCGGGGTTTGCAATTTAAGCATCCAGCTACCTCCACTTGGAATCCCCCTGGGTTCTCATTTCCATTAAATCTAACTTTTCTGAAGATTAGTTTAGATTAAATCCTTGAATTGACATTTGAGACACCTGTCCAAGACCGTACTTAATAAATGATTCAATCCCTCCCTTTGGCATTGCAGAAATTCATCTCAGCTCATGCGGTAAACAGCAGACACACCAAATAAATCCACCAGGCCTGTGCTCAGTTTTGAAAGAGAGTTGTGCAGAGATTCAACCCACCGGCCGCCTGATTTGGAAGGAGTGCTCCATGCTGATGGCTTGGAGTTACCTAGTAACATCAAGGGCCCATTCCCTGGCAGGTGCTAGACTCCACCTTAATGACAGGGTTGGAGACGCGAACCCACAGAGCAAAGCTTCCTGCATCCAAATGCTCCCGGGAAGTTTGGCCTGGCTTCCAGACCAGGTTTGGCTGTGCCCACGTGGAATCAAGCACAAGGTCTCACACCTGCAGCTCCGCCCACTCGCCTCCCAGGGATGCGGGCCATGGCCTGGGTCTCTCATACTTCGCGGAATTTGGGGCCTTTGAACCGGAAGAAGTTAAGGAACAAATGTTATCTTTCTAATGAGGCATGCTTTATATTATTAGCATCTGGTTCCTTTTGTTCAGATTGGTTGGGCTTATTCTTTTTGTAAGTGTCTAAGGTGAACATGACTCTTTTAACTGTATACTGGGAATTAGTTTGGGACTCAAATTTGGAGAGGAAAAAAACACACAACAATTCTCTTTCCTTCTTAGGCTACTGACCTGGGGTACATTTTCTTTCTTTAATAAAGGATGGGGTGTGTAAGATTAGATCTTCTCTGAAGTCTATTTTAGAGCTAAAGCTGCTGTAGTTATTTCCCTGCCTCAAAGAGACATGTGTGTACTGTAGTTAGTAACACATGTGTGTACATGTGTTCATTCTACTGTAACTAACTCTTTTTTTTGCCTAAAATGACCTTCCTTGGGCGGGAGAGATAGGACAGGAGGTAAGGTGTTTGCTCTGCATGCAGTCAATTGTGGTCCAATCCCTGACACACATAGGGTCCCTCAAGCACCACCCAAGACCCTCAAGATCTTGAGCACAGAGACAGGAGTACGCTCTGAGTTCCACTGGTTGTTCCCCCCCACACACACACCCAACAAAAACAAAAGATCTTCCACCTTCCCTCCACCTCTTCAAGTTCATTTCGTCCTCCCTCACGCCAAGTCCTCCTTTCTTTCCTCTCTAGCTGGTCCCAGTAGCATCTTGCTCAAACCTTCCTCTGATCCTTCTTACCAAGCATAATTCCTACAATGTCCTCCTCTAAATTGTTCTCATTGATTCATTTCCCGACCAGTCAATCTCTCTAACTTTAAGTTTGCCCAAGGCAGACTCTGAGACAAGGACTTGAAAATAACTAACGTGGTTATGGGGTGGGGGGAAGATGGGATGGGGAAAGGGGGAAGAGCTCAATGCACTGGGCATGCGCTGTGCATGCAGGAAGTCTGCGTGCAAAGGCTGATACTGCGCCATCTGCTGAGCACGATAGCCCCTGAGCACTTCTGGGTCGAATGTCCCAAACTAAAATGAATAAATAAGTAGTGCCCTGCGGAGGTAGCACTTGATACAACTTACCTGAGTACTGCGTCATCTGTCCTCCCCCTCCCCCCCCCGCAATAAAAACAACTATATGTGCCCTGGGGAGGGAAAAGGAAGCACTGGAGGCAAAAGACACAGTCAGCAACGGTGGTGGGGGCGGGGCAGGTAAGACGGGAAGAGAAGCAGCATCCTGTGGGCCAATGCAGCAGAATGCTGCAGAAACACAGGAACATTTGGGGACATTTAGGAACGGTTGTTGACCAAATCCTGAAAAATACTGGCTCCTGGTATAAAATAACATCACATGATGCTGACACCCAAGGACAGTAGATACAAGGGCCAGGGGGATTGCCCCATAGCTGGAAGCCTGCTTCATGAGCGGAGGGGAGAAGGCAGATGGAATAGAGAAAGGATCACTAAGGAAATGATGGCTGGAGGAACCAGTCGGGATGGGAGATGTGTGCCGAAAGTAGATAATGGACCAAACATGATGACCTCTCAGTGTCTGTGTTGCAAGCCATAATGCCCAACAGTAGAGAGAGAGTATGGGGGATATTGTCTGCCATGGAGGCGGGGGGAGGGTGGGAAAGGGGGGTATACCGGGGATATTGGTGGTGGGGAATGTGCACTGGTGGAGGGATGGGTGTTTGATCGTTGTGAGATTGTAACCCAAACATGAAAGCTTGTAACTATCTCACGATGATTCAATAAAATTTTAAAAAATTAAAAAAAAATACTGGCTCCTGGCTTTTCAGGGATTGGGCCGAGGGTGTATGCGGAGTAGGAATGGGATCTGTCGGTATCTCTCCACTTCCGTTCTACCATTGACCAATCACAGCCTTCTTGTTGTGGGTCTTCAGAAAAGACCCACGCGGCCAGGGTAGTGACTTGGGTTTGGAGGGAGACCTGAGTGTATGCACAGGGCCGACCAAATCCGTCCTCTCGTCTCCTCAGCATCTTGTCCCCGACCGTTCTGTTTGCAAGGGTGGGTTTTTCCTCCGATCGCTTATCATTTCCTAAGATGATGTGGCATAGTAATTTCTTTTTATAGGCAATTTAGTAGCATACTTAAAAGAATAAGCCTCGGCGCCAAGCTGCTCATCTTTGCGACCCACCCCGGCACTTCTGCTGATCACTCAGGGCTGCTCCCCGCGCTCCTGGCTGAGAGCGACCTCCCCCATGGAGCGGCAGGATGTTTAAATGAGCGATTGTATAGAAAATCTGCGAGGCATACCCAGCAGAGAGCAAGTTTCGTGGCACTGTGTGCTGTTTCTGTAATCATTTTTCACAGTGTCATTCTCCCCTTAAAAAAAATGCACGTTGCAGGCGAGATCAAAACGGGCATTCTGTGGTTCACTGTGATTCTCCAGGGCCTGGCAAAGCAATGAAATACTTACTCAAATTTTTCTTATATTATACAAATAAGTACATGTGAGAGGTTCTCCTTCCAGGTACACCACTGTAAATAATAATTCTCAATTTGACTCCCTCAAAGACTTAACTTCACCCTCAAGTACTTCAATTCTGGATATGCTTTCTAAGAATTGATTTTTTAAAAAAACAATCCCACTTTTATAGCCACCACCCTGGGGTTTGTTGTTGTTGTTCTTTAGTTTTTGTTAGTTTGGGAGTCACACCCATTGGTATTCAGGGCTCACTCCTGGCTCTTTGCTCAGGGATCCCTCCTGGTGGTGCTCAGGGGACCGTATGGGATGCAGGGAGTCGAACCAAGGTTAGCCACATGCAAGGCAAACTCCCTACCTGCTGGACAAAGGCTCAGGCCCAAATTTTTGTTTGACTTACTTTCTCTCCCAACTCTCTTTTATCCTCTCCTTCATGGTCCATCCGTCATACCTTTATCACTCTACTGGAATTATTTGCTTACTTGTGGCTTTCTGGAGGGTGGAGAATCTATTATATTTGGGGTTTTGTTCCTGAGCAACCAGGCAAATAACAGGTGCTCAATAAATATTTGTGGAAGGAGGGAATTAATTTTCCCAGCTAATGTCTTTCAGACAGGGCACCTAATTCTCCAACCATCTCCACCGCCCTCTAGTGAGCGAAGAGTGGAAAAGCTGCATCTTCAGAACTGAGATGTCACGACTCTTCCAGAAAAATCTGACAGAGCCAGGATGGGGATCAAACCCTGAGTGTCTCGCAGGCCTGTGGAAAACCCCCACCACACCTCTGGTTCTGAAAAGCGACAGTTTCCCAAACACTTGCTCTTTTGCTTTGCACTACAGAAAAGAAAACCAAATAACTCCAGGTAGAGAATGAGATACTGAACTTCTCATTAATGAAGCTGGTTATTTCACAAGGACGGAGAAACAGGTGCAGGGATGTTGGCACTGATGCTAAAATCTAGTATGCCTAAATCTAAGCTATGGGTAACTCTGCAAACCAGGGTGTCATAATAATAAATACTTTTTAAAAGAAAGGACCATTCTAAGTTATAGCTTATTGATGGCATTTGGTGTTTTCCCCTCTGCTAGCCTCGTGATTGGCCACCAGGAATACCTGATATGGACAAAGATCCTGAACAGAGTATCTTTTTTTTTTATTGAATCACTGTGTGACAGACCCTTACAAAGCTGTTCATGATTAGGTTTCAGTCGTACAGTATTCCAACACCCATCCCTCCACCAGTGGACATGTCCCAGCACCAGTGTCCCCAGGTTCCCTCCCATCAGACCTCACCGTGCCTCTATGGCAGGCATTTTTCCTATCTCTCATCTCTCTGTCTCTCTCTCTATCTCCCTCTCCCTCTCTCTCTCCCTCTCTCCTTGTGTGCATTATAGTGTGCAATACAGATAGCGAAAGGTTATCAGGTATAACCCTTTATCTACTTTTAACACCCAGATCTTGTCCAGCGTGATCATTCCCAGCAATTTTTGTCAGACTGGTCCCTTCTCTCTGTCACCTACCCTCACCCCACACACATTTGTAGTTGATTCCAACCACTGATCAGTCCTTCTAGCCCCTGGATAGAGTACCATGACCCTAAAGATTGGCCTTCTGTATGTCAAAAATTCATTGTGATGTTGTGCTTGTATTTGATTTTAATGAAACCATGAGTGGTCTGAATTGTTCATTGATATTCTGCCAAATTAAAGTCAAGAGTTATGTATGTATATGTCTGTCTATCTATCTATCTATCTATCTATCTATCTATCTATCTATCTATCTATCTATCTATCTATCTATCTATCTATCCATCTATTATCTGTAGATTACCAGTGTGGAAGAAGCCCTACTTTGTCACTTTGTCTCATGGTGATTCAATTAAAAAAAATTTCAGACCTAGAGAAATACATCCCAGTGCCCAAGAGCAAAAGCAATAAAACATGAAATGGGGCTCCTACTTTTTGGAATGCCCTTGCATTTGTGACTCAATGGAAAGCGAGACCTTCCACCCCCCTCCCGCCACTCCGAGAAATCAGAAATTTGGTTTCAGAGCTAATTTGTTTTGCACCCAAAGTGGAAAGCAAGAATGCTTGATTCAAACTTAAAAATTAAAAAAAAAATACGAGTGGTTCTGAAGTGCGGAGGCACCAATGCACGGACTCTACTCCCTTTAGGAAAACTGATAATCCCCAATTTACTATGAAATATTTCTTCCAGCTAGTTTACTTCTAATTGGGCTCCTTTGTGTGTTCTGTTCCTGGAGGGCTGAAGAAATTGTCTGATCTCCTTACTGCCTACCCCTCACTTGGTCTCCTGCTTCCCACACCAATCTTCCTTTCTCTTTCTTGCTGTAATACTTCTTCATTAGCTCCATATTCTCAGCCTCATTATATATCCTTCTGGCATTCCTGTATATAATGCCAATCAGCTCTGACACATTTTTGCCTTCTTTTTTTTTCCCCTTTCAATTATTATCCCATAGAGAAATAAAAAGTGAAACTGTCCACATCTCACAACACCCTAGGCAATCAGGGTTTTTAAAACTTCTTTTCCCTTCCTTTCTTCCATTCAGATATCAATCTTTTTCTCTATTATGAAAAGATGTAGAGGATTTTGTAGCATCAGTGGCCGCATTTGTTTGTCATTTGCTAATGAGCTGGATTTCCCATACAGCTAATTTTTTTTTGTATTTCCATAATTACACTTATGTGTTGCAAAGGATCATTTGGTGTTTGGTTTCTATCAAAAGAAAAAAATATTAACAGAATGATAGAAAGCCAATACAATTTGAATGACTATAAATTAGACCTTTATGCCAAAGTTACCTGTGTGTGGGCCACCAACTTATTTTTCTGGTGCATTGGACACAGTGGCTCTTACTATAATGAAACTCTCCCTCAATGATATTACTTATAAACAATAGCCACAGAGATACATGGAATTTCATGGTTCAGTGACTGTCATCTAACCAAGTCATATAAGATTGAATCATCCAGGGCTAAATAAAACACCTGCCTTCAAATACATATTACCTTAGGTTTCTCTGATTTCAATCACACCATCAGTGAGCTGACCTCAGAAATGGGGGATAGATAAGAAATAAGAATTGGAAACACTGACACATAACTACTTAACCGTGCCAAATAAACATTATATGTACTTTTACAGTTTAGAGTGAACCTTCCCAAACCAATAATATCTGAATGCACTGATTCAATCTCTCTAACACTCTGTGAGAAAACATCTTGACCTTCATACGGGTGATGGATTAAAAACGAAAAAATGAAAGACCAACCCCCAAACATGGCATTCGTAAAACAAAAAAAGATAGTAATCAATAGCGATTTTACAAAAGGTGTTTTAAATGTATTTCCTCTGAGATGGTGTATGCGCCTTCCTCCACTTATTCTTTAAGTAAACAGCTCAATACTTTACACATATAGACTCTGTAAATTTTTTGTGAATAAATGCGTCACTGACAGATAACTGCTCTTCAGCTTCACACAAGGGCCAGACAAAAGAGAGGCAATTTCTATCAGCAACAGATCTGTGCAATTTTAGTCTCTGTCTTTGGCATTATAGTTTACAATTCCACTATATTTCTACCCCTGTCCATTGCCCGTTATCTTATATTCCAAGCCAGTGCCCTGGACAAATCTTTCAATCTGTTCGCTAGTCTTAACACATTCTATTGTTCCTTAGGCCTATAACTTAAGTACTGAAAGCCTAGAAGTCCCTTAGTAGAGATTTGTCATCCAAACTTCATAATTCTCTAATTAGAAACAGTCGATTCTAGGTATGAATTCTAGTGAATTCATATATTCACTTAGGTATCTTGGTTTCCAAACTGCATGTAGCCACAGCATATTACAAATACTAAGCAAGCATTACAAGGTTTTTTAAAATATAGTACCACAAGTCATACAAAGTCAAGAAATACCTCTATATACAAATGTCAATGGTTTTTATGTGTAAATCATAATCAATTACAAAAAGAAAATGATCCAAATCTAAAGAAAAGTAATATACAAACTCTAGCACGTGCTGGTACATGGGCAATAGTTACATAATACAATCTGAAATGTTTTAGCATTTACCTCTGTTATTAACCTGGTTGCTGTTAACACACGTATTCCCTAAGCCAGCCTACTTAAATCACAGATTGCTTCTTTCTTCCCAGAAAAGATAAGGAAAAGTAAAGGAAAACAAGTTCAGAACAACATAACTTGGAGTTAGCTCATGTGGGAACTGATTGACGGAGCCTGACATCAAGGAAATCCAATTCTATAACCTTGTGACCTCCAAAATCACGGTGGAAAACCAGAACCCGTGATCCTTCTCTGGAGTCAGCTCAAGTCTCTTTCATGTCAAAGAGGAAGTCTCAGCACAGAAACTGAGGACCCAGGACACCAGCGCCTTCCTAAATTTTTCAGCATTTATATCTACCTGTTCATTTAATTTGTATTCACAATCATTGTGTCAAATAATGGAAATGCATTTTAAAAGCAAAAGAAAGATATGATCAAATGCGCAGCATAATAAAATTAAACTTCTGCTTGGTCAGACATATTTACATCCAGAGTGATTATTAGCTTTCAGTTTTACTCCTTACCCAAGTAAGCTTCAACAACAGTATGTATTATATGCCAAAATGTTTATATAGACTAAAAAAGATGCTTTGGAGTTAAACTACATTAATATTTAGGTTTGAAATTTCTACGTAGCTTGGTATCAAGTGGTTGAAAAAATATACATAGCATAAGAATAGAAAAGAGATATTATAGTGTTTCTCTGAATCTGGGTTTTAATATATCTGTTGATAAGATTATTTATATTATGCCTTTTAAAAAATTCCATCGTTGTGGCTGAAAGTCCAGTTGGTTCCTTGTGATATCATTTTTAGTTTTGCATGTAAACGGACACAATTTTAATACAGAAGTTACCAAGCTGGCCCCAACAACTTTTTTGTTTTTGTTTTTTTATAGTGGTCCCAAGCCTGGTAAGTTCAAATATATCATCTAAGAAAATTTCTGCCTATCATAAAATCTACCTTCATGTTAGCAAATATATATGGATACATCATATATATATATGTTTCTGAATCTCTATATGTAAAACTTATTCATGCATCTTTATGTTTACATAAACATGGTATCTAGAGAGTGCCCTTTATTATACATATATGAGGGTAAAAATTCACTATAGTACACAGACACTAAAAAGTAGCCTAGGATCAACTAGATCTAAATTCCAGATTCATACATTCATCAATTTGTGATCTTGGACAAATGGTGCAGTCCAGTCTTTGGATCTTTTCCTCCATTATAATAATGAGTACTTCTATGAATTAACATAGTAAATACCATTTTTGTCCAGTTAAGGCATAAAATAAAGCACGTGGTAGATTAGCCAAACATCAGCAAACATTTACCATATGTATTTTTATCTTACTTAAAAAGCAATGCCTTTTCTTTGCTAGGTTTTCTTTTTTTTTTTTCTCACTATTTTTCACATTTCAACTCTCTTTCACTATTAACGCAAGGCCTTTTTTCTAGCATGCCAAATCGTAGAATCAAACATTTGTTTTATTTCTGATTGTCTTGCATACAGAAGATTAAATATTAAAAGTTGAACTGAACATGTTATAGTTCCTATCAAAACTATGTGTAATCTTGTTTAATATTTTGATGTCATTTAGTGTGTGTGTAGATCTGATCTTTTTTCTGGGTTTATATTGCAGAGAAACAGCTAACTCTCTCATAATTCTGGGCTAAAGTAGCAGAAAGGGACCTTTTATTTTTTATTTATTTATTTATTTACAATAGATTGATATTTATTTATTTATTTATTTATTTATTCGGTTTCTTTTTTTATTTTATTTATTTATTTTTTTAATTTTTTTTATTGAGTCACCATGTGGAAAGTTACAAAGTTGAGAGGGACCTTTTATAAGAAGATGAAGGCCTAGTCTTTGTTTTCTTTACTACTACCGTAGTACTGCGTATAAGCCCTCTGATGGCTTGAAATCTTTGTCTATTCCTTCTGCTTATCTTTCCATTTAGTCTATCAACAAACATTTTTGAAGAGCCTTCTATGTGCTAATTACAGAGCTTACCACAGGGAAAATAGCAGGGATAGTCTTGAAATCAACTAAAGGAGCTAATAGTCTAATGAAGAGAAAATCAAGTTCAGTTTTATTGAAGAGTTGCTAACGCATTCAATGGGATAATCACATTATGCTATAGATAGTCACAGGGACATCTGACTTAAATTTGCTGGGGAAAGACTTTTCAAAAAAAAAAATTCAGTGTTGTCCAGAACTATCAATTAATACTGAACTGCTGGTGAGGAACTAAAACAAGAATAATTTAGAATTCAGGCTATTAAAACAACATTGGGAGTTTTCCAAAATTTAGAATATGCATGTGAGAATGTTTTAAACTTAAAGTGCAGTTCTCTGGGCACCCTTATCACTTATGGCCAAAAAATACCGTTGTTAGCATTTTAATACATTAATAACCCTACTTTCCATTATATTTACCCTTCATTAAGGTTACTAAGTAATTGCTTTATTTACATATTTATAGAATGTCTACATCCTTATTGATGGTCCATATTAATAACATCCATATCAAAGAGGGAAAATCAGAATTTGCAGAGTAAAATAAACTTTACAAAGCTTGTAGTAATTGCCTTTCAGTTTTCTAAACCAATGTGCATGCTTTGAAGTAATTGGTGAGGTTTTAAAATATTTAGAATAAACAGTCATTAAATTCACAGGGAAATCACTACCACTTGGTACTGGTAAATGTGTGCTGGTCACATGTTCTTGGTTTTAATAGCTTTACATATACTCATTCAATTTTAACCACACTACACTAGAATTCAGAAATTATTGTTGCCATTGACAAATGAAAAGACTGATTTGCAGAAAATCCAAGAGTCTGTGCAATATCACTTCATGGATAGAACTCAGATTTATTCTCAGCAGCCTGCAAATGCATATTTCACCCACGATGCAAAGAATCTGGCAAAAATAATATAGTATATTCTCTATTTTATTATTATTATTATTGGCCTGGAGCTATACCAAAGTGGGTAGGGAGTTTGCCTTGCACGCAGACAACCCGGGTTCGATTCTTCCGTCCCTCTCAGAGAGGCCTGCAAGCTACCAAGAGTATCTCACCCGCACAGCAGAGCCTGGCAAGCTACTCGTGGCATATTCAATATGCCAAAAACAGTCACAACAAGTCTCACAATGGAGACGTTCCTGGTGCCCGCTCAAGCAAATTGATGAACAATGGGATGACAGTGCAATAGTGCTATTAATATTGTTATTACTATTATCATTATTATTTGGATTTTTTGGGTCACACCTGGTGATGCACAGGGGTTACCACTGGCTTTGCACTCAGGAATTACTCCTGGTGGTGCTCAGGGGACCATATGGGATGCTGGGAATAGAATCTGGGTTGGCTATGTGCAAGGCACCACCCTCCCTGCTGTACTATCCCTCCAGCCCCATGTGCTCTATTTTAGAGCAAAAGAAAGGAGAGCCACATGACAAATGACTAATAAAGATCACATGACCAGATCATGAGAGAAGCATTTCTCCTACTACGTCTCTAGTAGAGTCCCTCTACATCAAAGTAGATGGTGACTTCGATTGTCTAGAAAAATTGGTGGAAAACCTTGCAAACTTAAAGTCCCTTTTTCCTGTTTATATTTAGATTTTTGGAATCACACATGGTGAGAGTTGAGCAACTCTTCCTGGCCTGGCGGTGCTTGGGGAACATGTATTGTTGGGGACCTAACCAGGGTTGGTGGTGTGCAAGGCAGGGACCTAACCCCTACACCTCTCTGGCCTCTTAAAGTGTCTCTCATGAACTCAGGGTGACTAGACTGAACTACAGTCTCCAAAATGCCTTTCCTGTATGTTTCGAGTTAGGGTGAGCCACTAAGAGAATATGAAATGGGAAGAACATATTGTCTCAAATCTGCCTCTTGATCTCATTGTCCACATCCATGTCTCTCTCTCTCTCCCTCCCTCTCTCTCTCTCTCTCTCTCTCTCTCTCTCTCTCTCTCTCTCTCTCTCACACACACACACACACACACACACACACACCTCCCACTTCTTTCAGCACCCAAGCCAACATTTTCCATCTGTTTTCAGGAGACTCCAGCTTGTTCTAAATCTTCTGCCTGACTTTAGAGATGTTTTTCCACTCCCAACAGTCCTCCCAGCAACTCCTGTCATAAAGCAATGGGTTCCCGCACACACTAGCAGGTATGAGAAGGGCGGAGGGAGTTGACAGGGCCAGAAGCATGGCTTAGCACTCGCCCCGGTTGATCTACCTATTGCCACTGCCAAATGCCCCCTTTTGCCAAAAGCAGTAGCAAACACCGCACCCCCATTATTACACATAATTTCCCTAAAAATTAGTCAGCTACCTGGTGCCTGGTTGATTACTTTGGACCTTTTCCCAAACAGCAGGAACAGCACTTTGTTCTTTCTGGCATAAACAGTACTTTGGATATAGATTTGTCTTTTCTGCTTCAAGTGTATCTCCCAGACTACCATGCACAGATTTGCTGGCTATCATCCCCACATAGTCTAAATAACAGCATTTCCAAAAGAAACTCATTTCAAAAGGGAATTTTGAACAACAACAACAACAATACTCGGTGGCCAAAGAATATCTGGTCTTTACATATGCCCCATCAGATTGACGCATCATATTGAAGCTCAAAGGAATGAGAGAAAAATAAGACTCCACTTGGAGTCTTCACTGAGGCTTCAAGCAGGTGGCAATATCTTGTAGGGCACAATGACAGTCCTCAAGGTTAAAGAGTTATGCGTGAGCTCAGCATCCAGTTTGGGATGCTGTTTGATCTGCCCCCGAGTAGCTCTTCTCATTGCTGCACCTAACATTCCACTAGGGAAAGTTGGCAACTTTCCTTACTCAGATGTTTAGGTTCTACTCTCCGAGTGATGTTGGCTAAAATCACAAAATGCTTGGAGGCCGGAGTGATAGTACAGCAAGTAGGGCGCTTGCCTTGCATGCTGCTGACCTGGGTTTGATCCCTGGCATCCCATATGGTCTCGTGAACCTTCCAGGAGTGAGCTTTGAGCACCGAGCCAGGAGTAAGCCTTGAATATAGCCAGTTATGACCCCTACCAGAAAACCAGAAAAATAAAAAAAAAGGAGGGGAGGGATGCTTTTATCTAAACTTAGTTTCCCAAGCCAAAGATTCACCGTGATTTCATTTGGGAAGACCTTCACAAATCTTCCAAATTCTAATTAACGTGGATACTTATTCCCCGTTGGCTACTTACATCTTCCAGCATCCCTTTTTTGGCTGTTTCTGGGACCCCAAGTAGCTTCCACCATGAGATCTGGAGAAGGGCAGTGAAACTGTCACCATTTTGTAAGGCACACATGCTCCTGATCTCTGACAATCAACAGACAGCTGCCAGAGTCACAAAATGATTCCACTGGATCCCAAGAAGAGTCAGCCTCATGATTCCTGTGTTTTCGGGTTCCAGCCTGCTTTCATCATCTCTCTTTGCCCATCTTCCATTCCAACTCTCTCCCTTAAATCTCCAGCTTCTGCAGCAAAGAGCAGAATGACTCCTTTCCTAATTGTTCACAAAGTCAGATCCTTAGAACCAATAAAATACGCAGAGATGAAACTATCGACCTATCTGCATCTTCATCAATTGACATGACCATCTATCTTTTTTTTAGTAGTTCCATTTTTCTGGTCAAATGCAAAAAAACAGCTGGGGAGACAATTCCAAGGGGTGCATGCAGGTGTCTGGGATGGATCTTTGGTAATACATGATTCCCCAAGCACCACTGGGAGGATCTCAGGAAGACAGAGTTGGGGTAACCCCACAATCACTATTGGGAGTGACCTAAAAACAAATTTGTATACACATGGGAAATAAATGATATAAATAAAATACCCTCATGAAATATTGAACAGTGCTCATTTTTATCTTAAATAAAACAAATGCACGTGCTATTTTGTTTATGTGGTTACAGTCTCCTTCTATGTTGTTTTACTGTATTAATGTCTGTCTCCCAATTTAAGAAGCATGATTGAATTTATAAATGTCTTGAATTTACTTAAGTCAATTCTGTAAAAGCATCTAGACATATAATCAAATATAAGTGCATGTTTAATGATAGCATGACTCGTCTAATAGTTCATATTTCCCATCTTTTACTTATACTTTTCTATATTATACATTTTTTGATATTGCATGTATATTTGCTTTATAGAAGTATACCTCACATGCTTCTATAAAGTAGTATTTGTAATATTATTTTACAGAATTATTCTATTTGCTTGAAACCACACAGCAAGTATGTTAAGGATACCTTGGATATAGAATTTTTTATTTCATCACTTCTCGGCCTTTTGGCTAAGATCAAGTGTACATTTTTTATTTCATATCCTGCTCATTTACACTTAGCATGTTACATTTTTATTGAAAGTAAGTTGAATTCGCTTATTATTATTAAATTTATGGATTAAACAGTTTTGTGGTGCAAACTAAAAATAACACTTTGCACAGAGTCTCATTTATCGGTCTTCAGTACGTGTGCTTGCAAATCTCAGTTGATGTTTTGATTACTGTTATTAATATTTTGATAATGATCTTGGCACAAATGCCTCATAATTAGCTTTATGTATTTTGTTATCTATATTCAGTAAAACCGTAAACCCAGCAAAGTGGGAAACAATTCTTTGGATTTACATAGGTTCAATTGAGCCCCTTGCAATTAAAAAAAAAATGTTGATTTTTATTGTGTTCTCAACAAAAATCAACTTGTAAAACCTTTGCTCTCCTCACCGATAATCTGGAATAACAGTAATGGTTATCATATGTGTTGCTTGTGTGTCATTTGTAGAACAATGGAAAGCCACTAAATAATTTTAAAGAAAATAATTTCTAACCCCATCAAAAGATGGGGCGAAGAAATGAACAGAAACTTTACCAAGGAAGAGATACGAATGGCCAAAAGGCACATGAAAAAGTGCTCTACATCACTAATCGTCAGAGATGCAGATCAAAACAACCATGAGATACCACCTCACACCACAGAGACTAGCACACATCCAAAAGAACAAAAGCAACCGCTGTTGGAGAGGATGTGGGGAGAAAGGGACCCTTCTACACTGCTGGTGGGAATGCCGGCTAGTTCAGCCCTTTTGGAAAACAGTATGGACGATTCTCAAAAAACTAGAGGTTGAGCTCCCATTTGACCCAGCAATACCACTGCTGGGAATATATCCCAGAAAAGCCAAAAAGTATAGTCGAAGTGACATATGCACTTATATGTTCACTGCAGCACTGTTTACAATAGCCAGAATCTGGAAAAAACCCAAGTGCCCTAGAACAGATGACTGGTTGAAGAAACTCTGGTACATCTATACAATGGAATACTATGCAGCTGTTAGAAAAAATGAGGTCATGACGTTTGCATATAAGTGGATCAACATGGAAAGTATCATGCTAAGTGAAATGAGTCAGAAAGAGATAGACAGACATAGAAAGATTGCACTCATCTGTGGAATATAAAATAATAGACTATAAGACTAACGCCCAAGAATAGTAGAAATAAGTACCAGGAGATTGTTTCCATGGCTTGGAGGCTGGTCTCTCATTCTGGGTAACTCAGGGAAGGGACCACCAAGTAAAATGTGGTTGGAGGTCATGTGGGGGAAGGGTGATGCGGACCGAATACAGACTAGAGACTGAACACAATGGCCACTCAACACCTTTATTGCAAACCACAACACCTAATCAGAGAGAGAGAACAAAAGGGAATTCCCTGCCATAGTGGCAGGGTGGGGTGGGGGGAGACGGGACTGGGGAGTGGGGGAGGGATGTTGGGTTTACTGGTGGTGGAGAATGGGCACTGGTGAAGGGATGGGTTATCGAACTTTGTATGGGGGAAACATGAGCACAAAGATGTATGGATCTGTAACTGTACCCTCACGATGACTCTCTAATTAAAAATAAACTAATAATAAAAAAAGAAAATAATTTCTATATGTCTTCTAAAAAAGGTTGCTGTCTTCTGTTTGAAGAGTGGGTAATTAAGGGAAAAAGAGGAGATTAGAAGAAAAAAGGAGTAATTGCAACATATTCAGGAGAGAAGTGCTGTCTTTGGCTCGAAGTTTTATTTAGGGGTGGAATTCATGGGTCCAGCTTAAGTGCAGAATAAGCAGAGTAATGGAATAAATCCCAGTTTCTGAAGCAAGCGAAGGATAAAACAAAGTGATCATACATTGGGAGAATAAAGGAGCCTATTGGGAAAGTTGTGATAGTAGTAAGAATACCAGATAACAAGAACCTTTTTCCCTTCTATTGCTTTCCGAACCATAAATTTAATTTATTTACTTGATCTTTATGAATATCTGCATTTTTCAAGTCTGAGACTGTAGCATAATAGACTGGTAAATAGCATGTTAGAGGAGAGCTATTTGACTAAATACTCATATTTAGTACTTTAATTGCATACCTATCATTGCATGCTCTCATAGACATGGCTCTCTATTATTAATTACTTTAATGACCTGAATTTCCTAAGGATGGAAATATCTCTGAAGCAAAGTAGTAACGTTGTTTTAAGTATCACAGGGAATGGTGAATGCTTTTTATATGAAGGTATAATTCAAAGTCTTCATTTTTTTTATGCTTGTAAATAAAATAACTCTGTTTCCTACCTAATCCCAAATAAACTTCCTTCATATATTTAAAAATATGGCAACTTATACGGTTTAAAAGGTCTTTGTAGCAGTCAGTGAAAATATCCCCTAAAATCATGTCAGTAAGCATTTTTTTCTTTTGGGGTCACACCTGGCAATTCACAGGGGTTCACTTCTGGCTCTGCACTCAGGAATTACTCCTGGCGGTGCTCAGGGGACCACATGGGGTGCTGGGAATCAAACCAGGGTTGGCCACATGCAAGCCCTACCTGCTGTGCTATTGCTCCAGCCCCAGTAAGCATTTTTTTAATGGATTCTCCAAGTCCAAAAATGAGGGAAAAATATGACTTGGGAAATACAGTATCATGCAAAAGGTGATGAGGAGAAAATATATAATACCAGGATAGTTTTTAAAATAGAGATTCAGTTGAACACTTCTCAATGCTCGATCACTGCTCTTTGTAACCATCAGTTTTGACTATCTTAATGAGACTGTGATCATCTTGGCACCAAAAGTATGATATTTAATTGCTCTCTATGCAATTCCTGGGCTAACTCAATGCTCACAGGAATTTGTTGACAGGGTAAAAACACAGATCGACACCTGATGGTACTGGGAATTTTATATATTCGGCTACTGTTGCTGACATATCAGCAACATAAAACTGCTTGTAATTGTCAGCATGATCTCATTTGCCATTTGCTAAATAAAATACCAACTTGGCTTCTCGTCTCCTGGCCTGTTTGCCGCAGGATGATGGAACACTGGAAGTTTGTCAGCCTGCGCGGATCCATTTGTCATTGGCTATAACCCTTTATGGGTCATTCAGGTGGAGGTTAAAAAGAAAAATGAGTGTAAAGCTGGTGAGAGTTACACTCATTTGGCCGCCAACATGCTGAACTCGCTGTGCTGAAAGCAAAGGCTGCAGGCAAGAGCCTTGAATCCAGACATCTGGGGGTTCCTTTACCCCACTGAGCTTTGATCCTGACCTAACATCCATCTAAAGAGGCGAAGCAAGAGATTGTGTCCCTGGCTCCTTCACACTTGGAATTACAGTCCAACTCCCGGTCAGGCTGTCAATTTCTGCCAATTTCCAGGGTTAAGGGGAAAGACTTTCTGGCCTCTTAGAAGCAGCGAAAGGAGGGTGAATATGAATTTCGGTGATGCTCTCGGTTTGCATATTAGACTTTTCCATGAGTGAATATTCTCAAGCCCTTGATCTTATAAAAAATCTGTTCTCACACGAACAAAGGAAAAAAAAATACTAAAGGGCATTTTGTTTGTTTGTTTTTGAGTCACACCCGGCAATGCACAGGGGTTACCCCTGGCTCATGCACTCAGGAATTACTCCTGGCGGTGCTCAGGGGACCATATGGGATGCTGGGAATTGAACCCTGGTTGGCTGCGTGCAAGGCAAATGCCCTACCCACTGTGCTATCACTCCAGACCCCACTAAAGGGCATTTTGGTGGAGAAATCGAACCAGTTTGTGGATAAACTGAAACTTTCAGCCAAAGGAAATCTGTAAAGTAAAGGATGTCAAATTTAGGGTATGTTGTAATTACTTAGAGGGCTTGTAAAAAACATCCCTTAAATTAAAGGGATGTAGGTAAGTGTCCAGCAAGAAGGAAGGGGGGGAGGAGATGGAGCCTAAAAAGGAGGAGGAGGAGATGGAGCCTGAAAAGGATGATGATTATGATGATGATGATGATGATGAGGAGGAGGAGGAGGAGGAGGAGGAGGTGAAGGAGGAGAAACAGATGGAGGAGGAGGAACATGAGGAGGAGGAAAGAAGGAAGAGGAGGAAGTGGATGAGAAAAATGAGGAGGAAAAATAAGAAAATGAAAGAAAAATGAGTCAACTGAATAGAGTTCAAAAATAAACTGAGGAGGGATCTAATGATACACACATCTCATATTTTTAAGGCCATTCATGCCTAATGCAATTGGAGAATTGTTACAGAGAAGGTAGAGGCCTGGCTGTCTGACAGGCAGCCCCTCAGTTCAAGAATTCTTTAGCTGGTGTTGAAATCCATGGCCCTACGCTACAATAGATGATAAAGCAGCAGATATCACTCAAAATGGTGATATCATTTCTCTCTCTTTTTTTTATTTTCAGAGAAAAGGGATAGTAATCCTGACCAAGTGTTGCCTTAAGTTTCTCTTTGATTCTTTTCTAGACATCTACCTTCCACATGTAAAAGCCAATTCAGTTGTTTCACTAGTTATTTGGGTATCTTAACTACAGGCTACTTGTAAAGTGATACGCTTAACGCTTAATCATTGTAAGAGGCAACTATAGTAAACATCAGAGTTCTCCATGTGGGGGAATTTTTTTTCTTTTTTGCTTATTTGGTTCACACTCAGTGATGCTCAGGGATTACTCCTGGATCTGCACTCAGGAACTACTCCTGGCGGTGCTCGGGGGAACCTTACGGGATGCTGGAATCAAACCCAGTCGGCCACGTGCAGGGCAAACACTCTACTCTCTGTCTATCACTTCAGCGCAGTCATGAGGGAATTTTGATGTCCCATAGAAATCTAGCAATGTCTAGAGACAGTTTTGCTAGCCACAACTGGAGAAGTGCTAATTGTCACCTAGTGAGTACGGGGCAGAAGTGTTGCTAAACATCCCAGAAAGCAAAAGGCAGAGTTCTCATGACAAAAGAATTAACCAGCACCAAATGCCAATAATAGCAAGGTTTAGGCACCCTGGTTTACACCAAGGAAATGAGTGAACTGCCTGTGAAATGAATAGAGAGTCTCTAGAAATTCTTCCCTTATGGAGATGGAACTTTCGTCTTGCAAAGAGACACATGAAGTAGTCACAACATTCTCTAGTAATAAATTTAATTCCCATGATATAAATGTCATATTATATCTACATATTTAAAACGTTCAGAAAGTAATTCCTATCAACTCTCAGAGCACTATTGTCAATAATAAGACTCCCTTTGTCTCCTTTTGTTGGTGGTAATGAAGGCTGTCTTTGAGATACTTCTAGAACTGACAGCACAGAGGAAGAAAAATCTTCTTTTTGGCCTATTTTGTTTGTCTGGGGGCCACACTTAACAGTGTTCAGGGCTTTCTCCCATCACCCTTGACAGTGCTCAAAGAGGCTAGTGATGTAGTGTTGGGGATCAAATCCGAGTCAGTCACTTCCAAAAGCAAATCCTTTCCTGCTGAACTATCTCTTCAGTTCCATGCACCAGAAATATTTTTCCAAATTTTACTCAATCAATTCACATGTCAAATTTATTTGTCTTTCATAATAGAGCTGACAGATTAAAAATCAGGAGCACAAATTGCTCAAATGACAGCATTTTGAACAGACTTCTTCATAAAGGTTTTTTTTTCTTTTTGCACGTCTCCATAACCGTGATAACTTTTTATCAGTCAAAGTAAAAGTAAATCAATATTTATGTCATCCTAGAAATCTGAACTAATGCTAGGAATTATTGAATAAGCAATTACATTTCAAATGCAAAACTGAACAAAAGACTGGTATAACACTGAAGTGAATGAAGCGGGAACCCAGTCAAACCAAATGCATTTCAAAGAGCCTGCTGATTTGAAGCTTTCCATGCTCCCTTTCCAAACCTTCTTTAGATATTCATAGATTCAAATTAAATAACAGAATTGATGAAAGAAATAAAAGATGTCTTAAAGTTTTTTTTTTTACTTTTTGGGTCACACCCGGTGATGCCCAGGGGTTACTCCTGGCTCATGCACTCAGGAATAACTCCTGGTGGTGCTCAGAGGACCATATGGGATGCTGGGAATCAAACTCAGGTTGGCCGAATGCAAGGCAAACGCCCTACCCACTGTGCTATGGCTCTAGCCCCATTAAAGGTATTATCTTTCAACCTTATATTCTAGGGGAGTTTCTGAAAACAAACAGTGGCGGCCTTATCTATTTTGCTTCAGGGAAATGGGCAGAAAGCATGTTCAGGAGGAAGGTATCCGCACCATCAGACGCTTAACATACCATGTTTCTCCCTTAGTCCATAGTCTAATGTATATTCATTAAGGATGCCCACTGTGGAACTGGAAAAGGGGTGTGATTCAATAAAATTGTGAACCTTTGAATTTATGTACCTGGTGATTGCAATTGTCAACTTATTTTGACAAAGAATGCTTGTAACATTCAGCACATGACCTAGAATCCATAAGGAACAGATAGTCTGTTGAGTCATAACAAGGTACATATGATTTTTCTTATTTATGCAATTCCCACTTCAATTCATATGCATATCAATATTATTTCTGCCTGTGCATTTTTCTAAAATCACAAGGAACTTCATATCATTGTGAAGAAAGTGAGCGATGAATTCTACCTTATTTATGTAACCATATCATTGACGTTTTGTGATTATTTTTCTTTTTTTTTCTCTACTAGGAGTTCTCCCTCTACTTAACATTACCAACTTTATGATCTGCCTATGATTTTTTCCCAGTGTTAGCACTAAAGGTCTGAAGTATGATCAGAAGGATAAACTTATATTGGGATATTTATAACTTTTTGCTTCATCTAGTCATAATGTCAAGAATTTTGTAATTCAGTAGGTAGAATAATAGAAGAAAACACTATATATATATGTGTGTATATACATATATATGTTTACAAAGCAGAGAGAATTCTAAATGCATTGATCCATATAATTCAGAAGCTGAGTCCTGTGAAGTCTTTGGACACGATTCTCCTTAAAACTTTGGTTCTAAATATCAAGAAAGCTGCACAGGAATTACAGTTGACTCAGAGTCATGGATTCTGAGTCTGGAGTCTCAGGTTATTTATTCTGCTCAATATCCTCTGTATTTATTTATGTTTTCTCTGGCCTCAAAACCTTCAGTTTTCAGTAAGAAAATTGTCACAACTAGATTTTTGTATTCTACCCAGCGAGTTGCTCTCCCACTGATGCAATGTTTCCTCTTCCTAAATCTTAACCTTTCTTCTACACAGTACATCTAAAATCACCAGGAAAATACAGGAAAATACAGAAGCATAATACATGGTAGAGATTGGTAATAAAACAGGTGTGTTCATTAGAAAATAAGATGAATTCTTCGTCATGTAAGAAGACAGGAGAGACAGACATTAAAATACGGCTCATTAAAAAAGAAAATCTTAGCCTGGCCACTTAGACTGCCAGAACATCTGGAGATTATTCTAATTTATACTGAGTGCCTTCAAAAATGTTTGAACTCCTAACTAAACACAAGGGAAATGATACACAGACGCCTTTGGATTTTGTTCCTAAGTGGCCTACCTATTAATTTTTTCAGGTTAAGTATGCTTCAACAGAAAAATCACTTAATTTTTTTTTTAAAGTGGACTTTGCCTTCTCAGCGTTTGTCATGGCATTTTTTTTTGCTGGAAGTCTTGCTGTCAAACAGTTCATGGAATAATTGGTTAAGAAAACTAAAGTAATCCCTCCATGCTCTTCTCCCCATTACAGAGTACAGTGCATCCCTCATTCGTATGGAATAGAAGACAGAGATTCAAAGCTCAGGAAGATACTGGGGCACTTTGTGCAAGAGTTAGGGATTAGCCACAAGTAACCGTTTGCATCTGTGCGAAGCTACATTGCTCCCAGACCACAGCCACAAAATTCCTTCTGCAACATCTGAGTCTCCGTTCCATGTATATGATGCTTTAGAACATCTTCACGTGTATTTTTTTTTCCATTCAGAATAGCATCTTGGGAGACTAAGTAGCAGCAGCTGTTAATTTTATTATTTTGACTGTTTGTTTTGCTTTGGGGCCAAACCCAGCAGTGCTAAGGGGTTAATCCCACCTCTGTCACTATCACTGTCATCCCGTTGCTCATTGATTTGCTCGAGTGGGCACCAGTAATGTCTCCATTGTGAGGCTTGTTGTTACTGTTTTAGGCCGCCTCTACACTCAGAAATTACACCCAGTAGTGCTCAGCCACTTAAATGGGATGCCAAGGATTGAATTTAGTTCTATCGCATGCAAGGTAAATGCCCTACCTGCTGTACTGTTTCTCCAGCCTCAGCCACAGGTCATTTTTATTTATTTATTATTATAATTATTGTTATTTTTTCTTTTTGGGACACACCTGGTGATGCATAGGGGTGACTCCTGGCTCATGCACTCAGGAATTACTCCTGAAAAAATTAATAGGTAGACCATATGTGATGCTGGGAATCTAACCAGGGTTGGCCGCATTCAAGGCAAATGCCCTACCCGCTGTGCTATTGGTCTAGCCCTGGCAATGCTCATTTATGAAAGGTGAATGGAATCATACATTTTGGGGAGTATCTGAGTCAAGGTTCACAGAAATATCATGTCAAAAGATATTTCAAAGAGAGCATCCATTTTAAGCAAATAATACTTTCTAGTTCCAATTTTAATTGACTGACCATATATTTCTCACTTTTGCTCCCCAATACCAAATTATTAACCAGCTGTAAAGAAACAAACAAAAGAAAGAAAATATAGATTTTATTTCAGCTTTCACATATAGATTCAGTATCACATTTTATTTTAATGGCATAGATGTCTGATTTCTATGGGGAGAGATAAATCAATTATTATTGTTTTCCCTCATTAGGCAGCTCAAACATCTATTGACAAAATTTTGCTTTCGATAAAAGCATATCCCTTATTTACCACATTTAAATACTTTTAAGGATAATTATTTTATAACACTTTATTTCCCAAACACTAATAGAGTGACTGACCCAGAACAGCTAATCAATGAATGAATAAGATTAAGCACAGTATAGAAATGACCATAGACTCATTTAAAATTAATGTTGGGGCTGGAGCAATAGAACAGTGGGTAGGGCATTTGCCTTGCACGTGGCCGACCCAGGTTCAATTCCCAGCATCCCATATAGTCCTCCAAGCACCACTAGGAGTGATTCCTGAGTGCATGAGCCAGAAGTAAGCCCTGAGCATCTCCAGGTGTGTGTGATCCAAAATGAAAAACAAAATAAATTTTGTTTTCTATTTTAGATAGAGTATCACTTCCATTACAGATGAAATGCATTTGGGGTCCTGTTTTTATTTCTTCCTCCCTGGTATCATATTTATGATAAGTAATATTATTTATTATTCAGATCTATGGACTCATAGGTACTATAGAGTTTATTGAATCATTTGTTAATTTAAGAAACACCATAAGGAAAGTTAAGTAATTTCTGCCTCTTTACTCAGAAATTACTCCTGGCAGTTCTCAGTCAACTGTATGGGATACCAGGATGCTGAACTATTTCATTTTGTGGCAGGAACAACCAGAAGGGCTCGGGGCAGTAGACTTGAGGTATCAGGAAGTGAACCCCTAATCTGACACATGCAAGACCTATGCTGGGTCACATGAACCATATCCCAGATCCCCTAACTACACATTTATATAACAGGCACCTTACACCTTCTTCGCACTATGCCTTATGAATGCAGTAATAAATAGAAACCATATTTCAATGCAGATCTCTCTGAACCTTGGTTGCTTTCATCTCTATTATTATCTGTATCCCCAAACCTGGCTCGATTCCAGCAGACTGACTTAAAATTACTTTGTCACATCTCTTTGGTTAGTGACAAGTGAAATTTATAGGCATGTTTCTTTTATTTCTCCTTTGCTTCTGCTTCAATTTGTCCCCGCTAAAACTCCTTTCCAAAGCAAAGGAAAACACATAATCTGTTTATAAAATATTCACAAATAGAGCGATCAATATTACATTTTATTTGTATCTCTATTCAGAGCTGACATTCATCCGGTGCATGCAGATAACACACAGGCTGTTTATATCTGCTGTCAATTCTCACGGTCTACTTGTGCGGGCCATATCATTTTCTGAAGCAGCCCCATTTGGGTCGAGGCGCCCCCCATAACCAGGCTACCAATGGGAAGCCAGATCGCTCTAAATTTTTAAAGTCAGCATATCAGGAAGGGCCCAGCTGTTAACCAGTGGGGCGGACAGGGAAAGACGGATTAAATCACATAGTACAATTTATGTTTTTCAACATCTCAGTCCTTTTCTCTCTTCTGGAAAGACACCTAGTTTTTCTCGAGGCTAGTCCCCTTTTGATGCCAACTAAGGGCTTGGTAGAATGTCAATCAACTACTCTGTTGATTGCTCCTGGGACCTGCCAGTAGGTGAGCCTGTTGTTAGAACAGGGTTCATCAAGTTGTCACTGTACGGATCTCAATGGAGCAACCAGACATCGGAGAAACAATTAAGGGGTTTGTCTCACCTGCAACACTAACAACACTTGTGTATGTCCTTCTACCCTGTGTATCCTGCTAGTCTAATGCTGCTTTTGTACTTGCTTAGCTGAAGTTACCCTAATTTGATTTGATTCCATTTCTCTCTCTTGTCTCACTTTTTGATGTCTCTCTCTTTTCACACTCTAATTAGTTGAATAGGATTTTCCCCCAATAAGAATTGCAGTAGACAAAGTAATTTTAAGTCAGTCTGCTGGAATCTAGCCATGTTTGCATTAAGGCAACCAAGGTTCAGAGAGATCTGCATTGAAATATGGTTTCTGTTTATGACTGCATCCGCACCTATCAATGTGATCTTTTTTGGAAAGTAGGGTTGGTGCTGGTGAGGTCACAATAAGATCAGGTTGTAGGCAGTCACTTGGGGTCGATTGTAATCCAACGCCACTGTTTGTCTTGTAAAGAACAGGAGACCAGAGACAAAAACAGGTGAAGTTGGCCATCTGACTACAGATACAAACATTGGGGAACTGTGTCCAAGAAAGCGCTTACAAGCAGAAAGTGCCAAGGCTAAGAGAGGGGCCACAGTCTTCATTATCCCCTCAAGTGTACAAAGAGACCATGATGACATTTAGATTTCAGACAGCTGGCTTTTCATGGTGGTACTGTTCTCAGCCTTCCCTATAAAACAGAACCCTGATACTCATGGTTGTTCATTATAAAAGAACAACCTTAAAAAAATAACACTGGAGAACCTGAAAATCTTTCCTGGTAAAAATCTCAATTTTACATCCCTATTCTCAGGATGATGATGTAGAAATTGCGCTCTCTCCAGCTGGAGCACAGTATTTCTATCCTAACTTGCCTCTCAGTTAGCTAAACAAAAAAACCCTTCAAAGACGTATGACCTTTCAAGGATAACTGCAAAAAAAAGTGGGGGGTAGGGAGGTGGTGGTACTAGAAATGTATTTGCCTTTTCAGGAATGAGAAATGAATGGGGATATGAAAAGAAATACTGGCTTCCCCACCTGCTTACCTCCTGTCTGCTGGAGAGATTCTTGTCACTAACACTCTGCATAAGTCTCAGAAGTAGAATGACTGTGGGTTTTTACATGAACCACTGCACAGATGCTGAAATCAGTGGGCTTACTCGGGATGCTCAACAAACCCTATTTTGTTACTGATTTTCTGCCGAGACTTTGGTATCTAAAGTTAAAGGCATCAGAATTGCCAATTGCATATGACTGACCCACGTCTGGTCACCAGCATTACCTACGGTCCCCTGAGTCCACCAGGAGTGACCCTTGAGCACAGAGCCAGGAGTAAGTCCTGCAGTACGGCCCCAAACCAAGAGCAAATGCCCTACCCACTGTACCATTACTCGGGCCCCTGAGTCAGAGAGAATTTATATCTTTTATTTTTTTTAATGTATTACTTGAAAAAAAAAACTTCTATTTTAACCACCATGGTTTACAACAGTGACAATGACAGGATTTCATTAATGTTACAACCCCACAGTCTTAGCAGAGCGTCCATTTCCCTCCATTTTGTTTTATAGTTTTGTTTGTTTTTCTTTTAGTTTACCTAGGGAAGGCCATACCCTGTGATCCCAGGCTCAGTCTGGGCTCTCGGTGCCCGGAAGATTACATGGGGTTCCAGGAACTAACCTGGGGTGCTTACATGGTTGCCTGGATTCCTCTGGTCACTATTCTTTTTACCTTTTTTTTTAAGTAAACTAAACTAAGTATGTGTTAGGAAAAGACTCCCCAACCCCACTCCCCGCCCCCGTCTTCTTATTCGGCCCTAATTAATATGTTATATTCTATTTTGTGAGTTTGGGTATTTGGGGGTCCCCCCCCCACCAGTGTTCACAGTTTATTCCTGGCTCTGAGCTCAGGGAAGGTTTCTGGCAGGCTCGAGGGGCGATATGGGATGCTGGGATCAAACCCCATCAACTGAGCGCCAGGCCAACTCCCTACCTGCTGTACTCTGTCATCACTCTGCCTGACATTCTTTCACAGACTTGTTTTCTCCTGGAAATTCAAGCCGGGGCCATGTTCAAGAAGTAGGTGACAGAACGGACAAAGCGGTTTAGTGATACAGCAGGAAGGCCACTCCCTCCCCTTGAACAAACTTTCCCTTTAATTTTGTTAAGCTCAGTGGAGCATCAGCAACATGTCAGAAGGAGTAGAATCCCTTGAATAAGATTAGGCAGTCTTTTCTTTCTTTTTTTTTTAAATTTTTGAGTCACACCTGGCGATGCACAGGGGTTACTCTGGGCTATGACTCAGGAATTACTCCTGGCAGTGCTCAGGGTCCATATCAGATGCTAGGAATTGGACCCAGGCCGGCCTTGTGTAAGGCAAATGCCCTACCCACTGTACTATCCCTCCAGAACCAAAGTCAGGCAGTTCTGATCAACAACCGTACACCAAGACAATGATTTCATGCGAGTCAGGAAAAATGAGTAGGGCCTGGAGTAGGCAAGTGGTGGAATCTGCCATACTAGTTGTCCTCATAAATGTGTCTAAAGAAATTGTTTATCTCAGCAATTTGGCTAATAACTTCCTCTGCCACAATTTCAGAGAAGGTCGGGGAAGTGCTGGCCTTGTCTTCATGACCTGGAAGAGTTCACAGGTTACACAGCCTCCGAAGGGGTTAATGTGTCTTAATGACTAAGCTCGGGCTATTTGCATTATTACATCTACAGGGTGTTTTTTTTTTTTTAATAGAAAATCTGAGGCCCTCGTATAGGTCAAAAGAATTTGAACTTATTAAATTTGCTGAATTTAATATTTTAAAAAACGATCATAGGAAATCCGTGAACATACACATTGCTATTTACTTAATGAGATTTTGCAGTGTGTCAATATATGTATGTATACATGTAAATTTTATGATATTTTATTGTACTTTGGGTGTCAGAGACGCTGAGTTATATTTAGTAGTCATATTTTATTTTGGCCACAGGTAGTTTTTCACATTGCTTATTATCATCAGAATATTTCCAACAGAGAAACTGTTTAAGCCATTATGCAAAATGTATGGTAACGACTATATCTTAGGTTATGGCTTACGCTGTGATTTATCTTATCAACTCGGGAAACAGAGGATGAATTATGTCCATTTATGTAATGTTTGCTGCATACTCTATATCGTGCCATGCGCTTCCCACCTCACACGGTGTTATGTTCCTCTTATTTTCAAACACAGAAAATATTTGCACCACTGGGATGCTCCTCCTTGTAGGATGTGTTAGAGTGAACGGGTGAAAGAATAAATGATAGAAGAAGAAAATTTTCTATAAATCTCTAGGAATCAGGCCCATCCACAACCTGGCCTGAATCTCAACCTGAGAAACATACTCTTAGTTTTCTTCCCTAGGATGATGATGAAGTCCATATTCTCTCTCTCTCTCTCTCTCTCTCTCTCTCTCTCTCCCTCTCTCTCCCCCTCTCTCCCCCTCCCTCTCTCTCTTCCTCTATCTCTGTCTCTCTCTCCCTCTCTCTCTCCCTCTCTCCCTCCCTCTCTCTCTCCCTCTCTCCCTCCCTCTCTCTCTCCCTCTCTCTCTCCCTCTCTCTCTCCCTCTCTCTCTCCCTCTCTCTCTCCCTCTCTCTCTCCCTCCCTCTCTCTCTTCCTCTATCTCTGTCTCTCTCTCCCTCTCTCTCTCTCTCTCACTCTCTCTGTCTTCCTCCACATTTCTCTAAGCAGACATTACTTTTAGGTTTACAATACTGTTAAAAATGGTTTCCCATAGACAGATTTCCAAGATCACACTCATTGCCATTGTACCTATCTCCCTTAGCACAAGGAACCCAACATCCCTGTCTCCCCATTGACTCAACTGTGTGGATCTGGAATCTGCTCCCCACTTATGTTCTCTTTGAATACTGTTTGCTACCTCACTCTCTATTTTTAGGTCATGCATCTGAGAGAGATCCTTCTGTATTTGACCTTTCTATCCTGACTGACTTCACTCAGCATGATATCCTCTGGTTCTATCCATGTTGCTGAGAATTTCATGATTTTGTCATTTCTTAGTGCTGCATAGTATTCCTTTGTATACTATGCAAGAAGTACTGCAACTTCTTGATCCATTCATCTGTCGTTGGGTGTTTGGGTTGTTTACATATCTTGGCTATTGTGCTAAGCGCAACAATGAACACAGGTGTGCAGAGATTCTTTCAAATGAATGTTCTTGTGTTTGGGATATAGATACTAAGAAGTTGTATCACTGAATCATGTGGGAGTTCTATCCCTATTTGTTTTAAGAAATCTTCATATTAATAAAACTTCTTTAAGTAAAATTGTTTTACTTCACTACAAAACAAAACAAAAAATATCCATGCAAATGCACTGCGAGAAGAGTTTCTGATTTTATAGCTGTTGTGATTATTGTTAAAAATTAAATTTTAGTTATGGCTTGTCACACTTTTAGCTCTCTGGAGGGAAAGTAATGAGGGTCTCCCAGCAGTTGTGAATTTTGTTCCCATCTGAAGTCCAGCTGTAAGTGTGGAGAGTCAAGTCTATCAGGGTGAGAAAAATATCTTCTGAAGACCATGACACAATTTTGAATGCAATCTGTGAAGGTTTTTGAAAAGGCAGAAATGATAACTCGGGTTATGATATCCATGTTTTGGAGCAAACAACTGACATTTCTGAAAAAAAAAATGCACATAGTCTAAAAATGCCAGTGGCAACGATCACATATTAGTCAGACTTGGGAAGTCTTAATTTCAAAAAATAAAATGAAATCAGAAATAGTTATAGACCTCCTCAAACTATCACAATACCCCCTTGGCTTTCTGAGAAGGGATGGTAAAGGTTTAAGAATGATTGTTCTGATTGATGTGTACAAATCCTAGACTAAATGTGTATACTGACCTTATAGCCCCGTGTTAAAAAAAAAAAAAAAAACACGTGAGCAATAGTTCATAGAGAAAAGGTGAAGGGGAGAAGGGGAAACAACAGGCCTGAAGTTGATGCAATGATCAAATTCTCTGAGAGTATCTGTAAAATGAAAACATGCACAATCCAGTCCAGGAAAATGTGCTGTGGTTGTTTCCTGCCAGAGGCAATGGCCAAGGGAGAAAAACCAGGTAGGTGGAGTTGTCAGTGCAAATCTAAGGGCAGAGGGAAAGAAAGTCAGAATTAGGGTCAAAGAAAGGTGAAGTGGCTGAGTAGAAGTTCTGAAAACTAAAGAGAAAAATCTGTGTGTAAGAAAATGCTCATCCCCTCCCATCAAATCTTTCCGGAGACTGGGAAAGAGTGAGTTGTCTAAAATTAGTTGTTCCATAAATTCAATATTTGTCAAGTTGATATTTACTGACTTGGCTTTTAAAGAATTGATGCTGGCTGAATTTGACAGTGTCAAAAACCACTACCCACTTTGGATTGAATTTTCCTTTTGGTATGTATGGAGAGTATTCCTTATAGTAATATGAATGGCTCCAGCCCAATCAGATCAACAGCCCAGCTCTAAATGACATGAGAGGAAAGGAGGTCAAATTGAACAGAGAGGGGCCATTTACTTACAGGGCTGTCAATGTGGGAAATTACTGTGAATAACAGAAAAAGGGAACTAGAGGACACACTCAATGACTGGCAATAGGGCAAGTGAAAATGATATGGGAAATAAAGATTTAGGTATTCCTGTGTTGACTTCTTAATATGGAAATTCACAGTACATTGCAGAATGTGACATCAGAAACTTATCTGCTGTCCTCAGAATCAAAACATAGCATGGTGCTTGATACAAAAAAAAATATTTCAGATTAACAAAAAGAGTCTGAAATATCACATTTTCTGCAAAAAAAAATTCTTTTGAAGGAAAATTTTCTAGGGTTTTAACAGAGTTAGCAAAATATTTTCAATAATTTAATCCCACTGGAACAAATTGATAAACAATGGGATGACAGTGCGACAGTGCTATCCATATTAAACAATTTTTTTTGTTTTTTTTTTTAGAGTGTTTGCATACTTCCTGTCCTTTGGAATTCAGATTGTATATGTGACCCTTTCCCCCACTATATTAACATATTCTACTGCACCTAGAGGATTTTAGAGGGCTGGAGCTATAGTAAAGCAGATGGGGCACTTTCCTTGCATCAGTTGGCCCAGGTTTGATCCTATACATCCTATATGGTCCCCCAAGTTCTGCCAGGAGTGATCCTTTGAGCTTGGAATACTTGGAACAGGTTTTTTCATTGCTTCATGGTATAAGTCACTGTCAACATTTATATTCATTGTTATTTCTCACTCACTGGTTGTCCTCACCCTGCATTAAAAATATAAGCTTGGTGGGAAAAGGAGTTCTAAGTTAGATATGTCTTTATCTCAGACTAACTCTTGGTGATTGGGTCAAGGTCATTGGCAGATCAACATCTGTTACCTATAGGTGTAAAGGAGGATGATGGTAAGAAAATTAAGGTCTGAGCACCTGGGGGTTGGGGCAGAGGCCAGTGTCACTATGCAGGGCTGTGAACTATTCTAGTGTTGGAGCACAGGAGAGTAAAATGGCAGGGAAGAGTCGAATGTCTGGCAGAGGTGAGAGCAGTTGTGTGCAGGGGGTGTTGGCAGAGCCTCAGATACAGATGTCACAAAGTGATGTGAAGGAAGATGGCCCGTGAAGCAGAGGAAACGGCTTCCTGCTCTACTCTGAGATAAACTGCTCAACTTAACATACATTCACCGAGGATCTACCTCTTCCTTGCTTCGAGCAAAAGCAAGGTTAGTCGATGCGCATTTCCAAAGCTGTGTCTAAGCTCCGTTTCCATTGCACAGCAATTTCAGATTGCAAAGTACATCTGTATAATCCTAAGCATTTCTTGGCTTCCAGTCTGGGAAATGTCAGCAGCTAATAGCTCATGGGAAATGGTGTAAACATTTTAATTAGATAGCATTCTGCTTCTGTCTCTTATTTTCTAAAGAAACATGGTTCCGATTACATTCCACCTCCTGAGAGATACAGATAGAATGTAGAAAATTTGGGGCTCTCCAACATTGGTTTTTTTTGTGTGTGTGTGCATGTGTATATGTGTGCTCATGTGCGTGTGCTTGTGTGTGTGATATTGCATGTGTTCATGTGAAAAATCTGTCACTGTATTGTGAATATATATGAATTATATGTGTGTGTGTGTATACATTTGCTGGTTTAGGATCACAACTGTTGAAACACCATCATGATTTATTAGTAAGCGGAAACTCAGGTTGTACTCACAATCTAAATTTCAGATATACAATGATCCAGAATTAAGTGAGGATTTTGGAGGAGACGTGGTGACTTCTAAAATGTTCAGAAAGTTCTGAAGAGATCAGAGAAGAGATCAGAAAAGAATTCATTGCACGTCAGGTTGGTGAGAGAGCCTATGTTGCATACGCCATATATAAGACCACAGGGACAGGAACAAGTCTCTGTTTTGTTGTAAAATAAACAAAAACTAAAAGAGAATGTAAATACTTCTGACTTGTTTGGGGAATAAACTCCAGGCCAGCCATCATAAACCTTCCCTTAAAGAACACAGGCTTATTTTTAATGTGGTAACTGGAATATGATGAATATTTCAGAAAAATAAGTGTGAGAGTTTGACTTCCACTTGTACAATCGCTCATTACAGGCATATTTCAATGATATCCAAGATGTCCACCATGGACGGTGGGGCAGAGGGTGGCCTGCTACTCATTTACAACTCAACACGGATATTTAACAGATGAGCAGAATTGAGCAACTCTAAAAAAGATGAAAACAATAAAACATAAACAAAAAACCATGAGCAATAACATAAAACTGCTTTTATACTTTAAAAATATTTATCTAATCATTTTTTTTCTTAGCTTTGGGGCTATGCCTGGCATTGGTCATTACTTATTCCTGGCTCTGTGCTCAGGGATCACTCCTGGTCGTGCTCAGGGGACCGTATGCAGTGCCAGGGAGAGAAGCAGGGTCAGCATATGAAAGTCAAATGACTTAACTCCTGTAATATGTTGCTGGCCCCAGCATCTTATACTATTACATTCACCTTCCAGCCTTTTCCATCCCAGTAATGGTCATTGTAACCTAAGCAATTGTTTGAAACAAAAAAATCTAACATCATCCCTCCCTAGCCTTTTGCTCTCCTCTTTCCTTTCATTCTAGTCACTGGAACATGTTTTTCCCTACCTATCATGCATTGATTTTCCCTTGATGCAACTGGTATTAAATATGTAAATCATCAAATACCTTAATTTTCACAATCCATTTTCCATATGGCAGCCAAGTAATCCGTTAGGAGATGTGATACTAATACATATGTTCTGATTAAAATCTTTCTGGAATTTCTAATTGGTAGGGAAAAAATGCAAACGCCTCCCCACTGATGATATATAATTGCAAGTATTTCTGCTGGTCTGTGGTCCCCAATTTTATCTTCTCCAACATGCAACATTTACTTTTTTTTCTAAAGAGCCTTTAAAATGATGTTTGTTTTAAAAAACTTAGCTCAGTGAGGTTCCAGCATAGGGGTCTCATCTGTCCCCCTTCCTTTCTTCCTCCTCTCCTCTCCTCTCCTCTCCTCCCCTCTCCTCCCCTCTCCTCCCCTCCCCTCCCCTCCCCTCCCCTCCCCTCCCCTCTCCTCCCCTCTCCTCTCCTCCCCTCTCCTCCCCTCCCCTCTCCTCCCCTCCCCTCTCCTCCCCTCCCCTCCCCTCCCCTCCCCTCCCCTCCCCTCCCCTCCCCTCCCCTCTCCTCCCCTCTCCTCCCCTCCCCTCCCCTCTCCTTTCCTCCCTTCCCCTCCCCTCCCCTGCCCTGCCCTGCCCTATTCTACCCTCCTCTCTCCTCCCATCCTCTCCCCTCCCCTCCCCTCCCCTCTCCTTTTCTCTTTTCTCTTCTCTCTTACACACACACACACACACACACACACACACACACTGACACACAGACACACAGACACACACACATACACACACATACTGGTCCTGGAAGGATACTCAAAGGGTTGGAGCCTTACTTGCGGGATCCCGTGTTTAATCCTCAGCACTCAATGATCCCTTGAGCACCTGGAAGCAATTCCCAAGCACTGAGCCAGGAGGAGCTCCTGAACACCACACCGTGGGGAATTACTCTCCCCAACCCCACCCCCCAGCCCCAAAGAGCATAGTGACTGAAAAGAAATTGTGTTGGCCTTCATTAATGAAGGAGTCAATGTATGAGTTGTAATTATGAGAATTGTAGCATTGTAGCACTGTCGTAGCATTGTTCATCGATTTGCTTGAGCAGGCAGCAGTAACGTCTCCAACGTAAGACTTGTTGTTCATGATTTTGGCATAATGATTATGCCATGAGTAGCTTGCCAGGCTCTGCCATGCGGGGGGGACACTCTCAGTAGTTTGCCAGCCAGACACTCAGAGAGGGATGGAGGAACAGAACCCGGGTTGGCCACGTGCAAGACAAATGCCCTACCTGCTGTGCTAATGCTCCAGTCCAATTATGAGAATTACAAATAATAAAGTTAGTTATCACAACTTTATTATTTTCTTAAAATTGATTATTATAAACTGTGGTTAACCAGTTTTTGTTGTTGGTTTGTTTGGGTTATTTTTGCTTTTCTGTCTCACCTTTCTCTGTTATGCTAGAATAAAGTGTTTCCTCAGTCCTTCACACATTGTCCAGCAAACTGTGGGCTATTGCCAATAATTGTCCATTAACAAAGAACGGACTTCCTCAAACAGATGGTGTCTACTACGGTAACACTTTCGCTCTATTTTGCTATGAGGATTAGAAAAAAAGAAAGCACACAACCTAGGGTTCTAAGGGAACAGCGTCTGATAAACGTTCCCAGTTCCCAGTGTTATTATTATTGAGCATCCAGAATAGCATAAATGGTGTTTCGAAAAAGTTTCTTTTTTCAAGGGGCAGCTTTAATCTTTTCACAAGTTTCTGGCCCCAGAAAAATGCCATGCAGTGCTTGTTCCAAAGGTTGCTACACTATGAAAAAAAGACATATGACAAAGGGGAAAGATAAATAAAGTCATTAAGTAGTACTATTTCTACTATTCAAGCCATGGAGTTACGCTCTGCCCATACTTCCAGTCGTCACTTATTAGCAATGTAAGCCTAGTAGACTGTGATAAATATTTCAGAAGTAGAATATTGGTACTGCCAACACCATATCTCATAAACATATTTTGTTTCTTGTCCACCTAAGGAGTAGATATATGAATATTTCTACAATTCACAAGAACCCATTTAAGTTTGTGGTGACAACAGAAATATACAAAATGATGGGCAGACATTTAGGTCCAAAGGAAATGTGGTTCTGATTTTATTGTGTAACTTAGAATTTCCAAATACTTAAATTACTTGGTAAATATACAATTAAAATCATGTATGTCCTTCTCAAAGCTCTACATTTCTAGAGGTAATTTTTCTTCTTTTCTTTTAGTCAAACATTAATATTGTTAAGTAGTTCTAGTCAGAATTCTATCTTAACACTTGATTAAAGAAACAAAGACACCCATAGAGATTTCTGTAAAAACTTGTAGCTCATAATACACAAATATATTGCAGCAAATATTTATGAATTGGTCAGATGCTTGACTGGGGGCAATATCTGGTGGTCCTCAGAGCTTACTCCTAGTCCTGTGCTCAGAGATTTACATAGCTGATCTCAGACATCAAACATGCAAGGCAACAGCCTTACCCCTGTACTATCTCTTCAGGATGCATGAAATATTTATATATTTGAGGTTTTCTTTTCTTCAAGGGGATCTGAAGAAATTTAAACCAACATATTAAGAATAGATATTTTATGGGGGGCTGGATTGAGAGTAAAGTGAGAAGGGCATTTGTCTTGAACACAGCAGACCCAGGTTCGATCCCCTGTACTCCATTTGGTTCCCTCAAGCCTGCCAGGAGTGATCCACGAGTGCAGAGCCAGGAGTAAGTCCTGCGAACTTTAAAGGTGTGACCCAACCTTCCAATAATTATGTTTTAATTTTTAAATATTTGTGTTATCAATTTTTCCTGTAGCACATGTGTGTGAAAAATACACATATGTATTTAAAATTATAATATTTTAATTGTATAATATTAAAATTATGTTTAAAATTATAATAAGGAATAATAGAGGAACTTTCATTTTTGTTGATTAAAGTAAGCCAGGTTTGATCCTAGCCTCAAAAGAATTCACAAGTTCCCTGAGAATTTACAAGTCAGAGAAAAACATAGTTCATTGAAAAGAACAAGTGAAACAATTGAATAATAGATATAAAAGGCAACCAAAGGAAGTGCATAAATCAGTCTCTAGGTAAAAATCAAATCACTGTGAAAGAATGTGCTCAGTGCATTTGGTGGTATTATAAAGTGCCACAGTGGGAAATGGTATGGAACTTCCACAAATAATGAAATAATAATAAAGATACTAATCTTGTAAAGCAATTACACTTCAGGGATTTTCTTTTGTCTTGTTTGGGGGCCACACCAGGCTGTGCGGAGTGTTCACTCCTGGCTCTGTGTTCAGAGCTTAGTTCTGACAAGGCTCAGGAGACAATAAGAAGTGTTGGGATTGAACTTGAATCTGTCACAGGCAAAGCAAGTACCTTACTTGCTCTACTCTCTCTACAACCCATTTAGGGTATTTTTCTGAAAAGTAAGTTATAATTAAAAGTTACTTGTACCCCCTCAGTTCATGAAAGCATGATCTCCAATAGTCAGATGTGGAGAGAGCCTCTGTGTTTATAGGAAGATGCATGACTGAAGATAACACAACACATGTAGCAAAAGAAATAGCAACTCACCTATATCCTATAACATATAGAGGTGAACTTAGAAATATGCAAGATGATGTGAACTCAATAGAAAGATGCCAATCCTGTCATGCATGGTGGCATGGATGGGCCTCGAAGGCATGAGGTGAAGTGAATTAAGTCAAACAGAGAAAGAAAAACATCACTTGTGTATGGGAAATTTACCACCAGCAAAATCATCAGTTCATGATACATACAGCTGGTGTCCAGTTTGAGGGATGAGTGAGACGCGTGAAGGGGAGCAAAAGGTACAAACATTCAGGCAGAAAACAACTGTGCCGAAGTCACAAAGACTGCTGAAAGAACAGAATAGACCGGGACAGTTCTCATCACAAGAAAAAAGTGTAAGTGTGTCGAGATAAATGATAACTAGACTATTGCCATGACTGCTTCATAAGTTACCTTATTTAGATTTCATATTTCAAGGTACTCATGACATTGTATACCTGACACTAACAGAAAGGGGTATGTGAATTATGTCTCATTAAAAGTTGATGTTGGGGCTGGAGCAATAGCACAGCAGGTAGGGCGTTTGCCTTGCACGTGGCCGACCCGGGTTTGATTCCCAGCATCCCATATGGTCCCCTGAGCATCGCCAGGAGAAATTCCTGAATGCAGAGCCAGGAGTCACCCCTGTGCATCGCTGGGTGTGACCCAAATAGCAAAATAATAATAATAATAATAACAATAATAAAAAAGTTGATGTTGATAAGGCCCAAAAGAAGAGAGAGAAGAGTGTGATATATATATATATATATATATATATAGAGAGAGAGAGAGAGAGACAGACAGACAGAGACAGAGAGACAGAGAGACAGAGAGAGAGAGAAAGTGCCCACCACAGAAGCAGGTTTGTGTGTGGGGAAAATGAGGACATATCTGTGGAGGGACATGTACACTGGTACACTGGTGATGGGATGGATGTTGGAACATTATATGACTTAAACACTATCATGAACAACTTTGTAATTGCGTATCTATTGTGACTCAATTAAAAAATAAATAAGTAATTTAAAATTCTTTTTAAAAGTTTGAAAGGTTAAAAAAAAATAGTCGATGTAGAAATCTATAGCCCAGAAACTCCTTGGAAAAGGAAAATGTATATACATTGGCCAGAAGGGGAAAACCACAGGCTGGCGCTTGGATATGATAGGGCTGAGATTTCCGGTGTCATGTCTCTAGACCCGCTGCATCTCTGTCCGCCACGTAGGGAGAGTATCACGTGGCCTGGAAGAGGCCTCATCAGGACAAACTTCAGAATCATGAAAAAAAAAATCAATTTTTGCTCTTTGCGCCATACAGTGTGTGGTGTTATGTAATGGCAGTCTGTGTTCGCTAACACGCTGGAGGAACGGAACAATTACAGACCTCAGAGACAAACCACTGACAGACCCACTCATCAGCAGCAAGGAGGCAAAGTCTCTTCATGCTCCGTAAGAACAAGAAAGATAAGGGGGCCGGAGCGATAGCACAGCGGGTAGGGCGTTTGCCTTGCACACGGCCGACCTGGGTTCGATCCCCGGCATCCCATATGATCCCCCAAGCACCGCCAGGAGTAATTCCTGAGTGCAAAGCCAGGAGTAACCCCTGAGCATCACTGGGTGCGACCCAAAAAGCAAAAAAAAAAAAAAAAAAAAAAAAAGAAAGAAAGATAAGACCTCCTGATTGGCATTAGAGTTTTCAGTATTAGCAGTGGACAGGCCTGGGTAAGGCTTAACATTAGAAAGAAAGTGGAGGAAACGCCCACACTAGATCAAAGTACCAAAGCAATCAATAGAAAAACGATGTGAGAAGAGCTGTAAAGGACAACTTTAGAAGAACTGGTGGTTAAGATCTCAAAATCAATCTATGGCAAACACAGAAGACCAGAAACTAGGAGAAAATGTAATATATTGAAAGATAGATTAAGATGGAAAAATAAACGATGATTGTAAAGGACAGTTATGCTCACTACTGTAATTTATCTGTAAGAAAGAGGTATTTTATAAACAGATAAAGTTAAAATATTACAGTGTTCTGAAGCCAACAACGTCCAAAAAATGTAAGAATACTATTTTCATGCATAATACTGAGAATATAATACTAAGAATATATGAGAATATAGTACTAAGAATATACTAAGAGAACCAAATGGTTTTCACTTGCGTTTGCCAAAGAACCACTTAATCTAAGCAATTTTGTAAAATACAATTTAGGGATTAGTTTAAAATAATAGTATTGTCACTCTCTAGAAAACCCTGTTCTTATACTGCAAGGTTAGTCACACTCAAAATTTTAGAACTGATTACATTCCTTTGAAAAGATATAAAATAATGTAATACTGTAGCACTGTCCTCCCGTTGTTCATCGATTGGCTCGAGTGGGCACCAGTAATGTCTCCATTGTGAGACTTGTTACTGTCTCCATTGTGAGACTTGTTGTTACTGTTTTTGTCATATCAAATATGCCACAGGGAGCATGCCAGGCTCTGCCGTGCGAGCGGGATACTCTCGATAGCTTGCTGGGGTCTCTGAGAGGGATGGAGGAATCGAACCCGAGTTGGCTGTGTGCAAGGCAAATGCCCTACCCACTGTGCTATCGCTCCAGCTCAATGTAATACTAGCCTACCCAAATATTTGATGATAAACATGTTTCTATTTCTCCATTAATTCAAGACATGTCTGATGCTCCGGCAATGTTTGTGATGGCGAGAATATGAGGGTGAACAAATTAGACAAGCTCCATTAGCGAACTGAAAATACCACAGTGACATAAGAGAAAATGGAACCCGAGAGAGAAAGGACAGTATGTAGGAAGTTTGCATGGAAAATGACAGAGAACAGTTCAACTATAGACACCGTATATGGATCCCAGAGCACCTCCAGGCAAGCAATATAAAAGAAAAAAAATTTTTTTTTTGCTTTTTGGGTCACACCCAGCGATGCTCAGGGGTTACTCCTGGCTTTGCACTCAGGAATTACTCCTGGCAGTGCTTGGGGGACCATATGGGATGCCAGGGATCGAACCCGGGTCGGCCGCGTGCAAGGCAAACGCCCTACCCACTGTGCTATCGCTCCGGCCCCTAAAAGAAAATTTAATGTGAATTTGTTTTTGGTTTTGATCCATGCTTGGCAGTGCTCAGGGCTTATTCCTGGGTCTGTGCTCAAGGATCACTCCCTGGAGGGGCAAAGGGGATCATATGGGTCCTGGGTGATTAAATTGGGGTGAGTAGGCAAGCACCCTGCCTGCTGTACTCTCACTCTGGCATTTCGATGCGAATTATTACCTATAATAATGAAGATTATTTGCACTTTTCAGAAAACCCACACCAATAAAAAAAAATACAAACCCAAACTGTTTAGCATAAATTCAAATAGTTCTATTTCTATTAGCAAAATTGACCTTTTTTGACTTTAAAAAACCTAATGAGGTAATACTATGAAAATGAAACCATAAGATACCAACCAGATTTTACTAAGAGCCAGCTATCTTCCAGAAGTTATTTACCATGGAGATTTAAGCATAAATATATAAATAAAAATAGAAACATACACACAATCTGTCTCTGAGGTCTTTATAATTGAGGTAAGGAAACATCTACAGAATATATGTTAGAGAAGAAAGAAACAGGAATAACTGTGCAATGAATGTAGCTGGCACATTAAAAGACATATGCTCTCGAGCAGTTTTGAAATTTGTGTCCCTAAGTACTTTGGGGGAATTAGGTGAAGAGACTACCTTTAGGGAGAATATCTCCAGATATAGCATCTCTCAGTTTTTAACAAGCTACATTTTCCTTGATAGAGACCATTAAAAAAATCTACCTTGGGGCCTGAGAGATAGAGCAGTACAAAGGTGATTGCCTCACATGTAATCATGTAGTAGACTTCAGTTTGGTCCCTGATACCACAAAAGTGTTACTGGCTGGACTGTGTTAAGCTGCCAACACTCTCAATTATTTCTATATGAGTGGAATTATCAGGGACCTTTAAAAGAGTCCAGGTACGTGTTCACTCTAAATCATTAAATCAGAATACAAAATCTGGGTAAGTGCCCAATTATATATGAGCATCTACCCGTAGACATATAAAATAACCAATATATCACAACATCCCTCTTATTTAGATTAGCATGAGATAAACTGCCCTCACATGATTCATTTTTTATAAAAGTGTTAATACTGTGAAGTTGCCCATTGGTAAGTTTCATTCATCATAAATAAAAATATCTCTCTATCATCCATCTATCAATGAATCCATCCATCCATGCATCCATGCATCCATCCATCCATCCATCCATCCATACATCCATCACCTGGTAATTCTATGTAAGTTAAATTGAGAACCCTGGGGCCAGATGGAGACCACTCAGATTTTGAAAGAACAATGAATAGCCATGGCTGAAGTCTACGTTGAACTTCCACATCCTGATGAAATAACCAACTTGAAGGGCCAAAAGCAGCTTAAGATAGTCAAAAGAGGGATGGGCATTTGCAGTGTTGATTACTACGGTCCATATCTGCAGCAAGACAGGTCCAGTAAACATCCCAGTGCTAACTTAAATTTTCGTGGCGAAATGTTGCTATGTCTGTGTGTACACTTCTAAGTATTTTTCACTAGACATGACCATCAAAAATGGCTTTTACAAAATTCGGTGAGCCATTCCTGGCTGCTGTCAAAACACACACAATGTCTCTTTCCTTCAGATGAGGAAAGGTGACACTGTGCCATGCAGTAGCAACATTCCCTCATGCAAGGAAACCAAAGGTGACAGAACGGTTCCCTCCATCTTCTGAAGGCTGCAGGTTTTCACCCATTGTTGGACAGGTAGCATCGCTGAATATTTTGACTGAATCTTAATATTGTTTCTTTAGGAAGACTTCGCAAGTCAGTCAAATTTGGGCTGGTGGATAGGTGTTAAAAGTCAAAAAAAAAAAAAGAAAAGAAAAGAACCACCCAAACCTTCTTATCCTTAGGTACATGCATGAAGCATTTTCAATTCCTATATTTAAAAGGCTGGCTGAAATCTGCCCGTGGCAATGCCCTAGACAACCCAGACAAATTTTTAGGCTGGCAGTCCTATGAATCTGTTTACCATAATTCCTCTCTGTGGGTAAGAAGTGGTATTTAAATCATGTCACTGTATAACTAATTTATGTCTCGATGATAAATTTTACTGTCTGAAAAAGTCGAGCTATTTAACTTTATCACATATTCTATGGTGAGGGTGTTTTTCTCAAATGCACAGAGTAGAACTTGAAGGCATTATTGTCACTTCTGGCCTTTGGAAGTATTCACCCCTGACACTGACAGGCAAAATGGTTATCACCAAGGCGAGCGGAGTCAGAAGTGGAGCTTGGGAAGCTTAGCGCCTTGTGCTGGACTTGAAAAGGGAAGAAGAGATGGTCTCAAAGACGAGAGAGAGACAGAGAGAGAAAGAGAAGGATTGGAGAGAGATGGAGGGAAAGAGAGAGGGGAGAGAGAGAGATGAGAGAGACAGAAAGAGACAGAGAGACAGAGAGAGAGAGACAGAGAGAGAAAGAGAGGGATTGGAGAGAGATGGAGGGAAAGAGAGAGGGGAGAGAGAGAGATGAGAGACAGAAAGAGACAGAGAGATACAGAGAGAGAGACAGAGAGAGAAAGAGAGGGATTGGAGAGAGATGAAGGGAAAGAGAGAGGGGAGAGAGAGAGATGAGAGAGACAGAAAGAGACAGAGAGACACAGAGAGACAGAGAGACAGAGAGTTCTGTATTTATCTTCCCAGGGAACTCTTGTGAAAAAAGGGCGAGCATGAAAATGAATACCACTAGATGTCACTATAAACAGCCCATTTTCCTCTGATACAGATTTATCTTCTTGCACTTCCAGAAATCCAGAAATCCTGGACCTTTCTGGGAAAATTTCTTCCTGGCAGCATTGATGCCTCCTAATCCCTCTTTTGTTTAGTCAGAGGTGGCTAACCACTAAATTTGTATCTTTTCTTGCCTCTCTTTGGAAATCTGGGGGTGAGGGGGGGAAACCCCCTTTCAAGAAAAATCACAGCCTAGGGATTTCAAAATCGTCACGATGGTATTAATTAGCCAATGGTGCCATGCCGTGGCGGGCAGTTTATTCTTTCGTAAAGAGGATCTTGTAGGGAGTGTGCGTCTCATTAGAGAACGGGCTAGCAGACAGATTAATGTGCAGATGCCACAGCATTAATTAGAAAGTCAAGTTTTTCACAGGATAGATAATTTGATGGTGACAAGGCAGCAGCAATTAATTGAGTCCCTCGGAAAGCCACAGAAGGGCTGGGGTTGAGGACAAATCTCACTACGATGTACTCCTGTGAAATGTAGAGAGGTTAGGATTAGAGCACCATCAGGTGAAAAAGACTTCAAAAGATTTCCAGTTCCTTTAGGCTGTCGGACTGGTCTTCCATCCACAACAAAAATTTCTTGCAGAAAGCCTTCCCCTCCCACACCTGCCAACCTACCTAAAACAGTGATTTAGAATGGCTAACTCAGTGGGTTGCTCAATAACTATATTGCCATTCTCTTTCTTTCTGCAAATCTTCATTTTTAATTTAATTTTATTTTTTTATTGTATAAGCTAGTTCCCAATATTTGTTTACATTTAGCATCCAAACACCAATCCCACCACCATTATGCCCATCTTCTTAATGTGAGACCAAAGTATCGGGCAGATTCAATGTCATGATTTAAAAAAAAAAATTAAAAAAACCACATCCTCTCAATTTCTATAAATCCAGGCTTAATTTGGAATATCAGCAATCAAGTGCTAAAACGTCCTTAATAATAAATGGGTGGGTTGAGAATAACAGGCGAGACTGAGGAGTCAAACTTCCTTGTGAGGTGACATTTGAAATTTCGCATTTTAAAAATGACATTTAGCAGACGAGACGATGATGCAAATGAAATCTATATTTAGGGAGGGGTGAAAACAGCATCTAATTTGTAGTGATTGCATATTCTGTTCTACCTGTGGAAATTCGGCTTCAGTGGGTCGACTAGTCTTTTTAAACCTCTTTCTCCCTCCCTGTCTCACTCCTCACCCCACCTTTATCCTTTTCTTCCTGTCTCTCTCTGCTGCCCCTTCTTCCTTCTTTCCTTCCTTCTCTGCACTGAGAAAGCAAAGTCTTGTAGAAAGCATTTACAGCCATTCTAATGAAGGGACCCGCTTAATGACCAAGGGGTGTTCTCTGCAACAGACTCAGTTCCATGACTGAGAACTTAACAAAAAATACCCTCAGCTCCATCCACCTTCTGAGTCTTGGGCTCCAGAGAGACCCCAGGAATTTGAAAACACTCAGATGAGCTGACTGCTTTCACAGATCCCAGAGAGGATATGAACGGTTGTTTGAAGCCCCTGGATTTTGAGGTGGCTGCTGTCTGGCAGTAGATAACTGCAATACCAAAAGATGCACCGAAAGAAGAAATGCAAGCTCAGCACCTCCAAAGAGAACAGTGCAAACCAGGCATTGAATCTTTGGAATTTAATTTTGTGGCAAGCAGCATAGCCCTTCTTAGCGTTTTTATTGTTTTTGTTGGGTGTTAAAAAAAAATTAAATTTGAGCACAGACTTTGTGAGGTTTGCTCGGACCAAATGGTGACTGGGACCAAATGGCAACCGGCTGATGAGACAGAATCAGACATTCCCAGATTCAGAGATCACCCTGTCCCCAGTATGGAGGAGAGGACTGATGGCCAGCCTGGACAGGAAGACCCCAGGCTGCATTCCAGGCTTCCTTACATCCATCCCTGAAAGATAACAGGCCAGACCAAGCACACCAGGGTCGTCCACTGGTCTCTGCTCCTTTCTCCCCTTTTCCCTGCCCAAGACAAATTAAAAGCCGCCCTAGAGTCTCCCAGGGTAAGGCTCTACCTCAACCTCCACCTCTCTACCCCAGAGGTTCAAGAAGTTCCATCCAGGAGTGTATAGCAATAAACTTCTCCTATTTCTTTCACTTTATCCTCCTCTGTCCCTGTGTCTGCACAGGGTTCTCAAATCTGCCACATTAGGATTGAATTTCTCCTTTGTTGTTGACACCACAATGTCCTATTGCAAACATTGTTGCGGCTTTCTTTTATTCCCATGTTTGTTTGTTTGTTTGCTTTTTGAGTCACACCCGGAGATGCACAGGGGTGACTCCTGGCTCATGCATTCAGGAATTACTCCTGGAGGTGCTCAGGGGACCATATGGGATGCTGGGAATCGAACCCGGATCGGCCGCGTGCAAGGCAAATGCCCTACCTGCTGTGCTATTGCTCCAACCCTTATTTCCATGTTTTCAGGCAAGACTTGGACCCACAACAGGACAACTGAAGCCTCACACACACAACGCTTAAGACTAGAGGTCATCAAGCCAACTGGGAACATTGAAGGAGAAGGAGCACAAGAGGAAAAGCATCAGACAAATAATGTCCCATCTGGAAACACATATTAGAGTTTGCTGTGCTTGTTTCTGTGCTGGGGATGACACCCTTGGGTGCTGCGTGCTGGGGATCAGCTAGCAGGGCTGGAGGTAGGCACTGACCCTGGGGAATAGGGTCCAATGCCAAGGCTGAGCTCAGGTTCTGACAAAGAAGGCTGTGCTCCAACACAGAGACATTGGAAGGTCCTGAGGTGGTTCTTTCTTTCTGTTTTGTTTTGTAGTTGGAGCAACACCCTGCAGTGCTCAGGGCTTACTCTTGACTCTGTGTTCTGGGGTAATTCTTTCATGCTCAGCGGGGACCTTAGGTGGTATTCAAGGAACCATAAGTGGTGTCAAGTTCGATACTTGCAAGGCATGAGCCTCAACCATGATATAGTTTCTGGTCAGACATTTCTTTGGTTGGATTGTTTGAACACACAGTGATTTTTCAAACTTGAGCCTGTATCCAAAGGGCCTGGGTATCTGTTAAATGCAGATTCTGATCTAATAGATTGAATCTGGACCTATAATTTTGCCTTGCAAAGTCAAGTAAGTTTCCTGGCTATCGGAGAGACAGCTCAAAGGGCAGCAGTGCATACTCTGCGTACAGGAGGCCTGGTTTCTAACCTTAGCACCCTGAGGGCGGTCAGGAATAACGCTAAAGCATGAAGCTGGAAGTAACGCTTGAGATGGAGAACTAGGCTATTAGATGTTGTGCAGCCACATTGCGGTTGCGTGCTTTCGGGAGCTTGGTTTTATCGTCTCTGAATGTTGGCCGTTGATGGGATTACACAGCGCCAGGGGCAGTTTCTGGATGTGACTGCCTAGCTACTGGAAAATAGGGGATCTGGGTGGAAGAGGCCAGTCCTGATCCGAGCAAGCTTGGAGATCTCAGCCCCGGGTCCTGCACACCTGGGTTCCTCTGCCCATTCTTTCATGTGTGAAGCTCGTCCGAACATGTGAAGAGTGGCCTTGAACATGGCTGTGGCTGGGTTCCGGAGGTCTTCAACTGTCAAGGCTCTGCTTGGGGCGGGGAGGGAAATGCAACCCCCATGCAACTCCAAGGGGCCCCAGTGAAGACAGCCAGGTATGGGGGCAAGAGACTCTGCATCTCTCACTTCCGGGAGCTTAGTTTTATTACATATAATATATATATATATATATAATTTATAATATATAATAATCCCATAAAGATTAGACAGAGAAGATCATTTCTCAGCATTACAGGGGAGAAAGGAATTAAGAAGTAAGACGTTTCTCTTTTTCTCTTTTGTTGTGTTCTTGTTTTTGTTTTGAGGCCACACCAAGTGTGCTCAGGAGTAACTCCTGGTTGTGCACTCAGAAATCACTCCTAGTGGTGCTCAGATGTTGGGGATCGAACTTGGGTTTGGCTGCATGCAAGGCAAGCACCCTACCTGCTGTACTATCTCTCCATCCCAGAAGAGTTTTCTATCAAAGTATTCACCCTCCCCTTACTCACTCACAAATTCCTCTCCTGACCCTACCTCCCATGACTTCCGGCACCTGCAGTATCTCTGCCAATATTTATTGCTTAAAATATAAATGTTTGGTGGAGTGAAAAGATGCTTTATTTATTTTATACTTTTCATCTTTTCATTCACTGAGGTAATCTTGGATTCCAGGAATGTAGCTATTTATATGCTATGGGGGTGCAAGACCTCCATGTCACATCCAGCAACTAAGAGTTAACATTTCTCCCTGATTCTCTAGAGCTCCGTTCTTTATTCACAACCCATCTGGGGTAATCTATGCTCTGTGGCTGACCCCAGATCTCCAACAGGAGTTGGGCAGGTGTGAGACATGTATTGTACCCCCTCAACTTTCTCCCTGGCTCTGTCTGTCACCTGTCTTATGAGAACCCACTGATATCTCTGCCCCCAGCCACTGCAAATAATTGTACCAATTTCAGCATTCCTTGGCTTCATACTGGTGCTTTCTAAGTGGGGGTGGAAGAGAGGGCAAGAGAGATCACTATCGCTGGTTCGAAAGTTTTAGAGTTATTTCTGGGCTCTTTTACTGGAGGGGTCTTGGAATGGAATGGACCATAATCACCATTATTGAGAGGTCATGCAATGAAATGTCAAAAGCCTAAATTCTCCATGCAGCCTAATGATGCCCCGTTTTTTTGCTCACTTCTCAGCTGCAGATGAGCAACAATTGGCCAGCAGGATGCTACTGGCCTTGGGCTTTTCTCTCTCTGGGTCTCTCAGGCCAAGCAAAGTCAGGGAAATATTCCTGATCAAGCATTTATCGTGCACATGAATTTCACCTCAAGCAAAGATGTGGAGGCCGCATTAACCAGCTGAATTGAGGTGTAGCAGAGGACATGGCGGGGGACTTCTTTTTTTTTTATGGCTCGCAATTCTTTCAAGTCAGCACTCCATCGCGACGGGGCTGGATCTGGCCTGCTTGCACCCTGTGCATCTGTCTGTACATCTCATTCTCATTTTGCACATTTCAGATCTCTCCCCCTCAGACTGCACGGCGGGCATCGGATATTTAAGAGCAGCTGTGGCAGCTAGAAAAACACTCACCTAGAAGGGCAGGTTGGATGGTGAGTGGAGAATGGTGTGAAAGAGTTAACGCAGTGATATCCTGATGTTAGGCCGCTTCTAAGAAGGAATTATTTGTTTCACCTTTTAAGCTGTCAAGCTAAAAAACATTTCGGGAAGATAATGGAAAGACAAAGAAATCATCAAAAGGACTCTTTCAATAAGAGACTTCCTTTTTGATGGGCGGAGATTGGGATGTTCGCCTTTCTATTCGTTCATATATGCGTGCATCTGTGTGTGCATTCTGGGTAGCCACAGTCCAAATCAAAGAGGCTAGAAGATCCGAGACTATGAACCTCTCTGCCTTTACTCTATTTTGCATCCCTAAGTCCTCCTTGCTATTAAAGACATGATATAAACATGTGTAAAAAAATGTGTCTGTTTATGGTCTACATACTTCATATAAACTGGAAACAAACATAACAACCAGAAATGCAGTGAAATGAATCATCTCTGGGAGTTGAAACTACATGTAAATTTAATTCTACTGCATTACGGACTCACCTATCCAAGTAAAGAATAGCAAGAGCCAGTGGATTGTGTCTTAAAATGTTCTAACACGTAAAACTGTATTTTTAGATACATTGCTATTACATGATGTTGTAAATATTGAATAAAAATGAAATAAGAGCAGATTCTTATTTTTGATGCTTCAACAGTGGACTACATTATACAAACTAAGAGCTCCAAATATAAATGCATAATGTCTTTTAAGAAAAATGATGGGTGTTAACAGAATAAGATTGAGATAGTACATATAAATGCTTAGAAAAGTAGATGGGCTTTCCTAATAAAAAATAATAAATAATTATCATTATTACCATGATAAGAAGGATCCTATTCTGGTCAGCCCACACATCAAGACACACATTAGGTTTTATACTTTAATACTGGAAGGTTCTCGATGATGATGATTAAAAATGATAAATGAAACAAACAAAAAATGAATGAGGAAAGGAAGCAGACGTATTACAGTGAAATAGTTCCACATGAAGCAAGAGCAGAAAGCAGAGATGAGCACCTGACTATAGCCACCATGAACTCTTTGGCAAGGTCTAACAGACACAGGAGTGTGGTTCAGGGTCACTCACTCAAGAACAAGAGGCGGGAGAGGCAAGAGCCTCTTGCCAGGTGGGGCTGTGGTGTGGTCGTCAACAAAACAAAGATATTCTTCAAAGGGAACACAATCACAAAATCACTGCCAGCCACTGAGGGTCTGAGGGAAATTCCCTGCCTTGCCCCCTGCCTTTGGGTGGATAAAAGAGGATTGCTCTTAAAAGCCTGCATTGCCTTCAATTGCAACGTTCCCTATTCCAATTAGATGGCCTGAACCCCCAGCCCCACCCCAGCCTGTCCCTCACCCCTGCCCCGAGTTGGTAGCTTTCTCTTCTCTAGAGAAGGATGCCACCCTTCAGTAAATGATATGGTCCACGCAGAATGAGCCACCGAACTCGGGAGGGATGCCAGCATGGGCCTATTGCTAGAGAAAGCAAATAGAAATGAGGGCGAGGACAGAGATAACAGGGTAAACCAGAACTCCGAATCCATGCTCTTGAAGCTCCAGCCCAAGCAGGGAGAGCGAATTATTAGCAGATAATATCCCTGTTGGTGTGTTTTTGAAATAAAGACGCACACACAGGACAGGGTGAGTAGATACCACGATTGATACATACTGCCAAGGTAGACATTTTAATACACTGTCTGCGACCTTTGCTGTCAGAAAGTAAGGACCTGATAAAATATTTTTTCTAAATAAAAATGGAATAACTGTAATAAATGGAAAAAAGTCACTTCTTTGGAAGTGACTACCATTTAGTTGTTTTTTTTTTGGGGGGGGGGTATTTTTTAACATCCACATAGCTACCAAATCATATCATCTAGCACATCGGACCTACTATAACCCGAGCACAGAGAAGAAGCAGGAGTGATGTTGTCAGTATGGTTGGAGAAGTTTGTGGGGCAGTTCATATCCCTGGTATTAAAACCTCCAGCAAAACTGGATCTGGACATGTGCTGGGCTTTGGGGTGGGTTGTCCCCAAAGTGGACATTATCTTTGGATTTCTTCTGATGCACAAAACCAGGTTGATGAAAAAACAGATCTTTGGTCAAAGCCAAGTTATATGATGCAGACTTTTAAACTGGGGGAGATATTCATAGAGTTTTATTGTCAGATTTTGACTTCATAAAAATAAGTCCATCTACATCTGAAATCGCTCTTTTTCTAGTTATATGAAACACGCCTACCACAGAATGTAAATGAGTCAAGGGGGAAAAGTAAAGAAGTAAGAGAACCAACTCTAGACTCTGAAAACTATGGTTAGAAATTAGTGGGGAAGGGGAGAGGTGAAGAAAACCAGTCGAGGGATGTTTTTGGTGGTAGGTCGAGGGATGTTTTTGGTGGTAGTGCTGGTGACAAAACCACACATACAAAAAAAAAAAAACCCAAAAACAAGCCCTTGGAAGTCTATACTATTGCAAACCAATAGTCAGCAATAAAAAGTTAAAATTAAAAAAAAAAGTACAAAACAGAAACCTGCCCTTTATCTTATTTCTGATTTTGTTTTGTCTTGGGGGGCTACATCGAGTGTTAAGAGCTTACTACTGACTCTAGGCTCTGGGATCATTTCTGGCAGGCTCCTAATAACCAACCACACATGACACCGAGAATCAAACCCAGATTGGACATGTGCAAGGCAAATGCTCTACTCGCTCAGGCTCTGGCTTTCTGATTTCTTAAACTCTTCACCTGAAGGTCTAATTCCTTATAAAATAATTTTATGTAAATATTAGTTTTAATTTTTCCAGTCCTGTAATGCTGCCTGACCCATTTATCATACTCCATCCAGACTGCAATGATATGTGCTGGTGAAAGCTTACTCTTCGCCTTGCTAATCCAAAAGGACATAGATTCTAAAAGAAAAGCGCAAGGAATATTCTCTTTTGTAATTTTATTATGTACTAGTGATGATGTATTAGGTTTTCCCCATGATTAAAAAAAAAAGTGAAAGAATATATTTAGCCTTGTCCTGTGAAACATTTTTATCTGGGTGGAGGACAGAGATAAAGGGGGAATGCTTATCACATTTTTAGGTGACCTCAGTCTGGAAGGGTAAGTTAATATGACAGTTGACAGGATCAAGATTCTGAAAAGGCTTCAGCAAGCAGCAATGACAGTGGAAAACCCAACAGGATAAAAATTCACAGAAAGCAATATAAATCTTATGATTATGTCTAAAAGGCAGAGACAAATATATCACAAGGAAACATAGAGGAGTCTACCCTAAAATCAGTTTGCTGTTTAAGAGTGGTCTTGTCATTCATTGATTTCATAATTTTTAGTTAAGATTTTAAATCTCTGCATCATAATGAATTGGAGGATCGTACAGGGGATAGCAGTCAAGATCTCCAATACCGACCCACAGATTTAATTTTATTTGCTTCCCTTGTTCATAACAGTAATATGAATAAGTTTGTCAATCTTCACCTCCCTCAGTTGTTAACATTAGTCATAGGTTTCCAATAAATATGAAATTTGAACAGGTTACAAATGATCACTTTGATACAAGTTTCACGATGGAGCCATTCCTGGTGCCCGCTTGAGCAAAATTGATGAACAACGGGATGACAGTGCTACAGTGCTACAATGGTTTTATATCTGTTGATTATTTTGAGTATAAGCCTTAACTGAAGATCAGTCTAGCTCTCACTCTTCCTCTACAATATTTCTACTTTTTTTTTTTTTTTATGCATTGCTCTCGGACACAAGATCTTCAGGGGAATGTTGACTAAATTTTCTGGGAGCAAGTACTCTTGACTTTTTCCTGAGTTTAATGAGATGCATAGTGTGCTGAAATAACAACAAAAAGCCAGTAGAAAAGCTCAGGAAATTCTAACAGGATGAAATAGAATCACATACAAACACACACTAAAAAAAAAAAAAAAAAACCCTAAATGAATTCTGAAAAGAATGGAAAAAGAAAAACAAGCAAAACTGCAAATTTAAAGATAATAGAAAAGTACTTTTGTGGCACCTTTAAACCTACATGTCAAAAATTACACAAAGTAACTCATCTAAATTATCTCAATTAAGATGCACTGATGAGCAGATAGATAGAAAAAAAGGTAAAACATAGCAATCTGGTACCTATGCGTACCACGATGGAAACAGTAAAAAACAGACAAAAATGAGTCATTTAAACTAGATTCGGCAGTAGCATCACATCATACAACAACAATTTAGATTACCTAATGCTACCAAGAATGTAAAATTGTTTCAATAACAAATTCACTTAATAATTGGGAGGGTATAATAATCCTTAGTTTATGGGCCCCTAATAATAACAGAATTTTAAAATTTATGGATCATGAACTGATAGCTTCAAGGATAAATCAATGATGAGAAAGATTTCAGCATTCCATCTCAATAACTGATATAGACTAGAAAAAATTTATCAGATTATAGAATTTAAATTTCACAATTAACCACCATTCTATAATATGCTATAATGTTTTTAAATGGTGCTTTTGAGTATTATATCCGACAATAGCAGTGCAGACATTTTTGTTAAGTGCACATAAAACACTCAACATCATTGATAGACTCTATTTGGGAGAATAAAAATGTCTCACTCAATATCAAAGAAATTCAGATATTCAAAGTTTGCTTTCTACCACAACACTAGTAACAAGTGTTTAAGAAAAACAGTCAAAATATCATTCAAAAGCTAAAGCAATCTGCATTTTTTCCTAATAAAAATATATATTACTGAGTATGTTGGAAATGAATAAATAAGTAAATAAATAAAATCAATGGAATTCAAAACTAATTATTTTAGGTTAATAAACTTGGCAGCTCTCATATGAGATCAATCAAAATAAAGGGGGTAATAGCATACAATTTTTATTTCATATTATAACCCAGTGCTACTTTATACATTACAAAGCAGTGTTATTTCAAATATTATCATACACTGTTAGTTCAATAAAAAAAAGTAGTTGTTTAAAAATCCAGAATTCTGTCTACATTTTCCTTCATGAACCTTATGGTACATGAGTGCTATCACTGTCACTGTCACTGTCACTGTCATCCCATTGCTCATTGATTTGCTCAAGCGGGTACCAGTAACGTCTCCATTGTGAGACTTGTTGTTACTGCTTTTGGCATATCAAATATGCCATGGGGAGTTTGCCAGGTTCTGCCATGTGGGCAAGATACTCTCGGTAGCTTGCCGGGCTCTCGGAGAGGGGCGGAGGAATTGAACTCGGGTCGGCCGCGTGCAAGGCAAACGCCCTACCCGCTATACTATTGGTGAAGGGATATATATGATAACATTTCAGTATCAGCATGTTGTAAACCATAATGCCCCAAAGAAAAGAGAGAGAAAGAAGAAAAGTACCTGTCATAGACGAAGGGTAGATGAGAGGGGGAGTGACAGCTAGGGCCATTGGGGGTGGCAAATGTTGAAGGGATGGGTGTTGGAATATTGTATAACTGAAATCCAACCGTGAACAACTTGGTAACTGTGGATCTCATGGTGAGTTAATACAAAGATAAACAAATAATGATTAAAAATATTTTAAAATCCAGAAATTCAGGCTGGAGAGATAGTAAAGAATTACGAGGAGCAAGTTTTGCATGTGACTTAACCTGGTCCCATTCCTGAATCGCATGATTCCCAGAGTACACCTGGAACTACTTCCCAGTAACACGCACTGCTGGGAAACTAGAGTGATTGGAAAGCTGAAAGGAAGAAAAAGATTTAAAATGATTTTGAGCTAACCCAAAATTCCACACCTGCCACAACTTTAAAAGAAAGAAGTAATACCCTGTTTTTAGCAGATATCTAATCAAAGAATATGATACTGATGTCTCATAGCTTTCAGTTTTATATTTGGTTCAAAGATTCATGTTTATCTTTCTATATCATTAATACGGACCTACATAATACATACATTAATGAGACATAGATAATACAAGTTCAGGATGGCTAATTCGTATGCATCAACACAGCTAGACTCTAGTACCCAAATACTTACCAAGATGTTTCTGTAAGGACATGTTTTAGATGTGGTTAACATTTAGAATCGGTTATTTTTAAATAAAAGGGGTGAGATAACATTGAAATAATATTGTATAATTTAGGTGGGTCTCATCTAATGAGTTGACAGTCCTGAGCACAAAACAGGAGTATTCCCAGAGTGAGAGAAATTCTCCAAGGCACAATGTCAATTCCTGAATTTCTACACGAGTGGTCTTCCACACCGATTTCATACTCATATCTGTACATTACCTACTTCCTGAGAGTTCAGCCACAAATTTCAAACTTGCCCGTCCTAGTTACAAGAGTCAATTCTGTAAAATTTCTCTATATATAAATAGGCTGTAAGTAGGTATCCAGGAAGGTAGATGGGTAATAGTTGAGAGATAATTGTACACATAGATAGTTAACATCTCTTATTTGTTCTGTTTCTGCGTTTCTTCCTCTTCCTCTCTCTCTCTCCCTCTCCCTCACTCTCTCCCTCTCCCTCTCTCTCTCCCTCTCTCCTTTCCCTCCGTTTTCCTCCCTCCATCCCTCCCTCTCTCCCCTCCCTCCTCTCTCTCTTTCTCTCTCTGGCCTTACTGGGATGTGCTCAGTTTAATCTTTGTTCTGTGCTCAGGGATTACTTCTGGTGGGATTCAGGGGACCCTATACAATGTCAGGGATCCAACCCAGGCTGGATGTATGCAAGGCAAGCACCCTAACCACTTTATGGTTTCAGTTCTAGTTCTCTTAAGAAGCCTGACTGATAGAAATATTGATCTGATTCTAGAAATAAGCTTGACTTGCAGTGTTAACTATAAACATTAATTAAGGACCTACTTTGCGACCTAGGTAAATAATTTTACCTTGCTGCCATGTGCTTGTGCCTATTTGTTATTTTTCATGAGACTGTGAGCATCCTGATGCACATGAAGAAATCACTACTACTGTGATACAGGCAGAAGGAAATTCACAGAAGCAAAATTATTTACATAAAATAAAGTAGTAAATGGGTTGCTCTATGTAATGAAATTAAAACAATGTCTGGCATCTAATAAATATTATATAAGTGTTCTTTATCTTCTCATTATTGTTACAACTATTCTCATAGTCACCAGGAAACTTAAAGCCCACTGACACTAAGATGATTAAAAAAGGGACACCTTTGTTCCATTGCTGCGTGGCATATGTTTTAAGGCAATAAACCATCAACTCCACTGAAGGAACTAATAGGTTAAGTTTCCCATGTTGCTTGAATTATTTCCCCAGGAAAATTAAATTTTCTTAATAGAAAATCTAATTTTATCTCGAGTAACTTGAAAATCTTAATTAGTGACACAAAAGCCATGTTAAAATTACTTAGATCAGAAATAAACACATCATTATAAGAAAACAAACAAATTGAAGAGCTACTGTAGTTTAGTTGGCATTCCACACACAGTATCGTGATAAAATAAGATATGAACAGGCAATTTTAAAAGGAAAGAATCAACATCAATCACACAAATTAAATTGATTAACTTTCATACTTAATCAATCACAGGCATGAATCTTACACAATATGCTGGTGACCTCAGTTACTTTGTTTAATCATGCACACTAATATCAGTGCAATGCTTGATTTTCCAATTAAAACAACTTTGCAATTAGATCTAATTAATGTGTTCCAATTAAATAGGTTAAATGTGGCATTATTCAATAAATTTAAACTCCCTACTTTTCTCATGGTGAAAAAGGTTCTCTAAAATTGTTTGGATACATAATCCTTTTGGTGCCACAGCTTAACAAAAGAAGTAAGAAAAGGTCAACAGCTTGGCTCTGAAATAACATAAGCCAGATTTGGTACAGAAGAACAAGCATCCCAAATTTCTCAATTATCTCCTGGATCATCACATAAGCCCTTCATGATAGTCCCATTAACAATTTGCAGGAGAAGTATTTATTAAAGGAATATCTGTCCTTTTCATAAAAGAGGATGTAACCCTACTGGTAATCCTGCACTTTAGAGCTGCTCTTACTAATTTCAACATGAAATAAATATGGCTTGGTGGTTTCTGAATAAGAAACTCTTCCTTTGGCCTTTGGCTAAAGTAACACACAAGTAACCATATTCCCAAATCTGGCCATAGGGATAAATACAGTGAAGAATGCTGCATTTATGTATGTGTTTTTGTCTTTGATGTATAGAATGATCATGTTAGAGTCCCTCTCCTCCCCACATCTGGTTTCCATTAACTCATAGATTCCTATTCTGATCTATATGTTCTACTGAGCAGTGCCGAATCCCCTTGGAGCATGCCATATTCACATTGAGAAGTTATATCAAAAACTGGTCCAGTTTCAAGGGCTTTTGAGGACAATAGAAGAAGACAAGTATAGCACTAGCTCATTCCCATGGCAGACAAAAAGATAAGTTATCAGAATGCTAAATGGCAAATACCAAAAAGACCAGAAATATCCAGAGTTTGCAGAGATGTAGTAAAAAGAAATCTGCTTTTATTTTATTTTATTCTTTTTTGCTTGCTGGGTCCTGTAAAAAACTAAAGCACACGCTGAGGGGCGTGTGCACTCGCAGGCTCTCGGGCAGCTCTGTCTCACCGCCCCCGCTCGGTGCTCTGGAACCGCTGTGTATGGGCTGAATCGGGACAGCCATTGGCCAACGGCAGGCGAAGGAAGAACGAGGACCAAACTGGTTGCTGATTAGTTACCGTTTATTCAATCTTCCATCTTTCTCATCTCCTGCACTCCCAGGTCCGGCCTCTCTCTGGATCTACTCCAGCCTTTCCCTGGCTTCTCTGTCTCTCCTCCTACTTGTCTCTCCCACCTTGCCCTCTAGGCTACACCCAGCCAGGTAGCAAAATCAACATAAGAAAGCCCTTCCTGAGGGCAGGGCATTCCAAAGCCTTTCCTGACTCTTAAGGTTTTTTTCCTTTCCTTAGTCCAAACACTTATCAACATCTTAATACTACTTATTTTTGTATGGACATAGCAAGAGATACATTGAGGCTTGCAAGGCAGCTCTCCTTGGCAACATCTTGCCACAGACTCAGACCACAGCACTCAGGCCACATTAATCATTCCTCACCCTAGCAGGGTCCAAATCTAGTTATCACTGTTTGGATCATGACAACATTTGTCCATGATCAAGCTCTTAACTTATAGTTAAGCATTAGGCACTTTGGCCAGGCCCATCTCGATGCCAGGGTAGCACACAACTCACCGCTTGCCCTGGGTCCATCTCGTCGGGACCCTGCTTTTGGGGGTGCTAGGAAGTAAGGGCAGCTGAGGCTTAGATCGAGAGAGCAGATGCCCAGGAGGAAAATATCATGTAGAGTCAAATGACTCCCAGGTTATAAAAGCATAGCATTTGCTAAGTCTTCCTGTGTCCATACAAAAAGGACATAGCTCTGAATAAACTATGCAAAGGACTCAAGGAGAAGAGAAAAACAGTATTTACAAGTCAACTGAACACTAAGAAAGAAGCTACAAATAAATAAAGAGGAATGGGAGCACTGTAAAGGGAGTAATCCAATAAACCTAAACTACCTGAGGCTATGTTATCCTACAGGGTCCCACCCGGTGATGCACTGGGGTTACTCCTGGCTCATGAACTCAGGAATTAACTCCTGGCAGTGCTTGGGGGACTGTATGGGATGCTGAGAATCAAATCCGGGTTAGCCTATTGCAAGGCAAACGCCCTCCCCACTGTGCTATCGCTCCAGCCCCAGAAACCTGCATCTTTTTAGTGAGAATATATTCTGGTGATGGGAATGTTGTTTGGTTCAACTTTTCTGTAGAGCAGTATGGAGATTTCTCATAAAACAACACAAATTCCATATGATCCAGCAGGTCCACTTCTTAGCATCTTACCCTCCTCCCCTCAAACCCTCAAATTTCAAAGCATTAATTTGAAAATATTTATACAAGCTGCATTCATTGAAGTGTTTAGCATATTCGTGAGGGTATGAAAACTACCTAAATGTCCAACAAATTGAGTGAATAGAGATGCTCTCTGTCTCTCTGTTTCTGCCTCTGTCTCTCTGTTTGTCTCTGTCTCTCTCTTTCTCTCTCTTACACACACACGCACACACACACAAATACTCTTCAGACATAAGAAGAGATGAAATGAATGAAATCATGCAGTTTGCTGCACCGTGAATGGGACTGGGGGTGTCAAGCTGAGTGCAATAAGGCAGAGGGAAAGGGACAGAGGCCAACTGATTCCACTCATCTGCGGACTAGATGATCCAACACTGACAAATCCTTGCTGTCGGATTAGAATACTGATATCAAACCTTGGCAGAGGTGGGGAAGGAAAGGCCACTGGACATAAGGTTACAACAGGACTACAGTGGGGGGATGGGGTCAGTTGGTACTGGGCGCACTGACTTAGCACATCAATACCATATTCTGTGACTCTCACGGAACCAGTGAAGCCAACTACAGTAATATTAAAAATGTTTTTGTTTTGTTTTGGTTTCTGGGCCACACCTGGTGGCCCTTAGTCCTGGTTCTGCACTCAGGAATCATTCCTGGTGGTGCTTTGGGGACCATACGAGTTGCTGGGGGTTGAAGCTGGGTGGACTGCCTTAGTCACCCGGCCTGCTGGAGTATCATTCCAGGCCCAATAACATGTTTTGCAAAGCCTGTCTTTCTACTGAGAACTTTCCTCTCTGCGTAGTTTGTCATCTGAACCTCTCCCTATGTGTATTGTTCTATGTGAATTCTACTTCAAAGAAAGTTCTAATAGAAAAGACCAGAACTGATAGAAAAAAGAAAAAAAAAGGTTCTCATCAGGGCATCTGGTTTGTAAACTGATCATCCGGGTTCAATCCCAAGCATCCCATCTGGTCCCCAAGTCCCTGTCAGGGATGATTCCTGAGTGCAGAGCCAGGATTAAACCCTGAGCAATGCTGGGTGTGGCCCTCCAAAAGACAGAACAAAAATAAATGTCAATATAGCGGTTTTAAGTGTGCAGTACTGAATCTACCTTTTTTTTTTTTTTTTTTTGCTTTTTGGGACACACCCGGAGATGCAGAGGGGTTACTCCTGGCTCTACACTCAGGAATCACTCCTGGCGGTGCTCAAGGGACCATATAGGATGCTGGGAATTGAACCCGGGTTGGCCGTGTGCAAGGCAAATGCCCTCCCCACTGTGCTATTGCTCCAGCCCCTACTTTTTTAAAGAATTCTTTTCCAGCATGAAGTTTATGTGACTGTTTGCTCTTTTTATTTCCTTGTGCTTTATACATTGCCTTCATTTGCCATAATCTATCAGAGTAAACGCCCTCATTTCTAAACTCTCAATACACATAGCCAGGAGGGAAGGCAAGCAGAGAGCATATTCCTGTTGTGTGCAGCATCTTGAGTTTGATTTCTAAGACTTTGTAAATATGCTTAACTTTTTTTTACCAAAAAAAAATTAGTCATGGCCTTTGTGACTTTGGGCCCACACTGATGATGGTCAGTGGCTAGTTATTGTTCTACAGTAACTGCTCTACAATAACCGCTTTACAGTAATATAAGCCAAGGCACTCGTAACTGTCACCCCAAGAACTAATGAACGTGATGCTTCTTGATTCTCAAAAGAGAGATTTGAATATTCAAGTAGCTTCCTTATACATATTCAACACTACATGGTTTCCAGTACCTCAGGGTTTATGTATAGGATTTGGTGGGATTATAGTTACAAACTTTGTAAAGATGCTTTCAAATTTTTTAAAAAAAAACAACAGATTACATATGTCATCTTCACTTTGGATGAACAGTTGTCTCACATGTAAACAGGTTAAAATATAGTGTGTGAGTGTGAGTGTGTGTGTGTGTGTGTGTGTGTGTGTGTGTGTGTGTGTGTAGTGACATGGAATTACTGGGGCTCTTTCCATCACCAAGAACAGAGAAGCATCTAGAGCTTTGAGGTCTCTTTCAACTGCAACATAAACGATCCCATTAAGTTTTTGTCTTTTTCTTTTTTTTTTGCTTTTTGGTTCACACCTAGTGATGCACAGGGGTTACTCCTGGCTCTGCACTCAGGAATCACCCCTGGCAGTGCTCAGGGGACCCTATGGGATGCTGGGAATCAAACCCAGGTTGGCCACGTGCAAGGCAAACTCCCTACCCGCTGTGCTATTGATCCAGCCCCAAGTTTTGGTCATTTTAACATTTCAATGTGGTTGAAAGGAAGTAGTAGTTGGCTCCTCTCTGAGACATCTTCATGGGCCTAAGCACAGCTCTGTGATACAGTCCCAGCACAGCACACTTGAAGCTCTAAGTTTGATCCCTGGTACCAATCCATGGGGGAAGGGCAATTCCAGCAGCGACTCCTCTTGTGATCTCTGATGTCACAATCAAGCGTGTGATGGTTAGTACATATGGCTCGAAATGTACTCCAGCACTGCGATATGGTGTGTGACCTCAGTCATTGCAACAAAAGCAACCAAACATGAGAAGGAAGGGGGGAAAAAGCTTTCACAAAGTCTCCAGAGGCTCTGATATACAAGTTGCTAGAAACTCAAGCGTTTCATTTCTCTAGAAGTTTGCCTCTTTTCTCTTGTCTAATACACCTTAGATGATCTCCTGGCGTTATTTGCATGGGAGCTACAACCAGAATCAGACCCCTATTCCCAGCCACTTCCTACCCTTTGAAAACCTTCAATAAACTCCTACACCAGTCTGACTTCCGTTCTGTATTTTAAAGACATAAAAATTAAAAATAGCACCAGATGCCAGGGAGATGGTTCCAGGGCTGGAACTCATGCTTTGTTTGAGGGCTAGAACCCTGAGACCAAGCACTGAGCCAAGAGTGATCCATGAGAGACTCTAAGTATCTCAAACTCTCAAAAAATCATTTTTGAGAGCATTGCACTGTAGCACTGTCATCCTGTTGTTTATTGATTTGCTTAAGCAGGCACTAGTAAGTCTCCATTGTGACAATTGTTACTGTTTTTGGCATTATCTCTTGCCTGCACGCCTGGCTGTCTTCCCCAGGGCCCCTCGGAGGGGATGGGCTCCAGCTTCCCTCCCCACCCCGAGCAGAGCTCCCGGCGGCCAAAGACCACCGGAACCTAGCCACAGCCATGCTCGAGGCCCCTCTCCACACGTTCGGACAGGCCTCACGCATGAAGGTACCAGCAGAGGAACCCAAGTGTGTATAATCCCATCAATGGCCAACATCCAGAGACTTAAAAGCAAGCTCCCAGAAGCGATATCATGTAGCCTACTTCTCCCTCTGGGAGAAACTGGCAAGCTTCTGAGAGTTTCCTGCCCACATGGGACAGCCTTGCAAGCTTCCCATGGTGTATTCATATGCTAAATCCAGTAACAAGCTGGATCTCATTCCCCTGACCCCGAAAGAGCCTCCAGTGTGACATTGTTGGGAGGGTTGAGTGGAGAGAGACTTCCAAAATCTCAGGGAAAGGACGAATGGAGAGGTTACTGAGCCCGTTTGAGAAATCGACGATTAACGGGATTTCATGATTCGTGTGATTTGGTTTTGGCATATTGAATATGCCACAGGTAGCTTGCCAGGCTCTGTCAGGCGGGAAACTCTTGGTAGCTTGCCGGGCTCTCCTAGAGGGATGGAGGAATCGAACCTGAGGCAGTTGCATGCAAGGCAAATGCCCTACCCGTTACGCTATCACTTCAGTCCTTTAGAAAGCATTGACTTCATAAATTTGTTTTCTAAATAAGAGTTATTCCTTATAAAACACTTGGAGAAATGCGGAGCTGGTTGTATTTAATCAGCAATTTACCCCCTAGGAAATTCTCTTCTCTACCCTCGATCCTCTGCTCTCCTTGGATTCACTGGTTCAAGTGACTCAAGAACAGAGTCATTTTAGAGCTGGAGCGATAGCACAGTGGGTAGGGCATTTGCCTTGCACGCGGCCAACCCAGGTTTGATTCCCAGCATCCCATCCCATATGGTCCCCTGAGCACCACCAGGGGTAATTCCTGAATGCAGAGCCAGGAGTGACCCCAGTGCATCGCCAGGTGTGACCCAAAAAGCAAAAAAAAAAAAAAAAAAGAAGAAGAAGAAAAGAACAGAGTCATTTAACAGCTGCAGTCACTCAGGTCTATCCCTTAAAGTCAAAAACACCTTTAACCATATTCTATTCTAACACAGAACACGATTTTATGGACATTTAAAATGTGCGGGATGTTTGTTTGTATCGCCAGACAAAACTGAGTAAGTCGACTCTCTCGTGCCTCTCAGGCCTCACCTTCCTGACAACCAGGCTTCTCTGTCTGAGAATTATAGAAGTCCCAATAGAAAGTACTAGAGATTAGATAAAGTCCTTCTAGACCAGAATTCAGTTGGGAGTGGACGGATGGGCCTATGCACTTCGTCACTGCAAAAACACAGGGTTCGGATTATCTTTTCAACCAATCCTGAAGTTTCTAGGGGCAGTGAGCATCCAGGACTCAGAGGGTGGGCATTCAAAAATGAGCACCAGTGGGCTATAGAGATAGGACAATGAGTGAGGCATTTGCCTTGCACACAGATCACTCTGGTTCTAACCCCAGCACCACAGGCAGTCCTTTGAATGCCACCAGTAGTGGTTCCTGAGCACCGGGCTAGGAGTAAGCTCTGACACAGCCAGGTGTGGCCCCATCCAAAAAGGCATGCAAGATCATAAGCACCAGTTCCTTGGAAAGACCGTTGGTTCCACATCTGGAGTTCAAAACATACTTGAACATTCCACACCTTAAGGAAGTTATGAAAGACCCTACAATTATGTCCACTCTCCCAACTCTTTCCCCAAAAATAAAAAGTCCCAGAAATCAATCTGAAGAGCCTTTATGATATTTACAAATCCTATTCCTAGTTTTTCCTCTCCCTGCCCAAAATTTTACAGTTGGAGCATATTTATTTCCAAGCCATTATTTTGAGAATGGTCACTACGAACCATTAGACCACCAGGGTCAAGCCAGCACTTTGAAAAAAAAAATTATTTGGGGGCCATACCTAGCAATACTCTGTGTTTGTGGGGTTCATTTCTGGTGGTGCTTAGGAGACCATATGGGGTGCTGAGGATTGAACCTAGGTCAGCTGCGTGCAAGGCAAGGCACATCCCTCATCCACTAAGGCTTGGGCTCCCATCATTGTGAAAAATTACCCACTGAAGACAGACAAACATCTCAGTCTGCTCTGTCTATCTGAATGGCAATAGGAATAGGAGAATTACACAGGAAAGTTTCTTTTGAGATAAGAATTTCAGTCTTGTAAGTGGAGGGATGAGAAGAATTAAAATGAAATCATTCTGTTGCCTGTCCTGATAAAGGGAAGTATATTCTGACCATCTCTCACACTGATGAAGGGACAAGGCTCCTGGGGCCAGAGACATAGGCAGCAGGTAGAGTCCCTTGTTCCTTGTCCCCATGGCTGTCCCAGGTTTATTCCTTGGCACCTCATATCGTCTCCTAAGCCCCACCAAGAGTAATTCTTGAGTTCAGAGCCCTATGCATTGTAACAAAATTAAATAAAACTGTCACTGGCACTGTCACTGGCATCCCGTTGCTCATCGATTTGCTCGAGCGGGCACCAGTAACGTCTCCATTGTGAGACTTGTTCTTACTGTTTTTGGCATATCGAATACGCCACTGGGAGCTTGCCAGGCTCTACCATGCAGGCGAGATACTCAGTAGCTTAGTTAAAAGAAAATGTTTTTATTCTAGATAGCCTAGAATAGAGATATAACAGCTCTTAGAGGGTGTAATATAAATAGGCCACAGCACAATGGCTAGATGCATAGACACAGAAGTTTACAGAAAAGCCTAATGTTTCACAGAATGAAGGACTGAATTCCACCTTGTCTTCCTCTGCTGGTCCCCAACTCTCGTTGTTAGTTCAATTGAAACACTGCATTTTTGTGAATATGCATCACATTCATTGTGGATTATTTAATTTAACTTTCTTTCCAGATGAACTAGCTTTATTAAACGCTTGCTATGGATGGGCAAACAGAGTTTATACAGGCTATAAATATCTATGATTAGTTTGGTATAGTATATTGCAATCTAAGGTGTAGCAATTATGCATAATATTTTCTCCCAAGCTTGATAAACCATTTGGGAACAAAAAAATAAAAGGAAGACCTGGAAAGTAATTTATGAAAAACTTATGAATGTAGGTACTTTTCAAACCTCACATATCTCTGAGATACTGGTCAGAAGTGTAGATACATACAATGCTGAAGTCCAGAGCTTAAGAGAAGAAAATAATTTTGGGTCGTTATGTCTTAAAAATCATGGGTATAATGTAAAAGTTTCATTACCTATCATAGTAATATTGATCCCTCCAACAAAGTTACTAATTTTAGTGTTATACTCAGGCTACTTCACAAAGTGAACATCTCAACACACATTTATCTTCAATGTCTATTATAACAAATTCTTTAAAATTTTATTTATTTTTTAATTGAATCACAAATGAGATACACGGTTGCAAAGTTGCTCATGATTGGGTTTTAGTCATATAATGTTCCAATACCCATCCCTTCACCAGTGTACATTTCCCACCACTAATGTCCCAAATTCCCCCACCACCCCCATACCCCAAAAACCTCTATGTCTGACACTTCTTTCTTTCTCTCTCATTCTCTTCTCTCTCTCTCTCTCTCTCTCTTTCTCTCTCTCTCTCTCTCTCTCTCTCTCTCTCTCTCTCTCTCTCTCTTTCTCCCTCCTTGTGGTCACTATGGTTCGCAATACAGATACTGAAAGGTTATCAGGTATATCCCTTTACCTACTTTCAATATACAGTTCCTGTCCAAAGTGATCATTTCCAACTATTATAATAAAATTTAAATACATATATGTACATGTATATATATGTATGTCTGCTATATATTTATGTATACATGTGATCACATAGTTTAATGTTTACGTATATATATTGACATTTAATGTGCTTCATGTATATGCATTGATATTTCACATATATATTTATGTACAATATGTACAAAAGATGTCATCATTGATTGAGCATAGAAGTCTGGAAAACATAAATAGAATGAGAACCATACCCTGCTTTCCAAATTCTCAAACGCTGCAAAGATGACACACAGACAAATATAAATAACACAGAGTAGAATATAGTAAGTGCTTCTTTAAAGAATGCAAAATCACCAGTTGAAAGTCAAATGCAAGCCATTGGGCAGAATAGAACATAGACTTAGAAGAATGTGGGATCCAAATAGGTTCTTGAAGGACAAATAGGATTTTGAGGAGAAAAATGATGAAAAAGTTTGGTCATTCCAGGTGGATGAATCACATAAGTATAAATAAAGAGAAATGATTTCTTGATGCAGCTGAACCACAGGAGACAGAGAATAAATAAATCTGGGCTAGATTTTTCTCTGTATCTGGGTTTTGAGCTGCACTGAAATCTAAATATTTTCTACAAGGGTTGTATCCTACTTTATCTATTAGCCATTTATCCAGTTCTCTATGACCCAAGCTCAAATACTCATTTTGACTTTATCATATTTAATTTTCATTAAGTTCTTTACTAATTCTTTTGTCTAATAGATAACTGGCATAATAGTTTCAAACATCTCCCATAAAGACAATAAAAAACAAAATTAGGAGTAGTATAAGGACCTATCTCTTGCTAAGTTCAAAGAAAGCAAACTAATGTATGAGTGAATTCAATTAAAAATAGAGGGATGTAAAAAACATAGGAATGCTCAGGTTAATGCAAAATACACTGAACACTTATGATGTTGTACAGAGTTTGCTGACCCTTGCAAATTTAAAGATGAATTCAGAGTGATCAACTGTTCTGATAGAGGCTGTAAACAATAAAAATGATTATTAAAAAAAATGAAGTGCTGACACAAAGGTGTGACTGTCCTGGGGACTGACTAAATCTAATGAAGATGAACTAAAATGAACTATTATTCCCTGTTATTTTTATTGGGCCTCCTCCACCCAGATTCCCAGTTTTCCATTAGCTTGGCAGTCACACCCACAAACTGCCCATAGCACCATGTAATCTCATCTTCAGCCAAGATCCAGAGACTATAAAACAAAGTTCCCAGAAGAGAGCGATGCAGAATCTCGCAGGGCAGAGCCTGGCAAGCTCCCCATGGCATATTTGATATGCCAAAAACAGTAACTGTTGGATATCATTGGTTTGTCCTTTCCCCCTTGCCACTAGGAGCTTAGGTTTATCAGTCACACCCATCAAAGTGCTCCCGAGTCACTCCCATTCCTTTGTTTATCTGTAACCATTTCTACCAGTTTATCTGCTCTTCCCTTAATCAAACTCTGTTAATTGGTAAGGTCAGAACTTCCTAGGACACTGAATATTATTACATTGCCTTTCTCTCCTCTTTATGACTTTTGAATAATTTACTTTAAAGCTATGTCTTTTTTGTATAGACACAAGAAGACAATATTATGTTTTTATAACTTAAGACTTAATTGGCCTCGAATATTATTCCCTCCCAGGCCTCTGCTTTCTCCACTTAAGCCTCAGTTGCCCTCAGTTCCTAGCACCCCAGAGTAGGGTCCCCGATGTGGGACGGGAAGGATCCAGGGCAAGCAGTGAGTTATGTGCTACCCTGGCATCGAGATGGGCCTGGCCAATGTGCCTAATTCTTAACTATAAGTTAAGAGCTTGATCATAGACAAATGCTGTCATGATCCAATAGTAATTATGAGACTGGGACCCTGCCAGGGATAGGAAAGACTGATCTGGCCTGAGCACTGTAGTCTGAGATTGAGATGACCCCAGGAGAGCAATTCTATAAGCTTTATTGCATCTCTTATTCTGTCCATACAAAATAATTAATATTATGGATTCTTATATGTTTGCTGGCTGAGGAGAAGAGAAACACATTCATGGGACTCTGCCCTTGGGTGGATCCTCCTGCTGAAAGAGAATTAAGTCCTAGGAGAAGCATCCCCTGAGGGAAAAGAACCTTACTCTATTTCTGACCACACCTATGTGTATGCCCCAACCCCCTCATGCTGTGGAGATTTAACTAGGCTGTAAGAGTGGGTTGGGGGCCAGATCCACGGGGGCCAGATCCACAGGGGCCAGATCCATGGGGGCCAGATCCACAGGGGCCAGATCCACGGGGGCCAGATCCACAGATCGAGAGAGAGACCAAGAGCCGGGAGAGAGGCAGAGAGAGAGAGAATGAAGTAGGATGGGGGAGAAAGAAGCAGGAGGAGAATCAGAGGAGAATGGAGATGGACATGAAATAAACCGATCGAGCAACCAGTTTGGCCTTCTTCCTTCCTTCGCCTGCCTCGCCGCCTGCGTGCCCTTTCTTTTTATTTTTATATTTTACACAGTAACAATAATGGGTCTAATCCCCTGACCCTGAATGCGACAGGGTCGCATGAGGGATGAATGGAGACCTTACTGGCGCCTGCTTGAGCAAATGGATGAGCAACGGAGTGACAGTGACAGTTATTTTTATCTATTTATCTATTTCTTTGAAGGTGTTTAGGCCACACCTGGACAGGCTAAAAGCTTACAATTATCATGGGATTAGCATTAGGATTAGTCTAAGGATAATTAGGGCTGGGATTAGATTTGTAGAGGTTTTCAGTTCCAGAATTTTTCTATGTTCATGCTTTAAAAAATGAATATTAAGTACAGGGAGATCTTCCAATTTAAGAAAATTGACAGTTTTTGTTATCAGTAAAGGTCATAAATAGTGTGGATTAAGATTAGGATCAGAATCGGTCAAGGGATTCCTCCGTCCCTTTTGGAGAGCCTGGCAAGCTACTGAGAGTATCCTGCCGGCATGGCAGAGCCTGGCAAGCTCCCCATGGCGTATTTGATATGCCAAAAACAGTCACAACAAGTCTCACAATGGAGACGCTACTGGTGCCCGCTCGAGCAAATCTATGAACAACGGGATGACAGTGATACAGTGCCACAGTGCTTGTTTCCTACATAAAAGGCAAGTGAAGTATTGGAAAATTGTTAGTTAAATATGGGCTAATTTGTAGGTCCATGTCCAAGCCTGGGTCAAGGTTAGCGTAATGATAGGATTAGCATTAGGATTAACCTAACTAGAATTAGGATTAGGCTTTTGGAGGATTTCAGTGTTAGCTTTTTCTGTATTCATACTTAAAGATTAATGTAATGTAGAGGAAGATCATTGAGTTTAGGAAAACTGCTCCTTTGGGGCATCAGTATGGGTCAGATTTAGCACAGGTTAGGGTGATCATTAGAATTAGCTAGGGTTAGGGATTATGTATGCTGTAGGTATTAAGTATTCTGGGTTTTTTTGTTAGTTTTTTGTTTTTGGTTTTTTTTTCTTTTTAGGTCATACCCAGTGATACACAGGGGTTACTCCTGGCTCTGCACTCAGGAATTACTCCCGGGGGTACTAAGTCTACCATATGGGATGCTGGGAATAGAACCCAGGTCAGCCACATGCAAGGCAAACACCCTACCTGCTGTGCTATCACTCCAGTCCCAGTATTGCTGTTTTTAAAGTTAAAAGGGCAAGTGAAGTATTGGGTGATTAGTACTAACTGGTAAATGTATGCCTTTGTCTGGGTCAGGTAGTATGATGATAGGATTAGCATTAGGATTAGACTAGAGTTAGCACTGTAGCACTGTCATCCTGTTGTTCATCAATTTGCTTGAGTGGGCACCAGTAAAATCTCCATTGTGAGACTTGTTTCTGTTTTTGGCATATTGAATATGCCACGGGTAGCTTGCGAGGCTCTGCCGTGCGGGTGGGATACTCTCAGTAACTTGCCGGGCTCTCCAAGAAGGACAGAAGAATCGAACCCAGGTCGGCCGCGTGCAAGCGAAACAGCCTACCCGCTGTGCTATCACTCCAGCCCAGACTAGAGTTAGGGTTAGGATAAGGTTTAAGGTGATTTTAGGAGGTTTTAGGTGATTACTTTATGTGTGTTTCTTCTTAAAAATGAATGTTAAGTATAGGGAGATCTTCAGATTTAGGAAAATTGGTAGTTTCGGGCATTTGTAAAGGTCAGGTTTAGGATGCCTTAGGATTAACGATACGAATAAAATTAGGATTAGCTCTAGGGCTATGGTTAGGATTAGAATTAGGTGTTAGCTTTTTCCATGCTTGTACTTAAAAACTAAAATCAATCATAGGGAGATTTTTTTCCTTTAATTTTTCCAGGACATTAATAATTGTCAATTTGGGCATAGTGCCTCCTGAGGAATTTATATGCCAGTGTGCAGAAAACTAGTCACTTCGATAACTCATGTTTTTCTTGATAAGTCAGATGGAGTCAAATGAATTCTGAGCTCAATGAATGAAGTTGGGTCTATTATTCTCTTACCAATATTCCATTCCAGGATACAGACCAAGTAATTAAATTTGAACAAACAAGGGTTAGTTTTTCAACCTTGTCCACAGAGCTAACTACTTCAGGAGGTGGTTCCATGTCAACCACACCAAACTGTCAATGTCAGGTTCAAAATGAAAATGCAGATTCCTGACTAAAAATCATATTCAGGATTTAATGATGGTATTACAGAGTGTGATGAAAGAGTATTCCATTAAGAATGAAAACCTCTTCATCTCAGGACTTGAGCTTTTATATAAACTAGATGACCAAGAGGTTGACCCAGGGAATTTGGCCTTTGATCCGTCTGAACAAGTCCAAAGATGGTTATTTGGACTAAAGTCTCAACAAAGTAGCATGGGAAAAATGTGATGATTTTCACTGGTTTTTAGGAAACATCTTGTTTCTTAGAAGAGAATGAAGAAGAGATTTTTTTCCCTTCTCCTTTCTGGATGTAAAGGCAGGGAGTGTTGCATCTATCTTTGATGAGAAAATGTTTATGGGGGCAGAGACAAGAAGAAGTAAAGAAAACTGGTGTCATTGATCATGTTGTTGTGCCAATAAATCAACAGAACTTGGCATCCACCATGAATCAAGACTTCTGATGATACTGATAATACATTTTCTTTAGAGTTTGTCATTTTGAGCCAGGGTTTTTGTTACTAGAAGGTAGAAGCATTACAAATGACAGAAATAATAAAGCCTCTCAAACTAAATTTGCTGAAAGAAGTAGTTCCTTTTATAGTTAATAATATTTGGGCATTGTTACTTTTTTAGAACCACGCTTGCTTGGAGGAAATGGATATTACCTATGATAAATTTCTCAAAAGATAAAGAGATCAAATAATATAAAATAAAATGCAACAACACTATCTATACTGGCATATTCTAGAAGAATAAATGCTTAATTGTTTAATGGCTGCCAAGTGAGTTACAATATCCCAGGTTTTGCTCCTTTTCACATTAAATTGAAATGTGCATTTTGATGCTATTTTACAAGAAAGTTTTATAATGAAAGGAGGTATCATCCCTGGCTCTACAAAGGCCAAAAATAAAATACAGCACATGTTGCTATAGATAAATAAGTGCCAGGCAACTACAAAAATTCATCAGAAGAATAATATGCGGAACAAAGGTGAGGGTGTTTCCTAAAGAATTACTTAAAATAGTTTGCTCAATCTGCAATACCCTCTCTCCAGTTCTTATAGGGTTATCATTTAGACTTAAAGGGAAAAGGGGGAAATTCTGTCCAGTCACGTTCCTTTACTGAATTGATAGAACAGCAAAAACAAGATAATTTGGGTTCCACCACTCACGAAGGTATTTCTTCAGAATCAAAGTGAACATATGATCATACAGAGCTATTTTGGATCGTAAATGATGCAAATGAACAAAGCAATGTGGGGCTTCAGGTCAACTCTGAACTTTGAGCTTACAACTCCTGTAATTCAAAGTTTTCACTCATATCTACAACCACAAGACATGCCAGGGACCGAGTGATGCAGAAAGAGTCACTGGAACAAAAGTCACCAAGAGAGGCAGGCTTAGTCCTAACCAAAATGATTTTGCTCCTCATGAATCTTAAAGGCTAAGCAAGATTTTCTTTTTTTGAAATGTGAAAATGGAAATAAAATTCTAAGACGATTGGTAATATATACAAAGGTTCGAGTGAATACTAGTCTGATCTCGAGTGTGACCCTGACAGTGATATGGGTGGTGAAGCCATCTGTGGTGATTGACAAACAATAGTGCATCATAAGTCTCGCCCCACAGGAGGACTATGGAGTAGATTCATATCCACTTTTACTTCTGCTCAGAAAAGAAAAAACCTTCGATTTTGTATATTTATAGAAAATAACAAGGCCAGGGACTGAGGAGACAGTACAGGGGTGTAGGTTGTTGCCTTCTACACAACTGATCCTAGTTCAATGCCTGGCACTCTGCATGGCCCCTGGAGTACCACCTAGAGCTACTATGGCATAGAGTCAGAAGTGACCCATGGGGCTCAGGCGATAGCACAGTGGCTAGGGCGCTTGCCTCGCACGCGGCCAACCCTGGCTCGATTCCCAGTATCCCATATGGTCCCCGGAGCACCACCAGGAGCAATTCCTGAGTGCAGAGCCAGGAGTAATCCTTGTGCATCGCCAGGTGTGACCAATAAAGAAAAAAAAATGAAGTGACCCCCTAGCATCGCCAGTGTGACCCATCCACCTTCTCTCCCATGCAGTGTGGTTCTAGAGCCTGTGTTAGACTCCACTATACCTGACACCGCATCCTTGCTCAGTGCCCACCCTGATCAAATGCCAGACTCCATCTGCTGTGCTTCTACTGGCCTGTCCGAAGGACGAAAGGGCACTAGATCAGTCAACAACCACTTTCACACTTGGCTTCTCAGAAACGCGACATAACACAAGCCTTGTTGTATTTCTGCTGTTTAAATTTCCCACTAGCACACACTGGAAGGCTGAGCATGCTGGCAATGACCCATAAATATCCACTGAATTAAAGAATGGACATCAGGGTGCTGTGAAACAGTTGAGAATGCGACTAATTCTGGAAACACCATGTGCTACCTTAGCACTCAAGAGTGCTTGTCTCGAACTTAATTAATTTCAGTGCAACATACATTGTAAAGTTACCTGTGCACACATAATTATTTCATGCATGCATAATATCGGATAATTCCAAAATTTTATAATGAGTCACCCTTATGTTTAATTGCACATATGTATCACCTTTCTGGATCTCTCAAACAATAAATTTTGCAAATGAACTTGAGTACTTTCTACTTCCTCTTAAGATCCTCATTAGATACTGATGAATATGCTAAACTGTAGTACCAGGCTTTCTCCCGTGACATTTAACTTCAATCACCTGACCCTAGGAATGCTGAAAAAGGTTTGGGTTATTTGCTGAGACTGTGCATTTTAAACCAAATGCAGATAATGTCATGAGATAAATCACAAGAATAGTCAAGGCTTAACTGGAAGGTCTTAAATGCAATATTTGACTTACTTGGGGGAAAATACCCACTAGAAAGTTTTCTATTTCATTTGGAGATATCTAGTCCTTTCTAATACATGGCTTCTTCGTTCCTATTTAGTTCAAAGTTTTTTACTCACTACAAAAAAACAAAAACAAAAAATCCCTCAGCTAGGAATAGTTATACCTTTTTTAGTCTGGGCCCATGTACTCAAGGTTTTATTTCTTGAGTTTTACATCTGTTAGAGAGATGTATCTCTCTTGATGCATGTTTTATATATGCCGTGGAAATTCCAAGGTAAGTTAAATGTACTTATTAATTAGAAGCTTGGTTATAGTCATTGCAACATAACATAACCATGAATTATTAGCCTCATTAATTGAACGGATCTTTCAAGTTTATTCTAATGACAGGAAATTGGTTATGTTGTTACACATTTCTTCAGTTATCCATGTTCCCAGAATTGTGCTAAGCATTACTCGAAAAGCACAGGTAGAAGCACGTTTCCCAGAGTTCATCTATTTTTATATGAAAAGTGTCATTCAAATTGATGTTGACTATGTATAAGTTTTTGTGAGTAAAATGATAAGTGAGAGTCCCGTTGCTTAAACTCCTTGCTGTCATCTGAAGAGAATCATGCAGAAGTGGCACAGAAGGTCACAAACATAATTCAACCGTGAATTCCAAAAACAATTTTTACCTTTTGTTAGTTCAGTTTTTCTCCATTATTGTAGAATCAAAGCCGTGCTTCAACCTGATTCTTGTTAACTTCTCCTCATGCCTTTATTTCGGCTTTCCATGTATACTTTCCTTTTACTTATTTAAAAAATAACCTGAGATCACTATAGCAATACATGAAAGATACATAAAAGCAAATGACCTTCATTATGGAATCAGGAGAAAACTATTAAAACTTTGCATAACCTATGTAAATTTTAAGTTATATTTATAACAGTACCAAAATGTTTTAACATTTGGCCAAGGTTTGAGCCAGGTTGACTATATACAAGGAATATGCCTTTACCATTAAAATATTTTTTTTATTCCAAATGTATTAGATGCAGTTGCTGTCATTCTTGGAATTTTTTTAGCATCATACTATTCCATTGTAACTGTGGCCTCAAATATATTTAACCAATCTCCTAAGATTAATATTTCACTATTACCATCATCATCGTCATCCTGTTGATCGTTCATTTTCTTGGGTGGTCTCAGTAATGTCTCCATTTGTCCTAGCCCTGAGATTTTAGAAGCCTCTCTTAAATCGTCCTTCCCAACAGTGCTGCATTGGAGGCTCTTTCGGGGTCAGGGGAATGAGACCCATCATTGTTACTGGTTTTGGCATATGAATATGCCACTGGGAGCTTGCCAGGCTCTCCTATGCAGGCAGGAAACTCTCGGTAGCTTGCCAGGTTCTCCTCGTGGGAGAACTAGGCTATAAGGTGTCTTGAGGCTCTGAAGTGGGCTTCTGGGAGCTTGTATTTTTTTTAAAATTTTTCAAGGGTTTTTTTTTTTTAATTTTATTGAATCACTGTGAGATAGTTGCAAACTTTCATGTTTGGGTTGCAATCACACAATGATCAAACACCCATCCCTCGACCAGTGCACATTCCCCACCACCAATAACCCCGGTATAAACCCCTTTCCCATCCTCCACCTGCCTCCATGGCAGACAATATTCCCCATACTCTCTCTCTACTTTTGGGCATTATGGCTTGCAACACAGACACTGGTTATGTTCGGTCCATTATCTACTTTCGACACACATCTCCCATCCCGACTGATTCCTCCAGCCATCATTTTCTTAGTGATCCCTTCTCTATTCCCTCTGATTTTTCCCCTCCACTTATGAAGCAGGCTTCCAGCTATGGGGCAATCCTCCTGGCCCTTGTATCTACTGTCCTCGGGTGTTAGCCTCATGTGATGTTATTCTGTACTCCACAAATGAGTGCAGTCCTTCTATGTTTGTCCCTTTCTTTCTGACTCACTTCACTTAGCATGATACTCTCCATATCTATCTATTTATAAGTAAATTTCATGACTTCATCTCTCCTAACAACTGCATAGTATTCCATTGTGTAGATGTACCAAAGTTTCTTTCACCAGTCATCTGTTCTAGGGCACTCGGGTTGTTTCCAGATTTTGGCTATTGTGAACAGTGCTGCAATGAACATATAGATACAGATGCCATTTCTACTGTACTTTTTTGCATCTTCGGGATATATTCCTAGAAGTGGTATTGCAGGGTCATATGGAAGCTGAATTTCCAGTTTTTGAAGGACTTTCCATATTGTCTCTGGATGTTGGCCATTGATGGGATTACACGCAACAGGGGCAGTTTCTGGGTGTGACCACACTTCACTACTATGCTATGAATAATTCCATTTCCATCAATCTTAAAGCACATGCCTATCTATGCTTAAAGTATTTAGAGGTGAACTATTAAAAAAATTCATTATTATGTTGTAAGTAATTTCACTTACATTTATCTTAAAATACATGACTGATTATTCCTACAATATAGCATATTTAGAGGCTAACTGTTGGCCAAAAAAAAAACATTGCTTTTATTGGCTTATTTGCTATGTGAAATCTCAAATAGTCTACTGGAAGTGATGATTTTGTTGTTTTGTTTTGTTTTGTTTTTTGGGTCACACCTGGCGATGCTCAGGGGTTACTCCTGGCTCTGCACTTAGGAATCAATACTGGAGGTGCTCGGAGGATTATATGGGATGCTGGGAACCAAACCTGGGTCAGCCGAATGCCAGGCAAACACCCTACCTGCTGTGCTATCACTCCAGCCCCAGTAATAGTTTATTTTTAACTTAAAGTTTCAAAATAACCACTTCATATTATTAAATGTTTGTCTAAAATATTTACATGACTCATAGAGCAGAAATATATTTCTAGTTATTTCTATTCTAGATTTATTATGTCTCTAGTTTTTAAATTATATTTTATGAGTTTATATATATTTAAATATTTTATGTATTACATTTAAGTTAACTATAATTTGGGGTTTTACTTTTAAGTAGATGATACATTGGAAGTTAAATTTGTATTTGGGTGAGTGAAGGGTTAACAATGATCTCATCTTAATTTGAATATAGATACTGAATTATTTCAGCATCATTTGTTAAAAAATCATTCTCTCCTATTGAATTACTTTGACATTTTTGTTAAATTCAATTGACCATAGATGAGTGGATTTATTTTGTTCCAAACATCTATTTGTCTACCTTTATGCCAATACTGTAGTATCTCTTAATTACCTTAGGTCTGTAATAAAAATTAAAATGTTATTAATTCCCTATTTCTTATATTAAAAGTTTTGATAAGGTTCTTTTGTTTTTATTATTTGCTTTTTAGTTTTTTGGGTCACACGCAGCAATGCACAGGGGTCACTCCTGGATCTGCACTCAGGAATTACTCCTGGCAGTGCTCAGGGGACCCTATGGGATGCTGGGAATCGAACCTGGGTCGGTCTCGTGCAAGGCAAACGCCTTACCCCGCTATGCTATCACTCCAGCCCCGAGAAGATTCTTTACAATGACTTTTTTGTTTTTGCTTCTGGTTTGGGATCAAACCCAGCAGTTCTCTGGACTTATCCCAGGTTCTGGCAGGGATTGGGGGACCAATAAGAAATTGAACTCAAGTCATCCACTTGCAATAGTACAGCCCTATCTGCTGTACTATTGCTGTGGCCCACACCCTTCGTATCTTTCATAAAATGTTTAGAACAAATTGATCAATTTCTGCAAAGACAGTAAGATTATTAAGAAACTTAGGGAAAATGACATGTTAGTAACGTGAAATGCTCTAATCCATGGTTATGAAAAACTGTTTGCATTTAATTTGATCAGTTATGCAAATTTAAGAGCACATATTTTAAATCTTTTTATCATACTCTATTTTATATGCTTAATCCTAATTGAAAAGTTATTTTAAAATGTTAATTTCCCATTACTTCTAGTTTATTTAATTGCTTTTTTTCTTTACACTTGCATTGGACCTGTCTATTAAATTCAATAGTTATGATTTTTGGTTTCAGTTTGGTTATATTCTATAAGATATACTTTCATAGATAAAGTAATCTTCAATAAATATTCTCTATAATCTCTGTGTTCTTATATGCAGCTATTACTTTAGTATCTTTATTGATATTTATGGCCATTTTAATGCATGGAGTATAATTTTGAATAGAAGTATAAAAAAATAAAGCATAGAAAAAAAAAGCTGTACTAGGCTGAGAGATATTACCAGGGGTTAGTTGTTTACCTTTCACATGGCTAAACCCAGTTCAACTCTCCAGCATAGCATGTGACTCCTGAGCACTGCCCACCGAGGAATGAGCCAAGGGAGTGAGCCCTGAGTCCTGGGCAACACCAGGTGTGTCCCCAAGTCTCCCCGGGTGCAACAAAACAAAGGCTTTGTCTTCTGACTTATTTTAGAAGGAAAACATTTAATGTTTCACTATGACCATTTACTTGTAAATTTAACGGAGATATTCTTTTCCAGGATTAATAAATTACTTTTTTATTGTCGATCTAGTAATTTTTGAATTCAAGAATGATTGGCATACTTTTCAAATGTTTGTTCCGCATCTATTTTCAGTTTTAGTGAGAATTACATTAACTCCCCAAGGATAAACAAAGGTTTCATCCACTTGTTACCTTTGCTTTGATCAAAATGTGTTGTCCATTGTCATTTTTATTAGTATTTTGGGGCAAAATTTGGTTTTTGTTCTTAAAAACTTTAATATAAGAACCTGGGCTTAGGTGTCCGAAGATATCTGAAAAAACTGCTGGCTTTTGTTGTAAAGTAATGGAGGGCTAACAGAATAATTCTGAGAAGACATGCTGTTCTTGCAATATTTTTCAACATGTTTGAGTAGAATGCTAGTTACTAAATTTTTTAATATTTGGGGGTGTTCCCCTCTGAATACATGAGCCTACAACTTTCTTATTCTTGTTAAAATTGGCTTGGGCATACTTTAGTTTTTCAACTAAAAATCCAATGCATTTCATGATTACAGAATTATTTGTGTTAGTTATTTCTGTTGTTTATGGGTCACCACTGGCAGTACTTAGGGTGTTCTTCTAGAGTGTTCTAGGGACTGTGGAGTGTCCAGGATAGAACACGGACCTCCAGCATGCAAAGCATGTGTCCTGAACCTTTGAATTATCTCTCTGGCCTTGTCTGCATCTTTGAACTGCAATTTTTTTTTCTTTTTGGGTCACACCCGGTGATGCACAGGGGTTACTTCTGGCTCTGCACTCTGCACCCCTGGAGGTGCTCAGGGGACCATCTGGGATTCTGGGAATCGAAACTGGGTTGGCCTGGGTCAGCCTGGGTCAGCTGCAAGCAAGGCAAGCCCCCTACCCACTGTGCTATTGCTCCAGCCCCTGAACTGCAATTTTGCAAGTTGCAGCTTTGAAAGGAATTGGTGATTTATTTAATCTAGTATTTTCTTTGCTGTAAGCATCAGTAAATCATCAAAGTCATTCATACCTGTACTACTTCGTGTCCTCATTTTGACAAATAATAGTGGTTTTCCCCTTCATTCCACCGCCCTGCCCCACCCCAGTGTGTATCCACTCTTGTCTTTGCAATTAGATTCCAGGAGGGAATAGTAAAACACTGGATAGGCTAATTGTTTACCTAAGTATATTCTAATTACTTTGAGACTAATATCCAAGATCAGGGAATGCAGGGGATACTGGTGACTGCTCAGTGGTTGGAAGCTTGCCACAAGAGTGTGTATGTGTGTGTGTTCGGGGCAGGGTGAAGGGCAGTTAGGACAGAGAAGGGACCGGTATGACAATAATAATTAAAAATGATCATTTTGGACAGGAACTGAGTGTTAAAAGTAGGTAAGTGGATATACCTGATAACCTTTTAGTATCTGTATTGGTAATTATAAGGTCCAAGAGGAGAGAGAGATAATAAAAGAGAGAGGAGAGAGAGAGAGAGAGAGAGAGAGAGAGAGAGAGAGAGAGAGAGAGAGAGAGAGAGGAGAGAGAGAGCCTGTTATAGAGGCAGGGAAGGGGAAGAGGGAAACTGGGGTTATTAATGATGGCAAATGGTGATGTACAGAGGTGAAAGGTCAGGTGTTGGAACATTATATGACTAAAACCCCATCATAAACAACTTTGTAACTGTGCATCTTACTGTGATCCAAATATTATTAAAGATTAAAAGAACAAAGGAGAAATAAAATAAATAAATATGATGCCACTCCCAATGACACTCCTGGGTTTCTGCATACCTGACATCTTTCACTTCTCTGCTCTAGATTGTGGATGATTCTTCATTGATCTGGTCTCACAGTCTCACATGTGGCATGGCCTTGCGTAAAGGCCAGCTCATAGATGTCATCTTTTCAGTGGCAGACTTGAGGCTTTATCCACGCAGATGCTCTTAACACCATCTGAGACCCAGACTGGGACATATGGTCCATGCCCAACCCTATGGAGTCATCCCTTCTGTCCACGCATCCCTGTTCCCATTTCCTGCTTTCCCCAGACCACCCCATTTCTCTGCTTAGGTTTCTGGATGGATGTTGGGTACCCGGTTATATTGATCCTTCAGCTTCCATTCCACTTTACTATCACAAATCTGAGTTCCTCTGCAGTTCTGGTACAAAAGACAACTTACGTGGCTTTTGTACTTTTTTCCTCACTGATTTCCACGTGCAACTCAGTGGCTTTTACACAAATCTCTCCCATTCTTTTAATCCTTGCCTAATGTAAGTTGCTTCTTGAGCACTGCAGAGCATGAAAACAAATAAATATTCCATATATCTTATATTATCAATGGGACCCTATAATCCATTCACAATGAATCCCAGAAATATCTATTTCTCTTTAAGAAAAGTTCCATAAGGAAATTCAGCATCTCTATTCAAAACAGTGACTCAAAAAGGAGGGAGAAAAGAATTCCTAGTTTTGTTCCACAATCATGGCAAGCTACCCATGGCATACTTAGTATACCAAAAACAGTAACAACAAGTCTCACAATGGAGATGTTACTGGTGCCCGCTCAAGCAAATCAGTGAGCAACGGGATGACAGTGATAGTGACAGTTCAACAATCTACTCAGTCTTGGTGGTGTTGATAAAAATAGCTCCTGAGTACTATTATCCTGAGAACTTAAGAATTTGAGCTCTTAAAGCTGTGTGGGAGGACCGTTTGTGACAAGATTAATTTTTTTTTTTTTTTTGCTCCAGATAACTCACCTCTCAACTTGTCAAGTCTCTGATCTAAGGTTCAGTGTTAAACAAAGAGTCGCATTCAAAGACTTACACAGTGGAAAAGTTTAATATAAGGTAAGCGGTGGCCCTCATTAATGAAGAGAAAAAAATTTCCATCACCTCAGAGATTACTCTGTCTCTTTCATAAAACCGATTTACAAGTGGGTGGTCTCCAATTTGGCTTGAACTTTGGAACAACCCTGGGTAAACGTGAAGGGAGGTCATGCCAGTTTTTAAGTCTCATCTCAAGTCTTCAGTCCTATGGCCAAAAGAGTTTCATATTTTTTCACTTTTTTTGAACAAAAACTTGAGTAATATTTGTCTATAATTTAACCTAATCGAGCCAAAGTATTGACAATGATACCATATTATGTAACAGACAAAAATATGCTTTACAAAGCTTTTACAATACTTTTCTTCATTGTTAGTTTGATTTTAAATGTCTGGGGTCTGGATCTGACCTACCTGCTACCATTCTACACTCAGTTTCATTAGCGACATTTTAAAGAGGAAATATGCATTGATACTGTTTGCAAAAAAAAAAAAATCCCAACAACCTGTAGTTATTTATATGTTTTACCATGATTATGAAGCAATTCAATGCTTAAAATGGAATAGTCATCATTAAACTACATACTGATAATATTAATACTAACTAATCATAATGGTTACTAAGAATACCGCATCAAAATGACCATTTCCACCTTCTCTAGTCAGGCACAGCTACTCTGCTGACATTTCTCTCAATCTTTTGGGCATGATTTCTTTTTTCTAACTCAACCACTTTCTCTTCCTTTGTTCTTCAAATTCATTTGTCTAACCAGATGACCTTTGTGCTTTCTGCTAAGCTTAAAGATTTTTTTAAAAATCTTTGATCTATAAATAATCATAAATTTGGGCTGAGAGAAAGGGAACAACTACACCCCCCAGTGCTCGGAGCTTACTCCTGGCTCTGCGACCAGGGAATCACGTCTCATGGTGCTTGGGGGACCATTTGGGGAGCCAGGCATCGAACCTGGGCTCTGCCATCTACAAGGCTAATGCCCTACCTGCTGTACTATTTCTTCATGACTCTGTCCCAGTGCTTTTTAATGCACAACCTTAGATCTGTTTGCAAAAAAAAAAAAAATAAAAGTGTCTGTTTGCTTTATTCCTTGCCCTTATTTCTTCTTCTTTTTTTTTTTTTTTTTTTTGCTTTTTGGGTCACACCCGGCGATGCACTGGGGTTACTCCTGGTTCTACACTCAGGAATCACTCCTGGTGGTGCTCAGGGGACCATATGGGATGCTGGGATTCGAACCCGGGTCGGCTTTGTGCAAGGCAAACGCCCTACCCGCTGTGCTATCGCTCCAGCCCCCTTATTTCTTCTTTGTACTTACCTCACTTTGTGATAAACTGTGACTCAAAATTCCAAGGGGTCAAATACTGACAATCAGATGAATGCAAATGCATCTTTGGGTGCAGCTGGGCACAGGGACTAAGAACATGGTCATCCATGGATGATGAGAGGATTGCATCTTCCTGCTCATGGTGGAAGCTGGATTCCTGCCAGTATTTACATGTCATGAATCTATGGCACTTAATCATAGGATTAATGAATTCGATGTTATTAAGGAGTTTAACTTCAAATAAAGCAAGCGAAGTATCCTAATACATTATCTTTTGAAAATAAAACTCCTTTTATCTCCTGGCTCTTCATGCAATGCTGCTTTCCTATAGATCAAAATAAAGCACTCTGAGTCATCACACATATTCCTATTTTGAAAAGTCTAGAAAAAACATTGTGAAATATTAAAAAAAAACAAAAACTACAAACAATCAGTAGTTTGACCAGCCATTCACAAATTTCATTCGTCCCTGTATTGGGCTAACTTACAACCTGCCTGGGTCCCCTACTCTGAGCTGAGTTTCCTGTCACAAACGAAAATGGACACCTGAAACAACAAAACAAATTGCCTGCCTGCCCTCTCCACGCAAATATGATTTCTCAAAATTCACTTCTGGTTGCGGAGGTCTTGTCTTGTATGTCAAATTTCTGCCGGAAGCCAATTTTTATTGCCAGGTTCTAAACCTCTAAAATAGTAGCTCTATTATGAAAACACGGACAACACCTTCTCGGCGGTGATGTGAATGGCACACGTATAATGCACTGAACACCACGTCAGCCATTAGCTCAAATAGCCTGATTTTGCCCCATTGTTGTGCATGGTCCCCTACACATTTGCTATAGGGCCTGCGGTGCGTTTCAATGCCACTTAACTATAGGCCTTCTTCCAGGAAATGTCAGAAAGAGCCACCTCTGGTGACATGCAGACATGTGCTAGTTAGCCTTGGTTTGTCACAAAGATTAAAACTTGATAAACTTATTTTTTTTTTCTGTAGAAACACAGTTCTTTACCAAAAAAAGATAGTTGCCCCAAGCTATGCTGTGCCGTGAAACTTTCCAGCAACTCTTTACACGCTACTGTGTTGACCAAGTTTAGGAATGCAGGGAGATTTCCCAGTCAACGAATTGATCTATTACAACAGGGAAAGAGAAAGGTGGTTGATTGACTTCAACCCCTCCTTTAATCTGAATGCTTGTGACACTGTTTAAACCCTGCTTTAATGTGAATGCTTTGAGACACTGCTTCTCTGTGGAAGTGTGGCATGGCGATACTCTAGTGAGACTGGATTATGTCATCTCCAGCCCCGGAACAGTTGACAAAATCAGTGGGGTCAGGCTTTGCAGGCTGATCCCCTGGGGAGAGCACAATTGTCTAGAAGGTAGTGAGAACTCTCAGAGAAAAGGCGGGGATATAAATGCAAGACTCCTGGCTAGAGCAAAACAAAGGTAAACTCAGCTGGAAGACAGCTGATTTTCCTTACTTTTTTTTTTTTTTTAATGTGTAGGCTTCTGGTGAAAAAAAATCAGGTAAAAGACATAGGGGGATTTTTGCAAATTCATGTTTCAACGAGAGTCTCTTGCCCGCACACCTGACTGTCTTCCCTGAGGCCCCTCGGAGTGGATGTGCTCCAGCTTCCCTCCCCACCCCGAGCAGAGCTCTCGGCGGCCAAAGACCACTGGAACCTAGCTACAGCCATGCTCAAGGCCCCTCTCCACACGTTCGGACAGGCCTCACGCATGAAGGTACCGGCAAGAGAAACCCAGGTGTGTGTAATCCCATCAACAGTCAACATCCAGAGACTTAAAAGCAAGCTCCCAGATATCTTATAACCTACTTCTCTGGGAGAAACTAGCAAGCTACTGAGAGCTTCCTGCCCACATGGGACAGCCTTGCAAGCTTCCCATGGTGTATTCATATGCCAAAGCCAGTAGCAAGCTGGATCTCATTGCCTTGACCCTGAAAGAGACTCCAATGTGGCATCCTTGGGAAGGCCAAGTGGAGAGAAGTTTCTAAAATCTCAGGAATAAGACTAATCGAGAGCTTGCTGAGCTCGCTCGAGAAATTGACGATCAACGGGATTTTATGGTTCGTGATTCGTGATGTTTCAATGATATTTGTGCTGTGGTAGTCTTTTGCAGATGTTGGCCCAAAGATAATATATCACTGAGTTCTAACTAACCAGACTTATAAGTCTAGTTAATCATTTTAGAATCCCTGGCACCTTCCAAACTGGTATCCAAATAAATTTCTGAGCAAAAGGTCTGAATTACTGAAAATAGGACATTATTTTGGTGACTTTGCTTTGGTTTTATCCTGCTAATAGGAAATACAGTGCTGGCCATTTAAGTTAAATCTACTCCATGTTTTAAGGACCGGATAGGGGGCAATGAAGTAGCTACTCTTGATGATTTCCCCCACCTACAATGTAGTCTGAAATGATGTAGCAGAATATTTCCAGTTGTAACTTGAATTATAAAAGAAGTCAGAGAAATTCTTGAGGCTATGACAACTGAATTCATTGAAATTCCAACACACACAAGTAAAGCTCTATCATATTTCTAGGTAAATAGTAGGTATGGACAGAGAAAATTCCAAGACTAAATGCTACTCAGAAATGCTCTTTAGCAACTCACAAGAGTAACCTGGCTTGTACAGCGAGTTTGTCACATTCGAACCGAGATCACCCACTGGAATCACCTTCATATCAGAGAGATAATACAAAAGCTACTACAGCCACATGCTTTGCGGCACATCAGGGGATAGATTTTCCATTCATTTTCCTCTGATGATTGTAGCTACTGGAAATAGCACCAAGGCAGTGGTCTGTGATGGAAATGAGAGTTAAGGATGCTTAAGATACTTCTTGTCTTGAGCAAATGATAATCAGTAACAGATATTGGATGGGGGGAAGGTTGGAAAAAATAAATTAAAAGACTCATTTAGAAGAACACAGAATCTCTGGTAGGGATACAATGAGAGAAAAAACAGTTCTATCACTATATACAGGAAACATAGATTAAAATGCAGGGAAGACATGTACACCTCGCAGATGAGAGTGTGGTTCTATTTATTTCTCTTCAAGAGATAGCAAAAGAAGATGATCAAACTGAAAGTTTAAAATGTACGCAGCAGGCTGACTGTAACACAGTTTTCTTTGTGAGTTTAGAAGCATATACTTCTTAAGATCATCAGATGCTCAGGAAAATCAGAATTGCTCTATGTATTTGTATTGTTCTCAAAGCTCGAGGAAAAAATGCTGAACAAATTCCATTTCCTTCCTTAAGAAGCTACTTCCAGTTTATACTTCTTCTCTCCCACTGAATGAGCTTCCTAGGACATCTTAAATTTTTTAAGGGAAATTTGTTTTGCAAAGAATAAACAACTATAAAATTTCATATCTTATATGGCATGCAAAATAATTACCAGTTGATTGATCAGATATTAATGTTTTGGAAGGTTGTTGATAATAATGATTGTAATGAACTCTTTATAAATGACACATTACAAGAGGTTTTTAAAAAAATCTAGATTTGTAGATTATATTTGAAACAATGAGATATTTTTAAGAAGTCTATCTCTCAAAAGCAATAATGGTTCCCAGATATTTTTGCTAAATATCTGAAGCTGATAAATATTCTACTTGCTACTAGGTCTTTTTGTGTATAATTGTCTTTGCATCAGAGAACAATTATTGGGTTAACCTTGACGTCAATACATTCTTTATCAAGCATGCAAACCTTATCTTGACCTTTGTACAATTATTCTTATAAAATGAGGAATTAATGCTTTCCAAAACAATCATACAATAATGTGGGCAGTGTATTAGTTTAAGGTTAAAAACTCATGACACCGTGAATGAGATGCCTATTTTCCAGCATTTCATTTGCATGATTAAAAAGAAATCTTTGACGAGCGAAGAAATTTGGGGGCAAACGGTCATAATATCTATTCATAGTAACTATTATTATTATCTTGCTTTCAATATTTAGTGAATTAAAATGTTAGTCTAGTCAAACTAAAAATTTCAAAGTCATAATTGCTGCACTAGAAGAGTATAATATCGATGATTTAAGTTTTCACTTTTCTACATCAATTTTTTTATATTTCAAAAATTGTCAGACCCTGTCCCATCCTTCCCATTCCATATATGGGGCAGGGAGGGGGGGAATCACAGACCTTGCCATTTTGAAGTAGTTTCAAATTTCAAGACGTTTTTCTTTATAATGTACCCAAAGGGGTGTTTTTCATTGTTTCCTCCCCTCACATTATAAAGATAAGTCTAAATCAGAAACGTTGTTTTATCAAAAAACACTGAAGCTCTTTTAAATCACCTTGCCTCAGAGAGTTATCTTTTCTCTGATGTGGGTAATTGTAATTATTCTCATTCACTTTGGACAGAGACCTGGGCCCTACGCAAACAGGATGAGAACGCTATTAGGGTATCCCAAAGAGGAATCAAAAGAGCTATGATGGGAATATCATGTCTCACTCAAGTGAGAGAAGGAATCCGGAGTTCTGACCTCCGTCGATGGTCAAAAAACAGGGATGCTGTCTCGTTTGCCAAGGCATCAAAAATCAGATGGGCCGGTCATGTAATGCGATTCAGAGACAACCCCTGGACTAGAGCTATTACCGACTGGATTTCATGGGACGTCAGAAGACCTCATGGCCGCCCACCAACTAGATGATCAGATTTCTTCGTCAAATCCCTGAATGAATGATTTGAGGCTCTTCCTGTTCCTGGAGCAAGAGATATCATTGGGCTGCACTAGCACGCTATAGGGACAAACAGAGATGGAGATGTTACTGGAGCCCGCTCGAGCAAATCGAAGATCAACGGGACTACAAGTGATACAAGTGATACACTTTGGACAATGTCTTCATCTTCCATCTTTGCTCTGGAGAAGGGAGTAATACAAAGAGGTAGCACTGTAGCACTGTTGTTCCATTGTTCGTCGATTTGCTCTAGCGGGCACCACTAACGTCTACATTGTGAGACTTGTTGTTACTGTTTTTGGCATATCAAATATGCCACGGGTAGCTTGCCAAGCTCTGCCAGGCGGGTGGGATACTCTTGGTAGCTTGCCAGGCTCTCTGAGGAAGAGGGGAAAATTGAACCTGGGTCGGCCACGTGCAAGGCAAATGCCCTAGAGCTTTCATTTTATGGAGTAAGTCATGTGTAATTGTGATACTCTTCTGTGAGACCATTTATTTGTGTTTGGATCAAACTGGGAATTTCATCTCTCAGGGTGTCTGTTGGGTCACCTGTATGATTTCACTCATCTTACCCAAACTCTTTGAGCCTTTTATGCTCCCCGCCCCATTCTGTGTATCCTGGAGCACTATGTATGCTGAAGTTGAGCCCCATGCTTGTCCATTTGTCTATGGAAATAAAGAGCTGCTTGAAGGTTTATGAGAGAACATTTGTGAAAAGTTATTAAAAAAAAAATTCTGGAGCATATCATGGTGAGTGAATTTAGTCCGAGAGAGAGGGACAGAGATAGAATGATCTCGCTCTTAGGCAGGCTATAAAGAAGCATGGTGTGGAAATAACAAATGCATAAAGGCAATGAAAACAAAGGCTAGAACTGGCCTGCAGTAGGTGCCACTGGGACTGGATTTCTGGGGGTTCGGGGAGGCGGAGACTAGGAAGGGATCTGTGACGGAGAAAAGTGATACCCTGGAGATCACAGTGATGAAGGAAAGAACAAAGTCAAAGGCAGGGGTAGGGAAGGACATTGGTGAAGGTCAGTGGACACCGGTGAAGAGACTACTGTTGAAACATTTTATGCCTAAAACTCAATCAGGAGTAGTTTTGTAATTCACAGTGACTCAATCGGAAAAAAAAAAAAAAGTTCTACTAGTGCTAATTGTTTTACCAGTGCTAGGGCTGGAGCGATAGTACATCGGGGACGGTGTTTGCCTTGCACTCGGCTGACCCGGGTTCGATTCCTCCATCCCTCTCGGAGAGCCCGGCAAGCTACCAAGAGTATCCCGCCTGCACAGCAGAGCCTGGCAAGTTACCCATGGCATATTTGACATGCCAAAAACAGTAAGAACAAGTCTCTCAATGGACACGTTACTGGGTGCCCGCTCGAGCAAATTGATGAACAATGGGACAACAGTGCGACAGACAGTGCTAATTGTAATTTTATCAGATCAACCACCACTTAAAAAAAAACCCTAAAAATTATAAAAAATAGAATTTCTGGATCCCAGAAATCATCCTTTGTGTAAGGTCTTTCATTGTCCTCCCTGCGACTTACTCACATTTGTGAGTGTCCCTGACTTCGTCAGCTGGAGTCTCCTAGAGCATTAGTTTTTGCTCAAGCAAAACTGAGCGCGCTGATAACGTATTAGCAAGACCTGCCTAAGTGGAGAGCCAGGAGCCAAGAAAAGCTGGCCTTCCCTGACAATGAGGCCTACAGCTTGCCAAGGAATCACAAAGAGAGTCCAAAGGTCAGATCCCAAATGTGTGGGGCCAGATCTGGGGAATTCTCTGGATATTCTCTGCAGGGGAATCCTACCTGCAAGCTGCACACAGACGGATAAAGGAGAGAGAAAAAAATACACACACACACACACACACACACACACACACACGGCAGGAGCGATAGCACAGTGGTTGGTTGAGTGTTTGCCTTTCACTTGGCCGACCCAAGTTCGATTCCTCTGCCCCTCTCGGAGAGCCCGGCAAGCTACCGAGAGTATTGAGCCCGCACAGCAGAGCCTGGAAAGCTACCCGTGTGTATTGGATATGCCAAAAAGAGTAACAGTAAGTATCTCAATGAGAGACGTTACTGGTGCCCTAGTTCCTTAGGGATTTGCAGATCTTCTGGTGCTTGAATCTGTGAACTGAGATATATGAAGTGTGAAGAGGATTGAAGGGGGATGGATTGCACCAGCCAATAAGGACGTGGGCATCTGAAAAACTACTAGCCAATACCACGTTCTGAATCTTAAAAATATCCTAAACATAGGAAGACATGAGGAGGTTCAGTTGTTCGGGCGCTTCTCTGACTGCTGCTTTATTAAATGCAGGGAGTTGGGTGGAGGGATGGGTGTCGGAACATTGTATGACTGAAACCTGGCTGCGAAAGCTTTGGAACTGCATCTCTCTCACGGTGATTTAATTAAAAAAAAAAATACATTAAAAAATGCATGTAAAAAATCATAGAGCTGGTGCATGCCAATCAGTTCGTTTCATATCCATGCAAAGAGGTGAGGAGCATAGGGGTGTCGTGTTGGTAGTGACAGTGGTGGGGTTAGTGGTAGTAGCAATATCAAGTAGTAGTATGAGTAATGGTAGTAGTATAAGTAATGGTAGTACTATAAGTAAGGGTGGTGATAGTAGTATTTTTAGCATGGCTGATATACAGTTAATTAAGTTATTGGACTAAAGAGAGAAGAAACACCCCTAAATAGTATTTTTGCCCTTGAGCAGAAAGGCTTTCATCTGTTGATTGGATCTGGGTGTGGTGGCTACGCCCAACCCAGGGAGTTGGTGAGAGACTACAGAGAGATCAAGGCAGAGAGATGGAGCGCGGAGAGATGAGGGGAGAGACAGGAGGAGACAGGAATGAGGGGCAGTGTGAGGCTAGAATGGGGGGCTTAGTGAGACTGGAACAGACGCATGGGGAGAATGGAATAAATGGGCAACTGATCACCAACCAACCTGGCCCTTGTTTTCTCCTTCATCCACCAATGGCATTGGCTATCCCAGGTGGGGAAGTGGCCTGAGACCACCAAATGCAGGGAGGAGAGAGAGAGAGAGAGAGAGAGAGAGAGAGAGAGAGAGAGAGAGAGAGAGAGAGAGAGAGAGAGAGAGAGAGAGAGAACCGTGGGGTCCCCTAGCCACCTGGAGACTACACAGCCATCTTTCTGTTCAAAACTCATTGCTTCGGGAGAGATAGTACAGTGGGTATGGTGCTGACCTTACACATGGTTGACCCAGTATTTTTATCTGAGGTACCTCTCAGGCTGCCCTAAGCCCCACCAGGCATAATTCCTGAGTGCAGAGCCAGGTCTACCCTGAGCACAGCTGGGTGTGGCCCCTCAAACAAAACTAAACCACCTCCTTGCTTTTGCAGACCTTCTGAGACTGTGCCTGAAATTTATTCTAAATATATGGAGACTGAACACTAATTTAAAATCTCTTCACTCTAATCAGCTCAAACTATTCAAGGCGAGCTTTCTTTTCTGAGTTAACTTTGCTAATTAATGCAGAGTGCATTCTTTAAAAAGCATGCATGCATCAATATCCAAGCCCTTTCTTAAGAGCCATTCCCAGGCCATTTTCTCCCTGAAGTGGTATCACACCTCCAGATAAGAATGCTTTGTCCATTAAACCTCAGAACATGCACCGTGCTCTTGAAATTACAGTAGTGGTCGATGACACAGGAGTGATGATGGCCAGTCTCTCTAATGGTCCTTAGTTCCTAGGTTCACCAATATTTTCAGAATAAAGATACTCAGGTTCAGAGTTATAAAGTAGAAAAAAACTTATTGGAAACTTAAGTATAAGAGAAAAAAATCTCCCCAGCAGAAGGGGCAAACTTCTTGTAGAACTAGGTTCTAAGTTAAGGCTGACTTATTTTGTGGGATTTTTCAGGATGACTGGGTGTTTGTGCTACTCATCAAACAAAGTATGAAAGGATTCCCATTTGTTTCCTAGAGATGTCTTGTCAATTTAGGGCCAACCTGTGTTGTTAAGATGTCGAAATGTCTAAATGTTAAGATGTCTAAATCCTGTATGTAGAGTGTTTTAGGTTATTTATTTATTTGACCATCTCCCTGGGTATTGTCCATTATCTTTTGGTCTCCTGTGAGCCTAAGAACTTGGGGGCAGAATTTATGGTCTTGGGAATATATAAGTCCCCCAGTCTCAGGGAGAGTCCACAAATTCTCAGGAATGTGTAAAATGTAGACGAGTCAGCTAAAATGAAGCTACAAGCGTCAATGGGCAAGAAAAACTAAGACTTCCTCTTTCAACATCACAGCTGAATTTGCTCTTTGTCACCATCAACTTCTGAAGAACTATATCCATCTGATACTCATTTATTTAGTGTAGATGGAGCATGGATATGGAGTTCACTTCTGTTTATTTCCATTGCATAAACACATTCTTATGAACTGTATTAAATGTGTTGATGCCGCAGATAGTTGTATTTCCTGAGACGAGCCAGTTCTCTCATCTTTGGGGACGCCTACTAAACTTCGACTTTAAAGTGTGACCAGAACACGTCTCTTTCCCATTACTTTGATGAATTGAAGATATGAACAAGGATGAGATTACAGTCCCCTGACACATTAACCATAGGTCTTTAACCAACACTGATTAGATAGCCCTCTCTGGTTCTTTAGACACAACAGGGTTATTTTTGGTAAAGAAAGAAGGCTTTGGGATTCATAATCTAGATTGAATATGAGGCTGTTTCTGGTGGGGGTTCCCTGGGTGGCTTATGTGTGGCAGAAGGAGACTGCAGTCTCTAGAGGGGAATCGGCTTCAAATGTCCACCCACTTTGTCACCCATGGAGCACGTGGGAGGCTCAGCCTGATGAAAGTCAGCTACAATCCCTTGCACAGTACAGACACTCAAGTCAAGCCCCAAGCAGCAACTATGATGCTGTACCTGAAGTCCACTTGACCTTGCACAGCCCGAGATGATCCCGGCCATCCTCTTGGAGAGCACCAGACTCAGGCTGGATCCAGGTATTGCTCTTTGTAGGGAAGGAAAGTCCGCCCTCATCTGCGCCCGGCTTTTTGGTTTCACGTCTTTTGCTCACCAAAAAGAACTTCAGGAGGAGATGAATAGTGAAGGATATTAGAAAAGTAAAGGGACGGAAGGAGAGGGAGGATAAAAAAGGAGCTCAAGAGAGAAGCCAGGGATCTGCAGAACTGAGAGAACCCAGAGCCGGTGCACATCCCAACATGAAAGGATGAAAAGGCTGAAGTACGGAGCTCAAAGGGGAGACGTGAGCAAGAAATGCATGAGCAACTGGGTGTGCCGGAGCTTCTTCCTCTGCCAACTTGGTTTATAGATGCTTTCCCCAAACTATACCTCCCCTTGACCCCCCCTCCCCCCCTCCCCCCTCCCCCAACAGTCTGTTGCTAGGGTAGTTGCCAAGGGAGAGTTTAGAGCAATTGATGGGTGTGGATGTTCTTTGCCTGGCCTTTGTTCCCGGTGGTGGAGCCTCTCCTCCATGGGTCCAGCCATCTCTCCTACCAAAAAGCCTCCAGGCACTTGGCCTGGAATTCTGCATCTAAATGGTTTTCTGGGATTCTGAGATGGGTCTTTTGAGTCAAAGGCCCCAGTGCCTTCAGCCTGGGGCTTTTGACTCAAATGGTGTTTCTCCCCAACAGGAATTACCAGCACCCACTGTCTTCTAGCCTGCAGCAATACTCTGAAAGCATCAGGAGGATTGTTCTATTCTGTGGTTTCCTTTCCTTCTCTTCTTTCCATATTTGTTCATCTCAACCTTTCAAGCACCTCTGGAGACCTCCTGGTCTTACCTTAGTAGCCTGAGTTTGATAAGGTTCCATTATGGGGCATATACATATATCGAATGTTAAGTTTTTCTAGGGCTGGAGCGATAGCATAGCCGGTAGGGCGTTTGCCTTGCACGTGGCAGACCCGGGTTCGATTCCTCTGTCCCTTGTGGAGAGCCCAGAAAGCTACCGAGAGTATCCCGCCCACACAGCAGAGCCTGGCAAGCTCCCCGTGGCATATTTGATATGCCAAAAAGAGTAACAAGTCTCACAATGGAGATGTTACTGGTGCCCGCTCAAGCAAATTGATGAACAAAAGGAGGACAGTGACAGTGACAAGTTTTTCTAAAAGCTATGATTTTAAAAAGTTTAATTGGGGGATTAGATTATTTTAATAACACAATTTCTCCAACTCAATATATTGAATAATTATTTATTCAATATTAAGCAATATAAAATTAGTAATAAAATGTCATCCATATATTCCATACTAAGTCTTCAAAATCTCCTATGTATTCAACACTTACAGTCTGTCTTAACTTGCACTAACCATATCTGAATTGTTCAGTGACCATGAGTGGAGGTGATGCGAGTATTAGAAAACCCGAGTTTGCATTTACATAATGCAAATTATTTCAATGTCCCCAAGGTCCTGTCCCCAACACTTCAAACCCAAACCTCTTGAACTGTTTTTCCTTTGCGCATGCATTTTCTTCCCAATTACATGTGAATTATCTAGCAGCAGACCTATTTTCTTACCTTCTTATTAATTTATCTTCTTCATGATACACCAAATATAGTGTTTATTGTACATCTACCGCTTGATTAACATATGATGTTTGTTAGACTATCCAATGTCACTTTATATTCCTGATCTACTGTCAGCCTTCTTTAGAAGTACTATGACTTCTAGATAATTGAACCTACTTGTAATCATGAAGAAAACAGTTTACAGTCATAGATGTTACCCAGATACACATGTGCACCACTCAGGGGCCCAATCCATGTTGTTTGGGGTAGTAATTTAAATTCATTCTCCTTGTACTCCTTTGGGGGAGTGGAAGGTAAACCCCACCTTGCAGTATCACTGTATCACTGTCATCCCGTTGTCTGATTTACTCCAGCGGGCGCCAGTAACGTCTCCATTTGTCCCAGCCCTGAGATTTTAGCAGCCTCTCCTTACCGGTTTTCCCCAACGATTGGAGGCTCTTTTCAGGGTCAGGAGAATGAGACCTGTTATTGTTACTGTATTTGGCATATTGAATACACCATGGGGAGCTTGCCAGGCTGTTTCGTGGAAGTTCAATGTAGCCATAAAAACCACTAACTCTTCTTTCCACCTTCAAACCTAGCAGGTTTCAGAGATTATTTCTAGTACAGTGTTCCTAGGACCATATGCGGTAGCATCAGTGCCAGCCACATGCAAGGCAAGTGTTTAACCCCTCTACCATACCCTTCTACTTGTCCTTTTAAATCTCCCTAATGAAAATAAGTATTCAACAACTCCTTGCCATAGAAGACTTTATGAGCACGTTGTACAAACATGTGTCAAGCATTTTCTGAGTTGGAAGGCATGACAAATGTATGGTTATGATACTCAGGATTTCTTTCTGTAAGCTGTCTAAGTTTTTGGCCTTTGATGAAAGTAGAACATTATGTCTGTTCTTCACAATGGCTTTTAAAATCCTCTCATAGCTCATAATGTGTAGTTTTGAGTCCAGTAACTTATAAAGCCACTTGGGATTAATTTTTCCTGAATATATTAATTTTCCTGTCTGAAGCTGTATATTTCCATGTCTGCATACTGGCATGAGATTCCTGGAGTCAGCTAAATAACATTAAAGTCTTCCTAAGCATTGAAATCCTGGGTTGTAAGATGCAAAGCAATTTATTTTTTACAAGAGAAAAGCATATACTAACGTTCTTTCGAATGACTGTATTCATTAGAGCTAAAGGAATCTATTTTGCCAGGTTTAGTACCTAATGACAATCGATGTTGTTTAAGTTCGGTATCCGCTGTCATGCACTGAGTATTACTTCTGTGGCATAACTGCAAAATTTTTAAGTCCCTAATGTCAAGATTAAAAATAAAAGGGCCCTGCCTATTAAAAGACAAATAGATGTTTCTATTGCTTCTTTTCTGTAAACAGAAAAACCCAAAATAATCGATATATTTTCTAGTGAATCAATGTCTATTTACTTTATTTACTTTGAGGGCAAGGGGTTCTTCCAAGTGGCACCGAGGAGGTATGGGGATGCCTGCAATTTTCAGCTAACTGGAGGTTGAGGTGGGGTTTGATGCACGGACACGACGCTACCGAAGGCCCTGAAGTGTCCGGCAGACGCTGGCAAGCCCTGCAGTCCATGGAGCCCTCCAGGGCCATGCCTGGCCGCATCTGTTGTACACTAGAACTGCACCCAGCCATGTTCAGGGGACAGTGTTGTGTGCCCAAGACATGCTAGCATTGTCCTCCAGGCTCTGGGCAGACCATGTTCATGTTTTCTTTTGACAACAAAATTACTCAAGGTCCAAGGATGTGACTCTATGCTAAGGCACCCGTCTTCCAGGTGGAAGGCCGCATCTGGAAGCCTGGCCCCGCAGTGTGGGACTCACCTAGGAGAGCCACCAGAAGCATACCACAACTGACTGTGCAAACACTGGACATCACCACACCAGCAGCAAAAAACAGCAAAGGGAAGGGAAGGGGAGAAATCCAGAGTGATTTGGCAAATCAAAGCCATGGATGCAAGTGCATGCACGTACGCACGCACGCACACGCACACGCACACACACACACACACACACACACACACACACACACACACACACACACCATCCACTTAATAAACATCCTTTGAACAGCACACCTGCTCAATTAGAAGGTGCCAGCAAAACAGGTCCACATGTTTCACTGTCATCATACAATGGGGGAGCTGCTAAAACAACTCTAGCTGCTTCTAGTCTGATTTTGTTTTGTGCCAGGCAGGAATGGGTTCTGGCTCTTTAAAAAAACTTTTGAATATGAAGATTTTTGGGGGGCTGGAGGTGGGTTATTTTATGCAATTAGCCAGACTTTGACTATCTGATCTTAATTTATCATCTTAAAAATTAGATTAATATTCTTGGGAGAGATGATTTTTCTAAGCCATTCTCAAATATCAACATCATCCATAATAACCCTTCATTTTACAATCAATAGCCTTTCAATTTTAGTTTTGCCATTGCTTCTGATCTTTATAAGTCAGTAGCTTTTTTTTATGACTTTATAAAGACCTACCTATTTTTCCCTCCAGCCCATTTTATTTTATTGGAATACCCACTTTTGGTCACCAGACCTTAATCTGTGAGATAATTTTATCTTGGTCAGGTTGGGCAGAACCTGTGTTTCAGTTGGTTGACTCATGTATGAACAGAAGAAAAAAAACATAAAACGAAAACTATTAAGATTATAGTTAATTCTGGATATAAAAAAGAGAAAATAAGAGAAACTATGAAGACCCATAGTCTTTTGACTTTTCTTTGATAATAGGACAATATGGCACTTCAACCTATTGTATTAGGGTCCTAAAGCCAAACTAGCAGTCAATAAATATCATGGACCACAACCAACCTGAATTTGATTACTCAGTGGTTATAGAGCTGAAACCCAAAGCCTGTAAAAAGAATCCTAAGCTTGTGACATTTACAAAGCTGTTTCGAAAGACAAAACAGGTATGAAAGGTCATGCCAGAGGAAGGCTTTGAGGGGCAGAAGGAGGGAGCAATTTATCCATAGGGAGATTAAAGGATTCAAAGTTGGAGAGAACAAAGTTTGCAATTTTTCTGTATACAAGAGAGGTGTTGTTTATGCTACATATATCAACCATGCAGCTTAAGTGTGAAATCAAAAGGGAGAGAATATGGAAAAACGGCATTTAATTGGATTCATTTTAATTGGCGACCTGTTCATCCATCCTGCAAAGCCTATGAAGAAATCATGGGGGAGAGGAGAGAGGAGGGAGGAAGGAAGGAAATGATGTTCAACTAAAGTATTCAAAGAGGAAGCCTCCATGTCCCTTGCCAGCTGCTGTGAGTGGTCCCATTTTTGACTGCCCCATCCTACATTTTTAACATTCCTGCAAATTCTTGGGTTCTTTTTTACAAATAAGAAGTTAACAATTGTCCAAAATCCATAGATTCTGCCCCAGCTCTTAGGATCATGGGAAGAAAGAAACCATGGGATAAATAATTAAGGCTAGTAGCTAAATAGATAACCCCAAAGGCCAAAAACTACCCAGACTAACCCGTATAGTACTTGCACTTACTAGAAACTTCTAGCCACTGGATAAATTCCACAAAGACCCAATTTTTCTATTAAAAACCCTACAAAAGGGCCATAGGAAACTTAGTCCTAGGCTAAGTTTCTGCCTTGCTGAGGAGTTTTCCTCTTTTTTTTTTTTTTAAGTTTTAATTAGTGAGTCACTGTGAGGTACAGTTAAAAACTTATAAACTTTCATGTTTGCATTTCGTTTACATCCCTCCACCAGTGCCCATTCGAGGAGTTTTCCTCTTCTAAATTTGCAATACACTGTTGGATTTTCTAACTCTGAGTCTGGGCATCTTTAGTATTTTAAATATTGAATAATAAAGATGCTCACAGTTCCTGAATTAGTATTATCTAAAACAAAGCTTTACCAATCTCATGGTGGGAAAAGGGGTGGTAAATATCAGTGCAGACAGGACAGAGTTATTTTATAGTTGTTCGCTTATAGATTTTTTTTTTCAGAAAAGGGTCAGTAAGTCAAACAAATTTGGGAACTTCTGATATAGTACCAACTTGTAGCCACAATTCCTTCCAGTGGATAATTTGGGGTTTTCTTCCTAATATCCATTCCAGTCCTTTCCAACTGTTTCTGATTTTCTTCCCCAAACCATATGATCCTAGGAAGATGAATAAATTCCTAATGTAGACCAAACTGGAATGCATATGTGAAAATAACCTGACCTCTGCTTTTTGCATCTACTTGCACTAAAAAAATAAAATTTTACCATTCTCTATAAATGGATTTTCATCATATTTCTTATTACTTGTTATCAGGAAGGAATTCTGGACTCCAGGTATAAATAGTTAAACCTCTCAAAAGCTAAATTAAAATTGTGGAAGACTCAAATTTCCCATCTAGAGAATTATACTATTTAAAACATGCCATCCTTTTAAAAGACAAAAATTCTTTAAGTCTTGAAATCATCAAAGACTGACTTTGAATAAGTGATTTCTAGATGAGAAAATGCCTTGACATCAATTATTGTGAACATTTAATTAATGTCTCAAGCAAGGACTAACCAGCAGTGAGCTGTCATTATCTTTGTATTTGAGTAGTATCAGATTTTAATACTTGTTTTAAATAAATGCACCTCCTTCCATTGTATTAATTAACAAGTGTCATTACATAATGTTTTACTGATTGAGCTTCATGCTGTTGTGTTTTTCAAAGTAGTCTTCCTGTCAGCACCATTGCTATAACTCTATCTGCTCTGTGTATGTACATACTGGCTTCCCCTGCTGTCTGGAAGTATAATGAGTAGAATGTTCCTATGTAATATGATTTGGAAGGTTGTTTCAGGGGAAGGGGAAGGAAAAATGCTCATTTTTTTTCATACAAATTAACTCATATGCTTCCCAAACTTGAAACTAAGCAATGGAATCACACCACACAGGACCATTTAAATTTTAGATTTGGGGAACTTATGTATAAGTGTACATTTTATGTACAATTTAGCCCATGGAAACTTTAGTTATCATAAGAAGAGTTTACAGCACAACTTACATTTCTTTCCATGTTTTAAAACAAACATATATAAAAAAATTAGCATTGTAGGAAAATTATTTAACATTTTTTTTCTAGATTCACAATCATTATGTACTAAAGGAGTTAGGTTGAAAAAATATTGCCCGTAGATCCTTTTCCAAGTTTTAGTGGTATGATATAATTATCTTTTTTTTTAGAAATTTTGACATTAGAATGAATTCTTCAGGTAAATGCAAACAAAATATTGGACAAATTAATATTGAAACAGTTCAACAAAAGAACAAAAGCTAGCTATTTTTTAACCACTTTGCCATTATTAATGCTTTATGAGTGCAAGCTGACCACAAAGGCATTTATTTTAAAACAACAACAACAATTTACTTTGTAAAGGCTCCAGATAGTCTCAGAAAACATTTGTATTTTTGTCAACAGAATTTCAAAATAATCAAAGAAAGGGCGTTGAACAACCACATTCGAAAGAGTGTTCCACTCTAAATTAGAAACCCTTGCTTCCCTGTTGGGCCACATGCGAGAGCTGAAGTAAAGATGATTAAAAGGGAGAAAAATGAAACAGAATTTGCATTCATTCTGGTAATAGAATATGAAATTAAAGCATGAAGGGATTAATGTTTTAAAGCTTGACTTGCAGTGATAAAGCAAAGGTATTAAAACAGACAACATAAGCGTTACAGGAGAGACAAGCCAAGAAAATGCGGGCAAATGCCTTCAGGATGAGCAAGTCAACCCAGAATGGAATTACAAAATGATTAATCAGTACAAACGAGAGAGTGTACAAGGAAAGAGAGCTCGGTGTGACTTCTTACGGGGCTCCACGTTGCAGTGGCTTCAAGATAATGAAAGGAGCTGGGCAAAGCCAAGGCAAGGCTTTCATTCGGTGGCAAAGTCATTTGTGAACAGTTTAAATTACCCTAATCACCTCCCCTCCAGCCGTCACTGGCACTGACTGTTCAGTTATTTAAAAAAAGGAGTTTGGGGAAATGAGTTCTGTGAATCTAAGCTGCAAAATAATTATACACACACCGTTTTAGCATTTTAACAATGCAATCCCAAACATTTGTTCTCATTAGAATGCAAATCGACTCATTTAATAATCCCACAAGAGAATTCCACCACACTCAGCTTTAAAACGCGCAATGGTATTCAAAATATTATTAATAAATGCCAAGTATGGGAAAGCCAACTTGCTTTGCCAACAGCTTGAGATAGATAAAAGAAATAGACTTACTATTTCCGATTTCTAACCTTTTTTTTTTTTTTGGTGGATGTTGTTTTCCTGACCAAAATTAGTTTAATTGAAATTTAACAGCTGAACTGGTCTGGGACAGACTTCAAAACAGAAACAATAACAACAAGGGAAAAAAAAAAACAATCAAGGTGGCAATTGGTTCTGTCTGGCACATAAACTCCCATCCATAGTTATCACAGAGCACTGTTTATCATACAAACCAAAGAAAGTTCTTCATTCTGAGTGGCGTCTAATTTCCTTACATAGAATTGTCAGTAATTAATCTTAACCCCTAGCAGATAAACATCCACTTCATGTATTTCAGCTACACATCTCTAGAATTTATGGCAAAGTTTCTTTAGCAAAATCTTTTCTTGAATAATTAATACTTTAACAAGAATTTAACCCTAAAATTTTAATTTTAAACCTTAACCCATAGAAAATGTTATCTAGCTAATATCCAAAACTATGCTTTATGTTTATTTTAAGGTTAGAAATCTACCAACTGAGTATGATCATTGAATCTTCTGGTGCATGATTTAATCAACTATATCCTTTCCATGTGAAATAGACATTATTTTGGGAAGAAATAAATTATAAGTAGACTCATTCCTTAAAATTCAAACCTCTCTCTTAATTCATTTCTTGGTTACGGCTGAGGTCACCACATTTATTGATCTTAAGGAAGTAGTAAAATTACTAACCATTTTTTTCTAAATTAACAGGTATGCACTACGAACTATGTCCACAGATGGAAGTAGCTGTATGATACTTCAGAGAAATAATATTGTTTGAATAATTTTATTCTCAAAGTTATTCCAAAGACAGTTTACAGGTCTTTCATGTGGCAAAATCTCATTCCATCCCTAATACCATATATGGTCCCTTGAGCACCACCAGAGGTGAGCACAGTGCCAGGAGTAAGCCGAGTACTGCCAAGTATGACCCTCCACCAAAACTAAAACAAATGAGCAAATAAATCACAACCTTATCCCCCAAAATAATATAGTATCTTTTCAGACATAAGGGCAGACTCAAACAAAGTTCACGGTGTTCATTCTCTGGAAGGGCACTGACGGTTATGGACTAAAAGGGAATTTTATATGGAAACATCAAATCCAAAAAAAGTATTGTTTACTATATATAAACATATAGATAGACAGATATAGAGATAGGTGTAAATGATTACCTATATACACATAAGCATACCAGGACAAATGTCTAATTATTTTACCAACTATGACCAAACATAAATGTAATTCAGTTGCAAATAATTAGATAAGCTCTCTTCAATATATATTCAGATAATATATATATTCAGACTGATAAATATATATATATATATATATATATTCAGACTCTGGGGCGATAGCCAGCATGTAGGGGGTTTGCCTTGCCAGGTTCAATTCCTTCATCCTTCTCAAAGAGCCTGACAAGCTACCGAGAGTATCTTGCCCGCAAGGCAGAGCCTGGCAAACTACCCGTGGTGTATTCGATATGCCAAAAACAGTAACAACAAGTCTCACAACAGACACACGTTACTGGTGCCCGCTCAAGAAAATTGATGAACAACGGGACGACAGTGCGACATTCAGATTCTGTACTGCACACATAAAATGCCGGGCCAATATTGTGCAGATGGCTTACTTTCACAGATATTTGTAGATCAGAAAATGGACTCTCAAGTATGTGTAGTTGATGATTGGGTCCTTCCAAATCTATATGTTAAAGCTTTAGACCCCAATGCCCATGGAGAGGAAGCACAGGGATCTAGCCAATCTGGTCCTAAGCATCATCTGCAATGACTTTTCTGCTGTCTGCAGCTCGAGGAAGAGACAGCAGGAGGTGTGCAGTGTGAACAGGCTGTGTGGGGGTCCCACGAGCAGCAGCTGTTATCGAGAAGAAGAGGAACCTAGAATCTATGCCCAGCACTGCACGATCCCAGAGCATCACCGGGAGTCACCCTCAAGCACAGGGTCATGAGTAACCTCTAAGCATCACTCATTGTGACCCCACACAACAAAAGTTCAACAAAGAGAGAGAGAGAGAGCTCAAGAAAAAGCAAACATACCAGCCACTTAAACTTAGACTCCCGACCTCCAGAACTGTGGGGAAACAGTTTTGTTACTTAAGCCACACAATCCATGACCTTAAAAAGACGTGCATTATTTTGTACATTAATATTAAAGATCAATAAAATACAACACGAAAATGTTATTTTTAAATGTCAGCTTTAGCTAACTAGGTATTCACTCCACCTGCACACACAAGTTGGCATTCAGAGTTCTTATAATTTTTTTTCTTTTTGGGCCACACCCAGCAATGCACAGGGGTTACTCCTGTCTCATGTACTCAGGAGTTACTCCTGGCGGTGCTCGGGGGACCCTATGGGATGCTGGGAATCGAACCCGGATTGGCCACATGCAAGTCAAACACCCTACCCGCTGTACTATCACTCCAGCCCCTGTTCTTATAATTTTATGCATTTTTTATGTGTATTGAATCATTTATCCATTGTTTCATCTATTATTTAGTGATAGGGGTTGTCATTAATTTCAAGTTTGTCAAGAGTTACATTCACAAACATATAAGCCTTTTGAGAATCTTTTCATATATGTGTCACTACGCTTTATAAACATTTTTACCCAGGCTGTAGTGATTGTACAGGAGGCATAGTATTTGCTTTGCATTAGGCCAACCCAATTTTTATTCCCACTATTTGTTATGGTCTCCAGAGTTCTACCAGAGATCACCAGTAATAACACACCACTGGGTATAACCAAAACTAAACAAATAAAAGCAAAAATATTTTGTGTTTCATTTTATTGGTGTTGCCTTACTCAATTATGAATATTATTAGATGGTCTGTATGTAACCTGTGAAGTTATTTTAGCAATAATATTTATTACTTTACTAACAATAAATATTTACTACTTTAACAGCAATATTTATGCCTGTTATTATTTTAGCAGTCTTGGCTTTACTTTTTATTTATTATTTATAAACCTGTGGTTTGAAAGGTGATAGAAAAAACTCTATTTTACATAGATTTCTTTGATAGTGCTTTTTGTATTTTTCCTAAGTTAACTTTGCCAATCTTAAAATCTACAAGATAAACTCCAATATGTTTTTTGATTAGGTTCGCAACACCCTTCAACTTGATTTTTCTATATATAGTGAAGTAGGAGTTGAAGTTATTTATGCTTCGTGCGTGTACCGCACATCCTACTCCAAATTATTAACTAGAATGACTTTCCCTCTAATTTGCTTGAACTCACTATAAAGAACAATCATGCATTTTATTGAAAGGATATTTCTGGACTTTTAAACCTGCTTTACTGCAGAAACTCAAGGGACCATATTGAGTTTCTCTCAAAGAAACTGTGGGCCTTAACCTACTCCTGTTTTGCACAGTGAAATCGGGGAAAAGTCAAAACCCATAGTCCTTTGATCAGGATACACAGAGAGAAATAACTGTGTTTCACTTGATGGTTAAAAGAATTAGCAGGAAGATTTTCAGCTATGACCAGAGACAATGGGAGACACCATTGGATAGTGGAAGGAGAATAGTGAAATGAGGGCGGGCAAGAGAGAATCAAAGTGGCCAGAAAATGCAAATGCACCTGCATGTCTAGGAGACAGATGGCAGTGGCCTAGAAAGTCTTGAATCCTGGAGACTCACGCCTCCTGTGATGCATCAGATGTGTGTGTGTGTGTGAGTGTGTGTTTGTGTGTGTGTGTGTGTGTGTGTGCAGGGACACAGGGCAGAGGAAACAGCAGAGACAGAAGACAGATGGAGGATGGGTTGCCTCCTTCCCGCCGCTGTCATCCCAGAAGGTATGTCTACATTGGTGACTCACCCAGACTCACACAGAGGAAGCCTTTCTATCACAGTCCCAGAGATGTTCAAGCTGAGGGCATTTATGCTAGGTTCATAATGATGATGCTGTTTTGTGTGTGTGGATCTTGAAACAAAGATCAAGATGAAAGGGCAAATAGAAAAAAAATAAGGGATTTTCAGTCGTAGAAATAAAATTGACAAAATTGATAAACTCACGTAAGCTCTCACTGGATCAGCTAGGCAGGTGTCTTTGATACCAAAATAGCAGTATAGCCTGTAAGCAGTGAGTAAGGAATTAATTGGGAGACCGGACACAGCTTCAGACGATGGGCCCACGAAACATCATCTTTACCCTCTCTCTACTTTGACTTTTTGTTTTCTTTTTGGGTCACACCCGGCAATACACAGGGTTTACTCCTGGCTCATACACTCAAGAAATACTCCTGGCGGTGCTTGGGGACCACATGGGATGCTGGGAATCAAACCCAGGTCAGGCATGTGCAAGGCAAACGCCCAACCCACTGTGCTATCACTCCAGCACTCTACTTTGACTTTTTAATATCTAAATTATCAATAGCCCTTCTTGAAATATGCCAAGCATCCTGGTCTATGGCAAGATGCATCACGTCATGTGATTTGCACGGATGCCCAGGAACCAAGTTGCCATTTCAGTTTGGTGGAACAGGAAAGGGCCGCTGTGTTTGGATCTCCAAGAGGAGTCCAGGGTCACAGCTGTCTCTCAAATCAAGCAACACACGTGAAGGTGTCCCTTTTCATTGCTCCTACTACCCATATGCTCAGGTTTCTTCCAATTAACTTGTAGTTCTCTGTCTTCAGCAACGTTCTTAACAACAACAAAATCCATTTGTCACCCTGGATGCAAATAGTTTGCCACACTGTCCTCGCTAAACCTTTGAATGTTTATTTCTGGAATCCAGCGGCTCTCCACTCCACCTGAGTGCACAGGCCGTGAAACCCGGCCATTCCCAGGAATGTTTTGGTTAAGACTGCTGTTGAGTTTCATTCTCGTATTTTCCACTGTCTCTAAACCCCACATGTATCTTTGGGGCTGCTTCTCTGTAGGGGACTTTCCATGTTAAATGCATACTATCTTTCTGATCGGTGGCTTTTTTCCATTTTCAGGGAGGGGGCATGGGGAGTAAACTTAGCAGTGCACAGGGCTAACTCCTGGCTCTGTGCTCAGGTATGGCTAATAGAAGGCAAAGAACAAAGGGGTGGGGTCATAGGCAGTACAGAGGGCCAAGCCTGACTCAGACACACGCAAGGCAAGCACATTACCCGCTGTACTTACTGAGGCCATGTATAGTAATACTTAATGGGTTCTTTTAGCTCTTGAGTTGGAGTTTCCATGAGCGTTTTGAGGCCCATTATTCTGTCCTGCCACCATTTATACTAAGAATCAACTCTAGTCCCATATATAAGTTTTAGGAGTGATGCACTGTGAGACAGCAAACTTCATTTTAGCAAAAAATGACAGGCAGTGCAAAGGGAGGCTCTTGGTTTCTTCATCTTCACTAAATAACGCAGTTCCATCTTTCTGACTCTGTCTCTCTTGGAACAGGGGTGACACCAAGAGATGGTCCCCTTTAGGTCTCACACATGCCACTCATATGTTGTGATACCTTCCCGATTCTTCTTGGAAAGGCCATGTTTATATCTCTTTGTGCTAACGTGTAGGTTCCATTGCTGCAACAAACCAATAGGTTATTTTCACACCTAGCAAGCTTTACTAAGTAAATAAATAGTTCTCTCCTTTTGAAGACAGAAGAGGTGACATTTTTGCTATTAGGAAAAAATCAATATGGCTCCATGAAATTGAAGGTATGTCTGCAACCTTATTAGGAGTATCTTCATCTTACACGTGAAACAAGATTTTATTCAGGCTCATAGCTCTTTTATTTTTCTTTTTGGGTCACACCCAGCGATGCACAGGGGTTATTCCTGGCTCTGCACTCAGGAATCACTCCTGGTAATGCTCAGGGGACCATATGGGATGCTGGGAATTGAACCTGGGTCGGCCACATGCAAGGCAAATGCCCTACTGGCTGTGCTATCACTCCAGCCCCTCATAGTTCTTTAACCACTAAAATAGAATCCTTTCATGTTTTGATTTTTCCAAAGTTGAAGTGTCATGTTTCAGGTCTTTGACCTTTCACCTCCAAAGGCAGAGTCACCTTCAGAGAGCCTAAGTTCATGTCCATTGGCATATATTCACAGAGTTTTCCCTTTCATTATAAAAAGATCTATTTCTAGGTTTCAAATGACAGTAATTATTTCATTGTAATAGTTTCTTTAAGTTAGCTAATATTAGACTCTATTTATTTAAAATCATTCATGAAAAACTATGTGGAGATATACACATTTTAAGAAGAAAAAGTAGAACCTTCATGAGATTTAGCAATCAGACTCCTAGTACATATCTAAAAAGAATATGCAACCATGAATCACAAACACGAATCACAAACTCCAAGACATAGGAACAACCTAAATGTTCATTGATAGTGACTGCCTAGAAATTGTGCTCTATGTATAAATGAAAAGCTATTGAGCAGCTAAGACAGTGAAACCTTGATTTCAAAGGGAGAGCCTGGATGGAATTTGGAGGAATCATGTTCAATGAAATAAGTCAGAAAGCAGAGATAGAATGGCTTCACTCAAGTGAACTATAAATAAAGCACTGTAGAAGTGTAGCACTGTACTCCGGTTGTTCATCGATTTGCTCGAGCAGGCACCAGTAACGTCTCCATTGTGAGACTTATTGTTACTGTTTTTGGCATATCGAATACACCATGGGGAGCTTGCCAGGCTCTGCCGTGCGGGTGGGATACTCTTGGTAGCTTGCTGGTCTCTCCGAGAGGGGCGGAGGACTCAAACCCGGGTCGGTGGAGTGGAACACAAACGCCCTATCTGCTGTGCTATCACTCCAACCAATAAATAAAGCAGAAGAGTAAAAACAAGAAAAAATTATTTTTAAGCTTTGAGAAGATATGGTGGTCACCAGAAGGAGGCTAATTTGATAGTGGTCAGTGTCAAATAGGGATATTGTGATGATAGTTTTCTATATATTTACAAATATGCTAATTAGCCCTGAAACTATACACTGGAAACTTAGTGTTGTAACCAACTGTAATAGTTTAATATATTCCTAACAAAAAAAATCCAAAAAGGTAATTTTAATATGACTAAAATTGCTTCAAAGGAACTCTAATTTTTTAAAATTCAATATCCTCCCAAATTTACAGTGCAGCATCAAGGTGCATTCATTGGTAATTTGTGTAGATTTTGGTAATATATCGATCAAAATTCTAGCTAATAAGTAAAGGAAGGTTATATATCATGTTAATCATTTCTAAGTCATGAAAAATATTATTTTTTCAGTTAATATTAATTATTAACTTCTATTTACTTTGAAAATTTTCTAAGTATGAGCAATTTTGTAGTTTTATATAGTTGCCTTTATTTTTCTACTTAAGTAACCAGACATGACAGAATATGTAAATATTCTATGTGTGGGGTGCTGATTGCTCAGATCTTGTTTTTTTTTTTATTCTGTGAATCACAATAGACAAAAAATTATTGCAGTATTATGTCTTCCAGGCAACAAATTACCTAGTTATTTAAAAATTAAGAAAAAAAGTACACATACACAACGTCCAAATTAATTTGTTGGGACACTTTTATTCTGACTCGACATTTGTATTTGTGAGTAATCAGGAGTCTGCTCATTGTAGGACATATTTTTCAGACTATCCTGGAGATAACTGTGTTATCTGTAACAAATAGTCAATGAGATATTTATTATTGTTTTAGTTACTATTGTGTTATCTGCAACAAATAGCAAATAAGGTAACAGATATTAAGTAAGAGAGGTTTTATTGATTTACCTACTTATCATTGACTATTCAGAATAAGTTTAAGTAAAAATTTTAATTAAAGAATTGAATTTGGGGAGCACACCCTGTGGTGCTTAGGGGTCACTCCTGGTGCTCAGGGGTTATTCTATGTAGTAGTTGGGGGACCATATGCAAAGCCAGTGATAGGACTTCGGTTACCCTCATGAGAGGAAGCTGCCATAATCTCTGCATTTTCTCTCAAACTAAAATTAAACATTAAAAACAAATATAACTGGGTTAACAAAAGATGATATAGCCAATAGATAGAAGCCTCAACAATCATTTTTAAGTCCAGAGATAGTTTTGTTGTGCATTTGGTCTCAAGATACCAAAATATAAGGAATTCAACTAAATTTTGCACTGGATAAACATACATTTAAAACTGAGTTCATATGGAATATGCTAGACTACAAAAGAACAAATGTCTTGCTTATTCACACCTCTGATCTAAGGAGATAAGCTCATTATATGGATTTAGGATTGTCTACCACACAATGCTTTCATTTTATGTAGCTTAGTTAATGCTGCGGTTCATTTTCATGAATAAGACAATTAGAATAAGGAACTCTTCACACTTGTATGAATCCATAACATGTTCATTTTAAACACTCCACTTTTGTGCGTGTGTGAAGCAAGAAAGTTATTGCTGAAACTTATTTGGAGAGATGTGAGGGGAGAGAAAGGGAGAAGTATATGTTTGAGAGAGAATGCAGGTTTCTCTGGCATAGAGAAAGGAAGTGAAGAAAGGCAAGCAAACAAATACACGTTCCAGGCAGAACTTGAAGAACAGGCCAATTAAAATGGTTTTGTTTTGCCTTGCTTTTGTATTTGGGGCCACACATAGCAATGCTTAGTGGCTACTCCTGGCTCTTCACTCAGAAATTACTCCTGGTGGTGCTCAGGGAACCATATGGGATGTCGGGGAGTTGGCCATGTGGAAGGCAAAAAGGCCTTACCTGTTCTAATATCACTCTGGCCCCTAAACACTTCACTTTTTTTTTTTGCTTTTTTGGGTCACACCAGATGATGCACAGGGGTCACTCCTGGCTCTGCACTCAGGAATTACCCCTGGCGGTGCTCGGGGGACCATATGGGATGCTCGGAATCAGAACCCGGGTCAGCCGCATGCAAGGCAAACGCCCTACCCGCTGTGCTATTTCTCCAGCCCCAACACTTCACATTTTTAATTCCTATTAAAATTAGTATTCAAAATCCACACACCAATTATAATCAAGGAATATCACTGTCACTGTCATCCTGTTGCTCATTGATTTGTTCGAGCGGCCACTAGTAACGTCTCCCATTGAGAGACTTATTGTTACTGGTTTTGGCATATCCAATATGCACGAGTAGCTCTGCCGCATGGGCTCGATACTCTTGGCAGCTTGCCGGGCTCTCCAAGAGGGGCCGAGGAATCAAACTCCGGTCGGCTGCGTGAAAGGCGAACGACCAACCACTGCGCTATCATCGCTCCAGTCCCATCAAGGAATATAATGATGAATATATATGTATTCATAGTATGTGTATTAAACAGTCGGCCTGTTGTAAGGATTATTATGTGATAGTAGGTAAGTCTTAATGTGCATATTAAAATAATTCTGCTAGGAACCATTGGATGGTATTGTTTAATCGTTTATCTGCCCAAAGGTAGCTCACCATGTTTCAATTGTCAATTCTATGACATCTTAATTTGGTTCACAGAGCACTGCTTTCTGGACTTGTTATTTATATGTGCATTTATGATTTTATCTGCCATTCATACTAGGATAATTATTCAGACAGTACTAATAACAACTTTTAATAGCATTTAATAGTTGCTAGCGTTTACTCAGCCTGATAAGAAAGAAACTGTTCCAAGGACGTTAGCATTATATAAATATCTTCAAAATAACCATGTGCATTCTGAAAACAAAGAAACAGAATAATAGAGAGTCTCCCTAGCCCACTTGTAGAATGATCTACACAATAATTGCACAAAGTGGCTCCTTCACTATCCTTTCTCTACTCTTTAACTATGGCTCACCTTTAATAGATAAAACTAAAACCACCTCCTCAGAAAAAAAACAAAATAGGTATTCAAAAGGTGTTATTTTTTTTCTTGGAATACAATACATTGACATTGACACACATTATAGATGATGTGTATGCATGTATAAATAAATACATTCAGTGATGGTGGGTACATCTGTATTTATGTAAAAAAGACACATACAATGTTTGCATAATATTGTCCCATAATCACCTTATCACTGTTATCCCATTGCTCATCAATTTGCTTGAGCAGGCACCAGAAACGTCTCCATTGTGAGACTTGTTGTTACTGTTTTTGGCATATGGAATATGCCAAGGGTAGCTTGCCAGGCTCTGCAGTGCAAGCGGGATACTCTCAGTAGCTTTGTCAGGCTCTCCGAGAGGGACAGAGGAATTGAACCTGGGTTGGCGGCATGCAAAGCAAATACCCTACCTGCTATGCTATCGCTCCAGCCCCTTGTCTCATAATATGGTCCCTTTTTTTTTTTACCTTTTTGGGTCACATCTGGCAATGCACAGGGGTTACTCTTGACTTTGCACCCAGGAATTACTCCAGGTGGTGCTCAGAGGACCATATGGGATGCTGGGAATTGGACCTGGGTCGACTGCGTGCAAGGCAAACGCCCTACCCACTGTGGTATCGCTCCAGCTCCATAATATGATCCTTTTTTACCTTTACATATTTCTCAGATCACACCAAAAATGCTGAATGCCTTAGCACCAACATTTTGGCCAGGTTTCCCTATCTGCCTTCAAACTCCCAACCCAGAGGTTGAGGTGCTGGCTTTGCAGGCAGCAAAGCCCAGTTCAGTGCATTGTACCACATCTGGTTGCCTGAGCACCCCCAGTTGTGGCTGAGAAGCACCTCTGTGGCGTGGGCAATTCCCTCATCCACAGGGCCTCAAGATGTGGGGCTGTTTGTAAGGAACCCCTGGCCTGACAGACTGAAAAATCCCCACAAAAGGTTCCCCTGGCCCTGAGAGCAAGCCCGGGAGACCAAAAAACAAAACAGAATGAAAAACAGACCCGCATATGGTTCATTTGTAGAGCTGTGCCGTCCACAGAGGAATTCAAAGAGAATTCTAAACGAAGTGAGGGTTCTCACACTGCTGCTTCCACTTCCTCTGGCTCTGATGTGAACTCTGTTCCTTCCAGTGACAGAGGTACGAGTCAAGGTCACCCGTGAGGCTCGAGCTGCCCAGCAGGAGAACCCGAGGTCCTCACCCGAGCCAGGCCTGTGCTTGACCTTCTGAACTTCGACTCCTTTCAAACTCTCCACAAGATCCTGCTATACCAACAAAGAGCAACCTTGTTGGGCTTTATCTTTCACCCCAGGCACGATCAATTTTTCACTTTGTCCTGCAAGAGCCCATACATATAGCCATAATCACAAAGTTTGCAATTCCCATCATTTAAAATTGTTCAAAGAGACTGTAATCTTCTTGTCTCTTTTTAGGTATTATATAAACTAGTATAGATAGCACAGCGGGTAGGGCGTTTGCCTTGCACATGGCAGACCCAGGTTTGATTCCTCCATCCCTCTTGGAGAGCCCAGCAAGCTACCGAAAGCATTCCGCCCAGATAGCAGAGCCTAGCAAGCTATCCATGGCGTATTCCATATGCCCAAAACAGTAACAACAAGCCTCACAATGGAGACATTACTGGTGCCTGCTTGAGAAAATTGATGAACAGGATGATAGTGCTACAGTGCAGTGTATTTATGTAGTTATGTCTACACGTGATAATGTGTAATGCATAGATATATGTATATATTTTTTAAATTCTAGACCCCTTCCCCCTTGCCTCAATGATGCATAGGGGTTATGGTGTTTGCTAAGGGGTCAATCTTGGGAACTTTGGTGGGCTTTATATACATATATATATATATATGTACATATATATAGTGCCAGGGATTCAAAACAGGGTTGATATTATGCTATTATGGCTATATATATATATATATATATATATATATATATAGTGCCAGGGATTCGAAACAGGGTTGCTATTATGTAATGTACATGTGTTAGCTGTTTTGTTGGTCTACAAATTTGTTTTACATAAGTGTACAAGGTCATTGATCCCTTATTTTCAAGAATAAAAATAAGTAGCACAGAGCTACTGAACTTACTTTTTTTATGCAAGCATTTTTTTGCAAGCATTTTTATAACAAAAGCAAGCATTCATTTCTATAAACCACTTAAGGCCCTAAATAGAGTACAACTGTATCACGCCTGGGTGGAATTTTCCCTCCAAAGTTGCCTCTACAGTTAAGGCCACAGACTGGACCACAGAGTTTCCTAGAATGAGAAGAACATTATCCACACTATAGAATTTCATTTAAGTGCTACAGTTTTAATCCTTGGCAAATGCTGTCACTGGAAATTGCTCCTCATCGTTACATTTGCATGAGTATAGTTACACTCTTTAAACCAATGCTGAAACCTAAGGAAGCAGTAGATAAAACACAAGAGTAGAAGTAAACGTGCCAGTGCGATATTTTTCACATCACTGGAAGGCATGATCTATTTAAGACGATCTGGATCTGGCCTTGTTCCTTCTGGAGAGATGGTCTGTTTGGATGACACTGGCCAAGCTTGTAAGACATTCAACTTCCAGTTCCAGTTGGCTTTTGTGGTACACATGTGTATCCAATGTTCACTCCTCTGGCTCCGGTAACAATCCCACTTTAATTTGTGAAGGATTTGTCCACTTTATCAACCGATATTTATTCATTTCACTTGACTTCCAAATTGGCAGGATTGTTTTAGCACCGCCACACAAGATGGGAACTATCAGGCCAATGAGAGATCAGATGCAGTTCGAAGTAAGCATAACCTTTCATTCATCACTCAAAGATACATTGAGCATCCTTTCTTTGCTCAATCCCCGTGCCAATGAGTGGGGAGAAGAAAAGAAGTAATCTGTGTGAGGTAAAGACAAAATGGTCCTGATCCTGAAGCTCTGCAGCTAAGGGAATCTGTAAGTGATAATTCTTGAGTGCCATTATTTCTGCTTTTAATAACAAAGCAAAATAACTGTATGACTTCCCCTTTCAAAAAATCAATCACAAAAATAAAATCAATCACATTTGGTTTTGAATTGATTAGAAGTGATAAACAAAAGAATTACAAAGGGTCTGGAAAATTAGATTGCTATATAAGAAACTTTTTTCTTTTCAGAACGGTATGTCCTGGGCTGGAGTGATAGTACAGTGGGTAGGGTATTTGCCTTGTATGCGGCTGACCTGGGTTCCATTCCCGGCATCCTATATGGCCCCCCTAGCACCTCCAGGAGTAATTCCTGAGCACAGAGCCAGGAGTAATCCCTGAGCACCACTTGGTGTTATCCAAAAAGAAAAAAAAAGAGAGAAAGAGATGTCTTGATACTAATCTTAAATATACTTTCCATGTGGCTAGAGGATGCATCTGCTAAAAAAAAAAACCCAGGGGTATGCACATTTGAGATATAGACAGGAAAATCACTGGCCTGGTCATGATTACATTACTGGCTTATCCAAAGGTGGCATTAGGTAGCAGCATCCGCTAGAACATCAGACAATTAAAACAGCGACTATTGATTAAAAATATAACATGTTGACATTGTAAATGTGTTCTCGATTTGAGTTGAAAAAAAAATACTATGATAGGCTTTGAGGAGAGATATGAAAGTCAGCATGCCACCTGTAGCCAGCAAACCCTAATTTGAGTACCAATATTTACAAACTGGCACGTGAGAGGGGAGTTCCACACAGCAAACAGATCTTTTAGGTAAACCAAGTCGAGTTTGTTTATGCTGCTACAGAGCATTCCTCCTTCCTGGAGAAGAGAGCAAGCTAGCAGTAGATTTGCAGAGAAGATATGCATGCAGGAAGTATCACGCCTCTCTCTAGTCTTGAGTCGGCTCAGGGCAGAGGTGAATTATCTGGTTTATGGGGGCTCAGATAGAGGTCACTGCTTGGATTGCAATTCTGACTTGTCTGTAGTTTATTTTGTATAAATGTGGAAGCAGCAGCTTCTGAATCCCCGTAGTGAAGCAAATCTTATCCTCTGTTTGAAGCTGGATTTACCCTGAGTTTCCATGATGAGATCTTATACACAGAATTCTCTTCCTGGCAGATATAAATATGGAAAGATTCAGCATGTGATCGTCTCCTTGAATCATTAGAGAACCTCCAAATGTAATATGAGATATTTGGGGGACAGGGTGAACATGCTCATTTTGAGAATATGTAAATTTATATACATATCCATTGTTTTTCATGACAAAAAAAATAGAGCAAAAACCAGAATGGAAACAATCTGGATTTTCAGCGCTAAAAATGGGAAAATATTTTAGGGATGATGTTAATAGTACAGTATTAACACTGAGACCAAGGACACAATCTAGGATCATTTGTTGAGAATCAAATAGTGTGCCAAGTTAACTGCTTAGAGAAAGTAAGGGAAAGATTGGAATAACAGTTCAATGTCTTTGCCAATTTCAAAATTTTCAACATGGCAAAGAGCTGGGTCAGTTCAAATAATCCTGGAAAGGTGATTGTTCTGAGGCAGGCGTGCACATATCATATCACTGATGTTCTTATGTCACCAAAAAGCACGTTTTAGATCAGAATTCTCCAGGTCTTAAAGTTGGCAATTCATGACAGTAGAGAGAATTGCTAAAAAAAACTCTTTCTAGCTGGGGGTGGGGGGGGGTATTTAATGAAACAAGGTTGACTGTCTGAGATACACAAAAGATTTCTTTTTCCTCACCTACAATTAATTCCAAATAGATCAAATAGATCATTCACCTGCCTCCAGTGTGTGAGGCAAGGAAGCATAATTGCTTTACTCCTTAAGTTAAATGGGGACATTGAGTCACTAATTATTTGTTCTCTCTTCAGAACCACCCCTTTACCCTGCTGCCATTATGTGAGTCATTTGCAATAATGGAAAATCCATTTGGCTTTATTTCAGGAGACAGTATTCAAAGGCAATAAAACTTATTGTCAAACTAGGGCTGGCTTTGCTGCAGAAAAATGATTTCAAAATGCCCTTTCATTTTGTTAAGGAGACTCTCTTTCTGAGTAACTATTACTAAGCTTGTAATTATGGGCATCATAACTTAAATATCATTGTGTTTAATGGAGTAAACTTGAACTATGGGTCGACTTTAAGAAATGAAAACAGAGTTGGTTCAAGGAAATCTAAGTACTACAGCATCAGCATCGTAGTGGTGCTAAAGCTGGATGCAAAATTAAAATTTTAACTTAGGGTAATTTCATCTGCATAAGAATTCTCTCTTGGGGGGTGAGGGTGATGGGAGGTAACCTGAGAACACTCGTTCTGGGAAATATACACTGGTGGAGGGGTGGGTATTGGACTGTAATCCAATCATGAACAACTTTGGGATGGTCTATTTCACAGCTTTGAAATGGTCTATCTCACAGCGATTCAATAACAAAAGAAAATAATTCTTACTTAAGTTTGACGTTAAGACTTCTTTTCCTCCTTGGGTCCCATAAAGCATAGAATATCTTATTCCCAGGTTTTCTCTCAGTTGAAGATTGTGGAAGGAGCCATTTACAGAAGAATTGAGAGGTATAAGCTAGAGGATACAATTCTCGGGAGGAATGAGGTTGGAAGCTGGTCTCAACAAACTGACTTACTCATTTGGCCATCAAGTCTCTTAACTGGTATGTGGCCAGCCCTGATCTGATCATTGCACTACATTGTCCCCTGATCACCTGTGATTGACTTGCAGAGTCAGAACCAAGAGTGTCCCCAGAGGGGCTTGAGCGATAGCACAGTGAGTAGGGCATTTGCCTTACATGTGGTCGACCCGGGTTTGATTCCCAGCATCCCATATGGTCCCCTGGGTACTGCCAGGAGTAATTCCTGAGTACAGAACCAGGAGTAACCCCTGTACATCATCAGCTGTGACCCAAAAAGAAAAAAAAAAAGAGTGTTGGCAGAGCACCACCAAGTGGGATCCTAAACCCACGACGTCCAAAAATTAAAACTTGTCTTGAAAAGATTTTATATATATATAGTTCATTTAAATTTAGCATTTAAAATTAAAAATTTACCTATGCTCAAAATCATACTCTTCATGAAAACTTATCCAGTTAGGGCTTCTCTAGGAGCTGCCACCAGAAAAATTTCATAAATTTCTCCCAAATGGAGGTTTAATTAATAAAATGTAAATACGTTTAAGTGACTATACTAGGTACTTATTTTTTTATTAGAATGAATATTCCATTAATATTATATACTGGTAATATATATATTTGACTCAAAGTGAAAATCACATGTTACCTTAAAAATTTCTTTATTTGAAGAAGCATATGTGACAAAAATCAATGTGCAGTAATGCCAAAGAAAATCTTTTTCTCAGATTAAAAAAAAATCATCCACCTCAAAAGCTTAAAGTAGATAAGATGATTCCAGAATCCAAAGACTTCTTTAATTTTTATCACCTTCAACTATTACTAGCAGAGAATTGATATACTTGTTCCTTTTACTAATTATATTTATATTTTTCATATGCTTTCTATTAACCAACCACTCTAGGAAAGCAAATTGGGAACTGTTGCTAGAACTTCCAGAGAATTAAAAAAAAACTGAAAATTATTTCAAATTTCTCTTCTTTTTATTTATTCCTTTTTTTTTTTGAAGGGGCATCACACCCAGCGATGCTCAGGGGTTACTCCTGGCTCTGCACTCAGGATTTACTCCTGGCAGTGCTCAGGGGACCATATGGGATGCTTAGATTGAACCCAGGTAGGCCTCATGCAAGACAAACACCCTACTCACTGGACTATCGCTCTGGCCCCGACTCACTCCCTTTCAAGAGAGAATCCAAAACTTTTATGGAATTAGAATGAAGAAGATGATATACTATAAAAATGACATTAGTTCTCTCTCTTTCTCTCTCCTTCTCTCTCTCTCTCTTCCTTGTAACTAGATATTTGGTCACCTATAAACCTTACACCAGTAGCCGTTATGGCTGCTATTATTTTTCATTTACTTTCATTAACCAGATACAAGCAGGGTTCCAAAGAATCTATTGGCCTGTTGAAGTGCACAGAGTCTGCTCAAGGATGTGGTGATGCCTCAGTGAGCAAAAGCATCTGCTGTGTCCCTAGCCTACCACTGACAAAAGTTGATTCCTCTGAATCTCTTTCATATTTCCGAGATCAGTTTTCCTTGAGATGCCAGCAAGAGCATCTCTTTCTCACTGTTCTAGCCTTGTGAGTAAAGAACTATAATACACTGGTCTGTACCTCTAAAACATGTGGTTGGGGAAATGCTCGAGTTCCATTTGTTGTACAAGCCTTGATTAAGAAAAACAGAAAACATAGCAAGGGAAAATTAGGAAAACTTTCAAATAATTGACCCAACAGAAGGTAACTCCTGAAGCCAAAGGTCTGGTGTCCTGGAAAGTGGAAAGTGTCTCTTCTTAATTACATATTGTCCAGAAGTGAGAAATATTTTATGACATTTGGTTATATGTAACAGTTATTATTTTAAAACATCTTACATGTTTATTAGCATCACATAATTTCTACGTTATCAGTGACTTCATTTTATTACACTTATTGTTTTTGTCCATTAGTATTAAGTTAGAAAAATTTTTTTTCATTTTGCTTAGATTGCACTTAACATGGTTTGCGGGGAAAAAAAAATTTCATTTTCTGGCAAAGTATCCTACACCAGTACAAAGATTAGAACCTTAGTTATAACAAAACTATGAAAATTAAATAAAATAGACAAGCAATGGTAGTACTGAGGAGATTAAAAGAAACTTCTCTATTGTAGTCCTCTGAGCATATCAGATTAAAATTCAAATTCTTTCTAGTGACAGATTGTAACAAGAATAAGAAATGGCACAAACAATCCATGTCAGGACAAAAATTTAACCAAATCTAGGAAGGTTAATTATAATTGAGTATTCCCTATGGATATCTTAGAATATATGCCTCAGTCTATTTCTTATTGACAGGTGGTAGTGTAAATTAAATGTGGTATTATGCATTCAAATTGGATTTCCACTCCTCATCATCTATAGTGTGACATTAGAATTATCTTTGATGATGACAGTCTAAAGATCATAATGAGAATAGGTGCCCTTTCCCATTCATAGTGTAGTTTCGACTGTGGGGAGGGCAGGAGTTGGAGATTAGATTCATAATTTTTGTTATAATCTTGGCTGCCTGAAAAATTCATTCTGCGAATTGACGATCCTGAATATTAATACTGCACTGACTGTTCTCTGAATTAATAACAGACAAAAGACCACTTGTCTTCTCTAAATATTGTGCCAAATCCCAACATGCTGCATTCACGATTCTGTCCATGCTATCATCAATCACAACTTTTATAAACGTGGGACTCTTCTTGGATTCTTTGGAACTGCAAAGAAAAAGTAACAGAGAGGCACTGTTGGAAAGGATAGTGGTAGGAAGGAAAAAAATAACACAGAGGGAGGGTGGAGAAAATGAGATAGGAATATACCTGAGAGACACAAAGAGTGTTCGCCAATGTCTGTGCACCTGCCCTGAGCTACCACAGGATGTGGGGGATGGAGAGTAGTTAAAGTGTCCGTTATGACAACACTAGTTGGAGATGATCACTCTGGACAAGAACTGAGTGTTGAAAGTAGATAAATGGATATATACATGCCAACTGTTCAGCATCTAGATTGCAAGCCATAATACCTAAAATGAGAGAAAGTGAAAGAGAGAGCGTGTGTGTGTGAGAGAGAGAGAGAGAGAGAGAGAGAGAGAGAGAGAGAGAGAGAGAGAGAAGAGATGTGCCTGCCACAGAGGCAGGCTGCATGGGGGGGGGCTTGGAGGGAGGGAAACTGGGGACACTGGCGCTGGGAAATTACACTGGTGGAGGGATGGGTGCTGGAACACTGTGTGACTGAAACGCAACCATGAATAGTTCTGTAATGCTCTATCTCACAGAAATTCAATCAAGAAAAGTTAAAAAATAAAATCAAAACAAAAAATTTAAAAGTAATAATGTATAATAATATTGTAAGCATACTGTCACACAGATGAAAAAGAAAATGAGATAGAGAGAGAAAGAGAGAAGGGGAGAGAGAAAGAAACAGAAGGAGAACAAGGCGGAATAAAGAAGGGAAGAAGGTGGAAGGGAAATAGGGATTTTCTCTCTGGTGTTGGTGGTAACTGTCACTGTATCACTGTCATCCCCTTGCTCATTGATTTGCTCAAGCAGGCACCAGTAACGTCTCCATTGTGAGACTTGTTGTTACTGATAAATAACTTTAATTCTATGAATTGGCCGTTTTCATTTAGAAAGGTATCACAGTAGTCAGGTGTGAAATGCTATGGTACCATCCATAGGTTTGGGCTTGCAAATCCTCAAGTCATACCTCATGTGTTTCTAATGCACAGCTATCCTCATGATAGACGTATTGTATTTTTCTCAACAGAGAGAGAGATTGTGGATTACATGCATGATTAAGAGCAGGAGAGCAGGAAAAGGGGATGCTTGTTGTAAAGGAAGATTTGGGGTCCTACCAGGTCCTACCTAGTCAACCTTAGGGAGCAGAGCCTAAACATAATATTCAACACAAAAATTTAATATTAAACACCATGCAAGTGAGTTTCAGAAAGGACAGAGCATAAGACTATCGGGAATGCTGGAGAATGAACACTTGACAATTTAATAATTATGACTAATCTAAATTCCTCAATGACAAAGGTGTCAGTAGATCAATTTGTTTTGCTATTTTATTCATGAGGGGACTATACTTGGTGCTGGGGATTGAACCCAGGTCAGCTGCTTACAAGGCATGCTCCTTATGATGGAATATCTCTCCAGCCCTGCTAATGATTTTGGCATATTGAGCCGTCACAGTAGTCTGAGAGTGCAAGAAAAGCATTTTATGCTACGCTTTAATCAAATATCTTATGTTTGGGTTCCTCAGAAGTAAGGACCATGATTAATCTTATGTATGGCTAGTCATTATTTATAAAAATGAAAAATAAATTAGCACATAGATATCTGAGCACAAATGTAACACATAATAAGTATATATTCAACAAAACAAATATACATTTTCTCTTAATTTGTCTCCTGACAATAGGCTAAAATTTAAACTGCAGGAAAGAATCATTATAAGAGCATGTCATAACTTCTACATTCACAGAATATTTTTGAAATAATGTTATGTGTAATTATTCGTGACATTTGGGATTCTTAAAGACAAACAGTTGAAAGGGAATAAAATGTTAAGCCTTCCTGGGGATAAAATAAAATAACTTTGATATCTTTATTGTAACTTGTAATTTAATTAATGTATTCTTATTGCCATATGGTCAAACTATCTTAAAAGTGAACAGAAAAATTGGAACGGGAGAGGTAGTACAGTGGGTAATGGCATTGTCTTGTGCAGTGCTGACCTGGGTTTGAACCCGAGTGCCCTTTCTGGTTCCCAAGGCCACCAGAAGTGGTCCCTAAGCACAGAGCCAGAAGTACATCTTGAGCACAACTGGTTGTGACTCATCCAAAAGTAAAACACGACAAAAAAGAAAACTGACACATAACAGAATAAATTCAAAATATTATCATTTAAAACATTACTCTTATGCCATGCTCACAACAAGAATAATTTCACAAGAATCCGGAAAGACTATGGAAAGAAACAATCTCACTCTGTGGATCACATTTCATATCTTCATGAGATGACAAGGGGAATTTTTATTAAGGATGATTATAATGTCAGACATAATATGAAGTCTATGCATTTGTGTGTGTGTTTGTGTGTGTGTCTGTGTGTGTGTATTTTCTTCTCATGCTGCTGTGCTCAGAGATCAGCCATCAACTCTAGTGGTGCTCCTGGTGTTACCACAAGTTGAACCTGGGTCAGCCACATGCCAGGCCAACAACCAACTATCTCTCCGGTCCAACAATCAAACAATCATATTTTCTTTAAAGAAATATTCACTTACCTCAAATAGTTTACAGGGAGACATTATTAAGTATTCTTAACAATTTTAAGTATAACATCTAACTGAATACTAACATTTAGGTTCTCAATATGGAGTAACCGTGGGAGCTAGACTGCCCGGTCCACAGTAAGATAAGAAATTGGTAGGTCAGAGAGATACACAGTTGTTAAAGCACTTCTTTGCGCACAACTGACCTGGAGTTAATCCCAAATTAAACCTCTGTATATGGTCCCCTGAGCACGGCTAGGAATGATTGCTAAGTGCAAAGCTCTGAGTAAGGCCTGAGGACAGTAGGGTATAGCCAATACAACAAACAAAAAGGTGATTGCACACATAAAACATCTACAAGAGTTGGACACATAAAAGATACAGATATATGTGTATATGTATATATAAGCACAGGTATGTATATATACATATATACTTACATACATCTCTACATAGATATATATGCATACCTATATATATTGTATATATATAAATATATCACATGCAACATATTTTAGCAAGTGAAAATCCATGTGGCATCAAACAGTAGGAAATGAGAAAATAATGTCAGATCTGAATTCCTTAATATAGGCAGAATACTTATATTTTCCAAAATTTATTTTGGGGGGACTTGAGCTATAAACTGACTATATATATTTATATATATATTATATATTTATATATAATATTTATATACATATATACATAAAATATATTATATATTTATATTATATAAATATATAAAAATATAAAATATTTTATATATTTTAAATATATATTATATTATATAAAATATTACATATTTTATATAGTGAATATATATAAATTTATATAAATATAAAATATATTTATATATATTTATATCCCAAGTGTATACACACACACATATACACATAAGTATTAAGTATTGGGATTAACTATTTTTGTTGCTAAAATCCCTATCAAGTCTCTGAGAAATATTAGGTGACAAATTATTTTGATCTTTATGTCCAATTCATATGGAATTCTAGCCATCTCTAGGAGAAAAAAACGGCCATAAATATCAAAAGCAGTAGGTGACTTTGAATTTAATCTGCTTTCTAATATCTGATCTAAGAAATAAGAAGCTTCATTCCTTAATGTGTACTCTGACATCTGAGATCAGATTCAGTGTGGATGCCATATTTTCGGATATAAGTTTTTTTCAAGGCCCTCCTGCTCTTCAATATCCATAAAAATATGTGTTTTTAGATGATATCGAAATGACCAGTGGACCTTAGAGTTCTGAACAGTTAATCCAAATTAGAAATGACTCAGAGATGGTCCTCAAACATTGTTCGTTCTTGCCTTCAAAGTCACTCAATTACCCCCATGGGTGTGGTGGATGATCTTTTCCCACCAGAGCCAAAGTCAAGGTGATCACAGTATCCCTGTGTTAGGGTAGATGTGATGCTCTGGTTTCTCTAATATCCCCCAGATGCTCACAGAAGGTTTTCTGAATTTCTGTTGCTACGGGGTGTGTGTGGAGGGGGGGTATGGGTGCACCCACATGGTAGATAGATGGATACTGGGCCAGGTTGGAGCTCACCTATTGTCCTGACCTGCCTGAAGTGGGTCTGGCACAGAGATCCCTGGACTGGAATAAATGGGGTGGAAGACGAATGAATGAACGAATGAATAAATACAGACATAAATAATCATTCCATATCAGAAGTGTTTTGAAAGTTTGATGGCGCTTTTGCTATAAGACATATGCCATGAAAAATTAACTTATTCATATGAATTAGCCAGTGGTCAATGTAGGTAATGTCATTTTTCTAATATTTGGTGTCTTGAAGAACTCACAGATGACTGTTAATAAAAACTTCCTGTGTTATTTCCCTGTTGTTCACCTAAAGCTCCAAAGGGTTTGGAGATGTTTAAGGATCACAGTTAACAACCATGGTTAGTTTATTAGATTTTCCACCATTCTAATGATTGCCATTTTGAAAATGAACAAAAAAAAAATCCCAGAAAATATCAGTCAATAAAAGTTCAAATCAAAAAGGCATTTTCAAAAAAAAAAAGGCATTTTTCTTACTCAGTTGACATTTTATCATGAATACAATAGTTCTCTGTATAAATGCTGTATAATACTATAAATGTTGTAAAATATATAAATGCATTTGTATAATATGATGTATAATGATTAAGGACAGTATGCTGGCATCTATTCATTTCTCAGCAATCTTTATATCAATTCAATTAAAAACAAAATATAATAAGATATCAGGTCACAAATAATACCAAAATACAGGAAAGGAATTAAAACCAAGTTCAAACATTTAAAAAGAATTTGCTAGAAAAAAATCTATTTCTTCATATGCAAGTTGTTTCTCTGGATTAAGTTTAAGGGCTGTATTCAAATTCAAGTTGGTGCACTGAATTAAGTTTTAAGGTCTTTATTGGCAATCTATATACTTTTCTTTAACATTCACTTATTCCCTCATGAGTACATGATACATAAAAATCCATGTATCAATTTTCACAGAAAGAGTAAATGTAAGTTATTTTTACTGTTTATTCATATGTTAGATTAACTTTGTTTATCAACCCATATATTAAAATGTAATCATTTCATTGTCAGGAGCCTAAAGCTAATGTTAATTACAGTTTGAAACTTCGATTATTAATGCATCTTTACCTACTGAAGTGTGAAATAAGCAATAGTAGTTGGAATTCACCAATTAAATTAGCTTCTGAGACAAGAATTCATAAGTAGGTATTTGTTCATGATGAACAAATACTATACAATTTCATGTTCTAAGCTACATTTGTGAAATATGAGTCCCAGGGAAGGAGAGTGATTATTCAACAAAATGAGTATGAAATGGCATATGCAATAAATATAATAGACATCATGTATCTTTTCTTCCCATATTAAGTCACTCAGGAAAAAAGAATATACAGACTCAAACTATAATAGGATGTCTCAGTGTGTGTTTTGTCTTAAATTAGGAAATAAAATACTAATCCAGTTAGTCAGATTGTTCTCTTAGTTTTTCACTTATAGTTTATTCTGGCTACTATCACAGAATGCCATAGACAGCACACAAAACAGAGAAATTAATCTTCCATAACCTACAAATTATAAACGGATTATGTAGGTTTCTTAACTTATGTTCTTATACTGGTCCAAACCAGCTCTACAGGATCAGGATCATTTTGCCATAATTTTATTTTATTTTATTTTTGCTTTTTGGGTCACTTCCAGCGATGCGCAGGGGTTACTCTGGGCTCTTCATTTAGGAATGACTCCTGGCGGTGCTCGGGCGACCATAATGGGATGCTGGGGATAGAACCCTGGTCGGCTGCGTGCAAGGCAAACACCCTACCTGCTGTGCTATCTTTCCAGCCCTGCCGTAATTTTTAGAGTCACTGTCACTGTCACTGTCGTCCCGTTGTTCATCGATTTGCTCAAGTGGGCACCAGTAACATCTCCATTGTGAGACTTGTTACTGTTTTTGGCATATCAAATACGCCATGGGAAGCTTGCCTGGCTCTGTGGTGCGGGTGGGATACTCTCGGTAGCTTTTCAGGCTCTCAGAGCGGGGCGGAGGAATTGAACCCAGGTCGGCTGTATGCAAGGCTAATGCCCTACCTGCTGTGCTATCGCTCCAGCCCCAGTACTAAATCCTGAGCATTGTGGGGTGTGGTCCTCACCTCTGCAAAAGTAAATGAAAAGAAGTGTCTATTTCTCAGATATCTCCTTGAAAAAGAAAACAGTCACAGTGGCCTAATTTCCTGACCTTTGCACAAATCAAGCTCGAGCAAATTGATGAACAATGGGATGACAGTGCTACAGACTCTAGCTATGTAGCTGAAAGAAGATATAAAGGATGACACACTGTCCAAACCAAACCTAGTTATAATTATAGTAATAAGGAGATAGGTATTTAATCTCTATAATAAAATGGTACATGTATTTATGTATCACCTACATCCCCAAGTACATAAAATAATAAAACCATATTATTATATCTATTATAAATAAAGATGTATACTTAAGAAAAGACATATATGTAATTGGAAATATATATTTGCTAATTAAACATATGTGCAAATATATATTCTATATATCACATGGACTATATACATAGAATACATTCAGTGTATGCATGTAAGAATATATTGCTACATACTAGGAAGAGAGAAGGTGGTAGATATATATATTTAATGATATAAGGAAGAAAAATGAATTACTTGGATATATAGAACTTAATCAATAACAGATGACTTTGCTTAAGTATATGTTATTATGAAGAATGATTTTTATAAGAATATGTCTACAAGTATAGGTATAAGCATGGATAAACCTTTTTTGAGAATGGAATAAAAGAATTGAAACATAAAATAAATTCTGCTGAAAATACCTGTGAAAGGTATTAGTTATGGACAGGAGAGAACAAGTAATTGGATTAAAAAATGGTTGCTAGTAATTTCAACAAAATAATGTCTAACCATTATTAAACATTATGTAATAACCACTACATTTTCCCTATTCACTGCACTTTGGAGCCCTGTTTTATTCAAGGAGGTGGGAAGAATGGAGATGCTGTATGTCAATTTTGACTGCACAAATTATTCTGTCTTCATCCTGAATCTTTATTTTGCCTTCTTGATATTATAATATATTCAAATATTTTTAAAAGACATGTATCAAAAATAATCAAAAATGCCTAACCAATGGCATGTTACTGGACAATTAAAAGAAATACAGCACTAACACATCACTGTAGTCTTAGAAGAAATCTTCAAAACATTCTGCAACCTAATGAAGCCAGTGTCCACAATAGAATAGTCTATGGAACATAAATAGCATTGTGCTTGTCCAGACCAGGATTGCGGGCGCCTGTAAATAGTATTATGACTTTCTTCTATGAAGAATAAAAACATGGTAAGTTATTTTCTGATCTTAGTTACAAAACTGAGTACTTTAAAAAGAGCTTATCTTCAAAATGCTAAGAGAATGAGCTTCATGTTATTTGGATTAGATCTCAGTAAAGCTGGTCCCATTTTATTTATGTATGTATATATATATATATATATATATGCAATTTATGGGACTAGGGACATAATGCAGGTGCTGCCTTACATGGAGCTGACCCAGGTTCAATCCCCAGCTCCAGCTCCTCATATCATTTCCTCGAGTTCTGCCAGTAGTGATTCCTGAGCACACAGCCAGGAGTATCCCCTGAACACTACTAGGTGTGATCCAAAATCATATATACATATATGTGGATATATATACATAAGTTTATATATATATATTTATATTCACACAATTTGAAATTGTTTCATAAAAGGGAATGTGCTAGAGAACCACATGAAGACATTGAACTAAATTAGAATGAGTTTCACACTTACTATATTAAAAATTACACTGTAAACCTTCTCATCTCACCAAGTTATAAATTGATGGCAATAAAAAAAAGTGAAGGAATCAAGCCAATCAAAACTCTTCACATTTTATTAAAGACAAGTATAGATAGAAGAATCTCAGTAAAATAATGAAAATAGAGTATAGGCCTCCCTGAGCTTTGAACTTCCCATGAAGCACTGAAGAAGGACAAAAATAGCGTCAGTGCAACAAAAATTAAAAAAAAGACATTTCTGGGGCTGGAGTGATAGCATAGCAGGTAGGGCATTTGCCTTGTACGCGGCCGACCCGGGTTCAAATCCCAGCATCCCATATGGTCCCCTGAGCACCGCCAGGAGTAATTCCTGAGTGCAGAGCCAGGAGTAACCCCTGTGCATCACCAGGTGTGACCCAAAAACCAAAAAAAAAAAAAAAGACATTTCTAATTCTTTTATCTTTTTTTTTTTTTTTTGCTTTTTTGGGTCACACCTGGCAAGGCAAACGCCCTACCCGCTGTGCTATCTCTCCAGCCCCCATAATTCTTTTATCTTAAATGCTCAATGACCACATGCTCTATTTGTTTGAAGTGAGATACTTTTGAGAACACAACACTATATATATGAGGGGCTACGTATTTTTAAGAGTTTACAATTCTATTTGGTGTGAATAAAATCTGCCACTGCTTTGGAAAGAAGAGAAAAAGTTCTGACTTAAAATAATGACCGACAAAGGTTGTTAAGTTTCTGCAGAACAAGAGTGCTGAAATTTAGTCCCAGGCCCTAAGGCTGAGTGAATTTGACCTTGTGGAAGGCATTAGGTTACCAGGAGACAATTGACTCGCTGGAAGCAAAATAGCTGCTCAGTGCAATCCCATTTGCATTTCTCAAAAAAGAAAAAAAGTTAGGGCTCTTAGTTCTCAGGAAAGCAGAGAAGGAGAGTTTTCGCTCTGTTCTGTTGGTCAACAGTCCTAGGATTCGGCAATGAATCAATTCAACTCATCTCTTGGTGAGAAAAGGCTCATTTTTTTCCAGGTCGCGACCCCTTTGCGACCACCACCTATGGAATCACCTGCCAGTCCTGAGGAATTCAAACCAAGCAGCTGAGTTTCTTTATGGGAAAGGCGGTGTTACAAGGACAATAAGCATTTCTGACCTTTAATGACTAGTGGGTGTCTGCCTTGATGGCTCTGAAAAACTATTCCCTCGGTAAAGTTTTGTAAAGGAGATGAAAGACAGACACATTAGGCTCACTGGTGATGGAATGGGTGCACTGAATTCGTTCATGTGGATTTCTTGTTATAGATAGCTGTTCTTGATTTTTAATTCTGGGGAATCAAGATCATCTTCTACATATATTCCGAAGAATCACATGATACTACTCTCGAGTGTATGTGAGGGTTTAATCAGTGCTTAGTCAACAGCGTAGTGACCTGTCTCAATATAGTGGGTCTTGTTACCTGTCTTAATGTATCCTTTTAGCCCCATGTCTGGAAAGTTCCAGAATATCAATTATACCTGGGGAGTGTTTTTCCTACTTGAGGGGAGCAATGAACTCTGTATGAGTGTCAATGGGAAATAAAATAGTGATGGATCATTGATCATTTTCATTGGTATCAGTTGCAGGATCTGACCATATATTAACCTCCACCAATGCACATTTTTAAGAAGTTGGCTTATCTATAAAATGCGAATGCAATATTGAAATCTGGGCATGTGTCTAGAGCAAAGCAATAACTCGTCATGCTCATGATTGGCAAAACTTTTCAATAATGAACTTTAAAATAACAACAAAAAGACTGACTCAAGTCATCCTTATGTTGCTTTTTAGAATAAGGGAAACATCAAGGTTTTTATTTTATTATATTACAATTTTTGGCCTGCCTGTTGTACTATTGCTCTAGCCCAAAGGACCTCTCAGCCAAGATTCTTTTAAATCTCTTTTATACTTGGAAAATTTGAGGAATTTAAGGAGATTTTTAAAAATGAACATTAAGTGTATACTTTCCTTTTAGAAAAAGGAATATTTGAACTCTAAAAAAAATAAATGCTATGCAAAAATTATTGTGAGAGTTGAGATGTGTTAAGGTTGGGGGTAAAAATGAATAAAGATAGAAAAGAAGTTATAAAATAACATAACATGAGACTGACACTCAAGGACAGTAGACACAAGGGCCAGGAAGATGGCTTCATTGTTGGAAACTTGCATTATGTGCTGGGAGAGAAGGTAGCTGGGACAGAGAAGGGATCACTAAGACAATGATGGTTGGAGGGATTGTTCAGGATGGGAGATGTGTGCTGAAAGTGGATAAGGGAGCAAACATGATAACCTCTCAGTATCTGTACTGCAAACCATAATGCCCAAAAGTAGAGAGAGAGAGTATGGGGTAAATTGTCTGCCATGGAGGCAGGGGGAGGATGGGAAAGGCGGGGTATACTGGGGGCATTGGTGGTGGGAAATGTGCAGTGGTGGAGGGATGGGTGTTTAATCATTGTATGATTGTAACTCAAACATGAAAGCTTGTAACTGTATCTCACGGTGATCCAATAAAATTTAAAAAAAATTAAAAAGATAGACAAAAAGTATTATCAAGTGAGTGAAGGAGGGCTGTGCATTAGCTTGGATTATTCAATTACCAATTTTATTTAAAAAATATAATCCTGGAAGTTTAACATAAAATCACATGTTTAAATCAGGTAGAGTATAATATTTATAACCTTGAGATGGAAACATTATGATATTAAATAATACTGTCAAATTGCATGTAAAATACCATCAATTAGCAATTCAAATACAGAATGCCTGATTATATTTGAATTTCAAATAAATAATAATTTTATAGTACAAGTATGTCCAATAAGCACAAAAGAATGCCTATAGTTTTCTTCTCAATATTTTTTTTTTGAAGTTCAAATTTATCTTATTGATCTGAACTCTGTCTGGTAACCCTAAATTAGGAAATCAGTTTATATCTTTAACTTATTATTATTATTATTGTTATTACTCTGGCTTTTGGGGCACACCTGAAGATGCTCATGGCCTACTCTTGGCTTTGTGCACAGGTATCAGTTTACTGATGCTCCAGGGACCATATGTGATTTTTGGGATCAAACCCAGGTCAGTCACATGCAAGGCAACATCTCTACCTGCTGTACCATGTCTCCAGTCGCAGTAGTAATACCTGTATTTGCTATTGTACATATTCATCAAATGAGATTTTTAGGGTATCAACCTTATAGGTGGTTCAGATTAAATAGAATAACACCTGTAATGGGTTTAAGATAGTGATTGTCACATAAAACAATCACAATTGCTAGCTGTTATACTGATACCCCGTATGTAGATTTGTTTTAAGTATTTTAATTAATATTGTTATTCCATTAAGCCCAGATCTGTATTACAGGATAGCTATGACTGAAATGCCAACCTAGAGTTTTTGAAGTCTGTTTTTCAAAGTAAAGAGAACAAGAAAAAGCAATTTATGCAGATATATGTCACTACTTAGCTAGCTCCTGAAAGATCTTCCCTCCCAGTAAGGAAATTTGAAAAAAATAAAACTTTTTTCTGTAAGTGAATTTAAAATTCCATATACAATGCTAACATAATTACCAAAATAATAGTAAAATATAAAAATTTATTTTAAAATTAACATGGGGATGGTCCTTTTGTAAAGTGGATCAAGCTACCAAGTGGAAATTTATAGTTTGCTTTAATCTAACAAGTGTTTCCTACATTAAAATTTGTGTGTTTATCAAAACTCTAAGAGTATTTAGAAGAATATTTTATGTCAGTTCTACATTTCACCAGCTTATATGTTCAGCAGAGGTACTGAAAATTATTGCCTCACTTTATTTTAGTACCCATTCAAAATTGAATGGAATATTAGCTAATGATTTCTCATTTATATTTACATTTGTTTAGAGAAAAATCTCATGAAGATACAAGTTTTAATGTATCACAGCCTTTACAAGGGGTGGAATTTTATTATAAATTAAACTTATGGAACAATTTTGAAAGTCGGAATCGAGTTTTTCCAATTTCTTTCCTAATAACGTAAACAACAATAAGATAAAGACAGGTGAACTACCTCTCGGCGAAGGAATAGCATCTTACAAAGTTTCTGAAAGTCTATAAAAAGATGGGGTATGTTTTAGAAACGGTTGATGAGAATCATTGAGCGTCTGCCTAAGTATTTATCTTTGCCTTTCCGTAAATCAAAGACATCGATATAATTTACATGCTTTTCTCCTACCTTCGATAACAGATAATAAATGTTAAGTGGGACCACAGCATATATTAAGCACTTGGAGGCTGTTCAGACAGCTTCCTCACTTTTCCTGAGCATCTTTGCAAACTAGGAAAACAGGATGAATCACAGATCAATTCCATCCATCAAGTTTAATCATAACAGGGGAATTAAGCTGCTTTTCAGTCCGTGATGCAATGGAGAAAATTGCTTGGAGAATTTTCTAAGCCACCGAACACCCCAGCGAGGGCTGTCATTTGACTTTTGCATCTGCGCTCGATTCCAGAAGTCTACGTTTTCTCAAGAAATGCACCAGAAAGGCGGGAGCGGTTGGAGTCGCGGGGCATAATGAATGTGTTTTATGTCCTTTTAAACACACCCAGGATCACTGACAAGAAATGAAACTAGAAAGGCAAAATCTCTGCTGAAAAGAGGCAGAGTCCCAGAAGGACTTTTTCGCCTCCATTATTTGTTGCTTTGGGTTATGTCAGTTTAGTTTATGGCTGCAGTAATATTAAATGCATTCTCCTCTCCTGTGAAATGCCCTCTTTCAACTTTTGTGATTGAAGGTCGATGTGGGCACACACATATGTGGTGCCCACAGATGACTATAAAGCATAGAGTAATTCCGCACTGACTATGGGAAGGTGTAATTCTGCCCTATTCCTGGGATTAAATCTCCGACGCTATACAGAAGCAATGATTCTTAGTTTCATAAACAGCACAAACACACACTAAAATCCACACTAACAAGCATTATTATTTGTGTTATTTTTTTTCCTTTAAAGATATTTTAGTTAGAGTTCAAGAAATAGCGAAGCAAACAGGGCGTTCGCCTTGCGTATGGTCAAGCCATGTCATATGGTCCCTCGTGACCAATCAGGAGTGATCCCTGAGCAGAAGCCAAGCGTAGACCCTGAGTATTTCTAGATGTTGCCCCATTCTTGTCCCCTAAAAGATACTATTAGTACCTATTAATGAATCAAGGGGGGAAAATAGTGTTTATTTTCTAAGTATTTAGATAGGAATAGTATTTGGATAGGAAGTACAAAAAAACTCCCCTAAAAATAAAGGTTTTAAATGAAGAAATAAAAAATATTTGGATTGGCCTATTTGAGGTACAAAAATACAAACCAAAAAAGACCATTCCTATAAAATAAACTCTTCATGGCCCTTTAAATGAAGAAATCCAAAATACTACAAAATCTTCTCTCTTACTAACTTCAATAACCTATGCCTTAACTATATATATGCTTCAATTTCATTAGTGTCAGTCAAATCAATTTTAGTAGAATGGTGCTTATTCTAATTACTAAAAATTGTTCAGTGTAAATATCTCACCTAATAATAAATGCACAAATTCAAAAAAGGACTTTCTTTTTCTGAATTTGCTAAAGTTGGGGTATCAGCTAGTGGGTGATGAGTACAGAGTCTGTGATTCACATTGGCTTGGCACAATATAAATCATTATCTAAAACACAGGAACATCAAGACCAAAACGTATTTTAGTAAACAAGTTCAGAAATATCAATTTTCTCAATTAAGCTTCAGATGTAAAAATTCACTGTTGACATTTTCAGTTTTCATAAGCTTTCATTTTTCCCCCCATTCCCCTACTCATAGCTGAGAGGCAAAAAGCACTTCCTCTTGTTGACAGGAATTGCTCCCTAAATTGCATTTACTCATTTACTGCCTTTTCTTCTGAGTCTAGCAATTTCTGGGAAAAAGTGTCTTTGACTCTTATCGCCCCTTAGTCCTTTGTGGCTCGACAGAAACAGATGCAACTCTGAGGGAAGGATTTTTGCTCGTGGCACCACTGCCATATTAAGACGGAGATTTCTTAATGTGGGCCGTGGGCCTTTCTGGTCTTTGTAGGCTATTTAGCAATACCCGTGAAGCTTACCAGCCGGTTCTCAGTGGTACAATTCCTTCCAGGGGACTTCCCCTCAAAGAAAACTCCCAAACATCTCCAGAGATCGCTGAAACTACATTCACCCCAGCATGCACCTTGAAGAGCCCTTTGATAGAAGTATGTGGGAAAAGCGGTGTGATTTGTTTGGTTTAAAACAATCTTTTTTTGTTCATTGAGGTTTTGTTATATGCAATATTTTTCATGATGGTTTCCCATGCACATATTTCCAATATCGCGGCCATCACCAGAGTTACCTACCTCCCCTTTCCAAGGGTCTCAATGCCCCTTCCTTTCAACCCTATCCCCAACTCAGTTGTGTGGATAAGTTATCCCATCTACTGCCTTTGAATCCTCGTTACTATTTCCTGATTGGCCAATTATGGATGGAAGGATCAAGAGGTTCTGCTCTATAGACACAACAGAATTATCTTAAAATTCTGCAGCTCTAAGAAAGAACAACATCGAGAGGAGATCCGGAGCAGCCGCAAATGAAATGGCTCCTCTGCTCCTTAAAGACTATGACCCTGGAGGGCTACTAACCCCTTTTGGCACCCAGCGGCTTCTGATAGAAATGCATCTAGACTGTGAACTGAGCTACAACCCCATGCCGCCCCGGGAGGGGAAAAATTTTTCTCTCTCGACCTTTCCTTTTGGAGGGGGTGGCGGTGGCAGCAGCAGTGGCACCCACGTGGCCACCACCATCTTCTAGAACCCACTACCTAGAGGTATGAACTTGCAGTGACGTGGCTCGCAGGAGATCTTAGGATGGGGGTGTTACCGGCACGCTCTCCACCCAGACGAGATCTGGAGCAGCCCCACAGGAAACTGTGAACTGAGATAAAATATCAGAAATCCAAAACCATGTGGCCGTGAGCTCATTTATTCTTCATTCTCAGCAATGGGAAACAAATTCTCAAATGATTATCTTTTCTGCAGGTTTGATTGTTGGGGGAAAATTCTAAATAATAATAGTTTTCTGTTGAAATCTTGAATGTATTCAAAGTATAGAGAGGATATAGTGAAGATCATTAGTTGCACAGGTGGGGGGTGGGAGGGAAGGGGATACACTGGGGTTCTTGGTGGTGGAACATGTGCACTGGTGAAGGGATGGGGATCTGATCATTGAGTGACTGAGACTTGAACCTGAAAGCTTCGTAACTTTTTTCACGGTGATTCAATAAAAAAAATAAAAATTGAAAAAAAGAAAAAAAGAAAGAACAACATCATGCAGTTTGCCACGGCATGGATGGAATTGGACACTATTACAAACCGTGAAGTCCTTCAGAAGGAGAGGGCTAAAGAGAGAATGACCTCGCTCATTTGTAGGACAGAGAGCCGTGTTTCTGAACTGACTGGATTCAAGCTAGGAATGGAGTGCTTGCAAAGTTGGAGGCTAGACCATTTCCATCAGTATGGAACCAAAATCATAAGGGAAGAGAACAACAACAGCCAAAGGAGGACACAGCAGTCAGGATGCATGCTAGTGTGTCCCGAGCCAGGGGCTAGCCTGGTCTCTTGTTCATCACTGGTGGGAACTTGGGGATCCAGGCATTCCCCAGGGCTAAAGCAGCATTTCTTTTTTTTTTTTTTAATTTTTTATTGAGTCACCATGTGGAAAGTTACAAAGTTTTCAGATTTAAATCTCAGTTATACAATGCTCGAATACCCATCCCTTCACCAGTGCTCATATTCCACCACCAAGAATCCCACTATAGCTCCACCCCGCCCCCTCACACCCCAAACCCCCCCACGCCCCTAGCCCCCCCCACCCTAAGCGCCCCCCGCCTGTGTAACTAATAAATTTCACTTTACTTTCATTTTGATTGCATACAATATTTCAACAAAACTCACTATTATTGTTTGGAGAGTCTCTCCCCTAAAGTCAGACCTTAAAGCAGCATTTCTGATGGCATTCACAGACATACGTGAACACAGCTAAACCAATATTGGTGCTACCTCCTGTGCTTATTGATTGATTGATTGATTGATTTGGAGGAGGGGCACCCAAACTTGTCTTTTGCTTATGTCATCTCTGAGATGTCATTGATGTGATAAAGAGATTTATTGTGAAAATGAATGATCTTATCAAGAGTGTCTTCTAAATAACAATAAATAATTTAATATGCATCTTTGAGTGCTTCAGATATACAGTTCAATATTTATACCACATAGAGTAAGGCACGTTATTCTGGAAATTTGCTTGTAACAGATGGATGAAAACAATCAATAACAATTTCTCCATTTTTTTCCCTTTAGTGGTCATGACAGAAGTGTATTTTTTCCCATTAACTCTGTGGCTGGAGGTATATGCTGGTTACAAAAATGGGCAATGTATACTTAAGACTGGCATGTAGACAAGTTATAGAAATAGTATATTCTGCGCTAATAGTGAATCACAATAGCAATGAATCAATCAGGAAGTCCTGTTCTTAAATGGGTTTACACATTAAAAATGAGAATTTGGGAAGATACAGAGAAGATTCCTGTGGACCCAAAGCCATTGGTTCTTATCATTAATGAAACACCGCAAACTCTACTGAAGTCTCATGAGCAATAATGAAAATTAAAATATTTTCATAGATTTTTTTCAACTTTGTATTTTTTGTTTCTGTAAAATCTAAAACTTATAAAAAGTTTACACTTTTTAAATTTGGGAACAATAAAACCCCAAATTTAAAAAGTGTAAATATAAATGTTATGGTTGGCAAAAAAATTGAATTTATACTTTTTAATTGCTTTTTTCCCCCTCAATAGCTAGTAGAGACAAAAACTTTTTGCAAATGTCACTGGCAAAGGAAACTAAAAATTATTAACAATGCCACTATTTAAGCTTATTATTTAATACTATCTGCAATAAAGTCAAAGAAAATTCATCAGAGAAAGAAACAGAGGAAAATTGATATCCAGAACTCATACAAATATCCTTAAGCAGTTATGTTGTCCTTGCTTATTGTTGAATTGTGTTAATAATAACATAACGTGCGATGGTTAGTTCAACCATGTCAAATTGTTTTTGTCTTATAAGATCATACGAAGAGGAAGATTTTCTCCCAGTGTTGATTTTGATATAAAGATCTAAGCTACGTGGTGTAGTTAGTGGTGAAAGTAGCGCACTCAATGGTAGTCTTCCATTTTTTAAATGCCAAGATCTCTGATGGTATTTTCTTCTTGGAAAGAGAAGAAAAATGCACAATCACATTTTTTTTGTCTATCTGAACTGCTTGTTATCATGGCTTACCATACCAACTAATATAATGTAGCCATCAGTTCCAACAACTGCCACAACAAAACTGCAATGTTTGTTTTTTTTTTCTCTCAGGTTTGTGGAGAATTACTGGCTTTATAGAAATGTGCTCGCTATTAAGTCTGAAGGCTGTTTTAATCATTGGAGCCTTTACATCTTACACAAATATGCAAGACCTTTTTACTTCTCCTCACTGCATACTGAAAAAAAAAATCCCCTTCAAGGGAATGTTACCCTTACAAGATCATGAGGGAGAGAATACCAAGAGACTTTTCTAAGCTCATTTGAAGTCAGAGAAGGCTATTGTACCCATTTTTAAAACCTGATCAAAATTCAGTCTGCTGTTTGTTACTAAATTATGTATCTCTGAAGCATAAATGTGTTGGCTTTAGAAAGTTACAAATTAGTGCATTTCCATATGACTTGGGAAAAATGTATTTTAACCAATTTTGTTTGGGGTGAAAAATATTGTTTGCATTATTTTATAACACAAGGGAGCTGTCAGACCACATGGTCATCCAATTTCTGTGGCAGAGCTAGCTTCCTTGCATCTCAAATGCTTAGCAATAAAGCGTATACTTTTCACATTAATGCTACCGATAGCCTATAAAAATGCTGCCTTTATACACTGTATTTTGCAAGAGAAAATGTGGCAAGTCTAACGGGAGAATTTGGTAGCTCCTCGAGTAGCTATTCCATTTCTCACTCTATTATCTTTAATTCAAAAGTGTGAAACTATATTTGAAATTGTCCTGAAACTTATTATTTTTAATCCTCTTCAGATATGCTGATTCCTTTGTATTTAGCGGTGGTTACTCTGTACCCTTCTACTATTTTCCAGGCTTTCTGGAGCTTTGGGCTTGACTCTGTTTCTTATCAGAGGCAGATCTGTCTGTGATTGCACACCTGTAATAGTATTGGTAAAGATCACTTAAATATGACTGCATTCAAAAAGATGAATAGGTAACAAAAGGACAAAGAGAAGAGGAACAGGATATGTCACACTGGAAGACAACTGGATGTGAAAATAAAAGGGAGAGGAGAGAACAGTGGAAAGTAAACAGGGTTTAAGAAGACATATAGGATTAAAGAAGTATTTTATGTTTTCTTTTGGTTTTGTCTTTTGGCCACGCCCAGTGATGCTCAGGCATTTACTCTTGGCTCTACATTCACAAATCACTCCTGGTATTACTCAGGGGGCCAGATAGGATGCTGGGAATTGAACTCAGGTCAATCACATGCAAGATAATGGTTCTACTCACTGGACTATCAGTCCTGCCCATAAGAAGTACTTCAGAGGAAAAATGAAACCTAGAAATCAGCCTGTAATGAAATTTAGATGGTACTTTTGGGGGGATACATCATATAACCTGGTGTTTTATTTTGTTTTGCTTTGTTTTCTTTTGCTTTGTCTGTTTGTTTGTTTGTTTGTTTGTTTGTTTTTTTGCTTTTTGGGTCATACCCAGCAATGCACAGGGGTCACTCCTGGTTCTGCACAGAGGTGCTTGGGGGACCATATGGGATGCTGCGAATCGAACCTGGTTCCTCCGCGTGCAAGGCAAATGCCCCTACCCACTGTGCTATCACTCCATCCCCTATATAACATGTTTTTATCAGGTTCTTTTTCTCTAAATTGCAGAAGCAAACACTGTCTTTCAGATGCTGACTTCAATATGCTACAAGATGAATACTGGCGGTTTGGTTGGTGTTGGAAGAGTGTATTCCTGAAACTCTATGATGGATACATTCTTAAATCACAGTGTTCAAATTAAATGAATATATAGTTGGGGGGCTGGAGAGATAGAACAGTGGGTAGGGCACTTGCCTTGCATGTGGCTGACCCAGGTTTGATTCCCAGTATCCCATATGGTCTCCTGAGTACCGCCAGAAGTAATTTCAGAGTGAAGAGCCAGGAGTAACCCCTGTGCATCGCCAGGTGTGACCCAAAAAGCAATATAAAATGATGAAATAATATGAATATATGATAGTTGTTTTCAACTGGGCATATGGTTGTCTACTGGGGACCATTTCTGGTGTTGCTGAAAAGGGGGAGGGGGCGTTTGATATTCACATCCAGTTGAAGAGGTCACTGGTGATGCTAAAGAAGATACAATGCACTCTAAAATAAAGGAGGGTTAGCTGGAGCATGGACCAAGAGTAGTGGGCTTAAGAAACACTGAGCAACAATATGAATGATTCATTTAAGAACAGTGAAGGGAACCAAGTTTCTGAGTGATGCTGGCGTTAAAGTCTATTACCTTTCTCTCCTGTCAAGAAATCCTCACATCAGACAATGCCACCCATGGCCTCATTACCATTGCTAAGTACATTTCCCAGGAATTACTGTGAAGGGTTCTTTGACTTCGTAAGCATTTGTTGATGGTTAGCTGGGGGATACATATTCAGAGTTTCTGTTGATTCTAGCCCTGAAGTCAAGTCAGTCAAGTCCATTGCGTTCCATATGGGAAACTATGGATGGCTGAGGGTCCAACTTAAGCATAAAGGGAACAAGTGGTATTTGAGAAGGTCTTTCTTCAAGGTGTAACATAATGATGCTTGTAAAGTTAAAGCACTTGAGGACTAAATTATCTGACAGGCGAGATTGCACATTTGGAGGTCCCACGTGTGAAAGACATCTCCAGTATCTTGCTTCTTAAACATACGAATCCTCTGGAATTCAAAATAATACACAGGGGCTGGAATAATAGCACAATAGCAAGTTTGGTGTTTGCCTTGCACATGGCCCACTCAGGTTCAACCCAAGGTCCCTACCAGGAGTGATCCCTGAGCCAAGAGCCAGGTGTAAGCCCTGACACTCTAGGTGAGGCTCCCAAACCAAAACACTAAACAAAAAGTTGCAGGGGTTCAGGAGATAATAGAGGCAGGAGTTAAGATGCTTGATTTGAACTTTGCTTAATCCCAGTTCAATCTCAGGCACCACTTGGGTGGCCAAAAATATTGTCTGACACGGCAGGTGGCAAGCAACAGAGCATGGCATCCTTTGGGCTCTTGTATCAAACAGCCGGGCAACTTCCAAGAATCTCTGGGTAAAGAACTCAGGCCTCCTGAGCACTGTTGAGGAGATACACCGCCCCCCCCAGCCCCATCCCTAAATATACTAGTAGAGTGGCAGGAAGGGGCTGGGGTAGTGATAAAAAGGGGTCAGACCCTCCAGGGATAGTGTTAAGGACACTGCACTGTGCTGATGGAGGTGGTGCTAGAACAATTGATGCCTATAACATAAATGATTCTGTCATCGAAAGCCATGGTACCTCAAATGTCAAAAGCATTGATTCTGAATGAACCAGTCTACAACTGGGACGGGTACTCTGCCTTTCAAAGGAGCTGTTAGGGAGGCTAATTTTTGAGAGCTGACAACCATCTTTTGAAGGCTTTTACACTTAAAAGGCTCTTTAAGAAAATAATAATAATAATAATGTAATAATCAAATTAACTAAAATAATTTTTAAAAAATGTTTATTGAGTCACCATGTGGAAAGTTACAAAGTTTTCAGGTTTAAGTTTCAGTTATACAATGCTCGAACACCCATCCCTTCACCAGTGCACATATTTCACCACCAAGAATCACAGTATAGCTCCACCCCATCCCTCCACACCCCTAGCCCCCCCACCCCCCGGGTAATGGATAAATTTCACTTTATTTTCACTTTGATTATATTCAATATTCCAACAAAACTCACTATTATTGTTTGGAGTGTCTCCCCCCTAAAGTCGGATCTGCTGAAAAGGAAGCATTTCATAATTTGCTTTCCATTGCTGAGAATGAAGAGGTATGAGGTCGAGTGACCGCACTTAGCGGCCTCACGGTTTTGGGTTTCTGTATTTTCAAATTAACTAAAATAATTCTAAGGGCAAATCACAAGTGCATATGCAGTTGCTGCAGTAATTTTATGCAAATAATTATGGATCTATTAAAATGTTCTAATAGATTCATTTTGATTCAAAAATCACTTAAGTAATATTTGAATAAATTCTAATGGTAAAACTGAGTATAAATTATAAATAAAAGCTACAGCATTTTTTGCAATTTACTATGCTCAGCCTTTGACTCTTCTTTTGTTTTTATAGCGATTCAAAAGATTTAATAAGAGTTTAAGATTCATATGACAAATGACCAAGATTTTGTTGAGTTCAACTTTTGCCTCCCCCATTTATCGCATCTTGTTTTATCTTGAGTATTTTCCCATCTATTCCTACCCCTTCCCTCATGCATATACACATACACAGTATTCTTTACTTCTATCAAGAGTTTCCTGGGGCTGGAGCAATAGCACAGCAGGTAGGGCATTTGCCTTGCACTTGGCCAACCCAAATTCGATTCCCAGCATCCCATATGGTCCGCTGAGCACCACCAGGAGTAATTCCTGAGTGTAGAGCCAGGAGTAACCCCTGTGCATTGCCCCGTGTGACCCAAAAAGAGAAAAAAAGAGTTTCCTTAGAGAAACCACAAAATAGATATTAATAAGTTTGGTGTATAGTTTTATTTTCTGTTTTGTCTTCATTTATACACTCCTCATATATACATACGGACTAAGAACCAAATATATTTGCTAATTATAACTTTGTTATGCCATTTGTGGGAGTGGGCTATCCCCGTTTTGCTCTGACTCTGTACTCAGCGATCACTCCTGCCAGGACTGAGGAAAGAAGAGACCATCTGCAGTGACTGGGCTCAAAGCTGAGTTGGCCCAATGCAAGGTAAGTGCCCTACCTGTAGGATTATCACTCCGCTCCCAGTTTTGAGTGCTTGAAGTTAAAATTTGAAGCACTTACTGTAATTGTTAGAAATTAGAAATTCAATGTACATATCTTTTCACAGGAAAAGAAGAACAGAAGAAAAAGAAGCGAGAGGGGGTAAGAGAAATTTGAGACCTACCTGGAGCCAAGGTTGCTATCTTGTACCCACAATGACCTAAACCCATTAAAATCTGTGTTTGATCTTTTCTTTCTTAAGGGGTCCCAGACCATCTAAACAAAGAGGGGGAGACATCAAGTGTGGACCACAAAGAGTGAGCTAGCTTAGGTTACCTCTTTTTGTTTTGTTTGTGCAGCCATAACAGTTTTCTAAGAAATCATTTGCTCTAAGAGAAAAATGTAAAGTTAAGGTCACACCGCTTCTTTAAAAGCCTCAGATGGGGACTGTAGAGAGAGTACAGCAAGTAGGGAACTTGCCTAGCATGCGGCTGATCCAGGATTGATTCTCAGAATCCTCTATGGCACCCTGAGCCCCCCCCCCCCCCCCCGAGGGAATCTTGAACACAAAGCCAGGAGTGATCTGTGAGCATGACCATCCACGTATGGTCCCAAACCCAAACCAAACCAAAGAAAAATAGTAACAAAAGGCTTCAGAGACCACATCTGCCATCACGACCTTCCAAACATTAACAGGCGCTCCCAAAATGAAGGTACCCGAGCACCTCATTCCTAATTCATCCCTCTGAAGAGTGCTCCCCTTTGCAAACAAATCCACGACAGTTCCTGCCCATTGGAAGCATTCACATGTCATTCTGCAGGAGAACGCTTCCGTTCTGCAGGTGGAGGGTGTCTGCAGGTGCTGTCATGAAAGCCCCGATGCCATGTTACATGGGGGTGGCGGTCGACACACACAGAGTGTCTGAGTCAAGCCTGTAGCTCACTTGGGTATCATCACCATGGTAACTTGTTTACAAGGACTGAAATACAAGCTGAAAATTCAAGGCTAGCTTCTCCTTTGTTGCTGTTTTGATGTTTTTGGCAATCGAAATGATGTGGGGATAAGATTTGATTTAAAGGGCTTCATGGCAGGCTGAGTTAAAACAAAACTCCAAACCAAACCAGACGTGGTGCTTTCTTCATCTCCATTAAAAAGGAGAGAATTCAAAATGATCTTTACTCAGGACCATCAGCTAGAGTTCCCTGTCACAGACCAAAACAATAGTTTTACCTGATGACCTTTGGAATCAGATTTGGAAAAAAACGTGTAAGAAGGTCCTGTATCTTTTGGAGCAATTGCGCCCTGTGCGTGAGTGCGTGCGTGCGTGCGTGCGTGCGTGCGTGTGTGTGTATATTCATTCATGTCCTGCTTTAGATGAATAATTTGTTTATTTTAAGTCATTTTTTGGTTTGTGTATGGGGGAGGGTGTGCAGTGGGAATGAACAGTTTTAGTACCTATGTAAAAATTACTTCATTCTCCAAATGGATAAACCTTGTATTCTAAAAATTCACAGTATTTTCAGCATTACAAATAAGATCTAATTAAAATAAACATTTACTTTAAATACAAAAACAAACAGAACTAATTTTACAGCCGGATGTTGAGTTAGAGATGGATTGCTCTAGTAAGAGGAGTCAAATGAGGAAGCTTAAGCTTCTTCAGTTTTTAGGAATTGGGTTTTGAAGGTATCTATTCTCAATGGACTCTTCTTAAATCCTTTTCTCTGCTCCTTTCAGTTCTTCTTAAATAGATAATGACATATAGACATAATGACACATGTAGACAGACATATGTATATGTAGATATGCATACAGGAGTCAGAGTTGGACGTACAAAAATGACCTTATAAAAATATTTCTATGCTTCCATGCATATATTTGTTTTGTGGAATCAGGGATCAAAGCCAGCACCCCCAAATGTAATACCTCTGTTCACCCACTGATTCACATTTACAATGATAGTGCAATGCTTTTAAAAGTACAGCATGTACATTGCTTTTAAAGGGGCTGGAGCACAGTGGGTAGAGCATTTGTCTTGCATGAAGCCGACCCCGGTTTGATTCCCAGCATCCCATATGGTCTCCCGAGCACCGCCAGGAGTAATTCCTGAGTGCATGAGCCAGGGGCAACCCCTGTGCATTGCCGGGTGTGACCCAAAAAGCAAAAAAGTAAAGTACAGCATATAAGGAAGCTAAAGGCATTGCACAACCACTGTGGATGAGATGTCAAAACTCATTTCACTCGGTATAGATGTCCCACTTGATTAAATGTTTCCATATTTTTGTTTGATCTCGATTTTTTAGTTCTGTTCCTCAATCCCTTATTGAGGGAAAATCTTGAGGAATATTTTCCTCTATTGCATTGCCTTGTTTTGTCTAATGATCTCATCTCGATTCACAGTTCTCCTATGCATTATTCACTGTTTATTATTTCTATTCTCTCTGACCATTAGCTATTACAGTTTACTATTAAAATTGTAAATCATAGGCTTGATTATGAAATGACTCCTTTACAGAACTTTTTGAAGTATGACTGAAGTAACCGAAGAATGACGTCAAGCTCAAAGAAAAAAGTGTGGAATTTATTGGTCTCTTCCTCCAACCAGAAACCAATAAATTCCCGGAGGGTGCACACAGGTGAGATTCACCAAGAGATTACAGTTTCAGTTCTAAGATAAACTGTGAAGGAGATTTTTTTAATGTAATGAATTTGCATTAAAATAGATGCAATCAATGCCAATGATGATATATTGGATGTGATGGAAAGAGTCCTATGTTAACAATGCAATTAAGAAACATGATTCTCCTATCTTTCAAATCCTCTGTTTACTTCAATCAAGCTTGCACTGTCAGACCTTTTTATTATTATTACTAAAGATTATAAAAAAATAGTAAATTCAGAACAAGGATCTACTTTACTTTTGAATTTTTTTAAGGAGATGATAGCATTAGAACAGTGTCTCCAGAAATGTATATTTAGAAAACATCAAATTTATTATTTTTGATTGTTTTGTGTGTTCTATAAAAATGCTAGCTACAGTGTCTGTCAGCTAACTCTGCCCAACACATAAACAAGCCATCTATCACTGGAGAGGTACAGCTCAATGTCAAACAATGTCCATGCAGTAGAGAGAAGGAGGGGACACAAATGCATTTACACAATATGATCCTCCCTGTAAAGACTCCTTTTCTTTCTCCTTGCTCAGATGACATGATGTGAATAGAATATCACTATTTAATAATTCTACATTCAAGGTCCCCTAGTTTCCCACAAAAGATTCCGTAGAACAATATGATAAAGGTAACAACCCTGTCTTTTGTTCGAGAGACTAAATGCTTAAATGAATTATTTTAAAGCAATGAAGATCCGAATGGAATTTAGTAGTCTCTGGATAAATATTAAGTCTGTTAGCTAGATTTCACGACACTCGAGTAATTGAAAGAACTCAATGCTTTGTCTTGTTGGGCATTTTAGGTATATTTCCTGGTTATATTTTGATCATATAATTAACTTTAATAGTCTTAATTTGAACTGATAAAGTTTGTTTTCCTAAAATACAAACTTTAAAACAATCACTCTCTGAATAGAAGCGTTACTACCTACCCATGCAATAAAATATACAGTAATAATAATGTCACCTTAAAAGCTAAGACAAGTAAAAATTCCCTTTAGTTAGCCTTCCAAACTAGGTCTAAAAAATAATAGTTTTAAGGGAAACAGTGCAAGGGGTAATGCACTTGCCTTGCATGTTGCCAATCTTGGTTTGAATCCCAGTACCACATGTGTTTGCTTACTCCCGACCTCCTAGCCCCGTCATGTATGACCCCTGACTGCAGAGACAGGAGTAATAAGTCCTGAGCACCACCAGGTGTGTGGCCCAAGAAACCAAAAAAAAAAAAAAAAGAAATGGGACAAAACAACAGCGATAACAATCAGTCAAGGGGCCGAGGATATAGTAGAGGAGTTAGAATTTCAGCTTGCACGCACCTAACCAAGGTTTGATCCTCGGCACAGAATAGTTTCTAGAGCATTGTTGGGTATGGTTTGGAGTCTGGGAAAACTCTGCTCCTTGGCAGCACAGGACCCAAGTCAGCCTAGAGCCCTAGGCCTGAGTCTCTGAGCCTGAATCACTGAATTTTCAGGTGGTGTGACCTGGAGGCCTAGAGGCCTAAGTACCTAAGTATCTAAGTACCGCTTGGAAGAAAACTTCCCCTCAACAACAACAAAAAATCAATCCATACTGTAGCACTGTTGTTGACTGATTTGCTTGAGCGGGCACCAGTAACATCTCCATGGTGAGACTTGTTGTTACTGTTTTTGTCATATCGAATATGCCACGGGGAGCTTGCCAGGCTTTGCCATACAGGCAGGATACTCTCGGTAGCTCACCGGGCTCTCTGAGAGAGAGAGACGGAGGAATCGAACCCGAGTCGGTTGCAGGCAAGGCAAACGCTCTATCTGCTGTGCTATCGCTCCAGTCCATACTGTGAGTATACATAATCAAGGGCTAATTTTTTTTATATACTCAAAATATGACTGGACTTTAGAGGTGAGAATTATAAAGGGAACACCACTGAGTCTTTTCTGGTACTGAGAGGTTTGCATTTTCAATAGATATTTAATTTTCCAATTGGCAAAAACCTTAGATTCTTGTGAGAACAAAATAGGCACTGAGCTCATGAACCCTCAGGAGTATTTTTCTAAGGGAGGATAAATAATCTGAGGAAGTTACAAACATCTGGTAGGCTGACCTGGTTGAGAGATCCAATGAAGGAGAATTTTAGACATCTTAGAATTCAGAAAGCAATTCTTGTGTTTTCAAAGGACTGAATAAGTAGCCTTTGGAACATCACTGTATCCCTGTATCACCATCATCCCATTGTTATTCGATTTACTCGAGCGGGCACCAGTAACATCTCTATTCCTCCCAGCCCTGAGATTTTAGCAGCCTCTCCTAACTCGTCTTTCCCAAAGATTGGCAGCTCTTTCAGGGTCAGGGGAATGAGACCTATTGTTACTGCTTTAGGCATATCAAATATGCCACGGGTAACCTGCCAGGCTCTGCCCATGTGGGCAGGATACTCTCGGTAGCTTGCTGGGGCTCTCTTTAAGTTTATCTCCCTGGCTCAAACTTTAGCTACATCCTGCCCATCTTTTGTCCACACCATACAAACAACCTTTAGGTGCTCTTAATGTTCCAAAGGAGAGAGGGTGCTTCCTTGGCCGGTGTGTGGTGTGTGTGTGTGTTACATATACATAATATATTATATGTAGTATGTATATATTACTCTATGGTTTATTGCGTACTACCTGAACTCCATCAAATATGGTGTGGTCTTTATAGAAAATGGGTAGGAAGTGTCTTTAATGTGTCCAGAAAGTGGCCTGGAGCGTGGTGGTGATTGGGTAGTGGAGGTCGGCTGCCGGGGCTGGGTCCCTTATGTCGGGGAGGGTTCTTACCTGCCCCTCTCTGGGGCGCCCCAAGTGAAAACAGTCATGCTGGGGAACATGAAGGGGCTCTCCTGACTGTGGATGAGACCGTAGACAGAGGGGTGATCTTGGAGAGTGACCCCTAGCAGGTGGTATACCGGGTGGCATGAAGAAGTGAAGATGTGCCCCTCACGGAGAAGACCGTGTCTCAGGTACTGCAGTCAGCTGAAGAACAGATCAAGCTGTCTCTCCTGTGGTGAAGATGCCCCGTGCCCGGCTCCCCGCACCCCCTTCCCAAACACTCCACACGTCTGTTGTGACTTCTCATCCAGATCCCCAGCTGATGCTCTCGGGGATCAGAGGAATCCTTAATGCCCCCCATTCCACTGGGGGGTGGTCTGCCCCTCCGACTCCTGTTCCTTCCCTCTGTGTGTGCTGTCTGGGGTAAAGCTCCTGGCGGAGTTGGAACACACTGGCAGAGGAAGCACCCTGTCTCCTTTGGAATATCAAGAGCACCTAGAGGTTGTTTGTATAGTGTGGACCAAAGATGGGCGGGATGTAGCTGAAGCTGGAGTTGGGAAGATAACTTAAAGAAGCTACAGGAGGGGGCCTGTCTGGTTGAATTTTGAAAAATATGTATGAAAGTACACCCTGAGCAGAGCTCCCGGTGCCTGAAGACCACCGGAACCTAGCTACAGCCATGCTCGAGGCCCCTCTGCACACATTCGGATGGGCCTCATGCATGAAGGTACTGGCAGAGGAACCCAGGTGTGTGTAATCCCATCAACAGCCAACATCCAGAGACTTAAAAGCAAGCTCCCAGAAGCTTGTATCTTGTAGTCTACTTCTCCCTCTAGGAGAAACTGGCAAGCTTCTGAGAGTTTCCTGCCCACATGGGACAGCCTCACAAGCTTCCCATGGTGTATTCATATGTTAAATCCAGTAACAAGCTGGATCTCATTCCCCTGACCCTAAAAGAACCTCCAGTGTGACATCATTGGGAGGGCTGAGTCGAGAGAGACTTCTAAGATCTCAAGGAAAGGACGAATGGAGAGGTTACTGAGCCTGCTCGAAAAATCGATGATTAACAGGATTTCGTGATCGTGATCCTGATGTATGAAAGTATGAAAAAATCAAAATGAAACAGACTTTGCTGTTCTCTGCAATCTACATGATAACCAAAGAGAAACTGGCTGACATTTCAAATGGCAAATTTGGAAAAGAAAAGGAACCAACAAGTATCAATAATCTGAAATAGATTATTAAATACAATGAAATGGTTGTTTCGGCCATTGCATCTCCCACTATCTCCCTATTGGAAAAGTTTCTGTTATGACCATGCCCTGGATGGATGTCAAATCTTTGCTTTTACAATCATGTTAGTAGAGTAAATGAATTTCTTTCATCTTTGCTTTACTTCCTGCATGCTGGGTCTACCAATTTGTCTGAAATCTCCTTGAAGCAAACATTATTGATCATTTTCTCTCTGTTCGATTAAGACAGCTTGATTGCATTAAGTGCAGCTTAAGGATGGATTTATTTACAAAAGTATTTGTGAAATATTATTTTAGGTTAAATGCTCTGCTAAATATTGAAAACAATATACAGTTGTTCAAATAAACAAAAAGAGTTAAAGCATTAGATATTTAGATCAAGCTAGTTACGTCCTACCACAAACGTACTTAAAGAAGATATGCTGAATACTTCACAATAAATCACTCATTTTTGTTATTATTGTTATTTTAGAGCTACACCCGGCAGTGCTCAGGGCTCATTCTTGGCTCAGTGCATACAGACCATCTCTGGTGGGCTTGAAAAACTATATGTGGTGTCTGGGAATAAAATTCAGGTGACCTCTGTGCAAGCCTTACCCACCATATATTCACTTTGGCACCTAAATCAACCATTTAAAATGAGGCTCAAAGATTTCTGACTTTTGACTCCCTGATTAACTGGACAGTCTTGTCCAGTTAATTTCTGACTGTTTTCATTATAAACTTTAAACAAAATACATATCTAAGTATTAGAAATGATACCCCACACACATCAAACCATGTAATGATGAAGCTTTAAAATCCCATACTGTTGAGTTAAAAAAATAATTCAATGTCTTATGTTTATTAAAATTTCAAGAAACATGAAATTTCATAAGAAACATGAAATGGTTAATATCTCTGCACTGTAGCACCGTCATCTCATTGTTCATTGATTTGCTTGAGCAGGCACCAGTAAGGTCTCCTTTGTGAGACTTGTTACTGTTCTTGGCATATCAAATACGCCATGGGTAGCTTGCCAGGCTCTGTTGTATGGGCGGGATACTCTTGGTAGTTTGCTGGGCTCTCTGAGAAGGATGGAGGAATTGAACCTGGGTTGGCTTCGTGCAAGGCAAAAACCCTACCCACTGTGATATCGCTCCAGTCCTCAATTTTATAAATTAAAGCAAATCCTCAAAAACATCGGCAGTCCAAGAAATAGAGAAAATGCAACCTGACAACTAATAAGGAACTTTTTCTTTTCTTTTTTTCTTTTTGGGTCACACCCGGCGATGCACAGGGGTTACTCCTGGTTGATGCACTCAGGAATCACTCCTGGTGGTGCTTGGGGGACGATATAGGATGCTGGGAATTGAACCCGGGTTGGCAGCGTGCAAGGCAAATGCCCTACCCACTGTGCTATTGCTCTAGCCCCATAATAAGGCATTCTTTAAGATAAACTACAGCCACATCTCTGCACAAGAGACAATGAGGAGTCAGAACCAGATGCTCTGGGAGAAGTACTGAAAGGCAGATGCTACTTTTAAATGTCCTGAATAATAATCTGCTTTATGATTTTGAGATATTAAAAGTATCAAGTATAACTGTCATCAATATGCAAGAAGGATATTTCTTTAAAAAAAAAGCAGAATTTTAGGGAAAAAATCAGTGGATAGTCTGAATATGAAAGCAGAACAAAAGGAGAAACTAGATGCATAATTATAAAATTATAATTATGTAATTATATAAAAACTATAAAATTTATTTTTGGCAACATTAAGCTTTCTGAGTCTTTCCAAACCTGAATAATTTGGAAATCTGAAGAAGAGGTATTAGTTAATCCCAAGTGAATAAAATCTAGAGATCCATTATATTGGATTTCAAACATCTGAAAAGCTAGTGACAGATATTTATTTCATAGTGTGGATTTGGACACTGCTTATAACCCAGGTCAAAGGAAAATATTTTGTATGTTTGGAAATAAATCTGTACAAAGTCAATCTTTTGAATTCTGATTCTCAGTCAGCAAGTCAGGTAACCACCTTTTTATTTGTTAGGCTTTATAAGGATTCAATGTTTCCTTTTGTTATTCTGAAATGCACTTAAGGAAGTTTTCTTGAGACCTTTAATAGGGATTTTCCCCCTGAAATTAATTAATAACAGTTATGAAATATAGGTTCATGGCCTGAGTAAAAAGAAACAATTAACTAGCTTAGGATAATTAATTCTTACACCTCATATATTTTTCAGGGACTACTTACATGTGCCAATATTCCTTTGAATGTCTGCCAAATAATAAGCTTCTTTTTTTTTTTAAGGTTAGCTGTATTGTCAATTCTCAATACTCCAGGCCCTGAATTCTATACTAGATATCTTGTAGTCTCCTAATTACTTTCAACACAAATATTTAACTTCTACTTGCCCACAAATTGAATTTCAGAAAAGATTTGCCTACTTTTCTCCCGATAAATTACTTAAAATTGTCTTTCAAAATTCTTTCTTAGTCATGTGTTTGTTAAAATCTGTAATTTTGAAAACCTGATAATTGTTGCTGTCATAAATATGTCAAGTGTAATATTATTCTTCTTAATGTGGAATGGTTAAAAAGCCATCGAAATATTGAAGAGGTATATTAGATTCTCTCCATAGAGCGAACAGTAGAGCCCAGAGAGTAAAGAACAGGTTCACATTGGAGGGAGAAGTAGAAATTTCCACAAATCTAATACAAAAGAAAACTCTTAAAAATGGACTGGGTCCAGCCATTCCACCTTGTCCTTGATAAGTGCCATTGTACATATCTTAGTCAAACTCTATTGGACCTTTAGGTCATGAAATGTTTCCTATGGACAATTTGAAATCACTTCCATCAGAGACACGAGGTGGCCTAGCAATTCCAATCTACAATATAAAGTTCAAACTCATTTAAAATATGCAGCTTAGTTTGGGGAAGCCATTGAGAATATTTCTTTATGTATTTTTTCAAATTTAAAGGTTTGATATTTCCTAACATGGAAGTCATTCTTAGGGAAAGTAACAGAGGAATGTATGGAATATGGGATTTTTAAATGTTTTCAATGATTTTCTATATATTAAAATAACAAACAAAAGGAATATCAATTACAGTTTAATTTGCACTAATATCTTAATGCCATTAAGTCATTTGGCCAGGCTAAGGGGGAATTAACAGTTTTACCTCTGCATTAATCCATGGTCACATAACAGTGTGGGGGAGTAATTGAATATATATAATCCCAATTTTGAAAGAACTTTAATAGAACAAAATACATTTAACCTTAAGACCATACTTAACAAAACTTAATTTTATTTCAGCTGTTGGAAAGGCACTTGAGAATTTCACAGGGTTTTGAGTTTATTCTAGACATCAATTATCATTGCACTGATAAGTATGAAGGAGCCTGCTAATCGGGAATTATGGTTAATAGGAACCAGAAAGACTAATTCTTACTAGATCCTTAAATTTGCATAATACTGCAAAGAAAGCGTTTTTAAAAGTCAGCACAAAGCATGGAGAAACAGATGAGGTAAGAAAATAAAATGGTAGCTATGACTTTGATGTAAATGCTAGAGAAAGAAAAAGGCAAGGAAAAGAGCATGTTTCTCTTAAATAATGCTGAAGTGGGGATGATTTGAGAATTTTGGCAATGTTTGGAAATATTTTATCACAACTTGAGGGTATTCTCATAATAAATTATGGGACTCTTTTATTACTACTAGCTCTAATTGGAGAAGATGTAAAAGTGCACATGCAATATGATTGGGAATAAATTTAATACATCATGCTAAAATTTATCTATAATTGGGGGTATTGAAAATGTGAAATTTTGGGGTATTTCACAGAAGATAAATGAGTAGAACTGACAGACATTAACTATTTAGATCCAAGAGTAACTCTTTGAAGATGAAACTCCTTTTGACACTATCCAAATCAAGATGGGATTTGTGTCTCAAGAGATTACAAATACCGGTCATCTTTTGATAAGTTTTCCTGCCAGTGCATCCCCTGATGACCTTTACGCTTCCCCTACTTCAGCTTATTCTCTACGACTTGATAGAAATAAAGTAGATGCAGGTAGATTGTGTATATGGAAAGAAAAAAAATATGGAGAGGAACAGAGAAGCAAATCCATGATGATGCCAGAAGACACCAAGACAAGTGCCAGAATGCTAAGGAGTGCATCTGTTAGAGACACTGACAGGTCATTAGAAGTGTCAGCTCCAATGGTTGTCTTCCATAAAGGAAGTTTCTGGAGTTTTGCTGTCAAATGTCGAAGGAAGTTGTGAACTGTATCTCAAAGTTTGTATCTGTCAATAAAGACAAGGATTTTTCTATTGGTGGGAAAGTGAACTAGTCTCATCTCTATGGAAAACAAGATTTCTCAAAATATTAGAAATAGAACAGTCATAGGATGCAGAAATGCCAGTCCTAATTATCTACTGAAATACCATAAAGCACCCCTAGATTTTACGGCAGTCCTTCTCCAATACCAAAGGCCTGGAAACAGGGAGAGCTGAATGGAAAAAGAGAGCGTGGTCTTTGTACACAATGGAATACTATTCACCAATAATAAAGTATTTTTATAGAAATAGAATGTAAAGTTCTAAAGGGTAGACTTATAGTTAAAATAAGGTCCCAAAACATGCACTTTAATAACTCCCTCACCTACCCAAATCTCTTAAATCTCATTTGTCATATTTATCCTTTTCTAATTTAATTTTAAATAAATAAATAACTTTTTTGTTTGTTTGGGGGCCACATCCAGGCTCACCCCTGGTTCTACACTCAGAGATAATACTTGAAGGAACCCGGGGGCCAGATGAGGTGACGGGGATTGAACCTGGATTGGCTGTTTACAAGTCAAACATCCTACCTGTTATCCTGTCTTATCAATCTGGCCCCTATTCATCCTGTTTTAGTTATATCTGACATCTATTCTTGAAGCCCACCCATTGTACTTTTAGCTTCCACTTCTCCATTCTAAAAATCACCATCTAATACATCATTTATAATCTAATGATATCATTTATAATCCAATGTAGATCACATAAATTTTTATTGCTTATTTTTATAGCTGAGAACTTCATATACTATGCTGGAGTGTATAAGGGAAATAGAGATACATATGATGCATGTACAGATATTAACAGCTAGATTAGAATTGATATTGTGTGTATGAATTTCAATGGAGAAAATGAAGTTGATATGAAGAGTATATAAAATTTAAAATTATCATTTTAATTCTCTGCAAGATCAAGAGAAATGTTCTTGCACTGACATATTTCTAACCTTAAGACAAGGTGGGGGGTAGCATAAAAAAATAACCCATGCTGAAATATCACTGTGAATTTATAGAAATTACTATAACATTGTATCATTGTCATTCCATAGCTCATCAATTTGCTCGAGTGGGCACCAATCACATCTCCATTGTGAGACTTGTTAATGTTTTTAGCATATCAAATACAACACAGGGAGCTTGCCAGGCTCTGCCGTTTGCTTTATAAAAATATATAAAGCAAAAAAAGTTTTTTGAATGATTTCTCGTGATCCAAAGTCTTCAATTTTTGTATGATGATGTCTTGACAAAACAGCCAGTGATAAAATAAGCTCTACATAACAGGATGGAATGAACTCCCTTCATTTCATTGAACCCCTATCATGAACAAGGCTATCACTGTCACTGTCATCCCGTTGCTCATCGATTTGTTCAAGTGGGCACCAGTATCGTCTCTCATTGTGAGACTTATTTTTAGTGTTTTTGGCATATCCAATATGCCATGGGTAGCTTGCCAGGCTCTGACATGCAGGCACAATACTCTCGGTAGCTTGCTGGGCTCTCTGAGAGGGGCAGAGGAATCGAACCCAGGTTGACCACATGGAAGGCAAACACCCTATCCACTGTGCTATCGCTCCAACCCAGGAATTACTGTAGCCCTCTACAACTACTCTGGTTCTACAGGTCCATATCTGTTTGTCCTGGTCCCTGCAGGACCAGAAAAATAATAGTTTCTCTTTATTCTGTGTTGCTAAATGCCTCCATTGACACATTTTCTCCTTGTTTTCCTTTAGTTCTCACTAGCTAAAATTTTATGTACCTTTGTTGGTTATTTATTCATCGATTACTTTGTCAATAAGAAAACATTTTCCTTGGGACCAGAGAGCTAAGATTGAGGTTTATCTCTGTGCCATGCATGCAGTTGACTCCCATTTCTTCTCTGGTCCCACCTGTTTCCCAGAGCACCACCATGGTGTCCTGGGAGAGTCTCGGCACCTCGGGGCTTGAGCAGCATCTCAACCTTGGACCCTTGTGTCAAAATGCCCAGTTGGATGAGTATGAACAAAAGTGCTCTCTGAGTCTCTTGAGCATTTTTGGAAGCACTTTCCCTGTCCTTAAAGTAAAGGGGAGAGAGAGCGAGAGAGAGAGAGAGAGAGAGAGGGAGAGAGAGAGAGCGAGAGAGAGAGAGGGAGAGAGAGAGAGCGAAAGAGAGAGAGAGAGAGGGAGAGAGAGAGAGAGAGAGAGAGAGAGAGAGAGAGAGAGAGAGAGGAGAAGTGCCTGCCACAGAGGCAGGCAAGGGTGGTGTGGGTGGGAGGGAATCTGGGACATTGGTGCTAGAAAATTTACACTGGTGAATGGATGGGTGTTGGAACATTAAATAACTGAAACCCAATCATGAACCATGAACAATTTTTTTTTTTTGGCTTTTTGGGTCATACCCGGTGATGCACAGGGATCACTCCTGGCTCTGCACTCAGGAATTACCCCTGGCAGTGCGCAGGGGACCATAGAGGATGCTGGGAGTCGAACCCGGGTTGGCCGCATGCAAGGCAAACACCCTACCTGCTGTGCTATCACTCCAGCCCCCATGAACAATCTTATAACTGTGTATCGCATTGTGATGCAATATTTTTTTTTTTTTAATAATAGCACTGTAGCACTGTTGTTCAGGTGTTCATCGACTTGCTCGAGCGGACACCAGTAACATCTCCATTGTGAGACTTGTTACTGGTTTTGGCATATTGAATATGCCATGGGTGGCTTGCCAGGCTCTGCCGCGTGGGCAGGATACCCTCGGTAGATTGCTGGGCTTTCTGAGAGGGACGGAGGAATCGAACCTGGGTCAGCCGTCCGTGAGGCAAACACCCTACCAGCTCTGCTATCAATCAATCAATAAATACAAAAACATCAGTCTGGGCCTGGGGCTGTGACTCAGTGGTAGAGCACCTGCTTGGTTGGTTGGAGGCCGACAGCTCAATCCCACTTGCCTAGTCCCTCGACTAAGTGTGTGTTCCCTGGTAGGAACAACAGGAATATATTTTCCATTAGAAAATTATGAATCTGTCTATTGCTCTGTAATTACCTAAAAAAATAATTTGCTTGTGTTTTTGTTATTTTGCTTCCTTTCTTTCTTTTTTCTCTTTTGTGGCGGGCACATCTGGTGATGCTCATGGATTACTCCTGTCTCTGTGCTCAGGGATCACTCTTGGGTATCCTCAAGAGATTATGTGCAGTGCGATAAATCAAACCCAGGTCAGCTATGTACAAGTCAAGTGCCCTGCCCTCTGTGCTGTCTCTCTGTCTACCCCACAAATACTTGTTGAATTAAAGAAAAGCAACTGAGCTAAGCAGGCATCCAAATGACATCAGCCTTATTGGAAAATGAATTGATCCAAAATTAACTTTTGCTTCATGGATATTGCATATACACAGTTAGTGGCATACATGCGTGACATTTGTTAACTTGGAATTAGTTTTGGTATCTTGATCATTGATTAAACAACAACAACAACAACAACAAAACAGTATTTGGCAATTGCCCACCACATTTTCTTTTTTGTATTGTGAGACAGGAAAATGCCACAAACCTCATCGAATTCATTTAATTCAATATTCCCTCTGGTGTTAGGTTAATGTCTGGGCTGCATAGGCCAGTTTCTATGAAGGTTCTCATGTCATTATACGTAGTAAGCGCTCCAATTTATCATGGATTTATAGAACAGTGAATCTATTATTTAGATTAAAGTGGATTTTTTTGTTGTTGAATCTAACCTTGATTATAGTGTCCATATATAAATGACCCACTGGGCTTTATACATTTATTGCTATAAGAGGTCTCTAATAAAGCATAGTAAATATTGATGTTTAACAATTATCTGCTTTTAAATAGCATGACAACAAAAACTGCTCCTCTAATAAAACAGAATTTATGTAAAGTAACACATGGACCATTTGGTTATATTTGACTCCTTAATGTATTCCAAAGGCATCTATTGCCTGAGGGAGAGAGGATATTTGTATAGAGGAAAGTAATAACCCAGAGAAGAGCAAACAACAGGGGAAATTCCATTTATGGCAGAGGATAATGATCAGATGATACTATAACCCCTACCATCTAAGCTAGAGATGATTTAAGAAAGGAAAAGGAAGATAATTGGTGAAGAGTAAATAGCACTGCATATCCAAGGGACAGGAATACGACGCCCATATTTGAAGAGAAAACTAGAAGGTTTAAAACAAAGGAATCGAGGAAGTCATAATAAGGGAGACATTGCTATTTGAAGGGTATGATCAGATATACTGCTTGATGATATTTAGGGCAGCATAAATTACTTTTTCTTAAAATGTTTTAATAGAAAAGAAAAAATAATAGCTTAAAGTGCAAAAGGGACATCTTTGATATAGAATTGTAATGAGACATGTGTATTTTAAAGAGTAGTATAATCAGTCCTCCGAGCAAAACTCATATTTTTAAGGTATCCCAGACAAAGCACATAAGGAGAATGAAGATAATACCTGTGAGTTATATAAAATGGCACACAGTGAAGACTTACTTAGATGCTTGGGTTTACGGGTTGAAATGACATGGATAGAAGGAAGACTTTATAAAATGCACAAATGATGTGGTATAATAAGATGCATAATTGGACAAATGTAAGGATAGGCGAAGGAGAAAGATGCGATATGATACACATTTTTTTTTGAGAAACGTAATGAGATGTATAAACGAAAGGTGTAATGAGATGTGCATGTTAAAGTAATGCAATGAGAAATATAGGTTATAATAACATACATGAAAGCAATTTAGTAATGAGATATACAAGGGAAAGGCTTTAATGAAACCCACAAATGGAGGATATGTAAAGATGCTAAAGGAGATGTAATGAGATGCACATATTTGAAAGTTATAATGAGATACTTTAATGGAAGCGTGTAATGAAATGTATATGTTTGAAAGGTGTAATGAGACACATTAAAAGGGAAGAATGTAAAGCACTTCTCTCCTCCTATGGAGAATAATGCTCCCTGAAAGCTTTGAAGAGTCATCATCCTCAGGGATTCCTGTATTTTTACTTCAGTATAAATTAAGACACATTCAGCAGCTTCGACTATTACCACATCAAATAGCTTTTCCCCTGAGTCCATGTTATTTTTGGCTATATGGTTTAAAACACTGCCCCATGCCGCAGGCCACATTCCAAGGACAATTTAGAATGGATGCCACTTATTATTAGACAAAAACACAAGAGAAGGAAAAGAAGGAAGAAAATTATACATTAATAGCGATTGAGTTTTCATTTGCTGCTAGAGCTTTGGTGGGAATATTTGCATAATTAAATGTTTCCATAGCCTTATAAGGCAGACATTATTATCTCCCCTTGACAATTTAGAAAAGTGGATTCAGAGGTTAAGCTGTTTTTTTTTCAAGGTCATATGGCTGGCAGGTGTTGGAGTCAGAACTGGAAAGTTAACCTGGTTATGAAGTGTTTTCTTTTGTATCAATTTTATTTCTATTCTCTTTTCTCTCGCTTTCTAATACGTATTGCATGTATGTGTGTATGTCTATATGTATGTATGCATCTATCTATATGTATGATGTAACCTGTCCCTCCCTTTCTGCTGTCAATTATGGTTGAAATTTCTGAAAGCCCTTGATAATACCCCTTATCACAAATGTAACATGTTTATGTAGCCACAGCATTGCAAAAGATAAATAAGAGATAATAGAGAAATCACCCATTTCTTGACCTATCAATCCATTTAATTTCTGGGCAATTTTGTGCTTTAGTATGCTCCATACAATAATCATGATGCATCTGGAACCTGAAGAAACTGATGTGTTTTTAAAGAGCAAATTACACCAGCAATAGTTTCGAGGATTTGGGAGTGTATTTTGGTTAAAATGTGATTTCTCTAATGCACGACTATGAAGGAAAGCATATTAGATTCTGTCTACCATATATGTGTATATATTCTATTGTGAGCCTGGCAAGCTACCGAGAGTATCCCGCCTGCACGACAGAGCCTGGCAAGCTCCCCGTGGGGTATTCAATATGCCAAATACAGTACAACAAGTCTCACAATGGAGATGTTACTGGTGCCCGCTTGAGCAAATCGATGAACAACGGGACGACAGTGACAGTGACAGTGTGTTTATTCTTTGGTTACCAATTTTCTGTCAAGTTCAAGATCATATTTATGTAAAAATCATCCTGGGCTATCAATGCTTTTCCATTTTTGGTTTTAGAAGGCATCAACAGAATAACTAGTTTAAAAAATAATAAGAAATTGTTCTAAGACAATGTCGTCTATGATGGTTATGGGCAATAATTTAGTTTTTGATTAATTGCTTACAGAATAAAGACATTAATTGGAAGAGAAAATGGTTTTTTATAAAATACAAGTACTGCAATCATTTCTCTGTGTATTGACAGAATTCAAATTAAACTAAGGACAAGGTAAATTTGTGACCCCTGGCCCTCTCACTAATAACTTTTTATAACCTTAATCAATCAGCCTAATACAGCAATTACCATCTCAACCATAGTACCATTGGAGTCCATGATCATTTTAGGATAACTACTTATTGTTCAATTAAGACTGTATGAAAAGAGGTTAAACAGCAGTCACTTTTACTCATTAAAATTTGAAGTTTTATCCCGAGTATTTTCCTACACAATTGAAGATCCCATTAATAATTAATTGTGGAACAATCACTCACCATACAGTTAAGAACTGACTAGAGAATTCAGACTCGAGCACTGGACTTGTGCATATTTGAGAAGGATACATGTACATCCTAGATGTAAACCAAGATAGTAAGAGTAGTGAGGAATAACAAAATAAACAAAAAATGATCCCCAAAATGTTATAGGGACTAAAAACTCACAGACTTAACTCCCTTTCACCTTCCAAAGATGTGACCAAAGAACTTCAAATATAGATATTTGTTTTATTTTTCATTCTCCAGCATATAGCTCTTTATTGATTAGCAATGTATTAAACTCTTTTGCCACAGCAAAGGAAAAAGAGATAAGTTAGGAAGTGTGTAGACATCGATCTGTTACTTTGGTACAAGTATTGCCAGCCACGTGTTGGATGGACAATTCGGAGCAAACTTCTCAGTCCTTCTTCAGCCTATTTCCGATTGGACCAGTATTGTTTTTTTCACTAGGAGGATTTAAGTAGCTCTCACATAGCACACATGAAGAGTGACAGATGCTTATGAATCTCAGAAACTGTGGTGGCAGCCTGGCGTTTCTTTTGATCAGTATAATGAAAAAAGAATAGCTTGGTATTTTTTATGGTTTGATCTTTGTAATAAGTTAGGAGTCATGAGAAAGTGGGTCATAATTCTGTTTAATTTGATGTCAGAGGTGTAGATGATGTCTTTGCTCCATTTTGTAAAATGAGATTGATTGTCCTCAAATTATCCCACCATCAATGAATCAAGAATATTTAGACTTTTATTTCCTAAATGTGATATATGTCAGTGACCAGTAGGAGATGCAGAGAACAGGAAAGAGAAAAGTGCCTATCTTTACCTTAAGAAATCCTGAAAAACTGAAATAGACCTTTTGCTCTAGCTAATTTGGAGCTGATACACAAAGCAACCCACTGCTCCAGATCTAAGCAGAGACACACACCTGGAGGGAAAGTTGGGGCATGAGCCTGAGATTTTCCTGACGCAAATGTAGCTAAAGCCAGTCAGATGAACTCAGGTATAAGGAGGCAAACTATAGATTAGCAAGGAAGTATAAAGCACCTGGGAGCTAAAAATATGTTGTCAGAGTTGCTTCCAAGTTTCTAATGTGCTCATACAAAATAATTCAAGAGATTTCTGAGACAGCCTTCTTTATGGTGCAGACTGTGGAAATGGAAACGACACTCATTCAAATAAGATGAAAAATGCTACTCAGATCAGCCTTCACTACTCATCTCTGAATAAGAAAAATCTCAGTTTTAGGGTGAGAGAGATAGTGCTTATTCTATTTGATCTGAGGGCACTGGTGAAAATTGCACTAAGTAGGAAAAGAAACAAAACTCTAAGACTAGGTGTAGAGCTATGAATTCACTGAATGACAGAAACACTGAGAGTAAAACCAATGGAAGTCATAGAGCATATCATCAGGCCACAAAAAGAAAAAAAAATAATTATTGGACCCAATGCCCGATTAAGGAAAAAAAAAACAACCAAGCAAATAAACACTCAGTAACCAATCAAATAAACACCCTTATATAAAACCATACAAATTTCCTTGATTCAGGAAATAGTTTACAAAAACTACAGTGAACAGCATACTTAGTAAGACATTGAATGCTTTCTTTCTTGAGATGGAGAACAAAAAAGTCTTATTTTAATACTCTAGTGTCGTACTAAAAGACAGAACTAACACAATAAAGCAAGAAAAAGTGGGCTGACATGAAAGTACAGCAAATAGGTACTTGTGTTGCAGGTGGCCAACCCAGGTTAGATCCCAGCATCCCATATGGCTCCCCGAGAACCCTCAAGAGTGATTCCTGGGGCTGGAGCGATAGCACAGCGGATAGGGTATTTGCCTTGCACTCAGCCGAACTGGGTTCGATTCCCAGCATCCCATATGGTCCCCTGAGTACCTCCAGGGGTGGTTCCTGAATGCAGAGCCAGGAGTGACCCCTGTGCATCGCCAGGTGTAACCCAAAATGCAAAAAAATGAGTAAATAAATAAAGCCTCAAATTAGAAATAACCTATTTTAAAAAAAGGAGTGATTCCTGACTGCAGAGCCAGGAGTAACACCTGAATGTTGCCAGATGTGGCCCCCAGTCAAAAACAAAACCAGTAGATAAATAAACAAAGCAAGACAAATGAACAAAGCATCCAATTTCTTCCAAACTTCTAAAGGAACTCACTCATTCTAGCGTGTGGAGATGTGAATCTGGATCTGAAACATATAGACAGAGAGTTGGTGCGTGGAATAGAGAGGATTTTCCCCAGGTAATGAATCAAGCTCTTCTCAGCCAAATCACGTCATTTGTAAACTGTTTTTTTTTTCTTTTATGGGAGAGGGAGGTTGGGGAGGGATGTTAGGGGGCATCCCACCTTGAGGTGTTTAGGGACTTTTATAAGATTGACATAACTTGTTTGCTTGTTGCTTTGATGTTTTGGGGGTCACACTTAGCAGTGTTGCATGCTTATTCCTGGCTCCGTTTTCATGGATCGCTCCTGATGATGCTTTGGGGACCATATGCGATGCCATGGACAGAACTTGGGTCATTCCTTTGCAAGGCAAGACCCTTCCCACTGTACTATCTCTCTAGCAAGTCAAAGGTTCTTATGGAAAAAGATGTGGTAAATGAATTAGTGCCCTACAGAAATGTCTCTGGAACCCAATCATTTACAATCTAGGATTCCAGTAGTGTGGCCCCGACTCCCTAAATATCCAAAATGAGCAATGGACAATAAATGATCTAGCATCTACCCCTGACAGGTAGGCTTGAATGAATGGTGGTGGGAAAATTTGAGCAAAACATAATGCCCAAAAGTAGAGAGAGAGTATTGGGGTAATTGCCTACCATGGAGGCAAGGTGAGGATTGGGATGGGGGGTGGATATACTGGGGACACTGGTGGTGGAAAGTGTGCACTGGTGGAGGGATGGGTGTTCAGTCATTGTAAAGCTTTGTAACTGTATCTCATGGTGATTAAAAAAAAAAGGAAAGTAATGTGGAGTTCATGCCCAATTCAATCAGCTTAATCAATGACTGAATAAATAGTACTATTCCTACATAAAAAAATAAAAGAAAAAGATGTGTTGGTATCTTGCTTAAAGAAAATAAGTTTAGATAATTTTCTGATATATCTGTGATAATAACTATTTGTTGTTTTTATGAGCATGATCATGATCATCTTGATTTCACCTAGAAATTCATACTTTCAAGTAACAGGTTGATTCCTACAATGTATAACTTTCTACAGATTCCTTATACTGGGCTCTTATCTTTGTCCATTCTAAAGATCATAAAATGAGATATGTGTATTACATGCAAAGAGAGATAATATATATTATAATTTTGTCATGTGACATAAAATATAGTATTATTTAACACTCAAAAATTCACAACTGACCATACAACTTACCGAGAATATAAACTCTCAAGAACTTAAAGAAAATAATGTGTAAGTTCCTTTTTGCACTATTGGAGCCAAAATATATGCACATTGTTTTCCAAATTTCATTTTCCATGTGAGTGATTTTCTTTTCTGAGCATAGTAATTAGTTGCATATATTTCTTCTTAGAATATGAAACAGAAAGCATGGAGTAAATCCCAACATTATTGTTTTATGTTAAAGAATAATATCTTAGAAAATAGAGAGGTAAAATAAACATTTGTGCTTATTCCATATCATCATCTAGTTTTAAATTCTGACTTCCTCTACTTTAATGTCCTATAAAAATAGTGTTTACATGAATTTAAAATTAGTGAACTTTGTGCAATTACTTTTGCAAATTAATATTAGCATCTTACATTTTACCTAAAACAATATAAAATTTAATTTGTGGCAGTGCAGTATCTTATCTCTTATTTTTAACTGAACCTTATTTTTATTAGGTATAACTAGAAATAATAATAATGATCAAGTCCAACTAAAATACATCAATCTGCTGCTTATCAGAAATCAAATATAAACATATTCTAAGAAGAATGGTCTCATCTTTAGAGTACAGAACGTCTTAATCTAAAAAATTGCTAAATTATATACTACAAAATTGGGCATATTATTTCTGCTTATAATAGTTATTTTCAACTCACTCAGGCAAAGATAAATTCTTTTAATCTTTCAAAAATCAATAATATCATAAAATGACACCTCCTTTCTATTCTTCCTGACTTTAGATTCTAATTTCCTAAAGAATTAAATTATTTGGGCATTATTTCAAAGAGTTAAAGTCATCTTGAGACTCAGGGCCAGTTATGGTAAGTATTTTAGTACTGAAAATAGCTATTGTTTGAATTCTTGTGATTTTTACAGGTTTTTCCCTCAAGGTTTATACATGTGAAAGAGTTGTTCAGATGTTCATCCTCAATTAATCTTCACCCCCAATGCCATGAATTGTTTCTACTTTCCAATATCATATATGTATGTGTGTGTATATAAATAGCACTGTAGCACTTCCAAATAAATAAATATACATATATATTCTTTCCAATATATTTCCAATATGCTGTACATCCAAATAAGAACTTATAAGAGAAGTATCCAGGAATCGGTGTGACCTTTAGTTCTCCACTTTCAAACTATGAAAAAGATTTTTGGAGAAATTCATATCAAGTTGGAAATTCATGAGCTTCTTCCTCTGGGGAGAGTTAATGGTTTGCTTTGGTTTTCTGAGATATTTTGTACATGGGGACTCGGAGCCTGATGAAGGATAGTTTTAGGGAGATCATTTTCAGTGAAATCTGCTTTGTGAACTCAATGCAACTCAATGGGATTGAAGAGAAGGGATGAATGGAAGAAAATTATTTATATACTCTAAATTGAGATAAAAAGTGAAACACTCTTCTATTCCATTTTTGTTCTTTAGCCTATCTCGTGAAATAGTATGAGTCTGTGGATTCCCAAGATTGTGCCCAACAGGTAAGGTAGCCCTTACAGGCCATCAACCTAAGTTTGATTCTCAGCACCCGATAATGCTCACCTAGGAATCTCCAGGTATGATCCCTGACCTAAGAGCCAGGAATAAGCCTTGAGCATTGCTGGATGTAGCCCAAAAATGAACACAAAACAAAGCCAAAAAACAATGGCATTGATTTGAATGATGAGACCCTCACACACAGAACTTGATAAAAACAGATTCAAACTATTTTGAGCCTGAAACATGGAACATGGTTGGGAGGTGACTGAAAAAATGGCAGTGAACGCTCATCTCAGGTTTGGGGAAATTAACAAAATGATGAGCTTGTCAACCTGTGTCTATGTCTCCCCAAGACTTTGAGTAGACTTTGTCATGTGTAGGCCCCAGACCTGACGGACGTTCCTCTATATCTTAGAAAACATATGTTTAAGTTAGAGCCGCACTGAGTAGATGAGGGAGATGGTTATTTCCAAGAAATGAAAAAAAGGTGGCCCAAGGGAAACATCGTTTATTGTGAAATTAGCACCGGACTTTGAAAGCTTTAAAACAGGGAGTGTTTCACTTACACAACGTTGAAATGGTGTGACATAAAAGACTTCTATGTCCCTCCCCCCAAAAAACAGTGTGAGAGCTTTACAAAAGGAGAACACAGCTAGCAGGAATTATGGGACGATAAAAGGTGACAGGCAAAGTAAGAGGTGACAGGACTGGTCAGAGTAAAAGGTGAACTTTGCACTTGTGTGAATACTGGTTAAAGAGAACGGGCAAGAATTTGGACTCAAAGTCAGTAAAGCTATAACACTTCTTTCCCTTTCCTTTCTTCTCACTCTCCCTACCTTCAATTGCTCTGACAGTTGACATCCATACATATAGTTGATTGAAGGGGGTATAGTCATTGACAATGTGTGGATGTGGCATTGATTTCTCAAATCATAATTTCTACGCAGTGATGTCCATGTTGCAATGTCCAGTCAAAAAAAAAAAAAAACCATGACTCAACACACACCCAGGATTTGAGTCCTGAGCATGTCATTTAAGGGACCTTGGCTTATTTCTGGGATTTTCTTATTTTTCATTTGTTTCTTTGTTCTATTCTGTTTGGGTCTCTAGGTAATTTTTAATTTTTTTTCTTTTTCTTTTCCTCTTTTCCCTGCTTGGCACCGCTTTCCATTACATAAACAATATAAACATCACTAATCGAGAAAGAACGCACAAGATGAGAGAAAATGGGATGACAACTACGCATTCCAAAACCCACACCTGGAGAGATGGAGTGGGATGAAAGTTTCCAGCAGAGTTTTGAAATCAAGAGTAAACTTAGATGGTACTTTACATTTTCACTTGGTATGCACATAGGCCACGGATTCCCCTATGCCTTCAAAATATGGTAGTATGTAGCTAAGTAGCCATTGGAACAAGCCTTCACAACATCACATGCAAACCCAAAGTGTGGGACAAATCTTTCACAAATTGCATGTAATCCCAGAGTGTGGGACAAACACAAACCAGTTTTTGTCCTGGGTTGCAATGAGAAGCCCTTAGGGATTGCACCACCGCCCTTGTGTCCGAATTGGGACCAGGAGACTCAGGCATCTCTTTTAAAAGAAACAGTAGGATTAGGACTCAAGGAAGAACAATGACGATGTTCTTGCAGCCTCTAGCAACATTTCATCAAAAGAGAAGGCAAGGATTTGCTAGGAGAGCTATAATCAGGATGCATGAAGAAGTGGCGCTTAGGCTAGTTTTTAGACCAAAGCATGGTGCACGTCACAGACCAACCCTTCCCACCCGACTTGAACATAACTGTCATCCCAAAGGAAAGAAGATCAATGTGTGTGTGTGTCAGGGTGGGGGGGGGTGCTGAGGACAAGCTATGATGGAGTTTAACCTACAGTCATTGAGAAAAAACAGCTATGTCAAATTTTCTGCTGCCCCAAGAAATGATGAATTGGAGTAAGAGAACTGCAGCACTGTCATCCCGTTGTTCATCCACTTGCTTGAGCAGACACAGTAACATCTCCATGGTGAGACTTGTTGTTACTGTTTTTGGCATATTGAATACACCACGGGGAGCTTGCCAGGCTCTGCCGTGTGGGCGGGATACTCTCAGTAGCTTGCCGGGCTGTCTGAGAGGGGCAGAGGAATCGAACCCGGGTCGGCCACATGCAAGGCAAACACCCTACCCACTGTGCTATTGCTCCAGCCCAGGGTAAGAGCAAAAATAATAGTAAAAAAATGACATTTCTCTCAGAAGTGAATTTGTTCCCTGAAAATATATTTGCAAAACTTTATCATCTTTCATGTAATTGATCTGTGGCTCAAGTTAGTTCTTTTTTATGGAATGACTGAATATTCATGAAACTGCAACTAGAGTCTAATTAAGATTCTTGAATGCTATTCGAAATCCAGACTAGAAAAAGGCACCCACATATTCCCAAGTGAACGAGAGCAGCATACCTGTTGGAAACACTAGCGGATGTAAATAAATTGAAGCCATAGTACATGATGCAAAAACTTGTCCATACAACTGAGTTGGTGGAGTACCGGTGGGAGTTTGAAAGGAAGGAGCACTGAATTAAATCACTGAAGAAGGGAGGTGGGTACACTGGTGATGGGTGTGATGTAATTATGTGCATGATAAACAATTTTTAAATGTATTGTAAATCACAAAATCCAGTAATTTTTTTTTTTGGCTTTTTGAGTCACACCCGGAAATGCACAGGGGTTACTCCTGGCTCATGCACTCAGGAATTACTCCTGGCGGTGCTCGGAAAACCATATGGGATGCTGGGAACCGAATCTGGGTCAGCCGGTTGCAAGGCAAGCCCCCTACCTGCCGTGCTATATCTCAAGCCCTGTAATAGTTTTTTTAAAGAAAGAAATGAAGCCATAAAATAATGCTTCCTTAAGTTACAGAGAAAGTCACAGCAATTTACCCCCCCCCCCAACACCAAGTCAAAAAATAACTGTTTGAAGAATGTAATAGGGGACTGGAGTGATCGTACAGTAGGTAGGGTGTTTGTCCTGCATTCATCGGATCTGGGTTTGATCTTCTGTACCCCACATGGTCCCTGGGGCTGCCAGGTATGATCCCTGAGCAAGATCCAGGAGTAAATCCTGAGCACTTCTGGATGTGCCCGCCTACCCCCACCCCTTAAAAAATATATATAATGGAAATAGAATTCCCCAGTAACACATTTTTTTTCCTGGGCTGGAGCGATAGCACAGCAGTAGGGCGTTCGCCTTTGATGCAGCAGACCTGTGTTCGATTCCTCCGCCCCTCTTGGAGAGCCCGGCAAGCTACCGAGAGTATCGCGCCGGCACGGCAGAGCCTGGCGTATTGGATATGCCAAAAACAGTAACAATAGGTCTCTCAATGAGAGACGTTACTAGTGCCTCCTCGAACAAATCGATGAGCAACGGGATAACAGTGACAGTGACATTTTTTTTCTAAACGGGTATATTTGTGGGGTAGGCCACACAGAGCGATGCTGAGGGCTTAATCTGACACGATGTTCAACCCTGTTGTTGATGGGGAACCATATGTAGGCCAGTGACTGAATTTTGGTTGGCTGTGAGCAAGGTGGCCACCCTACCTGCAGTACTATATCTCCTGCTTTTTAAAGGTCATATTATGTACTTTAGCATCATTTAGTATAATTAGGTGGCAGTACTGTTACTTTATGAATGTAAAGTATATGACAGAAAATCTGAGGAAAAATCAAATTACCTGTGAACTACATTTTAGAGTATATATTTTAATCCTGGGGGAGAACTGAATTCTATTTCTTATGAATTTTCGATTCCTCTCAATAAATTTCCACTTGTAATTATTCTAAAATGTTAAAGGAACTACATTGCTCTGTACGTTACAAAATAAAATGTGGCTGAGTTGTATGAGAGAGGGGTGTTAATTAATTAAAAATATTAGTTTTGAGTGGATGATTGTCGAGGATGCCAAAGCTTAGTTCTACTAAAAGATTCAGTGCCAAATTATACACTGTATTATAAAACATAAGTAGCATTAAAAATTAACAGCAAGTCAGCATTAAGTCCTGATTATATTGTCAATGATGATGATAATTGGGAGGGTTTAAAGTAAAATTTGCAATAAAGGAAACAATTTCATTACTTCAAGTGCTTCCAGGATATTGTATTTTTTGCTTAAACTTTCATTTACTTTACATTAATCACTATTAACCAAATAATGCGCCAGAATGAAAATGTAACTAGAACATTCTTGTGAACTGTTTTTTATATTTCCCTAAATCCTAGGATTAAAACAAAAAAAACTTGTCATCTTACATCTACATTTGTTTTCCTTATTGAGTTTCCCTCCCCGCCCCAAGCAGCCGAAGACCTCTGGAACCCAGCCACAGCCATGCTCAAGGCCCCTCTCCACACGTTCAGACGAGCTTCACACATGAAGGAACTGGCAGAGGAACCCAGGTGTACGGGATCTGGGGCTGAGATCTCCAAGCATGCTCAGATCGGGACTGGGCCTCTTCCACCCTTTCTTTGTCCTTAGATTCCCCATATTCCAGTAGCTAGGCAGTCACACCCAGAAATTGCCCCAGAGATGTGTAATCCCATCACCAGCCAACATCCAGAAACTATAAAACCAAGCTCCTGGAAGCGTGCGAACGCATCCTAGTTCTCCCTCTTGGAGAAACTAGCAAGCTACCGAGAGTTTACTGCCTGCACAGGAGAGCCTGACAAGCTCCCTGTGGTGTATTCATATGCCAAATAAAGTAACTATGATGGGTCTCATTCCCCTGACCCTGAAGAGCCTCTAATGTGGCACTATTGGGAAGGACGAGTAAAGAGAGGCTGCTAAAATCTGAGGGCTAGGATGAATGGAGACATTACTGGACCCGCTCGAGCAAATTGATGATCAATGGGATGACAGTGATACAGTGATACTTTTAAAAATTTATTATATCTTGTTTTTTTTTAGTGTTCTCAAGACTTCTTTCCTTTAAAAGTTTTCCCTCTATATTCAGGTAAATGGTTTACAAGTCTGCTTATTATTACTATATACTTGGAATCCTACTTTACTGTCCCTCCCGCTGAAGTGATTTGCATTGGGTTTGTAGGGGAGAATTTAATAAAACATAGAGAAAATATCTGGAGCAATAGCATGGTGGATAGGGCATTCGCCTTGAACGTGGCCAACCCGGGTTCGATTCCTCCATCACTCTTGGAGAGCCTGGCAAGCTACGGACAGTATCTCGCCCGCATGGCAGAGCCTGGCAATCTACTTGTGGCATATTCAATATGCCAAAAACGGTAATAAGTCTCACAATGAAGACGTTACTGGTGCCCGCTTGAGCAAATCAATGACCAATGGGATGACAGTGATACAGTGACACAGTGAAGAAAATCTTGAGATACCAAGGTGCTAGCATTTTATTTTTAGGATGACACTTGGCAGCGCTCAGGGCTTACTCCTGGTTCTGTCAGCAGGGATCACTTCTGGCAGGGCTAGGGCACTCTGTGTGATGCCAGGTAGTAAACTCAAATTGGCCTCATGCAAAGCAAAAACCTAACCTGCTGTAGAGTCTCTCGAGCCCCTCTTTGGAAAATCTTGTTGAATAGAAGTTGTTTTTAAAATGTTGAGGAAGTTGGTATGGTTGTGAAGCTGAGAGTTCATTAGGAATCTCTTAAGCATACCAGAAATGGAGCATTGTGACTGCCAAGTGACTTTCAAGTATACACACACACAAATCAACAAAATGAAATTTATTGGGCAATCTTTGAGCTGACTTGCTATGCATTCCTTGTAACTTCTCTTAAAAATTGCCTAAAACTGCATACATTAGTGTTTTAATTTCAACTCCCGGGGAGTTTACGGGGTGGGGATGGGTTCCCTGGCAGTTCTAGAGGCATTGAGGACTAAACCCAGCAGGGCAAGGAAGGCCACATACACGCCAGACACAGAACAGAGCACCTGTGCATACTGGACAATGCCCACATACTTTAAGCTATTTTCCTAGCCCATGTGTCATTTTTTTTTGCTTTTTGGGTCTCATCTGGCAATTCACAGGGGTTACTCCTGGCTCATGCACTCAGGAATTAACTCCTGGCGGTGCTCAGGAGACCATATCGTATGCTGTGAATCAAACCTGGATCAGCCGTGTACAAGGCAAACGCCCTACCCACGGTGCTATTGCTCCAGCTCCCTATGTCTCATTTTTAAATAAGGAAAAATCTGAAATGTTTTGCACATATTTACTAGAAGATATGGATTATTTTAATAATGACCGTTCTGCAAAAGTTCAGTATTTGCTACACTCTTCTGTGTGTGTGCGTGTGTGTGTATGTGTGTGTGTGTATTATGAACATCCAATTGCAGGCAATTGCTTGTAGCCCTTTCCATCCCTCTGTAATTGCTGTATGGCCTTTCCAGCCCTGTACTGGAATATGAAAATTTTAAACTTCTATCTCAAAAATTTGTGAACAAGATGGAGAAATCCTTTTGTCAATAGGAGAAAAGTGATAATCATTGTTGTCTGCATATTGTCACAACTATATATATATGTATATATATACATACATATATAATGTTCATAAAAATATCTGCAAAATAAATTTTGGAAGGCTCCCAATAATGAAGAAAAATATATTCAGGGGAAAAAAGATAAAAATATGTTCTGGAAAGCAAAGAGTTAAATACAGAAGTACAAGTGCCACCTGACACATTTCAGTTAGTAGGAGGAGGTCAAGCTTTTGATTCTAACCTCCTCTGCAAAGAGGGAAACAACATCAATTACTGTATTCACAGGCTCTGAGGGACTCAGCTCTGGCAAAGAATAGGAAGGTCATGAAGTCCCCATAACTTCAATCAGAAACATAGAAAAATAACACGGATGGTCTGCATATTGTCACAACAATTATTATCACTTTTCTCCTATTGACTGAAGGACTTCTTGTTCAGAAATGTTTGAAAAAGAAGTTTTAAACTTCAATATTCTAGAAGAGGGTTGGAAAGGTGATTCAGGGGTGACAAGCAAATGCCTTGCATGCTGCCGACCCCAGTTCCATCCTTGACATCACCTAGAACACCCTGAGCTCCACCAGGAGTGATTACTGAGCTCAGAGCCAGGAAACAGCCCTGGGTACCATCACATCTAACTCCAAAACCGAAACCCATCACTGTATCACTGTATCACTGTCATCCCATTCATCGGTTTGCTTGAGCAGGAGCCAGTAATGTCTCCATTCGTCCCTGTTGCATGCTAGTGTAGCCAGATGGCGTACTGGGGGCTCTTTGAGGGTCAGGGGAATGATGACCATCATTTGTTACTGTTTTTGGCATATTGAGTACACCACGGGTAGCTTTCTAGGCTCTACCATGCAGGCAGGATACTCTCGGTAGCTTAGCAGGTTCTCTGAGAGCGAAGGAGGAAATACTGTAACCAAAATTCATATCAAAATAAAATGCTAGCTTAGAACCAACACAGTCAAATATTAAAACAACATAACATTATTTGTTATGTGACATTATTTGAAACAGTGTGATAAATTACACCCAACTAGTCAAAATACAGAAACAAAGTTGAATAGTTTATTTTGTAGTCAACCATTAAATAACTCATTATATAATATATGATACAGTTCTTTAATTAAAATCCAACTACCTTTTAATTTAAAAGCCTAAGAGGATACAGAGAAATTACTTTGAGAGCCATACTAATTCTTACAATTTGCAAGTTCCTAAGTCTGGTTCAGAGAGACAATCTTCTAAAATGAAGTAACTTGAAGTGACAACTCCGAAAAATGTGTCTTAGATTTCCCAAAATTAAACATTTGCTGAAACAATACTTACTATGGCATGACAAGCGATAAGGAAAAGGCGCACCCATACCTTAAAACTGAGAACATCTGTCTCTACTTTGTGTGCAGATCATTCCTGGAAACAGGTCAAGCCATGGTTTCATTTGCTTACTGCAAGGACTGGAGCAATAGCACAGCAGGTAGGGCATTTGCCTTGCACTCAGCCGACCCCAGTCTGATTCCTCCATCCCTCTGGGAGAGCCTGGCAAGCTACCGGGGGTAGCTGGCAAGCTACCCGTGGCATATTTGATGTGCCAAAACTAGCAACAATAAGTCTCACAATGGAGATGTTACTGGTGCCCACTCGAGCAAATCGAGCAGCAGGATGACAGTGACAGTGCCCACAAGGACTGTGGATTCTTTGCAATAAATTCACAAAATGTTTTCCTTGTACAGAGGAAGGAAGCCAGTAGCTTAATAATTCTGGGTTAAAATTAAGGAACCAAGCTGTGTTTAGCTAAGTTTAGCTTCTCTTCCAATCTGACAAGTGTGCAGAGGCAACAGACATTCTTCTTTCAGAGCCTTATTAGACTTGTGACTGCTCCATCCCATCCATGCCCTACCCCAATGACAACGACGAATATTCCACCCTTGATGTTTATAATTCCACAAAGCCAATTTATAACCGGACCAGGAAAGCCATGTTGCAATTGCTTTCTTCACTTTTAATTATTTATTTTAGAAACTTTCATCACTACAACATTTAAAAGTTTTCATTGCACATACCTAGAAGCAAAAAATGAGGAGAGACCCCAAAGTATATCATGGCGATTTATTTATTTGTAATGCCATAATGGTTGTATAAATAAATAATACATGAAGAATATAGCACAATATATTTGTCTGATTATTGAGAAACAGATTATTTAAATGCCCCCCCTAAGCATACTTTAAATTTGCATCACTTAAAATTTGGAAAATTTTGCATACATTTGGTTTTGGCCAACTTCTAGACAGATGAGGTAATAATTTTGACCTACTTATGCTGGTAATTCATTATTTATAAATTTATGGCATCATTGCCATTTTCATGCTGATGACTTATGTTTGAATGTTGACTGGTTTAACCTCTTTGGAAAACAATATGGATACTCCACAAAAGATGGAGAACTGACCTAGCAATTTTACTTGGCATTTACCCCAAGGGCTCAAGACACTATTTCATAAAGACATCTGTACCCCTGTGTTCCTCACAGCACTATTCCCAATAACCTGGAAACAATGTAAGTGCCTAATGATTGATAAGTGGGTGGAGTGACACTGGTATATAATATACTTAGTGGGATACTAATCGGCTCTAAGGAAAGATAAAACCAGGCAATTTGCCATCACCTGCGTGGAACTAGAGTGAATCATGTTCCATGAAGTTATAAGGAGACTGATTCAGAATAATTTCTCTTGTATGGGGGGATGTAAAGAAATATAGAAAAGAAATAGAAAATGACCAAAGGCAACAGAACTAGAGGTTTGGTCTACAGATCTGAGCTTATCTGTAGGTGTAAGAAGTGGAGGGAAGAATTTCCTGAAACTTTAGTGGAGGATAGGAGGGGGCTCTAGTGGTGAGTGTAGTGTTAGAACGATGTGATAAATGAAATTATCTTGGCAGTATTGTAAATCACTGATAAAAATTGGGGTGGGGAGAGAAAAGAATGATCTCCAATGGTTCTCTTCTGTATGACAGTCATCCTTTAGTAGAGATAAACTTCGTTAAAACTGGGTACTGAGATCCACAAGTCCACTAGTACGGTGAACACAAAAGTCAGGAGGAGACAATGACCTGAAGGCTGACAGCAATGACCAAGGCACAGCAATGACCCCTGACTGAAATCTTCTCTTCGTCCTTCCTAAAGATGGCTTCCTTGCCTTGGAGAGCACAGGACCACTCGATACTCAGAGCAAAGTAGCACATCTGCCCAACCACCTCATTATGTTATTTCTATAGATTAAAATGATGTCAAATTTCTTTTCTAGTTTTGTCTTCAGCATCCTAAAGGGTTGCATAGTCCCCTGGTCACACACACCCTTTTAGAGATTGAAATTCTACCACACTCATTTGATATCCTGCTCACTACTCTGAGTTTGAGGGGCACCCCACAGCTTTATCAAATTACTTCTATATTCAAGGTAGTTCATAATATGATTTCAACTGACCTACATTTCTTAATATAAAAATACTATATGTATATGTATATATATATAAAGATACCATTTGTTTTACTCATTTGCAAGCAAATATTTCATAAATACATGCTATTGTTTCCCATCAATGGGTTGCCATACAACCATTTTTATTGATGAACTATGATTTTGAATATTTTCTTTTTGGCTTTTTAGGTCATACCCAGTGATGCATAGGGGTTACTCCTGGCTTTGTACTCAAGAATTACTCCTGGCGGTGCTCAGGGGACCGACCATATGGGATGCTGGGAATCGAACCCGGATCGGCCGCATGCAAGGCAAATGCCTTACCCACTATACTATCACTCCAGCTCCTGATTTTTGAATATTATTAGTGATAGTTTCATTTATACATGATTCCAACACCACACCCACTGTCAAAATTCCTGGCTCCTAAATATCACTCCAATTCCCATCTCCAACTATCTTAAAAGATCTTTTATTCTTAAGGGACGACCTTAAATATCATCTCAATGACTTTTTAGAAGTGTCAAATAAATTACATTTTAATGTCTGTTTCATTGTGGTCCTATTTCTTTCATAAAACTAACCACGCTTCACAGAGGGTGTGGAGCTACACTGAGCATAACTATTCCATCAGCCTTCTGTGTGATGGAGTTGACAGGTGAAATGAGATGAGATCTTTTCTTGACCCTTAGCCAAGCTCACTTGAGAAGCTGATTGAAGGCCAATATCAAGAGCCCCAGGTTCTGAATTTCAGAAATGATGGACCTTTAAAATACAGGTGTTCTGTGAATTGACTATAGTATTTTTCTGATAAAAATTTTAAAAGAGTGTGTTCTTCTCTCACTTCCTCTGAATTTAAGAAATAACCATTTTTCTTAAACATTTTTTTGCCCCCACAGGTATGTTTTAAGTCTTTGATATCCTGATGTTTATACGTACTCAGAGATATAATTAATGTATCTCTATTTCAAAAGGTTTTTTTTAAGGTTGAACATAGTTATAATTGTGTTTCTCAAATGAAAAATGACTTCTAGGGGTCATTGTGAACACCCCAATCTACATTCATATTGTGTAACACTGTTTTATAAAGCGATAGATGGTGAATTTTTTAGGCTTAACTGGTCATATCTGCTTTGATGGCTCAGTTCTATAGTTTTAAGCCAGGCACAAACAAAACTGGCTAACAGTATTTTGTATCTACATTTGTGGATACTTAAGTTTCCATATACTCTTTTTGTGTTGATAAATATTCTGCTTCTTTTAACTTTCCACACCATTTAAAATGGAAAACAAACAGAGAACTTACAATATCTATGCAAAGTGAATAACAAGACTATGACAGGTACTAAGATTTCCTTCACTAATATTGTCCACATTAGTAATTTTAGTAAGATTAGAATATTAGTATTAGAATATCAGAATGTTAGAAATAGTATGAGGGGAGAAAATCTAGGGATATTTTAAATGAAGAGAAGTCAGCATATAAATTTTCCAGAATGGTTGTATTGAATCATGAATTGTTTTGACTTTGACTACAAGAATATTTCCCTCTAGCGTTTATAACATCCCAAGCCCAATATGAAGCCAAGATCAAAGTGAATAATATGATTATGATGATGATTATACATGGTAAAATTATTTGGAATTCGTCCCTGGCTTTTTCTGGTTTTAAGACACATTTATTATTGCGGAATTAAAATTATTATTACTATCACTTTTCTTTAGACTTCTTATATAGACCCAGTGCTATTAGGTTAAAAGAGGAAAATTTGATAATGGCTACTTAGGAGAGTTAGAAAAATAAAAGAAAGGCATCTTAAACACACACACACACACACACACACACACACACACATATACAATTCTCCATTGTAGAGAAGACACACTGTTTCTTACTCAATTGGTAAAGGTAACAGCAAAAAAAAAACCAAAAAAAACCCAAAAATACAATGGGGTGGGTGGAATGAGTTATATTACATACATGGAGAAATTTCTACCTTTTCTAAAACTACAACAAGTTACTCTGATACATATATATTTGGGGTAATTTACAATATTTTATAGATGATTAGTTCAAATTGGAAAGTGTGCCTAAGCCATCCTTTCCCTTTGGTACTTCTACTTGCCTTGTATTTCTTTATAAATACTGATATAATTATATAGATTATAAGAATTCACAGATTTCTATTATAATACTCTTAACAGTCACTTAATTTTATTAATGAAAATTGTTGTGACCCTTTATAATGAAAACATACATAGAAAAACCAATGATTCCAGAATAGTAAGGAATGCACTTTTTCAAATATGCATTTTATACACAAAGAAAAGTTCCACTTTATTGACCAAAAAAAAAAAGCATACAATATACTGAATATTTTGCATGGAATCAGTCAGTTAGATTATTATCTAATGTTTACTTATGAAAACATGATTAAGTCTCCATTCTGTCACTGCGCCACTACTAATTAGAGCCATTTCGAACTGAATTCTTAATATTCTACATTAATTTAAACCCACCAACTGTCTGTATTCGAAGACTTTTTTGCAGTGATGTCACTGTGGGTTTACGCATGCCATCTTTTTGACAGAAACTGACTTCATTCAGATATAATTTTAATTAAAGTGGGCATTAGGCTCAACAGAAATATAACTGTCAGATCCTCCACTTAGCAACCATGGATTTATTGTGGAACCACTGCCCAGAGAGTCTGATTAGGAATATGGGAAGAATCATAAGCGAGGCAGACCACCTCACTGGCCAACTGCTCTCCCAAGGACCACATGGCACATTTCTCAGCCCGAGACCCTCTGAAGTGGCTACAAAGGCTCTAATGCGCTGCGCCATTGATGGGTTCAGAAATAAAGTTGCCGCAAAGTAATAAACGCGGAATGCTAGTCTTTAAAAGGCAGTTCTTGGTAATGCTCCCCTTTGGCAGTTTGGAGATCCTTACTTTAAATTTAACACTAAGTGCATAAAGACATAATTGTGTATATTGGGGCTAGCTCATGAGAGCGTTCTTTGCTGTAGCCTATCCTTGGAGAATTGGCAGGATCTTCACTCAATTGCAATTCTGCTGTTCCACATGGTTACAGCATTTTTATTTCATTAACACCTAATTTATAAGCACAAACCATTCTAAATGTATCTGAGCAGATGTAGGAAATAATTATAATTTAGATTGAAATCTTCATCTCCTAGTCACTTATTTTTAACCCATCTATCTTAAGAAAAAAATTAATAACGTATTAAAGAGGATTAGAGATATTTTTAAGATGTTTCAATTTATATTTAAAAAAAAAAGTGTCACAATTTAAGTTATTCACTCGCACTGGTTTACCTGTTATTGCACAGATGGGCAATTCCTGCTATATTGGGCTGAATGGTTTTTAATAGGACACAAGCAACATAATAGCATAATGTGCACCTACTTAAATATGCTTTTTCACTCAGAGCCTCCAAACATAGCCCTTGGACATTGGGTTTAATGTGTTGAAAGCTCTTGGAATGTTTTCCTCTATTATCTAAAGGGAGATCATTTGACTTCATTGACGTGGCATTTAATTTGCAATACACAAATATAAAAGGAAATATTAGGACATTCTACAACTCCGCAAACAACTTAATGTGCGCCATCATTTACCAAGATGGAATGGATCAACTTTAAAAACTTAGTCAAGACACTTATAATAAATAAGCCACAGTAAACTCCAAAGTGCAGACCCAGCTCCAAAACATGACCAACTATGCTGTTTGAACCTATAGAATAAGCAATTGTTCTCAGATAAAAATAGCACAGGTGGATAGGTTGGACTCTCTCCCATTCATCTTTACCTTTTCCTTCGATGGAGTCATTCGAGTCATCCAGTGCTCCAGAGACACCTACCTTTCCAAGTGGAATGAGAAGGGTTCCTGCCTTGGCATAAAACGCAATCAAAATGTTGGACCTAGGCTCAGCTTTAGTTCATTTATCCATGCTTTGAATTATGGTGGTTTATATTTCAGTTATTTCCAAGTGACAGTCATCACCTCCCACATCCAGTGTGTGGTGGGACTGTTTGAACCCTTCGTTGCAAGATTACTTTTGTTATTTTTGCCTACAGAGCCACAGTTAGAAATATCCTTGTGATATAGCTACCATTTTGCAAGGACATTCAATGGTTTTTAAAAATATTTTTACAGTTAAAATACACATCTGATTTTAATACTACTATGTCATCATTAAGTATAAGTAAAACAGATTAAAAATCATTTCAGGAATTTAGGCTATAAAGATGGAGCGATTGTACAGCAGGTAGAGAGAGCATTTGCCTTGCACTCAGCTCTGACCCAGACTTGATCCACAGCATCCCATATAGTCCCCTGAGCACTGCCAGGAGTGATTCCTGAGTGCAGAGCCAGGAGTAACCTGGAGCATCACCAGGTATGACCCAAAAAGCCAAAAAAAATAATAATTTAGGCTACAAAAATGGCAATAAATAAAGTTTTAGAAAGGTCTGAGAAATAATACAGCAGCTCCAGTATTTATTTGCCTTGCATGTGACTGGCCTAGGCTCAATTGCAAATATTCCATAAGGTCCCCTGAGCATGGCCAGGAGTGATCCCTAAGTGTAAAGCCAAAAGTAAGCCTTGAGCACTTCCAGGTGTCCCCCTCAAGAAAAGATTAAAAGAATAAAGAAAACTATAGAAATATACAAACATCACCTTTTAAAATGTTTTCTCAATATGATTTCTATTTTAACTAAAACTAATTTTTATTTGGTTGATCTTAGTTAAAAAGTCTTCACTGTATTGTATACAGGTAGGTCTGTTAAAAAAATAGTAAATGCAAAGAGGAAAGGTGTCCCTACCTTCAGGAAGATTACTGCAAATCTGGGCCCCAAACTTGGTGCATCTGCAACATAAAAACAAAGAGACTGGATTATTATTGGTATATCAACAAAGCCGTCACCTTCAAGGAGATAGGTAGGTAGGTCTTGCACTATTTCTACATCAATCGGAAGTGTATTATTTGACTAAGAAAACAACAAATAGAACAATGAGTAGGTGATATAATGATTAGGGTAGAATAATTTGTTACTCATTCTATTATAACTAAAATTTACACTGGACAAAAAGAAAACAGCACACAATGATGATCATTCCCTGGTGATATTAGGGTGCGATGGGAACTATGATATAATGTTTGTGAGAATACAAATGTCCAGTAATGTAGCACTGTAGCACTGTCATCCCATTGTTCATCGATTTGCTTGAGTGGGCACCAGTAAGGTCTCCATTGTGAGACTTGTTGTTACTGTTTTTGGCATATCGAATATGCCACTGGGAGCTTGCCAGGCTCTGCCGTGCGGGCAGGATACTCTCGGTAGCTTGATGGGCTCTCCGACAGGGATGGAGGAATCGAACCCGGGTCGACCTCCTGCAAGGCAAACACCCTACCAGCTCTGTTATCACTCCAGCCCCTCACTGAAAACAATAGTTGGCATTTCCTTACAAAATGTATCACAAAGTCTATCACTTTCCCTTTCAATTCCACCACAAGGAAGTTACTCAAAGTAATGTTTCTAGCACTATGAAACAGTCTAACTGCATTTTCAGTTCTCCTCAGCAAAATGAAGAACTGATACCAATACATGCAACAACATGGAGAAATCTAGAATATATTTTGCTGAATGCAGAGAACAAGAGTAAAAGCCTACAAGCTATATAATTCCATTTCTACCACATTGCATAAAAGATAAGGAAATGCTTTTTTTCTTTTTGGGTCACACCCGGCAATGCACAGGGGTCACTCCTGGCTCTGCACTCAGGAATTACCCCTGGTGATGCTCAGGTACCATATGGGATGCTGGGAATCGAACCTGGGTCAGCTGCATGCAAGACAAACGCACTACCCGTTGTACTATTGCTCCAGCCCCAGAAATGACTTTTCTTACCAGAAAATGTACACGCTTTCTAGTTGGGGGTAGGGCATGAAATAATTTTTATAATGGTAGGAGACAGTATTTTTCATTGTATTTGTTGAGGTTATAAATCACATTGTATTGGTACAAATTATAAAACTATAAACAAATAAAATAAGCTTTGATGAACATAAATTATAGCAAATATAAAACATTTAGAAATTGCTTATTTTTTTTATAAAAATCACTAAAAATATACCAGCTATATTCATACTAAAATGAGACAGGCTGGAGTCAAGTTAACAAAATATATACCAAAATCTTTTCAATGAAAATTAGACTGTTGCAGAGAGAAATAAAGGTATTTACTCAAGAGAAAGAAAAATGTAAATCCTCACAAAGATCGAGACAGAAAAGTTCATGGCAGCTTTATCCTCAGCAGTCTAAAACTTGAAAAATGACACATTATATGAAAGATATAAAACAGAGCCCTAAAATAGACCATACATAAATAAATCCTTACTCCATGCCAAGGTAGCACAGCAGAGTAGAGGATAAAAAAGACATTTTCAATTAGAAGGGACAGTTGGATACCACAAAGTGAGAGAAAAAAATGTGTTCCCTGCTGGACTCAATATCAATTCCAAATGAATGAGATACTGAAAAAAAAAAGAAAATAATAGTTTTCCTGGATGATAATCTAGAATATTTTCATGATCTCAAGATAATAAAAAAAAATGTCAAAAACCTTCAAATAGCACTAATCCAAGGAAGAAGAATACAATTAAATACATTAAAACAGAGGGCTTCCACTCATTAAAAGATGTTATTAAAAGCATGAAATATAGGACTAAGTAATTAACAAAGACAATATCCATGTAACTAGAAGCACACAACAGACTAATAAGATTTATTAAGAACCAGACAGGCAAATTCAAGTACTGTTAGGAAAATATATATAAAATTTTATTACTTAACCTTATCCAAAAGACCAAAATTCAAAGGATGACTATAGTGAAAAAAAATGAAGCAATAAGATCTTCCATACACTGGTGAAGAACGTGCCCACTGGTGCAACCACATTGGAAATCAATTTGTTAATACTTACTAAGACTGCAGATAGGCATATCATAGAAGACAGAAATATCTGCCCAACTACAGAGAAATACTTTTGTGTTTCTAGTGAAATACAAAATATGTGAGACCTTGAAATAACTAAAGTGTTAGTCAATGGAATAAAGTTTCAAGAGACAACACAGGGGTGAGAATCTTGCCTTGCACCTTGTAGACATACCCCAGTTCAATCTCTGGCATTACAAACGGTCCCCTGAGCACTAACAAGAGTGATCGCTAAACACAGAGCCAGGAGTAAATTTAAAAACTCTCTCAGTGAGCCGGGCAAGCTACTGGGCAAGCTACTGAGAATATCTCACCCGCAAGGCAGAGCCTGGCAAGCTTCCCATGGTGTATTTGATATGCCAAAAACAGTAACAACATCTCACAATGGAGACATTACTGGTGGCTGGTCAAGCAAATTGATGAGCAACAGGATGACAGTGACGGTGACAGTGACATTCAAAACCTTAAAAAGTTCTTTGCAGAGGATAGAAGAGATAGTACAGTGGGTAGGGAGCTTCCCTTCCACATAGTTGACCCAGGTTCGATTCCTGGTATGTCCATTTGTTCTCCCTGGCTCAGAAGAAGGGATCCTTGAAAGCAGATCCCTAAGCATTCCTCATTGTGACCCAGAAACAAAAACAAATTATTCTTGATAGCAGTGAAAACTGAATCAATCACATGTATACTAAGAAAACATGGGTAAGTCTCATAATCATAATCATAATTTTGAGCAAGAAAAAACGCATGCAAGAAGATAATTTCATATACAGAATAAAAGACATTATAAGACACTTCCTACCCATTTTTCATAATTACCACATCATATTTGATGGAGTTCAGACAGTAGGCAACAAATCATAGAGAGTAAAAATATATATCCACACACACACACACACACACACACACACACCCCTCTTGGAGACCCCGGCAAGCTACCGAGAGTATCCTGCCTGCACGAGCAGAGCCTGGCAAGCTACCCGTGGCGTGTTTGATATGCCAAAAACAGTAACAACAGGTCTCATTCCCCTGACCCTGAAAGAACCTCCAATCATTGGGAAAGACGAGTAAGGAGAGGCTGCTAAAATCTCAGGGCTGGGAAGAATAGAAACATTACTGGTGGCTGCTCGAGTAAGTTGACAAACAATGGGATGACAGTGATACAGTGATAGAGAATAAAATAAAGAGAAATTTATCTATGATATATATGGATTCAAGTTCATGTGGTACAACTGTAAATAAGTAAATATAAGGAAGAAATCGAAATCGTAGCAAAGATCAGAATATCAGAACCCCTATACTGCAGGAGGGCTGAGTAGAAATCTTTGGTGTGTGAAATGCTTGTTTTGCAGCTTCATTTGCTGTTACAAAGTGTCCACTTCTTCAGAGAATTTTGGTTGGACTCTTAACAATATTTGCCTTCTTTTTTTAAATGTGTCTCACCATAACAAACTTGAAAATAAAATTGACCCTAAATGAATGGCTAGAAGCCAAATGATGAGGCCCACTGCTTAAATGAACATGTATAAACAGAAACTCATAGTTTCCCCCATTCAAAATCAATATCTCTATTGCACTGCTCTGCTCATAACACCATCAACAATAGCTTCCAGTTCTGCCTTGGACTAAACACACTCATATCATCCTGGCAAAAAGATCAGTCACCTGGGAACCTTTAACCTTGTACAAATACCAGCCTTTCCTTCCATGTGGCCACCAGCAAATCAACCCCATTGGCTCCCATGCCTTGTTGCTTCAGCCAGTTAGTGGAGACCTATTCTACAATTCTTCAAGAATCACAAACCAAGAACCCAACCCAAGGTTGAGTATTTTTGAATGGGTATTTTAAATAAATGTGTAGAGAGGGGCCTTGATCATGGCTGTGGCTAGGTTCCGGTGGTCTTCAGCCACCAGGAGCTCTGCTCAGGGCAGGGAGGAAAGCTGGAGCCCATCCCCTCCAAGGAGCCCTGGGGAAGACAGCCAGGCGTGCAGGCAAGAACCTAGCCACAGCCATGCTCAAGGCCACTCTCCACACGTTCGGACAGGCCTCACGCATGAAGGGACCGGCAGAGGAACCCAGGTGTGTGTAATCCCATCAACGGCCAACATCCAGAAACTTAAAAGCAAGCTCCCAAAAGTGCGCGGCCACTTTGTGGCCATGTGATATCTTGTAACCTACTTTTCCCTCTGAGAGAAACTTGCAAGGTACTGAGAGCTTCCTACCCACATGGGACAGCCTCGCAAGCTTCCCACGGTGTATCTATATGGCAAAGCCAGTAACCAGCTGAATCTCATTCCCCTGACTCTGAAGGAGCCTCCAATGCGGCATCACTGGAATGGCCTAGAAGATAGAGGCTTCTGAGATCTCAGGGATAGGACGAATGTAGAGGTTACTGAGACTGCTTGAGCCACTTGATGATCAAGGGGATTTCGTGACTGTGATTTTTCATAAATACCCAAAATTCTTCATAAATTGTGGGTATTTTTCATAAATACCCCAACAATTCAGGGTATTTTTGTTTGTTTGGGCCCACACCCCTGGATGCTCGGAGCTTACTCCTGGCTCTGTGCTCACGAGTCACTTTTCATAGTAATTGGGAAACTGAATGTCTTCCTAGGGACTGACCCCAGGTCAATGGTAAGCAAGCCAGCACCTCACCCACTGTGTTATCTCTGGTCTGTGTCATCTTGTGTCATCTCTGTTTAATGACTAGAGCCTTTTTTTTTTTTCTGAACAGAAACTCTAAGTACCACCAGAGCTTTCCTCCATGAAGTGTCTCCTTGAGATGTGTTTGAGAAAAGACTCGCTCACATCAAAGGGCCAAAGAGGCTCTGGGGCTGAGACTGTCACCTGCAGAACAGTAGGCAAATGTGACAAAGAGGAACAGATATGCACAAAACACCAGAGCAACAAGCACCAGAATTCTTATAAGCAATCTCAGACCAAAAGAGGATTTTTTTTTTTTAATATCTTTAGCCTTCGTCTCCCTCTGGGACAAACTGGCAATCTTCTGAGAGTTTCCTGCCCACATGGGACAGCCTTGCAAGCTTCCCATGGTGTATTCATATGCTAAAGCCAGTAACAAGCTGGATCTCATTCCCCTGACCCTGAAAGAGCCCCCAGTGCAACATCCTTAGGAGGGCCGAGTTGAGATGCACTTCTAAGATCTCAGGGAAAGGACGAAATAAGAGGTTACTGAGCCCGCCCGAGAAACTGGTGATTGACGGGATTTCGTGATTCGTGAAATATCGAGAATGATCTCTCCTCTCTCTGACTTTGCTGATGAATCATTGCCATGGAGCTCCCTGTTTTCAGCTTTGGGATCTTTCCTAAAGGATCAGAATAAGAAACGCTAGGGTTCTCAATTGTAGAGCTATCTCCAAAACCCTTTCAAAAATCAACCCCTGCAAGTCCAAGTCTGATCAGAAAGCACTTCAGAGTCCCTCATACCCCATTTCCTTTCTTTCTCTTCCCTCCCTTTCACTGGTGTCATCAGCACCTCAGTGTGTGCTTGCTGGCTTGGTTTGAGTTGTATTGTGAGGGTTCAGTCCTTTGAAGCAGATCACCCACGTTATCTGTTTAATGTGTGAAGTCTTTAAACAAGTTAATAAATGCATGGGTGACCTCAGATGTATGTCTAATGCCTATGACTTGGGAAAACGGAAACATTTCCTACGTGACCCCTCTTTTTTATTTCAAAGTTTCATTTTTTCTCTTGAGGCACCATTTTAGCTGAGTCTTAGGTGTGGAATGTGCCAACACCAATCCTACCACCAGTGTCAACTTCCCTCTACCTCTGTCCCTAGTTTCCCTCCCAGAGTCATCAACAGGCAGATTTTTATGTTTCTTATAGTTTGGATCGCCTGCTTTTGGTCAGTTGGTTCTGTGGTTCAGAAATAACAACTATCACTGTATCACTATCACTGTCATCCCATTGTTCATTGATTTACTCGAGTGGGTACCAGTAATATCTTTATTCATCCCAGAGATTTTAGCAGCCTCTCCTTACTCATTTTTCCCAACGATTGGAGGCTCTTTCAGGGTCAGGAGAATGAGACCTATTACTATTACTGTTTTTGGCATATCGAATATACCATGGAGAGCTTGCCAGGCTGCCATGCAGGTGGGACACTCTCAGTAGCTTGCCAGGCTCTCCGAGAGGCATATATATATATATATATATGTATATATATACATATATATACATATATACACATATTTCCCTTTACAACTATACCAGAGATCTATACTGCCAATATATTTGAGGCCTTTGCCTCCTTCCTCCATTCCCTCCTGTCTGCCTCTCCTTACTTCCACCACTCACTCTCTCCCCTTCCTTCTCTTTCTCGGATCTATAATCTAGAGATCTCTTGGGGAAGCCATCTGTTACTCACTTCCAAAGGAAGGCAGACTTCCCTCCTGCATAACACTTTCCTGTCTTACCTGAACCATCCCCGACATTGCTGAATATTTATTAGCCAGATAAGTCTCTTCCCTAAAAAAAAATACTATTTATCACAGCTAATTTTACATGTCCATTTTAATATTGAGTGATTGAAGGATTGTCAGTAGCTGTTCTCTCCAGAGACAAGATACAGCCTTTGTACTAGTGAACCAATTGTAGGCTGTGATATATCTGGGTATTCAGAGATAAAGTGTCAAATGCATACCTGTAAATGGAAAAGCAATTTCCTCTCATGCATCATATAATAGTGTGTCAAAATTCTCTAATTCCTTTGTTTTGTGCTAAATGAAAAAAAAAGTTTAGGTTGTGAGTAAAAATTCTGTTTTGATAGCTTGAATCACTGCAATAACCCCCAGAGGAATTAGCGGGAAGCAAATCTAGTCAAAGCAATGTTTAGAAAATAGAAGTTTGTACCATGTCATTATATTTCACATTTTCAACAAGACTTGCAAGGAGAACACGAGCTTTCTTTTTTCTTTTTCATTCAATAGATACTTTTCACTTGTGCTTTTTTTAAAAAGTATTTTTAAAATTGTATTTTACATAACGTGACACATAAATTGCACACTGTGGAAAGAATTGTCTGTCGCCCTGAATGAAACCATTTTAATCTCAAGAGTTTTATTATCTGTTAAAATCTATTTAAATATAGGCATTCAATTTTACATTACTTGACATTTATGGGGAAGCTATTTTATAGCAGCAGATTTCTGAATAGACAAGATCACAACAAATATTCATGATTATATGACATACTAGATTGAAAAATATGGGGAAAGAATGATCTAAATATTCTGGGCAGTTCATACATAGCAGTATATCCAATAAAATGCCAAATCAGAGGTCCACTAATACATTATGTATGTTTGACAACTATGATTATGATACACCTAGTAGTACTGTACCTATTTTATTGAAAATATTAATTGAAGCTAGACTCTACTCAGAGCAGTGCCAAAACTAGTATTAAGATAAGAACATGTGTAGAAATTTCAATTAGTGTTTAAGATTGTGTCTTTTTAGGAAGAAAATTAGAACAACTTCCTTACTTGGATAGGCTAGAAGGACAATGGACCCTGCAAGGGTACCCTGCAGTGCTCAGGGCTTACTCTTAGCTCTCTGCTCAGGGATCACTTTTGAAGGGGACTGGGGACCCTATGGGGTACCAGGAACTGAATGCAAGTCAGCAGCATGCAAGGTAAGAGCCTTACTCACTCTACTTTCTCTACTGTCCCCAGTGAACATATAACTACAAATCAAAGGTACAGTTTTAAATGTATAATATATATATATATATATATATATATATATATATATATATTTTGACCTGCACTATTTCTATCATTACTATTTCTGACTCCCAAACTGCCAGTTCGAATTCAGTTACAGGACACTGACATAAAGCAATCTGAGCACAAAGTGGGGATCACCCCCCCAATAAAAATGTAACTGGGAAAATGGATTTTTTTCTATAGTCAAATTATCTAGAACTGGCCTGGGTTTGATTTAATTCCAATGCAAACTGGGACTTTTATGAACAAGAAAAAAAATACAACAAATCCCACAGGAATTTCAATTACACAGAAGAATCTGCACGCAATTTCTATCCATCAAATAGCCACTGAAAAATGAGGTAATTACCTAAAATAATTTGCATGTTAAGAGCTAATACAATATTACAAAGTAAGGTCCAGTTGTGAATGCAATGCATAATTTCCTGATTAATGTCTCATACACAAAATCCCTCCATGCTCTGTCAGAGCCCAAATAACAATATGGCCAATCAATCAAATAATTTAAAAAAAAAGGATAACTGCGATAAGAAATAAACTCAATGCTAATAAATCATGACTTGAACCCAGTGAGTTTGAGAAATATGACAACTAATCACAGTGTATTGTGTTTTTAAGGCAGTAGGCTTAGTTTCTAATTGGTATAATTATGGATTCTTAGTGACTCAAGATTTGTGTGGAAGGTTAAAAAAAAAACACCCCACTTTCGTCTGCAAAATGTCATTGATTAAGTTATTGAAGCAAACCTCATATTAAAATACCAAGTCTGTAACTCGCAGCTGTGCCAAAAGTTACGGTGAGAGCGATATTTTGTCAGGAAGACTGAGAGCGTCAGGAAGTTACATGGCCAAGTTCCCCGCCCCCCCAGAAGGATTATGAAAACAGTTCCTTCCTCAGCTCAGGGGAAACATCGCTTCTAAAAGTAGGATTAAGCCCCCTCTTTCAGCCAAAGAAGGACATAGTGCTAAATCCAGGAGCAGGTGGGCAAATGTATGTTGCAAAAGCATGCAGTCACCGTGGATCCAGGCAAAGAATCCACTGTAGCAGCTCGGATGAAGTGGCTGAAGACGTTCTAAATGGGGCGTCCCTCTCTCCCCTTCTCCTCTTGCTGTCCATGCAGATCTTCTTGAAAGGAAGCTCAACTATAGAACACAGTTTCCTTGTTTATGGAACATAATAAAAAGCAGGGTTTTTTTTTTTCTTTCCTGGTGGGTGTTATGGCTCGAGTGGGCACCAGTAACATCTCCATTGTGAGACTTGTTGTTACTGTTTTTGGCATATTGAATACGCCAAGAGTATCTTGCCAGACTCTGCCATGGGGACGGGATATTCTTGGTAGCTTGCCTGGCTCTCCGAGAGGGGCAGAGGAATCAAACCCGGGTCAGCCACGTGCAAGGCAAATGCCCTACCTGCTGTGCTATTGCTACAGGTAGCCCACTCAGCAAATCGATGAACTATGGGGCGACAGTGCTACAGGGTGTTATGGCGAATGGGGAGGTAAGGGATGTTTGCTTAGGGTCTGGGTGACTTTACAGTTGTGAAGAACAGTTACATGCTGATAAGAAATCAAAGAAAGTGTGGACACTTGGGGTCAGAGCAGTAGTATAGTATGTAGGATGTTTGCCTTGCACATGACTGCCCAGGTTTGATCCCCAGCATCCCACTTGGTCCCCTGAGGACCCCCAGGTGTTATTCCTGAGTGCAGAGCCAAAAGTAAGCCCTGAGCATCACCAGGTGTGACTCAAAAAGTTAAAAAAAAGAGAGAGAGAAAAAGAGAAGGTGGACATAATTATTCTGACCCAAAGGGGCTGTGCATTCTCAGGAAAGCGTAGTTGGAGCTGAGTTAAGGTGGAAAGGCAGATGGCCCAGGTGTCTGGAAATCCTTATACCTTATCAACCCATTTGTATCCTAAAAATGGAATCAACACATCACACCCTTCAGTGCACCCTTTTTTGGGGTTGTGGCTACTGATCTGATATAAGAGGAATCATGAGAACTAGTAGCGACCCGCTAACAAAGCACCATCCATTGACTGGAGTAAGTGGAATGAGATGCTGGTGGTGTGTATGGAACAGAGTTTATTATCCCTGCTTCTATTATTACATCAGCCACTTAACATCTTGGATCCGCTTCTTCATCTCCAAAATGGAGACACTAATAGTACCCCTGGGTCTATTTGTTGTGAGAATGAATCAGATTAGTGAGTCGACATTTCTTATACTGGTAGCTAGTATCTAATCATCTACTTCATCATCATCTTTGAGTTGATTTCTGTTTAACATCAATGACATCTAGGACCATGCCACACATGTAAATTTCCATATAAGTAAGTTTATAAAAAAAAAGACAAGCAAAAGTTATATTGACTTTTTGAGTTGCAAATTAGAGTATCTTTATGTCACAAAGGGACTGGAGTGATAGCACAGAGAGTAGGGTGTTTGCTTTGCATGCTGCCGACTCGGGTTCGATTCCTCCGTCCCTCCCAGAGAACCTGGCAAGCTACCGAGAGTATCCTGCCCACACAACAAAGCCTGGCAAGCTCCCTATGGCATATTCAATATGCCAAAAACAGTAACAATTCTCACAATGGAGACGTTGCTGGTGCCCGCTCGAGCAAATTGATGAACGAACAAGGGGACAACAGTGCTACAGCACTATTGTTAGAAAATCCTAGAAATAAATTTCTTCAAGAATTCACCATAACTTGAAGCACATGACTTCAATAATTAAAAGTGATCATTGATATTAACAAAACTATTTGAGAAAATTATTTTTCTCAGCCTGCAAACCCCACAATTTTCTAGTTTCTGTGCAAATTTATGTGTGATGGATGACCATACAAAAGTTATAAGCAAATAGTTGGGGTAGTGAAGGGATGAAAATGACCCCAGGGGTGACATAAGGACAGTAGTGGGGGGGATCAGAAACATAGTATGTTGTGTAGTAACTTTGTGCACCAATTCTATAACTCTCAACACACTCGAACCACATAAGCCAAACTGTTAAAAACTTTCAAGGCATACAGGCCTAAATTTAGGATGGAACGAATAAAATAAAATGAATGGCGTGAGATTATATTTTACATCATAACTGGTCGGTTTGTTTTTAGTATTGGTAATACCCAGTGGTGCTTGGGACTTACTCCTGGCTCTGTGCTCAAGGATCACTCCTGGCAGGGCATGAGGTACCATATGGGGCACTGGGGATTGAACTCAACCCAGCCTTTCGAAGGCCCCGCCCGATCTACTATTGCTCTGGCTCACATCATAACTTTTACCAAGTACCGCATGCTCAATCTCACCTTCAAAACACTGAGAGTGATGGAGAAACAATAATTACTAGGGCACTCCTCTAGTGCTTCTTATCAGCACACTGGTTTAAGAACTTTCTGCACATTATTATTTTTATCTAAACTTTACAGTGATACTTAAGGGAAAGATAAGATTTCAAGTACGTTGATATGACTTTTGTCTAAAGAGAAAGAAGTTTATGCAGAGCTAGAGAAATCTGATCAATGTCACCCGGTAAGGAAGTAGATTCTAGGACTTAAACCCAAGGTTTCCGCGCCAGAATTTGGTGTCTGGGGCACCCAGCTGTGCTTAGGAGTTACTCCTGGCTCTGCAATCAGGGATTACTCCTGGCACTGCGTGGGGGCAGGAAGGAGGGTACCGATGTGTTGCCCACTGTACTACTCTCCAACCCATCAGCCCCAGAATTCTGGACAATAATCTTTACAATGCAGCACCTGCAGGTTATTTGGATTGGATAGCTGCATGCACTGGTCTTGCCAAGGAGAAACCTGAAGATCAGTGCCATTATGATGCCATTAAGTTACCCTGGGATAGAAAATGTTCAAGGTAGCCTCTTTTATTATTATTCTTATTGAATAACAATGAGATAGATCATTACAAAATCGTTCATGATTGCGTTTCAGTCATACAATGTTCTAGCAACCACCCCTCTGGAGACCAGTGTCACTTCCCAGCACCAGTGTCGCCACAGTTTCCCTCCCACCCCTTCAAGCCACACCCCCCCAAGCCTGCCTCTATGACAGGCACCTCTCTTCTCTCTGTTTCTCTTTGTTTCTCTCGCTCTCTCTCTCATTTCAGGCATTATGCTGAAAGGTTATCATGTATATCCCTTTATCTGCTTTCAACACTCAGTTCTTGTCCAGAGTGATCATTTGCAACTAATATTATCAGAATGGACCTCCTCTTTTTTTTTTCTTTTTGGGCTGGAGCCATAGCACAGTGGGTAGGGCATTTGCCTTGCACATGGCTGACCTGGGTTCGATTCCTCTGCCCCTCTCGGAGAGCCTGGCAAGCTACTGAGAGTATTTCACCCACATGGTAGTGCCTGGCTAGCTACCCCTGGTGTATCTGATATGCCAAAAACAGTAACAAGTCTCACAATGGAGATGTTACTGGTGCCCATTCGAGCAAATCAATGAACAACGGGATGACAGTGACAGTGACAGTGACAATGGGTTACTTCTGACTCTGCAATCAGGAATTGTTCCTGGGAGTTCTTGGGGGACCATATGGGATGCTGAAATCAAACCCGGGTTGGCCGTATGCAAGGCAAATGCCCTACCCACTGTGTATCGCACCAGCCCCCACCCTCCTGTATCTTAACTGCGCTCCATCTCCCACACCATCGACCAGCCATTGACCAGTCCCAAATAGCATCTTGACCCCAGGCAGCGTCGGGGTCCTCTTCCTCCTTCCCTAGCTTCCCCCGCCCCTCGCCCTTTTATTCTTTCCATAGGAAGACATATGTAAATGGGGATTTCTAGTTTTGAACAATTATAGGAGCTGCTTCAAACTTTGAAATCAAAAACTCAAAACTGGGGCTGGAGTGACAATAGAGGGAGGTGGCACTAGCCTCGTACTTTTCAGACCCCTGGACCATAGATGGACCCTGGCAATGCCCAGGAAGGATCCCTGAGTGTAGAGCCAAGAGTATGCCCAGAGCATCGATGGGGGTGCTCTCCCCCACACTAAAAAATGTAAATAAATAAAAGAAAAAAAGTCAAAAAATTGAAAAGAGAGATGCAAATTGGAATTGACTTGCAAACTTAAAAGAATTTGAAATTCTTGGAAGAGAGTCATTCAATCTATTGTCTTTTAGCTTTGTTGCACAATAATCTTCTGCTTCTCTGGGCAAGTCTTTTCAATGATCTTTCACCATCTTTGATTATGAACTCTCCTGAGGTGTAGAATGGGAGTCAAGGCAGAGATTGAGGAAACACACTCCAGTTGAATGCAATTCCTGTAGTCTAGGTTGATTTCATTTCAAAGAACTGGTGGTCAGTGAGGAAAATTATTATTTGTTTAGGACTTGTGATATACAACGTAGAATGAAGCATATATTACATGAAATTATGATCTATAGTTCAGTTAAAGGATGAAAACAATCCCATGGGAGTTACCTAGGATCTCCTCTTGCTGATGAGGAAAAGGACATTTGGTACATGACAAGTGTAGTCTCAGGAATGGGATTGAAACTTGGCCTGTTTGATATTAAAAAGATTCTTACATACCAAATGCAAATGCAGCTCAATGAAAGCACAATGGGGTTTCAAACATATTGTCACATGCAAATATTTGCAGAGGCACTGAGAATTGCATAAAGTTAGGCAAATTTGATATTACAAATCACCGCAAGCAATTTCGGTCCATAAAAGTTGATATCTTCTTTTAAATGCAATTTGATTAAAAAGGGAATTTGCTCTATTATATTACTGATCTGGAAGATGGAAGGAAGCCGTGTGACTTATCCACTATCGCAGAGTGATAGAATTTAAACACAGGCTTATAATTCCCTAATTCATTATTTTTTCCTATTTGAGTTAGGATAAGAAAAAAAGTGTGAATAATTCAGAAATAAACTCATTATCAATATTACTATTGATGCAAACTCACAGTAGAATATGGCATTAGGAAACAGCTCACTGAATACTATAAGGCCATAGTTTATGCATAATACTTTTTGCACTGTATTTCAAATTAGTGTATCCAGTTTGCTTATACATTTAAGAACATTAAAATCATCATTTTATTTTTACCTGTATATCCCAATTAATATATGTAACTCTTTCAAATTAAAAATAATTACCTAGGAAAATTATTAAAATAGAAGTTAAGCATTAAAAATATTATTGTTGTCATTTTCCCAGCTCCTATATATCATGTTCTCTCATAGTATATATTATGTCAAAACATTTTTTATGTTGTGCATATGTTTGCAATGTATTGCAAATATGTTTTAAACAACATATTTCTGTTAGTCTTATTATATTATCTTACAAAATAAGATACCATATACAGTTTATATTATAAGAAGTAAATTTACTATGATTGTTTAAATGGATTTACCAGCTGAGGAAAGGAGAAAGAAAATACACCCTGGATGAAATACTACCCTTGAGTGGATCTGCTAGTAATCTGGAGTGAACCCTCAGATGAGATTTTGTCCTTGCATTAGTCCCCTAGAATTTACCCCAAAGGGGTGGCTTTACCTCTGTTTGTTGTTAAGGGTCTGGAGCGATAGCACAGTAGGTAGGGCATTTGCCTTGCATGCAGCCGACCCCTGTGCAATTCCTCCATCCCTCTCGGAGAGCCCAGGAAGTTATGGACAGTATCCCACCCGCATGGCAGAGCCTGACAAGCTACCCATGCCGTACTCAATATGCCAAAAACAGTAACAACAAGTCTCATGGAGATGTTACTGGTGCCTGCTCGAGCAAATTGATGAGCAACGAGATGAGAGTGCTACAGTGACAGTGCTATAAAGTTTATAATTGGTTAACCAAACTCTCTTACCATGAATAGACATAACTAATCCTAATTCTTTGTAATAGCTCTAGGGCCTTTCAAAATAGTCCAAATATTCAATTTATGATTAATGCTGCAACAAATATTTGTATGGGCTCACTTGGTTGTAAGATTTTTTTGCAGAAAATTATGTTGTATTAAAATATTTTATACATCTTCAATACACACTTTCCTCACCCCAAAAAGAAAATTTGCCTATATGTGATTTTGGAAAAGGAATTACCTATTGTTCTTAATTATAATGTGTGCAAAATCAATTAGCCATTCTTAGTCTTGGGGTCTTTCTCAGCAAAATAGGAACAAGAAAGGTTCTATAATAGCAAATTGATGATACTACATTACTGAACCTTATATTTCACTTAATAAGGACTTAATAAATCATCATCATCATCATTATCATCATCCGTTCATTGTCAACTTTCTCGAGCGGTCTCAGTAACATCTCCATTCGTCCTAGCCCTGAGATTTTAGAAGTCTCGTTACTCGTCCTTCCCAAAGTTGCTGCATTGGAGGCTCTTTTGGGGTCAGGGGAATGAGATCCATCATTGTTACTGGTATTGGCATATGAATATGCCACAGGCCACAGGGAGCTTTCCAGGCTCTCCCATGCGGGCAGGAAACTCTCAGTAGCTTGACAGGTTATCTGAAGGGGAGAATTAGGCTATAAGAATTAGGCAAAGTGGCTGAAGCTTTCGGGAGCTTGGTTTTATAGTCTCTGGATGTTGGTTGTTAATGGGATTTCACGGCACCGGGGGCAGTTTCTGGGTGTCACTGCCTAGCTACTGGGAAAATGGGGGATCTGGACAGAAGAGACCCAGTCCCGATTAGAGCAGGCTTGGAGATCTCAGCCCCGGGTCCCGCACACCTCAGTTCCTCTGCCAGTTCCTTCATGCAAGTAAAACTAAATTTATATTTAACTATTTGTGACATTGGTGCACTGTTAAGGGCACACATGTCCATATTCATCCAAAGAAATCAGGGGAGGGCGGAGATATATTATACCTCTCCCATTTACTATAAGTATAGATTATGGAGAATTAAAACATGTTTGATCTACATATTTCATTCCCTTCCAGTTCAATTGTTTGGATCACAATAAAGAAACACTACATTTGATGTGCTAATTCACATACATAGAAATAAATTCCAGTGTGTGTGTTCAGTGTGTGTGTGTGTGTGTGTGTGTGTGTGTGTGTGTGTGTGTGTGTGTGTGTGTGTATCTCATGGCTCACCTATTTTCCTTCATATTCCAAACTGGTATAAATGCCTACCATCCTTATTTATTTCAGCCTATCTGAAAGCTCAGTCTATTGACATTCACTTTTTAATATGCTGCTATAGGCCTTACAATCAACATCTGATCTGAGAACCAAAGTAAATACATATGGGAATGGATATGCAGATTCACAAAGAAAACAATATAAAAAAGAAGAAATAAACTTGTTCACTTCCCTTTTTGATACGTTAATTAAAATGCTCATTATGCTGATTAAAGTTATTTTGTTGGTCATTTCTTGGGCATGTCATTGTGGCACACTCAGCAGTGCTCAGGGCTTACTCACAGCTCTGTGCTCAGGGATCACCCCTGGAGAACTTGGGGTACTATATGGGGTGCAAAGAATTGATGCATGTGCCATGTGCAAGATAAGCATCCTACCTGCTACCCTATCTCTCTGGCACGGGTCCCACTTATCTTGGAGGCTCTCCCATCATCATATGCTCATAAAAGAGACTTTTCAATGTTCCATAGTCCCACTGAGGTTTCCTGTCCTTAGATATGCTTGCAGGATATAGTAGGAGCTGTAACTTGTCGACTGGAAAGCTTGCTTCAGTTTATCTAGTTCAGCCAGACCCTCTTTGAAATTACCTCTGTTGGGGTATAGGAAACAGCAAGAAATCCTGTGAATTCTGTTGCTCTTCAGGTTATGGAACTTGACAGAGGGTTTGAAAACTAAATATTCCCAGTCCTTTTCCAAGAGGAGGAAAAGTCTAGATCTGTGTATACGTACGTGTAACGTGAAGAGCAACAGAAGTAGAAAACCACTGTTTTCCATTCAGTTCATCTAATTGATCATTGTTCATAGAAAATAGGAATTATCAGGAGAAAATACATTATCATCAAGATGATTTCTTTCTCATTTTAGTTGCATTTTTTATCATGGAGATTACCAATTGCAAAATGTGTTGATGTGACTTTCAATCACAGTTTGCCACCTGGATGTTATTGAAGATTTCTACATTCTCCTTTCAAACTTAAATCACATCACTAATGAAAAGATTAGTCTTGTGGCCAATGAATACATTTTAATGGTAACATTTCTGAAAGTTATTTTCCTGATATTACACATTTACAAATTATCTAGTCATAACTTAATAGATATTGCATTAGGGCTGAAATATTATTAAAGCTGCTCTGATTGATAATTCTATCACAAATAATCCTTTGAAGGCAGTAATAAGACATCTTAATTTCTATTCTATATATTCAATAATTGCATATATTAATGAAAATTAAAATTGCACCGAGACTTATCTTCGGGTTTAGAGTGGATAATAAACACAATAGAAAGAAAATGATAGTCAGTAATCTTGCTTCTGAGACTCAAACTTCCAGTACAAAATTGCTTTAAAAAATAAATTCTGATAGAATGCTATATCTCCTACTACATTATGCATATGAGTTCTGTGTATACAAAAAGAAAGAATTACATTAAATGTGGCATTTTTGCACACATGAAATAAGAGTTTTTTTTACTGAAAATGAGATGATTCTATAGAAGTTATTTCAAATTAAAATAAAAGGAAATGTCCTTGCCCAAATAATCTGCATGTGAATTCCATTCAACAAATAGAGCTACATTGAGATTCAGAGATTATGTATAGTCTTCCTTAATTGCTCCAATGCCTTTCTCTTTGAATAACTTTTCAGAGACTATTATCCATATTGTAGTGTTCCTGAAAGCAATGATTGATGCATTGCAGTGGGGAAGGTGTCATATTAAAACTGAGAGATGTAGAGCAGCAGTTTTCAAAGGGCGGGGGAATGATTAGGAAAATAAAAAGTTCAAGTGAAATGACAGGTGGGACAGAGGTGAAGCGAGAGTACAGTGTGATAATGTGTTTGCCTGGGATGGCTGAGCTGGGCCCGATTTCTGGCACCCTGCATCCCCACCCAGAAGTGACCCCGAGAGCGTATCCTGGTGTAAGCTCTGACGCCACCAGGTGTGACCCAAACCAAAACAAGAGATAAAATAAAATGTCAGGTGGGGAATATTTGAATCTAAAATACAGTCATCGCTTGCCCTTTTTAAATGTTTGTGTTTATGCTACTGAAATAAATTAGAAGCTCAAACTCTATATAATCACATTTTTAATAAAAGTCGGCACATATCTTAAACACTGATGAGGCATTGCCACAGCACTTTCTACTCCAGAGTATGGCATGTGGTCCAGAAATAGAAAGAGGGCACCTGAGATATTTTGCTTCAATATGGAGACTAAGTTATGCAGAAAACATGAAGGGGAAAGGTTTTGTAACTTTTCAAACTCAGCCCTCCCCAGAAAGTTGTGGCATTACAAGACATATGTAGGAAAATATCAGAATTTCCACCCTAAAAGAAAAATAGCAAGTAGTCCATTATGTTTTTTCTCAAATTCTCCAAATATTCTCCAAATAGCTAATCCAATTATCATTTTTTGGGGGAAGAGGAAGTTCATTTAAATGGTGATAACAAATTCTGTGCAAGTGTAATCTGGCATGACTTTGGAAATATCTGGCACTTCAAAGGAAGGCAATCAACTGACAGTTCCACTGATGACATTTCAGATCTTCTTTTTTTGCAAGGTAAAATGAACCTCATTGGATGTGGACTGATACTTTACAATGTGAGAAGGTACTAATTATTTTGAGGTCATCCATGTTTAATTCCAGGAATCTTTGACATGCCAAGCCTTTTCATTCTTGCAACATGCTATTTTGAAGGAGAGCTGGAAAGAGGGAATTTACACAGAATTTATTAGCGTCCCTGCTGGGATATTACACTTCTCAGCCTCACTTCCCACACCTTCTGTAGTTTGCTTTGACATTGCGGTTGCTATGTTAAACCTTTATCTTTCCACCACACACACAAAAAAAAGAAATTACTTGAATACAGGTTGTTAAGTACCATCTCCAAGTGAGGACTCAATTATAGGCCACCCTCCTTAAAAGACAAGGAAAAGAGTCAATAGAATGAGCTAGGAAAGAACACACTAGGATTTCCTGATTTTCAGCTACGGCAGAAGGCAGCATTAATGCCCAGGTATCAGTTCCTCGTGCTACATGATATATTCCTGCTTTCAACTTACTCTCGGTGACATATTCTCAGCAGAATGTGATTATTTAAGGAGATCAGTCTACTTCAACTAGATTTTATGATGAAAGGTGTCAAAGACTGGTGGATATGAATTGTTTGTACACATAGACAAAGATGATTTGTCCTGGTAACGGAGCTGTCGGCAGTGAAAGGCTCTTTCCAAACCTGCTGTCTCTGATGAGAGACACAGTATCAGGGTTGCATGTGACACAAATCACATGTTTCTACATCACTTGGGGCAGACTTGGAGGCCCCCGGCACCAAGTATGGCCATGAGGACAACTGAGCATTGCCAAGGTGATCCAACTGGTACCCAGCATTGCTGGGTCACACTCCATCCTTGGGGCCTGCGACACAACACTGGCCAGGTTGGTAGAGAAGGGCAGAGGCAGGAACAAGTAGGGTGCATGCCTTGCACGCTGCCAACTGGGTCCACTTCCAGGCACCCCATATGGACCCACAAGCGTGCCACCAGGAGTGATACTTGAGCACAGAGCCAGGAGTAAGCCCTGACTGAGCACCAGCAGGTGTGATGCACAAACAAGAATAACAAAGAACTATAGATAGTGGCTCCCAAATCTCCCTGAGTAATAATCAGTAGGCCCTCTCCCTCCTCTCCCCTCCTTTTCCTCCCCCTCTCCTTCTCTCCCTCTCCCCCTCCCTCTCTTCTTCCCCCTCTCCCTCCTCTCCCCTCCCTTTGCCTCCCCCTCTCCTTCTCTCCCTCTCCCCCTCCCTTCTCCATCTCCCTCCCCCTCCCTCTCTTCTTCCCCCTCTCCCTCTCTCCCTCCCTTCTCCTCACCACACCTCCTCTCCCCTCCTCCTCCCCTCCCCTCTCCATCTACCACCCCTCTCCTCTCCTCCCCTCCCCTCCAATCTCCATCTCCCTCCCCTCTCCTCCCCTTTCCTCCCCTCCCCCTCCCCTCCCTTTGCCTCCATCTCTCCTTCCCTCCCTCTTTTCCTCTCTTCGCCATCTCCCTCCCCTCCCTCTCTTCCTCCCCACTCCTCCCCACTCCTCTCCCCTCCCCCTCCCCTCTCCTCCCCACTCCTCCTCTCACCTCCCCCTCCCCTCTCTATCTCCCTCCCCTCTGTCCGCTCCCCCCTCCAGTCTCCATTTCCCTCCCCTCTCCCCCTCCCCCTCCCCCTCCCACTTCCCCTCTCTTTCCCCTCCTCCTCTCCCTCTCCCTCTCTCCACTTCGTGCTCAAAAGTGAGTATTGGAGGGGCTGATCACATTGTTACGGGGAGAAACATCCTTTCCCACTCCTGCCTGGACCTTAGCCAAATGGGAGCAAGGAAAGAGTCTGAATCACATCTTCAAGAAAAAGTGTGTCTGGAAATGTTCCTGCATTTCTCACACGCCTCTATCAACTCATGGGGAATATAATTACAAGAGATGTTTTATGATTTAAAAAAAAAACTGGTCTATGCTAGGTAGTTAACTAAGTTTTTACTCTGATGAGGCTTTCTCTGAGAGTTTCAACATGCATCTGGATATAACGCATCTCAAACTATCTCAGAGGGGCTAGAATAGTATCGGGGTAAGGTATTGGCCATACATGCAGAGAATCCTCCTTCCTTCCTGGGTGCCATATTTCCACCAGGAGTGATGCCTGATCACAAAACCAGGGGTACCCCCTGAATAGCACCAGGTGTGGCTCACCCTCATTCATCCGAAAAAAAAAAACAAAAATTTTAAAACTATCCTAGAGTAATAAAAAAGGTTCAAACTCTTGAGAAATGGTTTTTTAATAGGAAATCATTTAAAACAGATTAGAAACTGCTCTGGGATAACATCTGACAATAAATTTGCAAAGGTCAAAATTAGCACATTCATTCTGAAATGCAAAAGAGTATTAACCTGGACATAAAAATTAATTAACTATTCACAACACATGGTATTAATAATCATCTACACATTTTTCGAGTGTCCAAAAGAGACATTCAGAAGCTCTTTGTGATGCAGATATAAGTATGCCTACTAGATTATTATATTGAAAAGTTATAAAAGACAGACCAAAATTAGGAATAATGAACCAATGATTTTCCACATGAGGTGTTTTTTTCCGATCACTCACAGTTCTTTGCAATCTTTTCAAATAATCAGTTTATCCTCATCCAAGAAAAAGATCCCAAAGTTTTTACTCATTTAATGTGGCAGACTCAGCTAAGAAACCCAATTTCACATGCAATGCAATGTATGCAATTTACATTTAGACACACAACAACATGTCACAACATCCTAGTCTTAATACAAATCATGTCAGTTACAACAAATGTCTTAGAACCTTAACTGCTTGGACAAGTTCAGATTGTGTAAATTTGATTTTTTGAGTTCTTATTGGTGTAATTTAGCAAAAGGGTAATAGTTGTTTGATAACACAATTGACAAATGTGTCTTTTCAGCTTTGAGATATTCTGGGAGTAAAAGCTTCACAATATATCTCAGACACATGGAATATAAAATGTAAACAGAGATATTTGAGCTGACCTCTCTATTTCCCTTTGAAATGATATAGATTTCAAAGACTGATTATGTATTCACAAAGCTGAATTCATGTGAGTGCAAATAGAAAATTTTGTAGCAAGAAAAATAGGCATTTAGTGCAACAAATCAGTATTTTAAGCATTTTAAAATTTGAATTGTTGCAAAACAAAAACATCAAGACATTTCAGTAAAACACATTATTAATGTTTTAAGAATTTTTATAATGCATCCAATTTGAATATAGATTTTTTAACTACATGTGTAAACTTTAAAGATATATAGACATGAAATCTGTATGGTGCCACTCTAACAAATTGTAATGTAATTTTTAGATGTAAAGAAACCTTGAAGATATAGTAACTCATGTATTTTTTTGAAGTTTCTGAAGCTAAAGATTGCTTCATTTCATTCCAGACTATATGAAATTATAAACACTCAAAGGATTGGCAGATGACATGCGGAAATTTATCAAGAAAATGAAAGCTATTCATTTAATCTTTCTAATCCTTCTGGAAGCAAGAGTTAGAGAAATGCAAGAGACAACAGAACTATGTGTATACATTTACTAAGTTTTTATACCTTTGTAATTACACAGCAAAGACCAATTATTTAAATGTCATAAAGGAGGAAACCCTTGCCTTCTTACGAGATGGTGTGTCTCGCTCCTCATAAACAATAACCAAAAATATGCATACAGGAGGAATAAGTGCTACTGTGAGCACTATTAATAAACGGGAAAGGAGATAATCTGCTGTATAATGTTTATGGATTTCTATTTCAGGAATGCCAGAGCATATTTATATTAGCATTAAGATTTCTATAAACATAGTCTATTCGGACAACCCAAATGCATGCAAGAGAAGCCTGGGAAAAGTGTTGTCGAAATGGATTTTGTAAATAACAGTGATTGTCAAAAGGGCAATGTGAGAACGTTACACAATGAATATCATTTCCCTTTATAAAGCATTTGATAACAATGAAAATGTTATCTGTCAAAATGAACACCATCTTCTTCAATTTCTAGAAAAAATGGTTCACAGCTTTTAATGGGGAAATAAAAACAATAGTGGGGTAAGTCTACAGGGAGATCAGGGGAATACAAACCTGCAGGTCAAATTTTCAGTAATAACTATAACTCAGCATTCTCTGTTCTCTTTCTGGTCCCTCCTGGGCAGATGTAGCCTTCAGCTACTGTCAACCAGTCCTTTTTAGTCAAGGACTTGGGAGTACCAAATTCCAGTAGCTTTCAAATTTCAGCATTCATAAAACATTGCCTGATAGATCTTGTAATTCAGTGGTGGAGAGCAAAGCGGAGGGATACAAACCTCCATTTTTGTGGCTGGGGTTTGGCGTTTGGTTTTTGGTTTTTGGCTCATACCTGGTGATGCTCAGGGCCTACTCCTGGCTCTGTGCCAGGGATCACTCCTGGAGCTCCTCAGGGGACCAGATGTGGTGGTGAGGATCAAATTTGTCTCAGCTGCATGCAAGGCAAGCACCTTAATCTGGACTTTCTCTGTGTCCCTAAGCCACTATTGATTCATTATCACTTGTATCACTTGTCATCCTGTTGCTCATCGATTTGCTCGAGTGGGCCCCAGTAACGTCTCCAATCATCCCTGTCGCCATGCTAGTGTAGCCCAGTGGTATCTGCTCGCTCCAAGAACACGAAGAGCATCAAACCCTTCCTTCAGGGTCTTGATGAAGAAGTCTGACCATCTCGTAGGTGGGTGGCCAGGCGTTCTTTTGACATCCAGTGGAATCCTTTCGGTCCAGTGGTCATCTCCAAATCGCATTACATGACCGGCCCATCTGATTTTTGATGTCTTGGCAAACGAGGCAGCGTCCCTGATTCTCGATTGTCAATGCAGGTGGGAACTCCGGATTCCTTCTCTCACTTGAGTGAAGCGTGACACTCCAAGCATAGCTCTTCCGATTCCTCTTTGGGAGACCTGAATAGCATTCTCATCCTGTTTTCATAGGGCCCAGGTCTCTGAGACATATGTTAGTGCAGGAAGGACGGAGATTCTTCGTCCTCTTAACAACTTCTTTGACGCTCTTGAAGGCGTCCCACGCTGCTCTCTTCCTCCTGCACAGCTCAGGTGCCAGGTCGTTCGTCATGTTGAGTTCTTGACCCAGGAACACATCGCTGTTGCATTCAGAGATGTTCGTTCCGATAAGAGAAAATGGGACGTCAGAAACTAGTCCATTTTTCATGAACATTGTCTTTGTGAGATTCAGCTGCAGTCTGACCTTTCCACGTTCACGGTCATTGATTCATTATAAAAAGAAAAATTTCTTTTGCTGTGGGTTTTTTTGGAGGGGTGGGATAGAAGAGGGGAAAATAAATACCCAGCAGTGCTCAGGGATCAGTCCTGACTCTACAGTCAAGAATTTCTCCCGGTGGGCTTTGGGGACCATATGAAAGTCCAGGAATGGAACCTGGGTCAGCCACATGGAAGGTAAGTGCTTTACCTGCAGTGCTATGTCTCCGGACCCTTAAACATTTTTTAATTACTGGTGGAGGGATGGGTGTTGGAATACTGTATTGCTGAAATTCAATCATGAGCAGCTTTGTAATGCTCTAAAATAATAAATTTGTTAAATGCTAGGAATAGGTAACAGAAAAAAAATTAATCAAAATTTTAAATTTTGAGTGTAATAAATCATGGACAACTTTATAAAATACATGATTTTATTTTTTATTTAATTGAACCATGTTTTACAAAGTTATTGCTAGTTGAGTTTTAGGCATATGATATCTCAATAGCAATCCCTAAGATTGTTCACATCCCTCAATCAGTGTTCCCATATTCTTTCCAGACACACACACACACACACACACACACACACACACACACACACACCTGTCACGTTGACAGGCACATTACAAACTTCCAGTGGTTGCAGCTTAGATCTCATGTTTTCAGTGCTGCAACTATCAGTTTTTATGACTTTGACATGACTGGAATGAGTGATGATATCAATCACTTGCGTTATCTCTTGCATTAATGAAAAATAAACACGGACTACGAAAATCACACCTGATCACGTTCTACCACTTTGTGTTAAGATCCCAAAATGCTAAAATTCAATTGAGCTGAAACCTAAGAACATACAGTATAGGATAAACACTTAAAGGAAGCTCTAAGGAAGCCCTGTTGAAGACCATCAGGGACGATGAACGGAAAAAAACACATGAACTGTATTTCCTGCCTTCCATTATGGAACTGCTTGGAAATGTTACATGTTCATCAACAAGAGGAAACTTAAGATCCGTTCCTATGAGAAGGTATCTTTTATCTTTAGTAGCTCTTTGCTGATGCCATTTTGGTGCCTGCAATTTATAGCTTTTCCATGCTGGTAGGGGCAGAAAGCATTAGTACTAGTATTTATAGCCAGTGATATGGAATTCCTAGTTGCCAAAAAGTAAACTACGGCAGAATATTATCTTGGGACTGAATTATTTAAATTAGTTTCTGGGATGTAAAAGAAATGTTTAAAATTATAAAAATAAAACATATTACTCATGGTAAAGTGACTGAACAGGGAACCATAAATTATCTCATTGGGGAAAAAAGATTCACAATTGAATAGAAGACTTTAGAGTGTTAGAAAGCTTTATTAGGACTTTGACTAACTATTGACACAACAAAACATTAAATTCTAATTTAAAAAAGAAAGGTGACTATTGAGGGGTAGCTGTGTGAAATGTTTAGATGAGACATGAGAATCTCTCCTCATTTAAGAGGACAGGGATAACAATGAAATAAGAGATGCTACTAAAAGAAAAAAAATAACTGTTCTAAGAAATAATATATTCTTGAAGTATATCACCCTGAACTATAACATTCTCTCTAAAATAAACTGACGACTTTTGAAAAAATCTCCAGTTAAATGCAGAAATTTCTCATTCCTTAGTTAAGTGAAAGCTTTTTGTTATCAACATATCAGCTACAACTTCTCTTTCTGGAATTTTTAGGAGTTGATAATTGTGGCCTAGGATCATTAGCTGACCTGCCACCTGCTTCTGAAAATAAAATTTTATTAGCATTCAGTTCACTCATTTCACTTGTATGTCTCTGATTGCTTTCTTCTTCGATAGGGTCAGGTTGAGTAGTTGTTAAGAATCTACTAAAATAAGGTCCTAAAATATTTATAGATAGGTCCTTATAGAAAAACAGCTTCCTACCCTCAGCTATATTTTAAATTTGGGAATCAATTAGGCTGAGAATAGAGTTACTTGGCAAATCAGAGACAATCTTTTGCCAAGGGCCACACTTAACAATGCTCAGCGCTTATTTCTGGTGCTGCACTCGGGAATTACTGCTGGCAGTGATCAGGAGATCATGCGAACATATGGGATGTTGGGGATCGAACTCAGGTTTGGCTGTGCGCAAGGCAAATCCACTACTCACTGTATTATCACTCTGCCTTCTATCAGAGATAATGTTTTGGATACCTGAAAATGCTTAACTTCACAACCACTGTATTACAAAGTCTTTTTAAAGGGTTTTTTTGTTTGTTTTTTGGCTTTTTGGGTCATGCCCGGTGATGCACAGGGGTTACTCCTGGCTCATGCACTCAGGAATTAACTCCTGGCAGAGCTCAGGGGACCATATGGAATGCTGGGGAATCGCACCCGGGTTGGTCGTGTGCAAGGCAAACGCCCTACCCATTGTGCTATCGCTTCAGCCCCTTAAGTATCTTTTAAGTCCTAAAATTTCCAATAATAAATAAGTACACAGTAGATCTTACCTATTAAAAACTGCATGCAAAGTAAAAGTATCATTCAGCAGATTTCTTTCCTGTGTGAATATTTCATATATGTAATGGCAACCATGTTGCTTGCTGTGCCTGAAATCCTGGCAAGACTTTTGGATACAAGCTGGTGAACACACACCAGCTGAGCTGGAGAACTAGTGCAGGACTTGAAGTGATGGTCTGGTGTACCGGTCCCATATGAACCAGACCCCTCAGATGGTCTGGTGTCCTGGTCACTACACCCGTAGTGACCCCTGAGGTCTGCCAAGTGTTGCCTAACCCCACCCACTAAATCTCATCATTTTAACTTCTAAAATATAAAACATATGTAGTCCTTAGGGAATTGAAGAATTATCCTGGTAGAATCATGCTATGCATGATAAAATATGTTAGTACTTCGGCAAAGGCATATTTGACTAACTAAAATTACTACAAAGAAATGGAGGTTGTATCCTGAGCTTATATTTGAATTTCAATGATCAGGAATGCAGCTAAAAGACCAATATTCCCAAATACATCTTGTCTCAAACATTTCCTCTCCCAAATACAAAAGAAAACTTTAGTTCATCATGGATGCCAGCCAAAGGATGCTCCAGAGTTAATCCTTTTCTAAAACATACTGATGAGAAATGATCTGATGTGATTTTCTGAAAAGTATTCAAAGTATTATAACATTAAAAGTTCAGCTGATTATTGTGGACACATGTAACAGGTGTATGTTTCTAATATGCACATGCTCTTTAACTTCGGGGTCACTGAGTGGTACGCAGGATCATAATGATGGCAGTGAGCAAACCTGGGAATCTCACAGTGCTTTGAGTCATCCCTCTGGACCCCACCGAGCACCATCTACGTGCCGAGAACTTTGTTCAAGTCATGGAGGATTCAAAAATGAATAAAGCAGCCATAGAGTTCTGTGTACTCAAACCACTTCTCTTGCCACCTCGTCTAGTTATCAGATCACTCTCCGAGAGCCATCATTATGTAACCTCACTAAAACTAGAGTTAAAATAGTTTTATGTCTATTATAACTTGTCTGCACAGTGGAATATAATGCAAAGTGATCCTACAATGTTAGAAAAATCTATACTTCCCTTCAGAAAGTGTGTGTGTGTGTGTGTGTGTGTGTGTGCGCACGCTCATGCGCGCGAAGGTAAAAGGAACTTCCCAAATCTTAGAATTAGTTATATTTTAGTTCTAGGCTTATGATGCAAACTGTCACTGTTACTGTCACTGTCATCCCAGTGCTCATCGATTTGCTTGTGCGGGCACCAGTAACGTCTCCATTGTGAGACTTGTTGCTACTGATTTGGGCATACAGAATATGCCATGGGTAGCTTGCCAGGCTATGCTGTACGGGCGAGATACTCTCAGTAGCTTGCCGGGCTCTCTAAGAGGGACGGAGGAATCAGACCCAGGCTGGCCACATGCAAGGCAAATGCCCTACCCACTATGCTATTGCTCCAGCCCTACAATGCAAACATTAAAGCTAATTCTAATGATCATACTAAGACATTGACCCCTCCTCCCATACCACATCTATATTGAATGAGTATTTTATATTCTCATTAATCCATATTTAATATTGACTTTAATATTGATATTTGTTTTATTTATTCTTCAAATTTTATAATTGGTGGTATGGCATTAATTGGTGTGAGCTACCCATAAGTAAGAATGCCGACAAACAATAATATGCATGTACATATTTATGCAGAGAAAGAAAGATGGAGTGAGAAAAAGAACTAAAAACATGGAAGAAAAACAGGCAGAGAAAATAAGAATGGTTATGGCAGAGGTCACCAGTGAACTGAGCTTGATCTCATTTATAGAAGTGAATTATTACAAACTGTCACTGTATAATTGCATCACTGTCATCCCATTGCTCATGGATTTGCTCAAGCGGGCACCAGTAACGTCTCCATTGTGAGACTTGTTGCTGTTTTTGGTATATCAAATGTGCCACGGAGAGCTTTCCAGGCTTTGCCGTTTGGGCCGGATACTCACAGTAGCTTGATGGTCTCTCTGAGAGGGTTGAAGGAATCGAATCCGGGTCAGCCATTTGTAAGGCAAATGCTTACCGCTGTGCTATCGCTCTAGCCCTAATTCTAAACACTGTTCAAAAAAGTGTTTTTATTTGAACATAAAAGCACAATATTTATGCATCAAAGTGCATGATATTCAACATAATTATAATTTATATGATCAATATAAAATACTTATGGTGGGGTCAGAGCGATAATACAGAGGGGCAGAGCATTAGCCTTGCACGTATCTGCCCTGGGTTCAATCCCTGGTAGTCCATGTGGTCCCCATGAGCCCGTGCAGTGGGAAGAGCCAGGAGTAAGCCTTGAGCACTGTTGGCGGTGGCCCAAAATCAAAAACAACATTTAAAAAAATACAAAAGAAGTGGTAGCACAGCAGGTAGGGCATTTGCTTGCATGCAGCCAACCTGGATTCAGTTCCTCCGTCCCTCTCAGAGAGCCCAACAAGCTACCGAGAGTATCTCGCCTATACAGCAGAGCCTGGCAAGCTACCCATGGCATGTTCGATATCCAAAAACAGTAACAAGCCTCACAATGGAGACGTTACTGGTGCCCGCTTGGGCAAATCTAGGAACAATGGGATGACAGTGATAAAGTAATAGAAAAGAAAACCATGAAAATCAAATTTGATTTTTCATTTAAAAAATCACTGGGTAGAGTACAACCATCAGGGAACATACCTTGCCTGCAGTTCATCCAGCTTGCATTCCCAGCACACCATATATAAGGTCCCTTGAGCAGTGCCAGCGGTGAACCCTAAACAAAGCTGGGTGTGTCACATAAACCGAAACCAAACAAAAGCCAAACAAACTGAAAAATTTAAAGTCATATTATCTCATGGACAACTTTAATTGTCCCTCCTACCCACTCTATAGGCACTCATTGGTCATTAATAAGGAACGGGATACTCAATTGATGAATAGAAAATCTAACTTTTCCCTCCAACAGAAAAGTATATATAAAAAATAAGGGACATAATCACCAGTACTAACTCATAACTAACTGTTATCCCTTTTGGAAACACAGTCCCTCTACTCTGATTTGAAACTAGATTAAATTCAAAGTATGGGATGATTGAATTGTTCCTTATAAATATTAAAAATGGTGCACAGGCAGGTCTACGACACAGGCTCCCCTGTGTTCCAGAATTACTTTCATACATGTGAGGCTGTATCTGTCCATACATGTAAAGGACATCCAACTGTTCCATATTTGTCCATCCCGTGGGGGAACTCACACTTTATCTGCCGAGAATCAGATAGAAATCATCAGCTGATTGAAAGTGGTTTGTTAATGGCAGAAGGATGAGCAGGCAGGAATCAAACAGATTGGCGAGTGCCATTCAAACTCAGGAAAGCGTGGCGTGGCTTTCTGCTAATCAGCTATGAAAAATCATTGCTCTAGAAAATAATGTTCAATGAGGTGTGCCTGTCAAAACAGCCCTAGAAAACTCTGGAATGGCCAACCAAGGAAGTGCATAGAAAAGGACAAACAGTGAGAGAAAGAAATGATCCTAGCTGGAACTATTTGGCCAAAGACCTTAAGAAAAGAGGAGGGAGATGAGAGAGACAAGAAAACCAAGATTGGCTGATGAAAACGAAAAAGATGCAAAATCATGCATCATTCCGGATGCCATTTTATTCTTAAGCTTAAATTAAACTTGCAGCCAAGTAAGCATTTATGACAATTAAGGCTACAGCCTGAAGCATTTTGGCTCACAAACTAAGTGCACTGGTTAATGAGCAAAGATTTCTGTTCCTTTGCATGCGTAAATACTAAGTGTGGGGATTTATCATTCGCTAAATCCTATCAGCTTGCTTTCTGCACTTCACCAGCAGTTGCATCAATTGTCATTTAACTGCTCTAAATAATGTGTTCTCTTCCCTGTTGTATTAAGCTATTCCTATCAAGGCTAATGATTTTCTGATTTCCACATGCCAGTGATTTTTGGCAGTAACAAATGATGCCTCTTTTGCATTTTGCAAGTAGCTTAAATTATATTTTACATAACCATTTAAAGGATCATTAGTTAAGTTAATATCCTCGCGATTCAGGAGCATCGTGCACTTTTAAAGTATAGTCTCACTAAATGCTACTGTATTTTGTAGCAGAATTCAAAAGTAGTATTCAATATTCAAGAGCTAAAATGTACATTTTAATCTCCTTAACTATGTGCAATTTAAACCTAGAAACACAATTACATCTTCGAATGCATTGGTATTTGTGTTCTTATGAAACTTTTAAACAGACTAACATTTTACACATCTTGTTTATTTTAATTAGTTACTCAGTTTTGGCTATGAACTTTCAGGTCGCTGTCCAGATATTCACACAATGCATTTTTTGTTGCTTTTCACTTCTTTTCATTTGTCATGGACAATACACAACAATTCTGATCTACAGTGGAAGAAATGTTGAAAATGTCAACAGAGGCAGTGTGTGTGTGTGTTCACATATGAACTTCCTACCCTGTTTGGATATGGACAATTTGTCATAATTATCTATCCTGTGAATTGGAAGAACACTATTTTAACATGATGAGTACTGTCAGATGGCTAAGGAGTGGCTTCATAATTCTAAATAGGACCAGAAGTACAATTAAGTATCCTTTGGTCAAATAGCTTTACGTGGACATGGCTCTGTCTTGCTCCTGATAATAGTTCCAACATTAAGTGAAATCTTATGTCTTTTTGCAGAAGTGTTACAGTTGCTTGAGAGTTTACTGAAATCACATGGTAACCCAAGAGAAGAGATACCCTAACTTCTATAGATTGAGGAACAGTTGACATCCTCGTGCTTCATGTAAATTCTTCCCATCGTGTACATTATTCTTTGTTCTCCACAGAAACAAAATAGTTTTATTTGGGGGGAAGGGGGCACTTGGATCTCTGAAATCAGTCCATCAATAGCCACCAGCTACAATATTTAGCACCAATCTTGCAATCCAAAGATAGGGTTGATTCCATGAGAATTACATATTTGCTTGACTAACATTCTATCAAATATTCTTCATCACAATCATCTACTACATTAAGTATTGAGAATAAGTGGATATGTCCCGATACAAGGTGGAAAATTTATAGGTATGGAGTAAGGAAATGAAAAAGCATAGATTTCCCCATCATTCCAATATCATAGAGCTGTGATGAAGGAAGTAGAAAGTCGAGTATATGGGAAAGAATACCAGGTTATCTACTGAACTCAATCATTGTTTTAGATCTCACCTGTGTTAGGTGTAGCTGGCCAAATAAAGAATGAAATTATGAGTGGCAAAGATACACAAGCATAAAAGTGGATCACAGGGTAGGCAATTGCCTCTTTGACCCTATACTGGTGCTCAAACAGAGAGCACCCTATTTATTTTATTTATTAATTTTTTAAAATTGAGTCACCACAAGATACAGTTATAAAGCTTGTGTTTCAGTCTAAAATTTATTGAACACCCATCCCTCCACCATTGCACGTTTTCCACCACCAATGTCCCCGGTACCGCCCCTCCCCCCCATCTAGCCCTCCCTCCCTTGCCTCTATGGCAGACAATTTCCCCAATACTCTCTCTCTACTTTTGGGCATCATGGTTTGCAATACAGATACTGAGAGTTTATCACATTTGGTCCTTTATCTACTTTCAGCACACATCTTCCATCCCAAATGATCCCTCCAGCTATCATTGATCCTTCTCTTTTCCAGGAACAGTCTCTTTTGGACTATTAACTTGTACCTGGGTTAAGGAAAAAAAAATACTAGTACACATATGGTTAGAGAACAAAGGAACATTAAAAAAAGAAACAGCCACCTAGAGCAAGGACCAGATTACAGTGTACCAAAAACAGTCTAGCAAATCTGCAAGCACTGAGAATCATGGGCATTATGGGATGCAGAAAATTTTGGGCATCGTGGGATGACATCAAAGGGTCTAAGACACTGGGGAGCTGGGTACTAATGAAACTGTCACCGTCATCCTGTTCATTGATTTGTTCGAGTGGGCACCAGTAATGTCTCTCAATGTGAAACTTATTGATACTGTTTTTGGCATATCCAATACACCATGGGGAGCTTCCCAGGCTCTGCTGTGCGGGCACGATACTCTCGGTAGCTTGCCGGGCTCTCTGAGAGGGGCGGAGGAATCCAACACGGGTCGGCTACGTGCAAGGCGAACACCCAACCACTGTGCTATCGCTTCTGCCCAGTGAAACTGTAAAATAATTTATATAACATTTTCACAATGCATGAAGACTCACCCACACAGGAGCTAAGTTCAGAGCCAATGGACCAAGCCACCAGATGCCATCTCAGTTTGCCTCTGTCTCTACATGCACTAGGACAAGGGGTAGTGGACCATTATGAGGGAAGTAGAGCATCATGATTCAATTACATCTTCGAATGCATTGGTATTAGTGTTCTTATGAAACTTTTAAACAGACTAACATTTTACACATCTTGTTTATTTTAATTAGTTACTCAGTTTTGGCTATGAACTTTCAGGTCGCTGTCCAGATATTCACACAATGCATTTTTTTGTTGCTTTTCACTTCTTTTCATTTGTCATGGACAATACACAACAATTCTGATCTACAGTGGAAGAAATGTTGAAAATGTCAACAGAGGCAGTGTGTGTGTGTGTGTGTGTGTGTATTCACATATGAACTTCCTACCCTGTTTGGATATGGACAATTTGTCATAATTATCTATCCTGTGAATTGGAAGAACACTATTTTAACATGATGAGTACTGTCAGATGGCTAAGGAGTGGCTTCATAATTCTAAATAGGACCAGAAGTACAATTAAGTATCCTTTGGTCAAATAGCTTTACGTGGACATGGCTCTGTCTTGCTCCTGATAATAGTTCCAACATTAAGTGAAATCTTATGTCTTTTTACAGAAGAGTTACAGTTGCTTGAGAGTTTACTGAAATCACATGGTAACCCAAGAGAAGAGATACCCTAACTTCTATAGATTGAGGAACAGTTGACATCCTCGTGCTTCATGTAAGTTCTTCCCATCATGTACATTATCCTTTGTTCTCTACAGAAACAGTGGTTTTCAAAGCATTTGCTTCATATCCTTCGGTATATCTTTGATGGTACCAGCTATTGAAATATTTGAGGAGCTTTAGGGATAATGGTACAGCAGGAAGTATAAGGATTTGAATGAATGTCTGTAAACGATATGAACAATTTAATTTTTTTAAATTGAAAAAACAATTATAATGAATGTTCCAGAAAATTAGGTTAGATTTCGATGGTTTGCCTGTAAAGAGACTGTCCGAATATTTGAGAGTTCACAGGCCACCTAAATAATGTGACTGTTCTCTATTGTCAATCTGACCAAGTTGGTATCCAGTGTATGATTCACTCTAGGAAGGAAGAGTAAGCAGATTCACATGTCGTTTTCTGAATTGCGAGGAATATTTTGCTTTATATATTGCCAGAGTAGATATGAGACTAATTCACAATGGACTTCAGAAAGAAATGAAATGACAATGAGTTTATTTAGTTATTTGCTTTTGGGGTAACACCTGGCAATGCACAGGGGTTTCTCCTGTCTCATGCACTCAGGAATTACTCCTGTCAGTGCTCGGGGGACCATATGGGATTCTGGAAATCAAACCCAGGTCAGCCTCATACAAGGCAAACACCCTACCCGCTGTGCTCCAGCCCCAACAATAATTTTCATTAAGATATCATCGAAAAGTTTCACATTTAGAAGCTTTTCACTATGGAGAAACTTAATGCACAAGATCTGGCTCCTTATTTTAGGTTACTGTGCTTCTCATTTAGTACCTAAAAGGGCTAGAACATATGCTCTGACTTTTGTTGCCTTATAATTTTAAGCATTCAGGGTCCTGAGTATAGTACAGCAGGTAGGGTATTGGCCTTGCATGTGGCCAACCTGTTTTCCATTTCTGGCACTTCAAATGGTCCCCTGAGCACTACTGGGAGTGATTCCTGAGTGCAGAGCCAGGAGTTACCCCCTGAGCATTGCTGGGGGGAACAAAAAACAAAATTTCGAGCACTTGTCAGAGTCACACAGATGTACTGTGACTATGCGTAACTAATAAACGTTCCCTGATTTATTTTGTATCTCAATTCAGTCATTTCCTTGACATTCCAATTGCATTTTTTAAATGTTATATGTCACCAATTTCCCTGAAGCTATTTTAATATAGGGGGTACCCATTGGAACTACCATTACCATTGTAAAAAAATGATAAGGTAGAAGAAGTAGAAGAGAAGGGGGAAGACAGGTAAGAGGCAGGGGAGAGAATCCCTGTTACTATTTGTTTACCACTACAAGAATGCTGGGCTGAATTAAATCCTCAACAAAAACAAACAAACAGAAAGTTTTGTTTAACTCTTAACTACAAACTGAGGATATATAGGGGCCGGAGTGATAGTACAGCCGGGAGGGTGTTTGCCTTGCACTTGGCTGAGCCAGATTCAATTCCCGGCATCCCATAGGGTCCCCCAAACACCATCAGGAGTAATTCCTGAGTGCAGAGCCAGGAGTAACCCCTGAGCATCGCTGGGTGGGACACCCCCCACCCAAACAAAAGCAAATCGAGAATATAGACTTGCTTAATCATATCTCAAAATAGAAAATAGTACACGGGTCCAAGAACAGCACTCAGAATTCATAATTAAGGTCTGAGACATTTTTGAGATAACTAACATACCTAGGCCTATCTCTTTGCTAATATGAAAATGCAACAGTAATGGGGAACAAAGCAATCGTATACCAGATGGGGCATTGGGCCTGCATGAGGATTCGATCCCTAATACCCCAGAAAGCGAGAGCCAAACTCAGGAAAGCATGGCGTGGCACTCTGCAAATCAGTTATGAAAAATCACTTCTCTAGAAAACAATGTTCAATGAGGTATGCCTGGGCACAGAGTGAGGATTCAACTCTGAGCACTGCCAGGTGTGGCCCAGAAACCAAAAAGAGAAAAAAGAAAATAAAATACAACAGTAAATACCAGAACCATATAAAAGCCAGTGTTACCTTTAACTATCTTTAGCCACTTTGCTGCACATATAGCTTCCCCAAAACTGGATGTAAAACTACTCTTATGATCTAATGAACCAATTAAATTGCATGATTTTTAGAAATGTAAAAATAATATTAGTCAATGCTTCAAATTTTCTTCCTTACTAGTTTTAGGAGCAAATATGAGATATATCTCCATTTGGTTCACTTTTGCATGCTCTGGTGGAAATGTTAATAAGAAAAAAGTGATAAAATCATAATTTGAACCAGGAAGATAGTATTTCCAAGTATTTCATAAAATTGGTCATTAGTTTCTAAGAGTTCAACACAATATATTTGATTCTGTAATTGGTGAGCATTTAAAATTAATCCCTTAGTTAGCTAGTTCATTTGTAAGTAATGCTGTAATAAATATAAATATACATATATCTGTAGGAAATACTCATATATATATACATACATAAAATGAAGCTGAATAAAGATGGTAAACTGAGATAATCAACAGTATATGGAATCAAAATTTGGCAGAAAATTCAATTTATGAATAGATACCTTCCCTAATATTTAGTGCATAACCTTATTCTAGATTTTATTCACATATATATTCATTTTCTGCAAAGCTTTCATTTTTGCAATTTCTACTATGCAAAGCACTGGGATTTATCAATGAGCATGCAAAAAAGATCTGTATTTAATTAACCATATGTGGATAAAACTGAGAATAAGAACAGTTTACAGAGAAAATAACAACTATGGTATTGTGGAACTCTCCTAAAATAATTATAATATCTGTGCTAGTTCTCTACTCCTGTTTATATTATCCATGGCATTTTAAAAGATATTTTTTTCTTAACACAAAAAAGACTCATATTGTGACAGGAAAAAGATGATATTTGCTTAATTACTTGTGCATAATGGCAAATGCACATTTTACACTTATCAACAGAGATGCTATTCAGAGAAAAATGTTTCCATTATGTATTTAGGTTATATCAAAAAATGTTTAGAAACAAAACAGCTTTTTCTTCTGTTACTCGCTAGTTTTATTCTCATAATACTTCATAATTCATGTCTTCAAGAAATATTTGATTTTTTGTCTACTCAGCTAGGCACTAGGTTAAAATTATAATAGATACAAGTACTAAGCTTCATTGGCTACAATGCTCTCTTTAGCAAATTGATCATCTATTCAGTGCCTCCTCCTTCTGAGTGGGTTTCCTTGTGTCCCTTTATGATTCACCATATGTGTCATTGACTTAATGCTAGGCTTTCTGAATTAGAATCTATAGTGGATAAATCTTAGCAAGTCTATTTTCAAAAATAAAGGTAAAGGGGCTAGAGAGATTGTACCTGGGTTAAGCATTTGCCTGATTTGTAGTCAACCCTTGTTCAATTTCCTGCAAGCAACTTTTGGGGATGGAGCGATAGCACAGCGAGTAAGGCATTTGCCTTGCACAAGGCTGGCCTGGATTCGATTCCTCTGTCCCTCTTGGAGAGCCCGGCAAGCTACCGAGAGTATCCGGCCCACATGGCAGAGCCTGGCAAGCTACCCGTGGTGTATTTGATATGCCAAAAACAGTAACAACAAGTCTCATAATGGAGACGTTACTGGTGCCTGCTCGAACAAACTGATGCGCAATGGGGTGACAGTGATGACAGTGACAGTGATACAATGAACTTTTGGGAGCAACTCCTGAGCTGAGAGCTTGAGAGTAATTCCTGGGTACTGCTGGGACAGGCCCACGTGCATATTCAGAGTAATAAACAAACTGTGCTACATTACTTTTTTGGTGGGGGCATACCCATGGATGCTCAGGGATTACTATTGGCTGTTCACCTTGGGATCACTCCTGGCAGGCCTGGAGCACTGTTTGGGGTGCCAGGGATTGAACCTTTGGTAAGCTGCAGGCAAACGCAAGACTCTACCCACTCTAATACTGCTCTGGACCCAATGATTTCGCCTTAAAGTTTCTATTTGATATGTACAATATTTCTGAGAGTCTCTTGCCCGCACACCTGGCTGTCTTCCCCGGGGCCCCTCGGAGGGGATGGGCTCCAGCTTCCCTACCCGCCCTGAGCAGAGCTCTCGGCTGCCAAAGACCACCGGAACCTAGCCACAGCCATGCTCAAGGCCCCTCTCCACACGTTCAGACTGGCCTCATGCATGAAGGTACTGGCAGAGGAATCCAGGTGTGTGTAATCCCATCAACAGCCAACATCCAGAGACTTAAAAGCAAGCTCCCAGAAGCAAAGCAAAGCGGCCATGCGACATCTTATGACCTACTTCTCCCTCTGGGAGAAACTAGCAAGCTACTGAGAGTTTCCTGCCCACATGGGACAGCCTCACAAGCTTCCCATGGTGTATTTGTATGCTAAAGCCAGAAACAAGCTGGATCTCATTCCCCTGACCCTGAAAGAGCCTCCAGTGTGACATCTTTGGGAAGGCCGAGTGGAGAGAGGCTTCTAAAATCTCAGGGAAAGGACGAATGGAGAGGTTACTGAGCCCGCTCGAGAAATCGACGATCAACAGGATTTTCGTGATCGTGATCGTATTTCTGACATTACAATGGATTCCCATATAAAATGCATTTTTTTGTTTATTCGTTTTTGTTTTGGGGCAACGTCTGACAGTGGTACAGTCCTATTAACTAAGCTTACTCCATTCAGACTTCTTTTCATTTTGAACCAATGCTCTTTTTCTTCTTTACACCACGAGATACTGAGATGGCTTGGCTGTGACAATGTCTGAATGCCTTTCATTGGGCTTGTCTGACGCGGGTGTTTCTCTCTCCAAATGTCCTTTTGCTTTTGGTTCCCCTGACAAGCATGTAATCTCATGAGCAAGGGAGCCTTTGCTGTGTTTTCTATGTGTCAAGTCAACTATCACATTGACAGCCACTCTGTGAGGTATATTTTATGGCCGTTGTTTCTATTCTACAATGTTAACAATGACAAGGAAATCAAGAAATTAAGTGGTAAAAAAATGAGAGAGAGAGAGAGAGAGAGAGAGAGAGAGAGAGAGAGAGAGAGAGAGAGAAAGGGTATGCCCTGCCACAGAAGCGGGGCGGGGTGGATGAAGTAGGGGTGGGGGGAGGTGCACTGAGATTATTGGTGGAGAATGGGCACCGGTGGAGGGATGGGTGCTGAACATTGTATGACTGAAACGTAACCTCGGAAGTTTGTAAGTCTGTAACTGCACCTCATGGGTATCCACTACAAAAAATTAAAAATAGATTAACAAATAAAGAAATTAAGTGCTGAAGTAAAGCATCCCAGGTTGCTATATGAGTAACCGGGAGAATCAAAGGTTAAACAGAAGGAACTGGCGCTGTAGCACAGTGGGGAGGGCGTTTGCCTTTCATGCGGCCAACCCAGGTTCGATTCCCAGCATCCCATATGGTCCCCTGAGCACCGACAGGGGGCATTGCTGAGTGTAGAGGCAGGAATGACCCCTGTGCATCAATTGGTGTGACCCAAAAAGCAAAAAAAAAGAAAAAATACGTTTAAACAGAAAATATTCAGCTGCAGACCTTGCGCTGAGACACTAACAGACACGAGAAGGTGCCACTCACCTTGAATCATCCAGATTGCAGCCTGACTGGTGGCAGCCTTTCCCCTAATTCCTGCCCAGCTGTCAGACTCTGACAGCTGAAGCTACATGAATTTCTTCCTGGCAGAGAAGTTAGTACAATATGGGGGGAGAAGGGTGTTTATTGATAAATAAAAATCTAATTTTAAAAAAGAACGACTAATGTTGAGGGGATTTGAATTGAACGGGAGAGAAATAGGATGGATTTTTTTAAGTATTTATAAATGAAAATGATAGGATTGAGGATAAAGAGGACTTTTCTTTCCCCAAATCCTTCATTAAGAGTCAACTATCTTTATCCCTTTTGTAAAATAAGATTAAAAAAAAATACTCGTACCATTTTTATTAACGACTAGGACAAATTTGTGTATAGAGTTTTTGCTTGTTTGTTGCTATAGTTTCCTCATAGCTAAGAACCTAATAAATTATAATTAGCTCTAACAATGAAAACAACAAATCCAAGCCCTATGCAATTGAGGAAAACATTTCCCCCTATGTATAATCTAAATTCAGGAGGCATTGCATTATGAATATTTTCCCAGCTCCAATGAGTTTAGGAAGAATATACCAGCTATTTTAAAGTGTTCATTAAATGAATCTTACATGTCATGGGAAAATTTTGGAGACAGTAAAGCTACATGAATGTGAGACGTTTATGATCAGATGGAAAAAGAAATTCAAAAATAACAATGTGAAGAGGTTGTTGAAACATAGAGGAAATAGCCTAAAGAATAAGCCAAGCAGGGAAGATCCTGGTGACAGGGAAAAGGGGGGAAACAGGCAAGGCAAGATGAAGCGGACAGACTCACAGATTACTGGTATGGGGAGTCCCAAGAGGGAGTCAGGGTTGTTCCTGAGACCCCCAGCCCAATAACCTAGGCCTGCCCACTAACCTAGAACACCAGCACCTTCTCCCTCATGGGTCAGATTCTTAGAGCACAAGAAGGAAATGTTTATCCACTCCTCCACCCTCTTTGTTACAAGGGAATAAAAGGGGAAGGGTTCTGCCTTTCTCTGGAGGCCCTCCCTGAAAGCTGGGAGCTTTTTGGCCTTCATTTTTTTTTTTTTCTTTTTTGGGTCACACCCAGTGATGCACAGGGGTTACTCCTGGCTCTTCACTCAGGACCTTATGGGATGCTGGGAATTGAACCCGGGTCAGCCACGTGCAAAGCAAACCCTCTGTGCTATTTATAAATGAAAATATATAGGGGCTCCAGCCCTTCGGTCTTCATTTTATGTAGGCAGGCGGGCAGGCAGATAGGGAAGGTCCCCTCCCAAGGCAATGCAGTACATTTCCTGGGAAGGAATAGCTCTGAAGTTGCTGCGAAGGCCAACCTTGCAGAAAACAGGAACTAAGGGCTGACAAGATCCTCAGGTATCACCAGCAATAGACCTAGAGAGCTCCAACAGAAACAAAAGGCCAGGAAAGGAATTTCAAAGACCATCACCACTCCCAATTCTCCCCCTCCCCCCAACCTCTTTAGCTATGGACTTTGACTAGGCAGAAGCACCAAGTGGGGGCAGGTTGGCGAAACATGATCAAGGCCAACTGGAACAAAGGAGGTGCACGCAAATGCTGCCCGAGCCAGTGTGCTGCTGGCGCCCACTTCGCCGTGCCCATGTGGTGCCTGAGCACATGTGTCACCCAAGAACATGTGTCGCCCGCATCTCCCCTCTTGAGATGTGGACTTTCATGCTTTCCTGTCTAATGCTGGGATGTGCATAGGGGCTCTCTCTGCCCTTGGAGTGTTAAGGCGAGGATCGAGATCTCCCTTAGCGACAAAGAGACTCCAGAGACTGCAAACAGCAAGCAGGGTTTATTGTAAGACTGGCTAGCCAGGGTCCAGCCACCTCCGGGGACACGCAGGTCCAGCAGGTTGGGCAAAGACCCTGAGCCTCTCCAAAGGAGGTCTTATATAGGCCTTCCCCGGCCGTTACAGCAGAGCCCGCGCCTTTCATAGCCAATAGATTTGTAATATTACAAACTTTCTTAACCAATCATTTAAAAGGACATCACTCTTTAGCCTATGGTTTTAGAGATCAGCATTCGCGCCAATATTTAGGAATGTCCGAGTTCTGGGGGCAGTCCTGGGTCTTGTGATACGGGTCTTGTGATATGAGTCTTGTGAGAAGCATCTGGTTATCTGGTCTGAGCACCACCCTTCTTACAACCCAGGGCGCCTGTATCCAAATTCCTTGCTCAGGGGCAGAAACACAAGTTATTCTACAATGCAGACTCCTGTAAAAAGAGTTTTGAGAAAGCTAAATTGATTCCTGTGGTCTGTCCTGGGCCAGTCCTTCACAGGAGAAGTCCGGGTTCTCTCTTGAGCACGTGACTCTCCACTCTCTCCCACTTTCTCTCCCTCCTTCCCTTCAAAACCTCCGAATACAATCTGTTTTACTTCACTGCTTGTCTACTTCTGAAATTCTTTCCTTCAAGGCAAGACAAGAACCCAGTAGCCCTGGGTCCCAGGTGGCAGAGTCGGATCGGGAGAAAGTGACAGTCTATCACCTCTCTGCTTCCCATGAGCCACCCGTGGGACCCACCGACATCACTCTCAGTAAAATGATTTTCTGAAATCTGCCACTTTATCTCCCATTTCTTGCGTTCAATCGACTGCTTGAGGAAAGAATCTGAGTGCCCGTGTGGCTGGAGCCAGAGCAAGTCAATACAGGAGCTAAGGAGCTTTACTTGCGCACAGCCCACTTGAGTGCTTTTTTCAGTACTGCCTGTAAGCACTGAGCACCCTGTGGCTCCACCCCTAGCCCCAGCCCCAAAAGGCAAATCCTCATGTAAAGACAGTATTCCATCTACATATGAGGTTCTGGGCTTACTTTTGCCTGATGAGTAAACCATTTTGTACTTACTAAATTAATGTTACTGGGCACTTTATGTGATTAACTATCACTGTCACTGTCATCCCATTGCTCTGCGATTTGCTTGAGCGGGTGCCAGTAATGTCTCCATTAGCCCTAGCCCTGAGATTTTAGCAGCCTCTCTTTACTCATCCTTCCCAATGGTGCCACGCTGGAGGCTTTTTTCAGGGTCAGGGGAATGACACCCAGCATTGTTACTGGTTTTGGAATATGAATATGCCATGGGGAGCTTGTGTGGGCAGGATACTCTTAGTAGCTTGTGTGGGCAGGAAACTCTTAGTAGCTTGCTGGGTTCTCCTAGAGGGAGAACTAGACTACAGGAGGTCACTTCCAGGAGCTTTGTTTTATAGTCTCTGGATCTTGGCCATTGATGGGATTAGATGGCTGCGGAGGCAGTTTGTGGGTGTGACTGCCTAGCTACTGGAAAACGGAGGATCTGGGTGGAGGAGGACCAGTCCTGATCCGAGCTCAGATATGATTAACATTAATCTCATAACTGGAATGTGTAAAGATCTCTCACTGCTTTCTGTTCGCTTTAATCTGAAGCAAAGTGCGGAAAGTAGCAGTGAAAGGCCAACCTTCAGTCAAAGAGGCCTTAAAGAGTGAAGAGGGTAAAATCACAGGTAATGGGGGAGAAGGAGGAATGTTACAGGCAAATAAATGGGAGGACTCCCCCAGGAAATAAGATTTGCCAGAAACAGTCTAGTCATCAGCCGGGGGAAATGACCAGAGGCATAAAGGCCACTGTCTTCGAGATGCAAATCCAGAGCTCTTCAGAGATGGAGAAATTGAGGCCCACGCAGAGAGGCCTGGACCCCTTAAAGAAAGAAGCTTCAAGCAAATCTAATGGTGTTGATGAGAATATGAAAGAGGCATCAAGAGCCCAAGGCTTTACCCCTAGCAACAGTTTTTCACCCAGGCTGGGTGTGTGTGTGTGTGTGTGTGTGTGTGTGTGTGTGTGTGTGTGTGTGTGTGTGTGTGTGTTTGAGAAGGCAGCAGTGGTTGCAGTCAGGAAAAGCCCTATTGTAAAACCATCTCTGTAAAGTTAAGAGGGAACATTTGTTCTTTACCTTGGAGGGTCATTCACCATGTCTTCACCTCTCCCCACCCTCTCTCCCCCTCTCTCTCTCCCCTTTTCTCCTCCTCCCTCTCTCCCCCCTCTCTCTCTCCCTCTCCTCTGTCTCTCTCTTCCCTCTCTCCCCGTCTCTCTCCCCTTTTCTCTCCCCCTCCCTTCCCCCTCTCTCTCCCCCTCTCTCTCCCTTACCTCTCTCTCCCCCTCTCTTTCTCCCTCACCTCTCTCTCTCTCCCCCTCTCTCTCTCTCCTCTCTCTCTCTCCCACCTCTCTCCCCCTCTGTCTCTCCCCTTCTCTCTCCCCCCTCCCTCCCCCCTCTCTCCCCCTCTCTCTCTCACCTCTCTCTCCCCCTCTCTTTCTCCCTCACCTCTCTCTCTCTCTCTCCCCCTCTCTTTCCCCCTCTCTCTCCTCTCTCCCTCTCTCTCTCTTTCCCCTCCCTGCCCTCTGCCTCTATCTCACTCTCTCATCCCCAAATTCCTCTAATGAAATACAAGTTAAAAAAAAAATTCTACTTCAAAACAAAAAGATCCAGAAGATCTGGAAGAGTTGATGACGCCAGGGAGAGGTTGTGGATTGTTGGACTGCTCCCTAGGGCAGAGACAGGACTCAGCCTTTTCAGCACTGCTCGGCCTTTGGAGGGGTGTGGGCAGCCCCCGGCGTGCAGGAGGATGCATACCTGCTTGCCTTGCCTACAACCAACCCGGGTTTGATCCCCAGCCGCCCATTCATTTTCCCCGAGCAATGCTAGGAGTGATTCCTGAGCACAGAGTTGGGAGTAACCCCAAGGTCCATGGGTGTGACCCAAAGCCAAAACAAACCAAAAAAGAACCCCTGGCAAGGGAGAAGTTCATGAGATCAGCTCTTTAGGAGAAAACAAAAGTCCTTTGTTCCTGAACCTGTCTTCAGGAGAAGATCTCCAGCCAGAAACCGTGATACAGGCTCTGTCATTACTTTGTAAGCGGGGTTCAAGATCGTTTTCTAACAGGAATAAGGGAGGGCGTGGACAGGGCTTATAATGTAGGTTAAAAAAAATATTTCAAAATAAAGAGGTAAAACAAGAACACAGTTGCCATCCAGGTGAGGAGACACGAGTGGGACTCACTTTCTTGGACATTATTATAAGCTGGGTGGGGAGGTAAATGGAAGAGATGAAGCAAATTGAATGAGTTAGATCTGTCAGAACCCAAACACACAGAAATCATTTGAAAAAAGTATTTTTTAAAAAACCACGGGAACATGATTTAATTTTTCTGACCCTCAGTTTAAAAAAATAAAAATTCATTCACTTTGTCTTTAGAGTCAAACAATTTTAGAGAAATCAGTTATCATGCATAAGAATGAAGAGAAATGTTAGCATGACCTTGGATATTTCAAACGTGTCTAAAACATCTGAAATGATCAGAAAATGCTTCTTCCAAATTATGCCACCCGAAAAGCACCAGCATGGAAGAAAACACTGAGAATTTTACATAAATGCTAATTCAGATAATTGGTGTGTTAGTGTACGGGACACAATAAAGCGACATGATACCACAGGAAGTCTCCATGCGTTGAACTACAGTTCACCTAATTATATAAAATTGATACAACCTTTAAAATCCATGAGGTCTTTCTTCATTCCAGAGGTACCCTAAGTAGAATTTAGAAGCACTGTTTTCATATATTCTGATTAAATTAAATTTGACTTGAGATGAACTCTGTTGTTACAATTCAAAGTTAAACTCCGAAGGGGAGAGTCATACACGGGAAGCACGTATGCCCCAAAACTTATATGCTGTTTTTATCATTCTTACACATAACCAAAGGACTGGAGCAATAGCACAGCGGGTAGGGTGTTTGCCTTGCACACGGCCGACCGGGGTTCGATTTCTCCATCCCTCTCGGAGAGCCCGGCAAGCTACGGAGAGTATCCCGCCCACACGGCAAAGCCTGGCAAGCTACCTGTGGTGTATTTGATATGCCAAAAACAGTAACAACAAGTCTCACAATGGAGACTTGTGGTGCCCGCTCGAGCAAATCGATGAACAACGGGAGGACAGTGCTACAGTGCTACATATAACCACGCAAATGCGATGCTTATATTCAGGAAGTTTCTATTTCAACTTCAATGAAAGTAATTTGCCCATCTCCAAAGTCAAGACAGAACCTGGAGTGGTCACTATAATCTAGAGTTGTTTGTCCAGTTTTAGTATCATCCTTATCAAAATCATTTGTTCCATTTGTTCTCACTTTCCAGCCATCACCAGCCTCAAACAATTTTAGGCAGGATAGAGAAGATAAATAACCATGTGGGAGATGTTGAAAAACATGAAAAGAAATATGCTGCATGTCATTACTAATATATGTGAGTTTAAGGTGAAATTCCTTAAACATGGCAATTTCAATATTTCTAACGTTGGTTCTAGAGGTAGATAAAAACAATGTAAATAAATACAGTTTTGATCTTTCTTTTGTACTACTCTGAAGAAAAATGTAATGAGTTGGCAATAGAGCTATAAACATGTATGATCTGAACTTAATGCAGTAGAACTGCTGTTTTTTTTTTTTTAGGAATGTCAGTGCACAGGTGTGTCTTATATAACATGTGATTGGAACTTGTTTTCTTCCCCCCCCCCTCAAGAACAGATGACTACGTGCTGCCCAACACCCTACATAAACATGGCTCTAAAGTAGTTTTCTTACCCTCAAAATTTAAATAATTGTGAAGCACATTTAGCAAGTGACCAAATGTGAATAGTTCACTTGTTCATTTCTCTGCACTGAGCAATGATTCACAGTGACAATAGTAATGTAACTTTTGTGATGCTGCAAATTATTTTTAAAAGACAATTAATGAGTAGAGAATTAGTTTAGATGTATGTGGACTTTTAGAATGAAACTCCCAGAGAAAACATTTTTTGATACCTTTTCTTTACTACAATAAAACTAGTTAGATGCAGAGCTAAATATGGACCAAAAAGATTGCCTGGAGGTTTCTTTTCTCTTTCTGCTTCCATACTAAATATTTTGGGGTGTTGATAAGCAGTTGAAGCTGTATATTCATATATGGTTGCCATTATTTTTAAAATAACTGCTAATTTCTAAAAATAATCAAAATTTATTGTCAAAGTCTACAGTTATCAAAATGAAGGGAAATTTGTAAAATTGGGAACACCGGAATTGGACTGATGACAAAATTAATCTTCTGACTCAGAAAGAATAACAGGCTGACATTTAAAAAAATGCATTTTAAGGGAAAAAGAACAGATTGAGAAATATTTCCATATAATCTCCAAAAGGATATACTTTTCCATAAGCATGAATTACATTTTATTTCATGCACGTTTTTTCCCTACTCTGGTATTTTCTGTTATGTTGAGTTATAACCCCCTACCCATACATGCAGCTTTTGATTCTGATTTTCATTGCCGTGGGCAAGCATGATTGAGGACCCATAAGACCACAGAAGATGTTGATTGATTCCTTTGATCCTTGGAGATAATAGAAAGTGTTTAAATTGGCTGTGTTAAAAAAAATCTGAGGATGAATTGGGACTTTAGGCAAATTGCACAGAAGATTTTTAATCTTCGATTTGTTCAAATTTGTAACACAGGAAACAGAAAAGATGTGTATCTCTTCTTGTCAAATTCTTTTCTATTTCACATCAATCACTTCTTTTTTTCCCTCTTCACCTTTTCTGTTCCTTTGTGACTCCTTTATTCCTAGAATTAGAGGCCTTTGGGTCTTATTTCAATTTAAAAAGATATCAAAGTCATACATAAAGTTACACTCCAGCCACAGCTAGATAGGAGATTAAGCCAAAGAGAAAGAGAGAAAAAAAATTAGTGACAAAATAAAAAGTGAAACTATAGATTTTTTCCTTTAGGAATCATCTCTACCTTAGGCAAAGTTACAAAATATTTCTCAACAGAACCCACATAATAAATAGTTATATTCTCTAGGGGTCTCAGTTAAATATTGAAAAGTATGACAAATAATTAGTTACTCGTAATATGTAATTTGTCACTGTTAATATGTAAAGTACTGAAGTTGGCATTTTAATTCTTTGCATCTGACGAACTAGAGAAGATGCATGGTTGTACTAATAATTTTTAAAGTTGCCTTGTTCATGATGGGGCTAGAGCAATAGCACAACAGTAGGGCGTTCGCCTTTCACGTGGCTGACCTGTGTTCAATTCCTCTGCCCCTCTCAGAGAGCCCGGCAAGCTACCGAGAGTATTGTGCCTGCACATCAGAACCTGGCAAGCTACCCATGGCGTATTGGATATGCCAAAAACAGTAACAATAAGTCTCACAATGAGAGACAATACTGGTGCCCACTTGAACAAATCGATGAGCAACGGGATGACAGTGACAGTTCACAGCCTTGTTCATGATAGGGGTTCAATGAAATGAAGGGAGTTCATTCCATCCTGTTATGTAGAGCTTATTTTATCACTGGCTGTTTTGTCAAGACATCATCATACAAAAATTGAAGACTTTGGATCACGAGAAATCATTCAAAAAACTTTTTGCTTTATATTTTTACTTTTAATTCCCTGTATAAGTTTTAGGATTTCATTACTACAAGGAGACTCATTTAGTGATATAAAAGGCCACTAGTATTAGGAGAGAAAATAGAGTTCTCAATCTATGTGTTCCTAGTACTGGGCAAGAGATTCAATTTCTCAGAAGTGAAACTGTCTATTTATTGGGTCTGAGAAAGGAGAAAACACAAAGAGGCTGGTAACAGTTATGAAAAAATTATTAAGGACCCAAAATGTCAAGACGACAAAAAGATTTTTTGACTCATCCGCAGAATATAAAGTTCCTCTTCCATTTCCCCTGTATTTTGAGGGGAAGGATTTGAAAGCTACTTCCTTCGTGAAAAAACTAATGTATTATGGGAAAAAAGGACATCAAGTATTAGTCTTTGAGACTTGAACACAAACCAGAAGTTGTTCTGAATGCCAGATTCAGATACAAGCTGCTCTCAACTTTCCATTTGGAAAATGGGAGAATGCCTTGTACAACTCATAGCTTATGCTGATTCTGATACATGGGACACTTTTAATTTACATAGAATTATTCATTAAATATTCAACACAGAGACACTGGATATCCTTGTGTCTAGACCTAAGTTTTGAGCTCAAATACAAAGATTTTAACTTAATGAAACTTTTCAATAATTCTGCAATATAGTCTGACTACACACACATTTTAGGATAAAGAAATTGAGCAACAGGAAAGTTAAATGAGTTGTACAAGCATGCACATCAATGCAGAAGGCCAGGATCTGAACAATCCTTCAATATTTTTTAGCCCCTCGTATACAATAAATACAATAAAGCAAAAGTTCCCTAGCTCTCAGCCCTTGGGAAGATTTACACAAAGGAGTTCCTATTGATATGCATCTTCGAGCTTTAAAGACTCGTTGATATAATTTTGAAATATTTTCCTCCATGTAGTTTACATTGATTTTGTGCTACTCCCTTGGAAGATATGATTAAAAGGCAATGCTTTGTCATTGGAAATCAGATCCTTATCTTTTAACTTCATCATCACATAAAGATTGAAATAACAGCTGTAAACCATGAGTTTTGTAATTACTCTGACCCTTGCCCCTTTGTCCAAATCATCACTTTTCATCAAATGTTTATTACTATCGTTCTTTATATTACTATGCAAAAAAATAAGACTCTAGAATACAGAATTAAACAGGTAAAATTTAAATCACAAATAATCAGACTTTTGGGGCTGGAGCCATAGCACAGCAGATAGGGCGTTTGCCTTGCACACGGCCGACCCACGTTGAATTCCCAGCACCCCGTATGGTCCCCTGAGAGCCACCAGGAGTGATTCCAGATCCAGGAGTAACCCCTGTGCATCACTGGGTGTGACCCAAAAAGCAAAAAAAAAAATCAGACTTTCCACTCAGAATATAAAGATCATATACAGAGAAAGGAAAAAGCGTCCTTAAACTGCTTTGTTTTGTTTTATATCCTTTTTTTGACCTTTTATGACACTTTACATATGAAATACTTTCCACAGAAAACAGCCAACTATGAAAAACACCCTACTTGTCCAGTTATGCACTACAGTCACCTATTTTACTCTTTATTTCAACAGTGCTATCAGAGAACTTCTGAATTAAGAAAGACCAAATGGGGGCTAACTAGATAATAGAGAGTTTAATGTACATCTCTTGCAAGGGGACAAGAAAGCATCACCAAGGTGTTTTTTTGTTTGTTTGTTTTTGGCTTTTTGGGTCACACTCTGTGATGCTCAGGTATTACTCCTGGCTCATGTACTCAGGAATTTCTCCTAGCAGTGCTCGGGGGACCATATGGGATGCTGGGAATCAAACCTGGGTCAGCCGAGTGCAAGGAAAATGCCCTACCCACTGTGATATTGCTTCAGCATCACCAAGTTTTTAGGCTGAGAATCACCAGAAGTTCCTACAAAAAAAGAGAGAATAACCATATTTAACATTCACTAAAAAAAAAAAGATAATGGACAGGGCTGGAGCAATAGTACAGCAGGTAAGGCATTTGCCTTGCACTCGGCTGACCCGAGTTCAATTCCCAGCATCCCATATGGTCTCTGGAGCATTGCCAAGGGTAATTCCTGAGTGCAGAGCCAGGAGTAACCCTGTGCATCGCCGGTTGTGATCCAAACAGAAAAAAAAAAAAGATAATGGATATATTTTTTCATTTTTCATGTTTATGCAAATACAGGAGTCATCAACTTCTGTGGTCTAGCAATGGTGGGTTCAAAAAGGGGGAGTAAGGTATTTGGGGAACAAAGGATACGTATGAGACGGATTACTTGGGGGTCAGTCAGGGGATAGCTCAGAGGTAAGCTTTGGGTATGATGCCCAGAACCATATACAAAAAGAGACATAAGTACATAAATAAATTACACACACATCAGAAGAAACATTACAGGAAATGTAAGAGGATAATAAAAATAAATGATATTTTATTGTCACCATGTCCCAGCACTTCTGAACAACCTCCCTACAAGCCTAAAATGGTCCTTCCAAACTGCACTAATGTTGACGACTTGTTCAAATTCCTGGTGTGTTTGACAACTGTTTTTCCTGTGACTTAAACCTTTAATTTAGCTCAAATTACTGAAATTCCCATGATCACGCTCATTAAAACACATGGAAGGGTTAAATAATTTCTTTCTATATATATTATAGCATTTATTTTTAGATGGTCATGTCATATACACTGAATTCTTTCATTCATGATGACAAATGCTTTGTTCTCTGGGATTTAGAGTTTTGTTAATACAATTTCTATTGTTCAAATAAATTTATAACCCATTAAGCATTGGGATTTTGTTGTTGCTGTTAGTGTGAAAAAAATAGGACTATTGAATGAACCCAAATCCGCCAATTGGAAATTCTCCCAACGTGGAACTTGAAACTGTTCAAGTTCCATTTAGCATTCCCTCGTGAAGTACTAAATTTAGTGTGCATCTTGTACATACCCCTTTTATAACGTTCAGACTTTCTTTCTTGTTTTGTTTTGTTTTGTTTTAGGCCACACCTGGATGTACTCAAGGCTTCCTCTTGGCTTTGCATTCAGAGATCACACCTAGCCATGCTCTACGGAACTGTGAATGGATCCCAGGTCAATAGCTTGCAAGGCAAATTTCCTGTCCATTATACTATGTCTCTGGATCCCAAGTTCGCTGCCTTAGTTCAATATATACACTATGTCTGGAGTCATGCTATGTTCCCATTCAACATGCATTTTTGTTTTTGTTTGGGGACCACACTGGGTGGAGCTCAGGGCCCACTCCTGGCTCTGTGATGATAACCAATCCTGGTGGACTTGGGGAACTATAGGTGGTGCCAGAATTGAACCCAGGTGAGCCACATGCAAGGCAAGTGTCTTACCCACTACTGTATCTCCAGCCCCCAAAATGTATTCTTTAAATGAGACAAATTTAGATAATAAACCTGAGTAGGATACATATGATGGTTTACTTTCCTCCTTAAGGAGTAAAATGACTCTATTCCTTCTCATAAATGTTGCAGGGTATAGAAGTACTTTCCTAACTCTTCCAGAATAATACATACTTTGAAATGTTCCCTTTTCAGCTCTGTGCTCATAAGTGCTCCTTCATTTTAAATAAATACATTAGAAAACAAAATCTTCATTGCAAATTTTATTTCCTGACCTAACATATGAACCTATGCAAGACAATATAAAACCAGTCTGAAATTACAGAGTTATCATGACATATAACCTAATATTTTCCACAAAATGTGGTCAAAAGTATTGGAAGTTAAATACCGATAAAATTATACTTTCAATGCAAGGATTATCTATTTAAATTGTTATTTCTCTGCAGCTCTAATCCATGAGTCTTTAAAACAGTTCAAACTTAAATATCACCATGTTATTGTCTGTAAATCCCTGAATGATTTATTCCATTTTCCCTCTGTAAATTGGTGTGTATATATTCAAGTTTAAAGGAATGAAAAAGGAAAAACTAATAAATATTATCATTCTCTTCTTTTACATCTCTAGCATGCTGTTTATACTATCTTTATATCAATAATCCTCAAATATCATTCCCCAAATTGCATTCCTCCTGCTATTACAGTAATACATGCTTATTTAAATGTCTCCTTTTGACTATGCCTCATTTGAAGGCGGACTTTATTCTGTCCTAAACACATCAATAGGAGTTTAAAGACATAGATTTATAATGAATCTAAATTCTAAAATTATTATCCAAGAACAAATTCTTTGTATTTCTTAGTATTCTATAGCTTAACATAGCACTGCTTTGGGCTTTTTTTTTCTTTTAATTTAATTTTTTTTTTAAAGTAAGACAAGGATTAAATTATCACAGGATGTCTTTCAGGTTGGCTACATTACAGAATGTAACTCCTGGTACATATCATTGCTTCTTTACCTTGTCTAGGGATGGGCATGCTTTCCCCCATACTCTGAAGTCCCTAGCCATTTAGGTTTTGCCTTTTCTGTCTACACTCACCCCGTGGAGTGCTTAGCCATCGGTCACCATGCAACATTTCTCAAAGACGTTGTTTCCCACCCTCTTCTCTTCGTTGTCACTGTGGCTGGCACGCCCTAGGCTTGCGTACTTGGTGCCTAAGAGATCTCCCACATTGTGGTGTATAGAGATCCCCACTGCTATGTTTCTAGAATCCACTGAGGTCTGTGGGGTGGTGCCAGGGATCAAACTCATGGCCTCACGCTTGCTAGGTTCGCTCTTCGTTACTATTGGCTCACATCCCCAACCCCGTTCTCATCACCATGCCAGGCTTTCTTTTCTCCACCATGGCAGAACTGAGTTTTGTTTTTTTTTTCTTTTGGGGTCACACCCGGCAATGCTCAGGGGTTACTCCTGGGTCATGCACTCAGGAGTTACTCCTGGTGGTGCTTGGGGGACCCTATGGGATGCTGGGAATCGAACCCGGGTCGGCCGCGTGCAAGGCAAAAGCTCTACCGGCTGTGCTATCGCTCCAGCCCCAGAACTGACTTTCTATCCCAGCTTCCATGTTCCCTGTCCCAACGCTTTGTGTGGAGCTTAACTCCTTACTGTTCCCCAGAACCTGCTTCTCCTACCACCCTACACATTTGGTTGGGGGATTGGTTTTGGTCCCCAACTTCCACTGTCCCAGATCAACAACACAAACTGAGGCCACTTCAAATACTTGACCTCACTCCTCTGTGGAGTGTAGAGACACAAAGGAAGGAAGCAGACAACGGCTAATGAAAATGCACTGGAGAAAGTGCCAGCAGAGGTGAGTGATAAAGCACAGGGGGGAAGGCATTTGCCTTGCACATGGTCCACCTGGGTTCCATCCGAGCACCCCACAGTGTCCCCCAAGCCAAGCCAGAAGTGATGCTTGAACACAAGGCTAGGAGGAAGCCCTGAACACCATTGTGTGTGGGCCCAAAAAGCAAAAGAAAGAAAATTTAAAAAGAACTGAGGCTGCTGAATGAGGCATTAGGAGGGGACAGACAGGGAAAGAGCAAAGGGCCTCAGAGACGGTGGTGGAAGGATGCTGGCGTTTATGGTGAGCGTGGTGCAGAAGCCACCCAAATTCAAATAAATTCTAGTATAAACCATGATAGCACAATCGGAGTTAGGTGCTCTAAGCTTAAGTCTTCAAACTACAGTCTACATCTAAGGCCAATGGAGTGGAATGCCTTTTCAGTTCACTTCCATTCTAAACACATATCACCTTCGAAACTTTGAATCCCAAAGGCACCCAGAATGGGGATTTTACAATGGTTGGGATCTACCACAGATGTGTGTTGGGTGGAGGCTAGGTCAGATAGAAAAGGGACCAGTATGGCAACAATAGTTGGAGATGATCTTACTGAACAAGAACCGAGTGTTAAAAATAGGTAAAGTGATGTACATGGCAAACTTTCAGTATCTGTATTGCAAACCCCAGTGCCCAAAAGGAGAGAGAGAGAGAGAGAGAGAGAGAGAGAGAGAGAGAGAGACACTATTTGACAGAAATCTAATAATAAAAAGCTTTGTAAGGGCCTATCTCACAGCGATTCAATAAAAAAATAATAAATTTTAAAAGAATGGGATATTTGGGATATTTATGATAATCCCTACCTCTGGCTCATTCTGAACCACCTTCTCTCTTGCCTGGGTGGCCATAACGGCTTATTCACTGAGCTCCTTGCCTCTATCCTTGTCCCCTTTTGTGTGGGTTCAGCAGAACAGTAGGACCAATTCTATTAAATCCATAGTGTTAAAATTCCAAGGATTTTCATAGACCCTTTCACAGAAGTCCTAAAATAGCACCTATTTCATGAGAGGGAGGCCCTGGGGACGCTGAATCACTATGAGATCTACTTCCTTGTTACTTTCCCACTCTGGTCTTCTTGCTCTGACCACTCCCATGCTGCCTCAAATTTTTGGTTGGACTTCTTCCACAATGACTCACCTCCAGTTCTGTCAAATCTCACCTCCTCCCTGAGGCCTGCCCTGAATGCCTCCTATCAAATGGCAGCCACCATCCCTTTGGGCTTCCTCTTTGCACCATCTCATCTTTGTTTACTCCACATTACTTCCATCTGGTCAGTCTCCTCACCATAGAAAATACTGCTAGATTTGATGCTGTTTTCTTTTGCCTCTTCTTCCCGACTCACCCACAACTTGACCAAGACAGAAATCTTTGTCAACTTCTTCATCTAAAACAGCCAACAACCTCTGCCACATGGCAGGTACCCACCAAACAGTTGTTGAATGAACAGATAATTAAGTAAATGAACAGAAATAGATGGAATGTACTAGAGGCATTATGAATGGTCCAATATGAAGTAAATAAATCTTCTAAGTCTTTGAGAACTCTGGTTGGTAACAAGCAAGAGATCTATAACTCAAAAAATTCCTCTTCACTTAGCAGCACTTCGAGTGGTGACTTTCATGCGGGGATGTGCATTCAGTACACACTCCTGGGGGCAGGCAGAAAAGAAGTTCAATTTAATTCTGTTAGATGTTTCTCACCCTATCCTCTACTTTCTAATAACTTAAATATCAATACATGTATTTCCTTATGGATATTATTTCTAACATTTAAATTCCTGACCTCCCAAATATCAAGAATTGATTAACATTTAGCAACATGGAAATGTGAAGAAACAAGAAAATTAATTATTGCACCTCCTAACTCAGAACTTATGGCTCCATTTCAAAGCAACATGCAAAGGCTTTAAACTCCAGATTATCTATTTCAAATGTCTGTACTAAGTCACCACTTATAGAAGGAAAAGGGAATGAATAATTCGATGAAAACCTACACAAAGACTCAGAAACCATCAGATTTATAAGCAATAAACCTCTGTCACCTTTTGCATCTTGTCTCAGTGGTTTTCTGTTATTTCAGTACTACACACCTGAGCTAATATGGTGGTGGATCCTCTTCCCTGTGTTATCCCTACAGTGAGTCCCTGACTTTACAAGCATCGCCACGTGTGACCCAAAAAGGAAAAAAAAAATACAAACACATACATATGAACTGAGGACTTGCTATCTTTGTATGTGATGGTCAAACGCTAGACACATTACCAGCCACGAAAAAGATAAAACAGAAACGCCCACAACCACCACTTTCATTATAAATCAATGTGGAAATGCTTGTTAAATTATGCGTCCTTGACCACACACACACACACACACACACACACACATCGCTTTATGTTTAAGTTCTTGCGTGTCGAAGATCATATTGTTTGCTTTAAGAGCAAACCATATCCCTGAGACAAATTCTAGGAAGATGACCTTTTAAAATGAAGTCAGCACACCTTAAATTTTTACTTAAAGTCTAGAAGTAGGTTTTCAAGGCAACATACTAGATACAGAGGCGGTGGATAAAAGAACTCTGGAAGGGTGAAAGATTTATTTGCAAAAATCTAGAATTTTTTTTATGAAGGGAACTAAACCTCCTAAATCAAAAATGAGGTTATCACAAGAAATTCAATCAGTTCAAAAGGTTAATCCTCATAGTTCAATCTGTCTTAGAAGTGTAGGAAAATCTCAGTCAAACTCTGACATTAGGAAACAATCCTACAATTAATCTAAAAATGCAAAGATAGGAGAATTGGCATTGCTTTATCTAAGAAAGAGTTTTCTGTATATACATTTTACAAAACTAGATACTCAAATATATTAAAACTTCTAATATTAAAGTTTTTTTATTACAGAAGTTTTATTTTTACTTCTGTAGATTAGACTATTGAAAAGAGTGAAGTCTTTATTTTCTGTGTGAGTGACGTTTTTTTCCCTGCAAGCTAAATGGAGTCTCCAAAGTATATTCTTATATTATCTGCAAATAATGGACAATTTGTTTTATATCTGATTCTTATACTTAATTCATTTCCTTATCAAAATGAATTGGTTCATATTTTCAAAATTGTTTAATAATAATGGCAAAATCTACGACCTTTTAAAGATTTAAAATACAGAATATTTTGTATAATTAAATGTCAGCTATTTGGAAACAGTTCTAAGTAGAGAAATTTTAAAGTGGAAAAATTCCAGAATAATTTGTAACTGCAAAATTTAGCCCTGACCTAAAGGAGATAACCTGATACATACTCTAGGCATTAAATAAACAGAAATAGTATTAAATATATGATAAGCAAATACTGTCACACATAGCTTCTGGAAAATCGTAAAATAATCTTATCATTTTATACATGCTTAAACAAAAAGAAAATGTGAGAACACTGAATTTATGAGACTAATAGCACACTGGATAGGGTGTTTGCCTGGCATGTGGCCGTCCTGGGTTCGATCCCTCTGTCCCTCTCGGAAAGCCCAGCAAGCTACCGAGAGTATCCTGCCTGCATGGCAGAGCCTGGCAAGCTCCCCATTCAATATGCTAAAAACAGTAACAACAAGTCTCACAATGGAGACGTTACTGGTGCCCACTCGAGCAAATTGATGAACACCCAGACGACAGTGCTACAGTGCTACAATTTAATCTTGATACTAACTGGACAGGGCATTAGAAGAAAGAAAATCCCTAGGCTAACCATTTCTGAGTGGATATGTCTATAATGCATCAAATGTAGAAAGCTAATTACTGTCATTGCTAAATAAACTTCATTTCCCTCAAAATTCACAATTTTAAAATAAGCATCACAAGGGCCGAAGAGCGAGTACCACAGGTAAGGCACTTGCCTTGTCTGTGTGGAACCAGGGTTCAGTTCCACCCCACACGCTCCCTAAAGCCAACTAGGAGTGACTCTTGAGCACAGATTCAGGAGTAATCCCTCCCTCGGCACAGTCAGGTGTGATTAAATTCACACCACATATTGATTTTCAAAAGCTGTGTGCCATGCTCAGGGGGAACTCTTGGTAAATGTTTAAACTGGTTCCATTTGGTGAAATATATGTAAAACAGTAATCCCCCCTCAATCAAAAAGAACTATGTGGATCCTGGGTGGCCATGAAAATAAGAATGCTCTGACTTAGAATGACTCTTAACAATGGGTTGTTAATAACAGGAGTATGTGAGAATGAGAAAATAAGAGCGGCAGCTCCCTTCCGGAAAAAATGGAAGTGAACTTCTAGGGGAGAGATACAAAATATGATTTTAGATAGCCAACAGCTAACAATACACTTGTAAAAGACTGAAAAATAGGCAAATATTTCAAGTAGTTTAGAGTAAGACAAACAAACCACTTGTTTTAAAATATTGCAAGGTAATACAAGAAGAAAGCAAATACAAACATATCTTTATAAATATGAAGAATGTAGAGCTGAGGGTATTAGGAAATATTTTAATACAATTAAATAAAGTAAAAGAAGAAAACTATGCAGCATACTACATAAACTACAAAGAAAGCATTTACGAAGACATGTTAGAGGTCAAAACACAAAAGATGAATAAGTGGATACTTCAAATGTGGAAAATGTACATCTTGTCACTGAAACAAATGCATGATTATAGGAAAAATTTTAAAAGCATTCCAACAAAGTTATGCACAAAACCATGGTGCCCAGTATAATTACCAATATTTGACATTGCCTTGGAAGTACTAGAAATATCTAGTTACAGATGATATGATCATATATTTAGAAAGCCTCTAGTCACAGCATAATGCCAAAAAAAATTAAAATCACAAGCTATAAGATATAAGTAAATTACTTAAATTCAAATGTAAAGTCAATAATAAAAGGACAACAAAAGGAAGAATCTGTGATAGCAGCAATATATCCTGGAAAGGAAGATTTAGCATCACAAAAAATATCATTGACAAACATTTTTAATTTTAATTTTCCCTAAGCTAACTATACTTAAAATTTCATAATGATCTCTGTGATCATTCTAGTTGTTTTTTCACAATGCCTACAATGTTTATTATACACCTGAAATGAAAGAATAAATGAACAAAAATTATAGGATTCTCTAAAAATAAAAGTTCTTTTACATGCATATGTGAGTTCTGTGTGTGTGTGTTTGTATGTGTCTGTGTTTTGTAGGGTTGTAATTATATCAAATAGTCAACATATTTATTTTATTTTTTTATTTATTTCTTTACTTTTTCTTTTTTGCATTACACCTGGCGATGCTCATGGGTTACTCCTGGCTCTGCAGTCAGAAATTACTCCTGGCAGTGCTCAGAGGACCATATGGGATGCTGGGAGTTGAACCAGGGTCGGCCGCACACAAGGCAAACGCCCTCCACGCTGTGCTATCACTCCAGCCCCATATTTATTTATTCTTTAATGTAGGAGTACTGCCATTTATCCATTTATTCAGCCATTGATTAAGCTGTTTGAATTTGGGCATGAACTCCACATTACTTTTTTTTTTTAACTTTTTTTTTTTTTTTTAAAGAAGAAAGCAAGCCAGTGAAGATTGTACTGACAGGACCCTGTGAATCTAACACCAACGGAGAAAGCAGGATCCAGGCAGTGGATACCGGCCTTCCATTTAGAAGTGGGTGCAAAAAGGGGCCAGAGCAATACAGCACCTGCATGCAGATGGCCCAGGCTCAGTCCCCAGCACCCTAGATGGTCCCACAAGTCTGCCAGCAGGATCCCTTACCACAGAGCCAGGAGCAAGCCCTGAGCACAACCGGGTGTGGCCCCAGAACAAAACCAAAGAAAACCAAATGAAAAAGAAGTGGATGCAGAAAGAAGGGTGGGGAGAGCTTGGTGGGGAGACCACTTAGGTAACCCACTGGGGGTGAGAAAGGGGTAGTGCCCGGGTACTCAAGGGAACGCCAGCCCCAGAGGTCTGCAGTGGTTTGAGGGGAGGCCAGAGAGAGGGGAAAAAAAGGTCAAGGCAAGGGCCAGCTGATAGAGAAGACAGAGAGAGAGAGAGAGAGAGAGAGAGAGAGAGCATGAGCATCAGGCATTTTCAGTCTAATAAAGCTTATCCAAAAGGAGAGGTTACCCAAAAGGAGAGGGGAAAAACCAGGCTTTAGAGACACAGATTGAGAAACTGTTTGGGGGTGGGTGATGTATGCACTAGAATGAGGGAATAAAATAAATATGGGTACTATTCATACTGGAGCGATAGCACAGTGGTAGGGCCTTCGCCTTTCACGCAGCCCACCCCTGTTTGATTCCTCCACCCCTCTCGGAGAGCCCGGCAAGCTACCGAGAGTATCCCGCCTGTACGGCAGAGCCTGGCAAGCTACCCGTGCGTATTGGATATGCCAAAAATAGTAACAATAAGTCTCACAATGAGAGACGTTACTGGTGCCCACTCGAACAAATTGATGAGCAATGGGATGAGAGTGACAGTGCCTATTCATGCAGATGAAGAGCCCATTTGGAATAATAATAAAAAATAATTAAACCCCGAAAGGTTTTACCTGTTAACATTTGGTGGGGGCGACGCCCAGCGGTGCAGAAGTGGTCCATCCAAACTCTGTGCTCTGGGTACCATATGTGCCTGTGATCACATCAGGACCAGCCACATGTAGGGCAAGCAGCCTAACCCCTGTCCTGTATCTCTGGCCCCAACACTTTCAGTGTTTATGGGGGGAATAGTATGAAGGGAAAGAGATCAGATTCTGAAATTAAGATTTATTTCGTTTAGGGAAGAGTTACTGGGAACATTGGTGGTGGAGAATGGGCACCGGTGGAAGGATGGGTACTTGAACATTGTTTGATTGGAACGCAATCCTGAAAGTTTGCAAGTCTGTACCTATATCTCATGGTGATTCATTAAAATAAAAAATTTTCTAAGATTTATTATTTTTCCTTAAATAATAAAGATTTATTATGGACTGGAGTGATTTCTCCGTCCCTCTTGGAAAGCCTGGAAAGCTACTGAGAGTGTCCCGCCTGCACGATAGAGCCTGGCAAGCTCCCCGTTGTGTATTCGATATGCCAAACACAGTAACAACAAGTCTCACAATGGAGACGTTACTGGGTGTCCGCTTGAGCAAACAGATGAACAACTCATTGACAGTGCGACAGTGATATTGATTGATTGATTGATTGATTGATTGATTTACTTATAAATGTAGGAGTACTGCCACTTATTCAGCCATTGATTAAGCTGTTTGAATTGGGCATGGACTCCACATTACTTTTTTTAAAACATATTTATTTTTAAAGTTCTATAACTAAGTCAATGGGGAATGGGAACTTGACTAGAGCAATGGTCCAATGGGCTAGAAAAAGTAATCCACATACAGAGGAGATGGCATATGGAGAGCTAGTGCATAATTTTGGCAAGCATCAAAAGCAGAGGAACTGTTGTGCTGTTGAGAGTTGCTTTGTTTTATTTTGTTTCACTGCAATAAATGTGGTTACATCACTTATTTCTTCCATGACAACATTTCTCTGGTTTAGAGGACACTGATTCTCATCCCCCCGCCTTTCTCTCTGTGTCTCTGTCTGTCTGTCTCTTTCTCTTATCATTTACATAGAATCCATGGGTGTTCCTTTTTGATGCTTACCCTTTATACGCAACGCTTAGTTATATGCATCCTGGAAGCGAGCAGACTCTTTTATTACCAATCATGGCTGTGCTCTTTGCTGTGCTCAGTTCCCCCAGGCACCTAACCTTTACCAGGTTACTCTTCCAATTAGGAAATGCCTCTGTGATTCTGCGTCCAGTCGCCCTGCCTTCTTGCCTGTGCCAGGAGCCAAAGCAAGTCCTGTCAAAACCCCCACCATCAACCTCAGGACTTCACAGTGTCGCCAATAAGAAGTAAGCGATTCTACATCACAGTACCTGTCAAGATTTCAAATTGTGTCTGTATGGTTTGGGGGCTGATGACCACTAAACTTCCTTTCGGGATAACTTATCAGAATGTTGTTGATCATCCTTGCTGTTCGAAGACCTGACTCTTATTTGCTGTTTTGTGATTTTTGGAAACTTCAATTTTATTTTCAAGGTGAATTTTCTGCTGCTGTGTCTTTATTCTTGGGGTGTGTTGTATTGTGTGTGTGTGTGTGTGTGAATTCCAGAAATTGATAGGGATATGATGAATGTGATTTACAATTTTAAAGTAGGGAATCCTCTATGAAGATTTAAAAATAAGCATCTAAACTGTGTATTTGAGGTCCCTCACAGTCATCTTAACCTCAACTTGAATAGGAAATTCTTTACAAGCCAGGATGCAGGAAGATGAAGACAAGAGTCACTTGGCCACTTAATACTTTTTAAATTTTTCTACCATTTAAAAATGTGGCAAAGAAGTGGTCCAGAAAGACAAAAGAGTTGCAAAATAAAGGCCCACCAAAATCCCGATACAGATACCCTTAACACTGTGTACCATAACACTTCAGTAGTTTCAGAGGTGGGAAAAAAGTGAAGCATGTTTACAATGCTGTAAGCCAATTTTATCTTCATCAAGCCATATGGCTGGGGAAATGGGGAGTTTCATGAGAATCCAGAGTGAAATTTAACAGTACTATGTGCAGACAGTAAATTGAAGAATTCGTAAGATATTCGAAAACACAGCAAGAGATTCATTTTGTTGACTCCCCCCTCTTTTTCAAAAGCATACCATCGTGCTGATTTCAAGTATGCTGTTACATTGATCATTTAAAATGTTAGACTCAGTGTGTCTGTCAGTTCTGAATGTGGTTTCACAGCTACACCGATCTACAGAAATCTGGGGGCATAAACTGGGATACATCACTGAATGTTAATTATAAATTTTGAGATTTTGAAATTATCACCAAGTTAGACCTATCATTTAAACACTGAGGATTCCTGGTCAAGAATTACATATCAACAAAACTAAAGATTAGATTGAACAAAAATCCTTTTACTATCTACCAAATAATTTAAGACCAAAAGCTTTAGTTATGCCTTGACATATTATCTTATGTACTCAAATTACCAAACTTTAAATTTTTTAGGTTAAACTCAACCAAGTTATTGAGACAACAAATAGGTTGGAATAAAATGAACCAACATCCATTAATTCCTAAAAAAGTTGAATATTGAGAATCATACCAAATAGTTCCAACAATCAAGGAAAAGGCAGCTTAGCGCATCTTTCTTCTTGAAATATAAAGAAACTTGATTTCTCATCTCCCATCAAATTACTAAATTAATAGCAAAACTGGCAGAAGAAAACTCAAATTGATACAAAATTGATTAGTTTGGAAACAATCACTCCTGCAATTAGGATAGGTCAAGAAAAGTTTCTTTATAAATAATTTATCAGAAACTACTCTATAAAATCCCAGGGAAATGTCAAGGCAGGTGCAATCTTTTTAAACTATTCCTGTATAAATCAATTAAGGTGCTTTATTTTGACACCTAGTGTCAGTATTTACCAAACGCAGACAGACAAGTCCATCCCTGCAGCATGCATTTGCAAATAACTTTACTCATTAATGTTTAATTAAGACAGAGGAAAACTGTCCTTGGTATTTTGCTGCAATTAGTGCTCTCTATACCCCACTGACTTCTCATGATGAATTACTTTTCAAATGAAAAGTGAAGTGATTAAAAACTGGAGACACTCCATCTACTATGCATTGCCCATACCACATTTCAAAGAGAACACACACATAATGTGGTGCATAGTGAAAACACAAGCAGAGCCAACAGCGACTGTAGACCCACACAGAGAGAGTCCCATTTGGTGATGACTCTAAAATGATGTCACTCAGAAATATGATGCATTCCTACTAAATCATCATGGTACTGTATCAGAGCTCTGGCAAGTACATTTAGATCCCTCCTTTCAAAATATCCAATTACATACATACTGTGAAGAGATGGTCCAATAATGTGACCCCTAAATAATGCTATGAATATCTGACAGATCATAATCTTGCACTGGTATTTTAAATATTTTACTCTGTTAAAGGACCCTGTAATCCATGTGCTAGATTTTACCAAAGCACCAACCTATAACCAACACTGCATAATAACAACAACAACAAAATGTTCAGAAATGGAAAATACCTGTGGATACCAAGAAACCATGAATAATGAAAAGGTATCAAATAAAAATTTAGTTGTTCTCTAGCCGAAACTTTCCCCTTGCTTTACATTCAAATTGTCTTTGTTTCCTTAAAGACTAGGAAAGGCAAATTGGTATGAAAAACTTCTCTGAACTCTTCGATTGTAATGTTCAGATACCATCCACATAAGAAAATACTTGAAATAGTTTCTTATGACATATGTTCTATGTTTTATCTAATATTGATAAACCAAGATGTTGGTAATAATGGTAGATAACTATTCTAAGGGTTTTTTGGTTTGTTTGTTTGTTTGTTTGTTTGTTTGTGGGCCCATCCCTGAGCACAGGGCTTCCTGCTCTGTGCTCAAGGATCACTCCGGGCAAGGCTCAGGGAAACATACAGGGTGTTGAGTATTGAACTTGGATAGACCGTGTGCAAGACAAGTGCCCTCCCCACTGTACTATCTCTCCGACCTTTCCCAAGTCTCTTCCAAACTCTTCTTTTTCATCATTATTCTTTGAACCAAAGAGTTGTCTCTCAAATATATGAACGATCCCAAATTGATAGGGAGAATGTCTGAGCTGAGTAGTACTGGATCCCTTTGAATAGTGTCTGTGTCCTTCACGTTTCCAAACTCTCCACTCATTACTACGTTCCAACTTAGAAACTGCCACTTCAGCTAGATGTGCACTGTTACTTTTCTAACGTGACTAATTTACACACCCTACTGGTCCCTGGAAGCAATCTCAACTCTTGACACAATTTCCCCATTAGCAAAAGTAACTGAGAAACACAATACATTCACACACAAGCACATATTCTGTGATTCTGTTATAAAACATGGGCTTATTCATAATCAAATCATTGTTTTTGACTGAGAAATCAAAATAGCATAAGCATGAAAAACAATTTCCCAAATAGGCAAACTAAATGTGCCACAGAGAAGTTTGAGCTTTAAAATTATGAAACTTTTTTCAAAGCTGCATTTAAAAGTCCATGGTGTTAAGGGTAAAAGGAATATGGGCTGGGTTGAGTATTGAACTTGGGTAGACCGTGTGCAAGACAAGTGCCCTCTCCACTGTACTATCTCTCCGACCTTTCCCAAGACTCTTCCAAGTTCTTCTTTTTCAACATTATTCTTTGAACCTTGCTTTCCATGTAACCAACCTAGGTTCAATCCTTGACACTATATGATCTCCTTAGCCCAGCCACAATCACCCTGAGTGCAGAGCCCAGGAGAAAGCCCTGAGAATTGATGGCGCAGCCAAATAAAAAAGCAAAAAGCTAGAGCTAGATGATTTGAATATCATCTCTCAGGAGACTATTGTTACCGATCAGATTGAAATAGTTAACCACTGTAGATGGAAGGGATGTGTCATGCAAACCAGCGTTAAAATTTCTGAGTAGACCTGAGGTCCTATCAAGCAAACAGTTAATGTAAAGAAGAAAGAAAAAGCAGCTCGAAGGCAGAGACCAGGTTTTACTGAATTTAGCACAGTAGGTCAAGTAGAGATCGGGGATGTCTTGTGTAGAATTCTGTAAATTAAGAATCTGTAACTAGAAGTCTGTCAATTAACCACTTAATATTCTAAACTGGATATTATGCATTATAGTTACCTAAGTTAGATAATGGTAATAAAGAAACTACCAATTTTCTTTTTCTCTTCACAAAATATTCTTTCCTACTTGACAAAGAATTTTCTGTAACTCCTTCATAAATCACATCTCCCTCTATTTCTCTCTCTTTCTCTCTCCCCCTCTCTTCTCTCTCTCTCACACACACATAAAGGAGTTAAATCATTTAAGTTCTGACAAAGTGTATGCTAAGATTAAAATTTCAATAGGATCTTAAATAAATAGCCAGGAGAGAATAAACCTATGGAAATTTCTGAAACAAATGCTCACAGGCCATCAGAATGAGCTCTTATTAGTGGCCTCACGCTTAGATGCTGGTAATGATAGCGATTCAAAGACCTTGAGCTATCAAGCAGGTTTCCTGATGGAGGACTCTTATCAGAGCCCCTGCTGTTAGCTCTGACAGATTTACCACATGTGGCTGCGCATGGCTACACTTGTACCCACTCAAGTGTATACCAAGTGTCTAGCACTGAGCTACTGAGAATTCACCTCAGTAATGTTTTAATTGCCGTGCTCCCTCAAGCCAAAGAAGTTAAGCCCACTAGGAAAGTGGTCTACACGAGTGCCCCTTTCTTTAGTACAAAAATTCATGTTCTTTGGAAGTATTCATTTTTGACATTCATGATGTATATGAGATGTTGAGAACGCACTCTGGACTGTGGAGATTTATTTATAGGCACATTTTTCCTTTTTATGGAGGAGTGCAATACCCATACATTTTACTAAAAAGATCTGATAACACCCAACTGTAAAAAACTAAAGAATGCCAAAAGGCGAGTGCACTCGCGGGGTCTCTAGGCGGCTCTGTCTCACCGCCCGTGTCCGGTGCCCCAGAACCGCTGTGTGTGCCGTCGGTCGAGGGCAGGCGACGGAAGGAAGAAGGAAGAAGGCCAAACTGGTTGCTCGATCCGTTTATTTCATTCTCTCCCTCCGCTTCTCTCCCGCTCTCCTGGATCTCTCCCCGTGGATCTGGCCCCATCGATCTGGGCCCGTGTATCTGGCCCCCCAACCCACTCTTACAGCCTAGTTAAATCTCCACAGCATGAGGGGGTTGGGGCATACACATAGGTGTGGTCCCCATCAATAGGGTAAGGTTCCTTTCCCTTAGGGGATGCTTCTCCTAGGACTTAATTCTCTTTCAGCAGGAGGATCCACCCAAGGGCAGAGTCCCATGAGTGTGTTTCTCTTCTCCTCAGCCAGCAAACATATAAGAATTCATAATATTAATTATTTTGTATGGACACAATAAGAGATGCATTAAAGCTTATAGAATTGCTCTCCTGGGGCCATCTCAATCTCAGACTATAGTCCTCAGGCCAGATCAGTCTTTCCTATCCCTGGCAGGGTCCCAGGCTCATAATTACTATTGGATCATGACAGCATTTGTCTATGATCAAGCTCTTAACTTATAGTTAAGAATTAGGCACTTTGGCCAGGCCCATCTCGATGCCAGGGTAGCACATAACTCACCGCTTACCCTGGATCCTTCCCGTCCCACGTCGGGGACCCTACTTTGGGGTGCTAGGAACTGAGGGCAACTGAGGCTTAAGTGGAGAAAGCAGAGGCCTGGGAGGGAATAATATTCGAGGCCAATTAATTCCCAAGATATAAAAACATAATATTGTCTTCTTGTGTCTATACAAAACAGACATAGCTTTAAAGTAAATTATTCAAAAGGCAAAAGAAGAGGAGAAAGGCAATATTAACTTATATAATATAAATTCAGTATCCTAGGAAGGTCTGACCTTGCAAATTAGCAGTCAGATTAAGGGAAAGCCTCAGATTAACTCTTTTGGGGAAGAGAGCATGGAGAAGTGATTATAGCTAAACAAAGGGATGGGAGATATTCGGGAACACCTTCATAGGTGTGACTGGGGTAAGCCTAAACTCTGGGTAAAACCGGGACAAGTTACTTGTGGCAAGGAGGGAAAGGACAAAGTAATGTCATCCTTCACCCTCCTTCACCCAACAAAGGATTTTTTTTTTTTTTGCTTTTTGGATCACACCCGGTGATGCTCAGGGGTTACTCCTGGCTCTGCACTCAGGAATTACTCCCGGTAGTGATCAGGGGAACCTACGGGATGTTGGGAATCGAACCCAGGTCGGCCGTGTGCAAGGCAAATGCCCTACCCACTGTTCTATCACTTCAGCCCCACAAAGGACATTTTTGTATGTGTTTCTTATGTACCTGAGAACCCCCCCTACCCACTTTCCCCCCAAAAAAAAGAATGTTTAAGGGACAAGCACTTTGGATGTCAAAAACATTTCAATGGATGTTGATAATGAAGCCTTGGAGGAGTCTCATTTCAACTGGAGATACCAACTGTTAAAACTGTGCCACAATTTCACTTTTTAAAGCTAGATTGTGGGGAAAAAAAACAACCTTTTCAGGCCTTTTGATTCTTCAGTATTCATCATTGAGAAAAAGAATGCTTTGCCCAATTAAAAAAAAGGCTTTAAATTTAAGAGATTCAAATTTGAATTGGAACTTGTTCATTAGATGTTACGTACTTTTAAACCATTTGGTCAATGATATGAAGTCTCCAAATACATTAATAAGACTTAATTGATGAATATAATTTGCATAGTGACTGGCACTATGTATGGGGCAAGTATAATATACACTCAGAAATATGTAGATGTATATCAAGATTTATATGCAAATTGATATGCTTCTTTGTTTTATACTGTCACTGTCATTGTCACTGTCATCCCATTGTTCATCGATTTGCTCGAGTAGACACCAGTAACATCTCCATGGTGAGACTTGTTACTGTTGAATATGCCACGGGTAGCTTGCCAAGCTCTGCCATGCAGGTGGGGATACTCTTGGTAGCTTGCCAGGCTCTCTAAGAGGGACGGAAGAATTGAAGGTCAGTGGTGTGCAAGGCAAATGCCCTACACACTGTGCTATCACTCCAGTCCTCTTTGTTTTATATTAATACAAATTTCACATTAATTAATACAAAATATATTCTTTTACTAGAAATCAAAAGATTGAGTAAAAGTGTTGTTTGATTCTGATATCATTATGAACATGATAAAATGCCAAAATAAATTGATTTTTGCCCACTATCTAAAAGTACTACTGGGTTATAAGATTTTCCCCAATACAAAATGTAACCTACATGCCTTAACATTGATCACGTGAAGTGATAGAGAGGCATTAGGCAGTACATGTGCAGCCTTAAACATAATTTTGGAGACTATATGGGTACTTGATTTCACTTAAGAATTATCAATGGATTCAGTTGAAAAAATATTCTTATGGAATCTACAGATATAAAAGCATGTGCATAATGCTTCCCCAATATTCACTTTATAGAATGGGATTCTGTAAAATCACAACATGAAAGCTTAAGCATTAAGATTCAAAGACAGAGTGAGTTGTGCCTAAATTTGGAGGCAAGTTTGAGCCGAGATTCCATTCTCAGCCTAGTGACTCTGATGCATATTTCATCTATTTTTCTCCCCCATTATAACCTCTGGCCTTTTGCTTCTCTCGATTTCCTATTATGAGGTGTGCATTATACAGCACATTTTCCGTCAGCAGTTACAAATGGCTCAAACGTCAAGAATGTACCAATCAAGATTCCCTTGTATGAGAGTGGGACATATTTGGAAAGTCCTGAACTAAAGGTCTTTCAATATTTAAGAGCAGGATTTCCTTTCATTTTGAGCAGAAATCAGAGGCTCCAGCCTCACATCGAGATTACTGTGGAATAATTGTCTTTCCTTGCTTACACAGTAAACTTATTATCAATAACACACAAACACATGTCCTAGGCTGAGCTTTCCCTGTACCCAGTTGCTGATGTTTGAGCTCTTTGTTTTTTTTTGCTTTTGAGGTCACATCTATTGACACACAGAGGTTAATCTGGTTCTGCACTCAGGAGTTACTCCTGGTGGTGCTCAGGGGACCATCGGGGATACCGAGATTAGTCATGTGCAAGGCAAGTGCCCTACCCACTGAACTCTTTCTCTGGCCTCTAAAATGGCTCTTTTCTGAATCAATCCATACCGGAAGGAGAATTTCCATGTCTACCTTTTGATTTAGGAAGCCTAGGCTTCATTTGTCCTGTTCACTTGGAGGAGCAGGGGTCGAGGGGGGTCTTGTTACCATTGTCATTGCTTGTTGTGAGTAACTCCACAAGTTACTCAGTGTTAATGGGCCAGGGTCAAACCAGTTGCCCCCAGCGGGGAATGGAATGCGGTTCCGGGCATGGAGCTCAGCCTTGGGCAGTGCAGTTCTCATTAACACAACCACAATCTCACATAAGCTTTTCTCTTAGAATAGAGGTACAAGGGGCCTCCAATTTTACCTTAATTTCACCTTCTGTAAACACTGATCCTGTTTAGAAGTATTGATGTTTCCATTTGCTTTAGGCGATGATTGCATTAATTAATATCAAGGATGCACCTTCCACCTTGAACAAGCCCATTAAGTGTATGCAAAAAATGTGCAAAATAATTTTAAAATTAGGTAGGATGTTTACTTTTGCTATAAAAAAATTGAAAATAATTTGAACAAAAAGTGTCGGGCATACTTGGAAGTAAACCTTGAATCTATTTAAAGAAATTCAAGTGCTTACATAAGGATAATCATCTATGCCTTAACTTTAGTCAATATTTTAATTACTCACTGTGGCCTGCTCCCATAAACTTGCCTTGTTTCAATGCAACTATTTAATGTGTTATGAGTAAATTATAAAACAAGACATATACATTTGTTTAACTTGTCTTTCTATTGTATTTGAGGGTATCTTAGTCTGCAATAAATCCAATTTCTGTTTTCAGTCAGTGATAAAAAGCTATACAGAAAAATTTTAAAGATCTTTAGAATATTCATTGTACTTACAGCTTGTATTTTAGTACTCTTCATTTTTATATTTTGATATTTACAGTTCTACTTTTTGAATCTTAGACTTACTTCAGTGCATTTTGCTGTATTTTGTGTCTTTGTAATTAATAACACCTATTTTGAATAGGACAAAATATAAAGAAACAAGCAATTTAGTATATTTCATGACAAGCAAATCCTTTCACAACTTGCTACTAATTATTTCTGGTTATCACTCCCAACATTCTTTCTCATGCCCTATTTCCTTGTCCAGACTGATTTTTAAACCACTTTATTAAAGAGGTATGATTGTCAGGTAAAACTAGCATGCACTTTTAATATATATAATTTCTAAGGCTGGGGGATAAGTATACATCAGAAAATAAATCCCTACCATAATCTATGCCTTATATCCATCACTTCCACAAAGTTCATTCCCCCTACTTCAATGTATTATATTATTATTATTATTATTATTATTATGTTAAGAAACTGTAACATAAGATCTACTCTTTTTTTAGAGTTTCCAAGGCACATTTTGGGCAATTCTATACCTTAATATAAGATAATTTACCATTGCAATTTGTCTGGAAATGATACACTTGCTATTATACTCAAAAACTATCTTTTCATAATTCTTTCAATGAACAGATGAAAGCATGCATCTCTAACACCACCTATAGAAGAGAATGTGCCATATATTTACTCTGCCATTTCTTTGATTCAATCTTCCTTACACTCTAGAATTTATAAGATACTAAAACTTCAATGTGAAATATGATGCAAACAAAGGGAACCAGGAAGATTAATTCAAGGGGCTGGGCACGGGCTTTGCATTCTAGTGTCCCAAGTTTAATCCTTGGCACTTCTTGGTCTCTGAGCAGTGCTCAGAAGAATCATCAAGCATTGTCTGGTGCGGCCCCAAAATGAAAACCAAAATAAAGCCAACAAAGAAACAGCCAAAAAATTAATTACCATCACACACTCGAAGGCCAAACTCTAATCTACGTTCTGCTGGTTTTCTTTACGCTTTCCATTATGCACTGTTTCATAAATCCTGATATTCAAACTGTTTTTAATCTTTCATGCTTACTTTGGATTTTTTGAGGGGGATTTGGAGGGGCCTTTTGGAGGAATCACCACCTGGCTATGTTCAGGGGTTCCTCCTGGCCCTGCACTCAGGAATTGCTCCTGGCAGTGCTCAGGGAACGATATGGAATGCTGAGGATCAAACCCAGGTCAGCTGTGTGCAAGGCAAATGCCCGACCCACTGTGCAATTGCTCCCCGCCAAATTCTCTGGAATCTTTTCTTTCTATATATGAGCTGAAAAGACTCAGCTAAAAAAAAAAAAAATCACTGGTTAGACAGAGTAGCGGCTATGGGCTGGCAACATGGACTCATGAACGTCGAATTTTGGGGATCAATTTAAGTACAGTTTCCAAGGTGCCTAGAGGGATAAGCCAGGTGGGGGAAATGTCTGCCTTGAGTGCACACAGTATTTAATTAATATCCTAGCTCTGTTTGGGAGGCTTTGCTCGTGGAAGTCAGCTTTGCTCGACCCAACTTCCGAACAGAAACAAACCGGACCCCAAAAGCACCAGGGAGGGCAGGCAGGGTGTTTCCTTGTCTGAGCCTCGAATGGGTGCTGAGGGCTGGTTCCCTCTGTTTAGTAATTTATTTCTTGATGGTGGGGAAGCCACGTGGACAGGAGTGGGCCTTTGAAGAGGGAACTCTGCTGTCATCCTCCATTTCCTGGGAGGTGTCACAGCTGTGACAAGGAAGGCTTTATAAAGGCACAGTTCGGTGCTTTCATAATTTATTCTCTCTGATTTTCTGCTCTTTTAGTCTCCTGCTCAACCATCCACTAACAAGCGGTGATATTAGCCAATAAATCAAAGACGTCTGCTTGTCACCGCCAGATGCTTGGCCACATCGCCGCCGATTATGAGACGTACAAAAGGACAATTTCATGTGGGGAGCTCAGCAGAGGTGTCCCACTGATATTCTGTTTGATAGGAAACCAGCGTGAGGCGAATGTAGTAAAATTCAATAACTTTTATGCCTGATAGCGACGAAGAACTAAGTTGAAATAAAAGGAGGAAGTAAATTAGGGCCTCACCTTTATTGCTTTTTCTTTTTATGAGCCAACATCACCTCAATGTTCAGGTCAGGGATAGAAAAAAAAAATATATATATATATATTTGAATGTGCTCAGTTTGTTTTGTGGGGATCTGAAAATAGCCCTCACTAAATTCAGTCAATAAGATAGCTATGCCCACCTATTAAAACCTGCATTATATCGAAAGCAATATCATGGTAGACTTATGCTCTTTGTGCCAAGGTAGTCTAAGTTCTAGAAGAATGGGTTCCTGATTTTCTCAACTGTTAAAAGCTGATGTCGATGAATTAAAACCATCCAGTGGGAATTAATTGATTCTCTTTTTCTTTATTTGTCGCAGTATTAAAACCTCTGTTCTACCACAATGCACATCTTTTCTGCAGAATGTATAAGAATAATAGCAGACTGAACGTGTAGAATTTAAACTACCACGAAGCATATTTTATGAACTTCCTCCACACACACACAAAACATACTGAAGACTTTTTCAAAGAAGGCAAGGAGACTATATTGCTTCTTTAAAGGAAAGTGAAAACAGATATTTTATTTATTATACTAAGAAAAATATTTTATATTCCCTGAGAAGTTTACTGTGTTCAAGTTCAAGTCTGTAACTATACTGTTGAATGAGCATCTTTTACCATGTTGACGATTTATTATAGCGCAATAAGCAATCCTATGCTGCAAATCACATATTTGAAAGCTAAAAAGGGGCATTAATAATTATGCTTTGTTTTCAGTCAATAATTCTATTGCTTATCTTCCAATATTTTTTTGTTGTTGTTTATTTATTTGGGGTTTTGGGACACACCTGGTGATGCTCAGGGGTTATTCCTGGATCTACACAAAGGAATTACTCTTAAGGGTACTTGCAGGACCATATGGGAACCGAAGCCAGATCATCAGCATATAAGGTAAACATCCTACTTGCTGTACTATCACTCTGCCCCCCACACCAATTTTTTAATTTTTAATTCTTTATTTCTTAATTTTTGGGAGATCCCCAAAATACCATTTGAAAGTATTCAGAAAATGAAAACAAAAGTCTACAGTGCCCAGAGTCAGTTTCCTCAACACTGGAAAAGTCATTTCTATCTATAGTGTCTATTCCTTGTCATATTTCCTTATTGTAAAATACTCCTAAATTGCTGTTTTCAACTATTAAAGTCTTTTAAGTCTCCTCAGCATAATAGCTTTAACTTCACAAAGGGTGTCAAGTAAATAGAAGAGCTCTTTAAAGTGAAATATTTTATGTGCCTATTTTAATAATAAGTAGGGCTCTCACAATCCATTCAACCTAGGGAACAATGTTTTATTGTTTTAGCTGCTGTTTTGTGGTTGTTGCTCCACCTTCGTTGTTTGTACGGTGCCTTTTGCATTGATATGTCATAGGATGATTTTATTTCTCTCTAATCTAATAGAAATTCAAAGGTGCCATCTACTGAGAAAGTTCTAGACAAAGAAGATGACTCACTTGGAAGTATGTGTGAGAAATCCTCTTTATATTTCTTTGAGTTACAGAATTATTAATTATTATTTAGCATGTAAGTACCATTTTATATTCTGCAAGTTTTTATACTATTACTTTATGTCTCATATACTTATGAGGCATGAGTAAATATCCCGTTGTGTGAGGCAGACTATAGTAAGAAAGCAACTAAAAATATACTGAGTTACAAATGCATATGAGAACTGAGAACCTGAGGAACTTTAGGGACATGGTAAATTGCAATACCTTGGCTTTTAAAAATCCAACATATACCACAAGGCATCCACTTTCATCTGGAAGTTGTCAGTCTGAATCAGCCTTCATTATGAAGTATATTGAATGATTTAATATATAAAAGCACTATGAAAAACATAAAAGTGGATAAAAAATCCATACAACTAATTTTTGCTGAGTCTTTTAAAGTAAAGGTGCTTTATCATTATTATAGTCTAGGTAATATGGCTACATTTTAGACTTGAAGGTTATTGGACTAATGTATAAAATTACTGAACCTTTCCATGACCCAAATGTTCAGTCTCTACTCATGTCCCTGAGCCACCTCTAGTCTGCCTTTCCCAAGGCCATCCCTTCCCCTCTGCTTGGTAATCTTCTCTTTGCAATTCAAGGTCAAGAGTTTGCCATGAGGGGCTGGAGCTATACAGAAGGTAGAGTGTTTGCCTTGCAAGCTGCTGACCTGGGTTCAATCCCCAGCATTCCACAGGGTCCCCCGAGCACCACCAGGAGTAATTCCTGAGTGCAGAGCCAGGAGTAACCACTGTGCAACACCAGGTGTGACCCAAAAAGCAAAACAAAAAACCAAAAAAAAAAACAATAAGTATTTGCCATTAGTCAAAACTGTTAAATCCCCTAGTTTGTCTCTGTGTATTACAGATTAATAAGTGATTATCATCTGACCCTTGTCTTTCTCCTTTTAACTTGCTTCACTTAACATTATACACTTCAACTCCATTTGCTCTACAGGGTGAATGTTTACTTTAAATGTTTACTTTTAAATATCTTTTCCTGTAACTGCATAATATTCCATTGTGTGTATGTGTATTTCATTTATCTTAATATTAAGATAAACTAAATAAACCCTTTATCTTAATATTGAGCTTATCTCTCTAAAAAAACATGGAAACTCAGTAGGTTCAATTATTATTCAAAATAAATTTAAAAAACTGTTTTTTTCCTGCAATGTTCAAATTTGTTAAAGCATAGCAAAGTATTTATAGGGGGTGGGGGTTTGGGGGCCACACCCGGCAATGTTCAGGGCTTACTCCTGGTTCTGCACTCAGGAATTCCTCCTTTGGGAAGCAAAACAAATTGGGAATAAAAACCACATGAAGATAATAATGAAAGCTTAAATTATTTGTTTTGCTTCTCCTTGTTCTATAAAATATTTTTATCTGCACATTCCTGCTGTTGGATTTGGTAACAAGTATTAGCCAACTATTATCTCAAGGCAAGCTCTGAGATATAATCTATAAAACTATATCCAATAATGCATGATGAATAATAGTTCTGAGTAACTCCGTGGCTATTGTAGAGCATCTATCTGTGTCACTGCTGTTTCATTTTTAATCTACATATAGATCTGTGAATCCACCATATATTGGGTGACCATATGATTCTTGCCATTGGTATTAGAAAGCAGTAAGTGATATTGCCCTTAGCATACACATAGGTTATCAGCCCAAGTGATGTCTTTATAGATCCAAAACTCTCCAATACAAAGTTCCTTGGCAAATTGAGATAGAGAGAATTTGCTAATCTCAAACAGACCATAGTACAAGCAAACAATGACTTTTAACTTCTCAAGTCTTTTAAATCTCTTTGAAACTGATCCAACTTCTCCTCCTGGAGTGGCCCCAGTTATTACTCATCAGATAACGGACCCCATCCTGAATTTTTTTTCACAATTTCACTCAAATGATATTTCTACCAACATACTCTATGACCCATATAGCTCAGCGGTACAAATATACTCTCATCCCAATCCAGAGCTTTTGATGCTGTGACTCTAGATGAACGGAAATTTTCATTCCCCCAGTTTCCAAAATCACTGCTTCAAAATGCCTATAGCCCATATTATCTGCAGCCATACTGAGTTTTATTATAATATTCTCATTGGACATGTAATCTGTACCAAGTTATTATACATTTTGTCTGCTTCATTCATTTGCCTGTTAAATGAGACCAATGATACTGAAGGATTCAAATGACAAGGTGGAGATGAAATAAATTGCTTGGTGCAGGGTCCTAATGCAGGGTCGGCCATGTAGAAACACGCCATTGGATAACTGCAGAAGAACCATTGATCTAATGGCGACCTCATAGTTTGCAGACATGCTTTTTTTGTCACGATGTATTAAGAAGAGTAATTGTGTTATTTACCCATTAACTTGAATTAAGAAGGGTAATTAAAAGTAAATGTACATGACAGATGAGTGGGTGAAAATGATGTGACATAGACACACTGTGAAATACCACATAGCTCTTAAAAAATGAAATCTCATCATTGGCAACAACATAATATATCTTGAAAGGGCTCTATATGATGTGAAATAAGTCAGACGAATCAATCTAAATGCCCTATGGTTCCACTCATTTACGGACAATAAAGAAACATGCACACAAAAGCAAACTCTTAGGCCTTGATACCGGAATGTAACTACTACAGGAGAACAGGAGTCAGGGGTGTGGGAAAGACAGAGGGGGGCCCAAGTGGTAGATTATGACCACATATTTAGTGAAAGGCACAATATGTTCTACAGTCGTTTAGGAGCGAGACTCCACAACCACATCCTCCTTAAAGAGTGCTGCCAAACAGCATTGCGTCAATAAAATAAAGAGTAAAGGTACAATCTAACTCTAGGTTTGTTTTAGTATTAAAAAGGCTCTCAGTTCGGGGACTGGAGATATAGTTCAGCGGGTAGGGAGTTTGCTTTGTGCCAGGTTAGTTAACCCAGTGGCTGACCTGGGTTCAATCCTAAGCATCCCATGTGGTCCCCAGAGCACCATCAGAGCACCTCCTACCTGAAGTAGAGGCAGGAGAAGGCCCTGAAAACCACTGGATGTCACCCCACCAAAAAGGCTCTTGTTTTGGTAGAACTTTTCAAGAAGAAAAAAACATCCAACCCCATCCAAAACATGGGGAAGCCTCCCCAAAGAAGAAACACAAACAGCCAAAATACACATGAAAAATGATCTATATCACTAATTATCAGGGAAATGGAAATCAAAACACCAATGAGGTCTCATCTCATGCCACAGAGACCCACACACATCTAAAAGAACAAGAACAATCGGTGCTGGCGCAAAAGTGGGGAGCAAGGGACTCTCATTCATTCTGGTGGAAATGCTGAGTGATCCAGCTTTTTGGGAAAAAATATGGATATTCCTCAAAAAGATAGAAATTGAGCTTCTATGGGATCCAGCAATACTGCTTCTGAGAATATAGCGGAACAGCTCAAAACACACAATGCAGAAAAGCCATCTGCATTCCTATGCTCATTATAGCACTACTCACAACTGCAAGAATCTGGAAATAACCTAAGTGCCCTAAAACAGATGACTGGATAAGGAAACTATGGTATGTCTACACAATGGATCACTATGAAGCCAGCAGAAGAAATAAAGTCAGCAATTTGCTTATACATGGATGGACATGGTATATGATATGATATATGCAATCATATCATATGGATATGATATATATGATGAGTGAAATAAGTCAGAGGAGAGGGATAGATATAGAATGATCACATTCATATGTGGGATGTTTTAAAAAAAATACTTCCCAAAACAAAGTGGAAAAATAATACCAAAATACAGTAGAACTGAGGGTCAAGAAGATTGCTCCATGGTAGGAAAGTTGCCACAAGCTGTGGGAAAGTGTAGTAAGGACAGAGAAGGGACCACTATGACAATGGTAATTGGAAATGATCACTCTGGACAAGAACTGAGTGATGAAAGGAGGTAAAGGGATATACATGACAAAATTTGAGTAACAGTACTGCAAACCATAGTGCCTAAAATGAGAGAGGGGGGGGAGAAGTATCTGCCATAGAGGCAGGCTGATGTAAGGAGAGGAACTGGGGATACTGGTGATTGACTGTATGGGATGTATACTAGTAAAGGAATGGGTGCTATAACACTGTAGGACTGAAACCCAATCATGAACAACTTTGTAACTGTGTATCTCATGGTAATTAAATTTACAAAAATTAACTCATAAAAAAGTCTCTCATTTTAGTATCAGATAAATTAATAACATATATTTGACGTGAAACCAAAAGTCTGTGATGACTTTGTTGAAGACTACATTTGCAACAATATCACGTGGAATATGGTAGTGGTTCAACCGCAGTGCATCAATAATTATGTTGAAAGATGTTAGGTTACATAATTCATCATGCGATACAATCAAGCATACTTGATAAATGTTGCCAATGTACCAACTAGTTAGCATAATACATTTAATATATAGAATTCTAAATCATTCCGTAGGTCGAGAATAAAACTTCAGTAAAAGTAAACCAAACTTTAGAATATATACACTGGGCAATCAATTATTTTTGGATTTTTCCCTAAAGTGAGAAATCTTAGGGTCACATCTGGGAGTGCTCAGGGCTTACTCCTGAATCTATGCTCAATGATCACTCCATGCAGCTTCTGGGATCATACGGGGTGCCAGCGATCAATCCCGGGTTGGCTACATGCAAGGCAAATGCCCTACCAGCTATATTATGGCTCCAGCCTAAGAATTTTCTTTCTCTCAATTCCTACAATTATGAAAATTATCACAACTTCCCTGGACTAGCTATAGGAAGATTTCTTGGAAAAATCTCTCTCTATTCCTTAAGAGTGTCTGCTTTTGATAGTCAGCAGACTACAATTTGCATTTCGTGTCATTTAGGTAGCCTTCATAGTTTCAAACAAATAGTATTTACTTTTTGACTACATTTATTCCGTCTAGAATAGATATCTATCTTGAATATATTCCTGGTATCTCATTTAGCTCCCTATGATAAATAAGTATCAATAATAAAAATAAGTACATTTATCAAGTTTGCTTGATTATATCACGTGATGAATCATGTAACCTAGCATCTTTCAACATATAGATGAATTGCAATTGAACCATATTCCATACCATATTTTGACAATGCCTGGCATTAAAACCAGAGACTGGCATACACAAACTAAGTGTTCTGCTAAACTAAATGCTCAAAATCAGAAATATATTTTGGTGGTGGAGGGGGTCATACCCAGGAGTGCTCAGGACTTAACTCCTGATTCTGTGCTCAGGGAACATATGATGCCAGAGATTGGACCTGGGTCTGACCCGTGTGAGGCAAGCACGCTATGCACTCTGGCCACTCAATAATATTTTTAAATATAGTAAGTGGTATCACTTCGTTTCAATCTTTGGATTTGGAGAACTAGAGAAAGAAATCTCAGTTTTATTCCATACTTTAAGTATATTATGATAGTATACAATTTTTAATGTAGCACCAACAATGCATAACTTTTAATACAATTTTTCAAAAGTTATTTTATTCTCTTGTGTCTTTTTCTCTGAAATCATTCTGGAAACTTCATAAGATGTAGGCTGGCCAGAGCCTTATGACAAACAGAGATAGACATAGTTTAATAGGTGGATTGATGTAATATTAAAATATAGAGTAATGTATTGACGTTCTAACTTGATTTTTAAATGATCGTAGAAAATATGTAACAGTAAAAAATAAATGAACTGCTTATTTCTGCATGCTAAAATTATTTTAGATACTGTAATAATTTGTTACACACTTTCATCATCATGAATATTCTCTAATGTTGGAAGGGTAACATTAACAGCTAAATAAAAAATGAGGGTAAAGGGTGAGCAAACCAAACAATATTTTTTTTTATTTTTAAATTTATTTATTTTTAATTAGAGAATCACCGTGAGGGTACAGTTACAGATTTATACACTTTTGTGCTTATACTTCCCTCATACAAAGTTTGGGAACCCATCCCTTCACCAGTGCCCATTCTCCACCACCCGTAAACCCAGTGTCCCTCCCACCCTCCCCAATCCCATCTCCCCCCCACCCCACCCTGCCACTGTGGCAAGGCATTCCCTTCTGTTTTCTCTCTCTAATTAGCTGTTGTGGTTTGCAATAAAGGTGTTGAGTGGCCGCTGTGCTCAGTCTCTAGCCCTCATTCAGCCCGCAACTCCCTTCCCCCACATGGACTTCGACTACAATGTAGTTGGTGATCGCTTCTCTGAGTTGACCTTTCCCCGGAACGTGAGGCCAGCCTCGAAGCCATGGAGTCAACCTCCTGGTACTTATTTCTACAGTTCTTGGGTGTTAGTCTCCCACTCTGTTATTCTATATACCATAGATGAGTGCAATCTTTCTATGTCTGTCTCTCTCTTTCTGACTCATTTCACTCAGCATGAAACTTTTCATGCCCATCCACTTGACTACAAAATTCTTGACCTCCTTTTTTCTAACAGCTGCATAGTATTCCATTGTATAGATGTACCAAAGTTTCCTCAACCAGTCATCCGTTCTGGGGCATTCGGATTTTTTCCAGATTCTGGCTATTGTAAACAGTGCTGCGATGAACATACATGTGCAGATGTTGTTTCGATTGTACTTTTTTGCCTCTCTGGGATATATTCCCAGCAGTGGTATTGCTGGGTCAAATGGGAATTCAATATCTAATTTTTTGAGAGTCGTCCAAATTGTTTTCCAGAAGGGCTGAACCAGTCGGCATTCCCACCAGCAGTGAAGAAGGGTCCCTTTCTCCCCACATCCTCTCCAACAGCGGTTGCTTTTGTTCTTTTGGATGTGTGCTAGTCTCTGTGGTGTGAGGTGGTATCTCAAAGTTGTTTTGATCTGCATCTCTCTGATGATTAGTGATGCAGAGCACTTTTTCATGTGCCTTTTGGCCATTCGTATTTCTTCCTTGGTAAAGTTTCTGTTCATTTCTTCGCCCCATTTTTTGATGGGGTTGGATGTTTTCTTCTTGTAGAGTTCAACCAGTGCTTTATATACCATTGATATCAACCCCTTATCTGATGGGTATTGTGTAAATATCCTTTCCCATTCTGTGGATAGTCTTTGTATTCTGGTCACTGTATCTCTTGCGGTGCAGAAGCTTTTTAGTTTAATGTAGTCCCATTTGTTGATCTCTGTTTTTACTAGATTGCTTAGTTCCGTGTCACCTTTGAAGATACCTTTATCTTCAATATCGTGGAGGGTTTCGCCGACCTTGTCTTCAATGTACCTTATGGTTTGTGGTCTAATGTTGAGGTCTTTAACCCATTTTGATCTGACTTTTGTGCATGGTGTCAGGTCAAGGTCTAAACCCATTTTTTTGCATGTGGTTGTCCAGTTGTGCCAGCACCATTTGTTAAAGCGGCTTTCCTTGCTCCACTTCACATCTCTTGCTCCCTTATCAAAGATTAGATGGTCATACATTTGGGGTTGTGTGTAGGGATATTCCACCCTGTTCCATTGGTCTACGGCTCTGCCTTTGTTCCAGTACCATGCTGTTTTAATTGTTACTGCTTTGTAGTAAAGTTTGAGGTTGGGGATGGTGATGCCTCCCATCATCTTTTTCCCAAGAATTGTTTTAGCTATCCTTGGACGTTTGTTATTCCATATGAATTTTAGGATTGCTTGATCCATTTCTTTGAAGAATGTCATGGGTATACTTAAAGGGATCGCATTGAATCTGTATAATGCTTTAGGGAGTATTGCCATTTTGACAACATTGATTCTCCCTATCCACGAGCAGGGTATATGTTTCCATTTCCTCATGTCCTCTTTGATTTCATGGAGTAGCGTTATGTAGTTTTCTTTGTAAAGGTCTTTTACTTCCTTGGTTAAGCTAATTCCGAGGTACCTGATTTTATGGGGCACGATTGTGAATGGGATTGCTTTTTTCATGTCCCTTTCCTCTGCCTCATTGTTTGCATATATGAAGGCCATGGATTTTTGGGTATTGATTTTGTAGCCTGCAACTTTACTGTATAAGTCTATTGTTTCTAAGAGTTTCTTAGTAGAGGTTTTAGGCTTCTCTAGATATAGTATCATGTCGTCTGCAAATAGTGAGAGTTTGATTTCTTCCCTTCCTATCTGGATGCCCTTGATCTCTTTTTCTTGTCTAATAGCTATCGCAAGTACTTCCAGTACTATATTGAAGAGGAGTGGTGAGAGTGGGCATCCTTGTCTTGTGCCTGATCTCAGAGGAAAGGCCCTTAGTTTTTCCCCGTTGAGGATAATGCTTGCCGTAGGCTTGTGATAGATGGCTTCGACTATCTTGAGGAAAGTTCCTCCAAACCCCATTTTGGCGAGGCAAACCAAACAATATTATAAATCAAATTTCTGTAATTGCAAAGATTATCTCAGTCTATTTTTAGCTGTCTGTAATACTTAGGATGCATTAATCTTCAATAATAAAAATTTACATTTGTAATGCCAACATCTATAAATAAATTTGAAAACCAGCATTCTACAGTGACATATCAGACAGGACCTGGAATAAATTTCTAAAGAAATTTTTCATGGCAACCTTCACTTTAACTTATGGAATGATAATTATACAAAGATAGTGAAAGGAATAGAATTATTTCTTAAAAGGTAGTGGAAATGCACTAACAGGTAGAAAAAAGGAAAAATTAATTCTGTCTTTGAATAAAATATGTATGGACTGGAGTGATAGCACAACTGGTAGGGAGTTTGCCTTGCACATGGCCCACCCAGGTTTGATTCCTCCGTCCGTCTCAGGGAGCCCAGCAAGCTACTGAGAGTATCGTTCCCGCACAGCAGAGCCTGGCAAGCTCCTCGTGGTGTTTTCGATATGCCAAAAACAGTAACAACAAGTCTCACAATGGAGACGTTTCTGGTGCCCGCTTGAGCAAATTGATGAGCAATGGGATGACAGTAACAGTGACCTCTTTTGTATCTTTAAATGCTTCTGAATTTAGTGAGGTTTATCAGATGAATACACAGTAAATTAAATAAAAACATGACTATTTTCCCCACAAGCAGTGTAGATCTTATCTTTTTTTGTTTATTGCATTATATTTCAAGAGTGCTTCTCTTTCTTTAACTCTCTTTCATCTGCCTAATCTTAAATGAGGTGTTGGACATATCTAACAAACCACTTTTCACCTCTCAAAACCAAGTTCTGAAACTGTATGTCAATCTCTGGATATTCTGCTTGAGAATCCCTCTCCATCTTTGTTAAGGTTTCAGTACAAAAATTAGAAGCATGAATGCACTGTATGGTAATTAACCACAAATGCCATACAGTTCCTTTCTCAAAATTAAAATTTTAATAATGCATCTAAAACTCTTAAGTTACCCCACAGTGGGACTCATCCTATTTACTATTCTCAGATACTTTCAATCTGTCACTTTAAAGATTCTGGAAATTTCTTTCAGTATAGTATCACAGGCCACAGAGTTTGGAAAGATCAAAAGAGCAGTTAGTTATAAACATCCTCAGTAATACAAATTTAATGATAATCGACAGCAACTTTGCTATCTAAAAGTTCTATTTAATACTGGCAAATTCTCCACAATAATCCATTTCTGTTAAGAAATGTATATACAAATGTACTTCAATTTCACAAATGATCTATTAGTAAGCTGCCATTAAGTCAAAGAAGCCAGTTTGAAATGACTACTTTTTGATTACATTGATATGGCATTTATAGAAAAATCAAAACTACAGAGAAAAAAATCAAAACTCAAGTGAGAGAAGGAATTTCTCTGTCAGAGAAGGAATCTGGAGTTCTGACCTCCTTAGATGATCGAGGATCAGGGATGGTGCCTCATTTGCCAAGATGTTGAAAATCAGATGGGCCAGAAACATAATGCGATTTGGAGACAACCACTGGACTAGAACCATTACCAACTGGATTCCATGGGACATCAAAAGAACGCCTGGCCGCCCACCTACGAGATGGTCAGACATCTTCGTCAAGACCCTGAGTGAATGGTTTGATGCTCTTGTGTTCCTGGAGCAAGCAGACGCCATGGGACTACACTAGCATGCGAGAGGGAGGAATAGAAACATTACTGGTGCCCGCTGGAGCAAATCATGAGCAACGGGACGACAAGTGATACAGATAAATTAAAAAATCATTTATTTTTGGGACAAAGAAGAGAGCTTGACAAATAAATGAATTTTTTAGGGCAATAAAATCATATCCATGAATTTTATAGCATGAAGAATGAATATATACGTGTATGTATATATATATATATATATATATGTATATGCAGCCTTAACAAAAAATCATTTCCAATGTTAGGAGTTTCACCAAAATAATGTGATCCGAAACCAAAGAATCTAGCACAATGAAGTTAAATTAAATACCAAAGACAAGAAACAGCAGGTGTTGGAAAATATGTGGGGGAAAGAGGACCTTTTAATACATTGCTAAGGGGGTCTGTAATTTGCCAAATCATATGGAATAGAAGTTAAAGGTAGATACTCCATATATACCAATTCATTTAGTTGCTATAAGAATGTGCACTGCTGGGGCTGGAGCAATAGTATAGCAGGTAGAGCGTTTGCCTTGCACAGGGCTGACTAGGGTTCGATTCTCAGCATCTCATATAGTCCCCTGAGCACCACCAGGAGTAATTTCTGAGTGCAAAGCCAGGAGTAACTCCTGTGCATCCCCAGGTGTGACCCAAAAAGCCAAAAACAACAACAGAAAGAATGTGCACTGCATTTTTTGTTAAGCAGAAGTGTTTTATTTAAATCTGTGTTTGCAGAGACATAAAGGAATTCTTAAGGACAAAACAAGACAGAAACAACTTGTTAGTTTTCTTTCCTTCTTTCTTTCCTTCTTTGTCTTTCTTGTCTTTCTTTTCTTTCTTTCTTTCTTTCTTTCTTTCTTTCTTTCTTTCTTTCTTTCTTTCTTTCTTTCTTTCTTTCTTTCTTTCTTTCTTTCTTTCTCTCTTTCTTTCTCTCTTTCTTTCTCTCTTTCTTCTTCTTTTTCTTTTTCTTTTTTTTTGCTTTAGCCCCCTCCCTTCTCTTTTTTACTTTTTGTTAGTTTTCTAACTACATCATATTTAAAACATGGAAAATAGAAATTGAAACCTCCTACAAAGAGATATTTTCCCAAGTTAACTCCTTTAGTTGCAATAGGAATCATTGATACTAAACAACAAAAAAAATCACATTATCATCACAAAATAATTGATAGACACTGAATTTGCCAGGATAAGCAGGACTTCTTCAAGGTTAAACATAAGGTTAAAGCATTTCTAAATTTTGTGCAGTTTGAGAACAAACTAAACGAAATATTGGACGGGAAATCTATTTCAATTGGGGATTGTTAGGTGATTTCTAATTTATGTTAATCAGAGGTTGGTGGCAAAGAATTACAAACTCAGCAATAATACCACGAGATTGTTTTAAGATCAGATAACCACATAGAGTGTACATTTGAATAACATTCCATCAAAGAAAAGAATTGTGGGGTGCAGTGACTTTTAAACAACTTAAGGTTACAATAAAATAAATCAGAGAAGTGAGATGGTTTAATGGCTTTTTAATGAGCCTAATGTTTTCCATTTTAATGAGCCCTCTTACATCAGCTTTAATCATTTTATGAGAATGAGAAATGATTGAGAAATGACTTGCATTAATTCAATTTTCTCTTCGGTCTTCCCACAAGCGACAATGGTGCAGTGGCTAATGGGAGTCAACTTGGATAAGTGGGAACTTGTATTATAGGACAAGTTTCATTGAAATTTAAGATGCTTGATGTGTTAACTGATAGATATCTTCTTGTTTTACACAGTGTGCACACCAAGTGGCCACAAAATATTTCAACAGTATCCCAAATCAATCTTTTAAATGATCTCAAACTTGTCATGATGAATGGTATAAAATTGCATGAAAAATTTACAAGCTTTTTTAGGTGAAATAGGAAATGCAATTAAAAATGAACAAAATGACATAAATCTGAAATATATGCCCTTGAGATGATCCAAATTTAAAAGTGAATTAGGCCTTTTAATATAATATTAAGGACAGAATTTTTCTACTACCAGGTAGTAGTTGCAAATAAGATACTCACTAGATTCCAAATTAGGTGTGGGATAACTTGAATCTATATCAAATTGGGATGAATCTTCTTGAACAACAAGCAGATAAAAATGTAAAGCAACAATGCTGAGTCTGAAATATCAATCTGCATTACTTGTAATGTTTAATAAAATTGTTACTTTAAATCAAATATTATTTTATTTTTTTGCCACACCTGATAGTGTTCTCAGGCTTACTCTTGGCAGGCTGAGGGTACCATATTTGATGCTGGGGATAAACCTGGGTTGGTCAAGTGCAAGGCAAGCAACCCTAACCCTTATATTATGGGTTCAACCGTACATACTTTTTTTTTCAAGTCAAATAAAAATGCGTCAAGCAATACAATGCTTGGTATATTGAATTTCCAGGAAAACCTCAAGAACCAATCCAAAGTACATGACAGTAAAGAAATGTTTGCACAGCAAAAGTCATCTACAACATCCCCTCTACCGAACACCCCACCTCATTTGTCTACAGTGGTTCTCAAACACGATCAAGCATGAGACACTGCAGTTAATCACAGGCGTAGCCAGTGGATACTAGATACTATCGCTCTTTGACTGCCCTGGAATCAGACTAGACACTCAGCACTACATTTACATTCAAAATCCTTACTATTTAAATTCAAAATCCTAGGCCAACCAAGCATTCTAAGACTAGTTATGCTCATATCTTCCTAGCTGTAGAGAGTAACAAAAAATAATATGACACTTTCAGCTTGTTTTTTTTGAGAGATAGGTTCATATTTGACAAACACTTCTGAAGATCAATATCTCAGAGGAGCTAAGACACTCAGAAACTCGGGGAGGAAAGGATTGGTAATTATAAATTCGATGGGAAATGAGAGTGAGAGCAAGATGAAAAAATGGAGGCAAATGGGTAGTAAATTTTTTAAGAATCCAAGGAGCAATTGCTTCTCTAGAAATCTTGTTCACTTCAGAGAAAACACAACTTTATGCATGCTTTTTAAGTGGCATGCACCCAGTTTTCTGTGGTGGGAAGACATGTTTTGTCTCTACAGGACAGGCCTGATCAGAGAAAGGAAGTAGGACTCAGGACTTACGTTTTCTAAGATCAAGTTGTTGGTAAATATTTAGCTGATCATTTCCATTTGGCAGTGGCTTTCAAGGATTTATCAAGCTAACAGATAGACAGGGAAAGTGAATTATTAAAGAATAAAATTATGATGTAATATGGTCTAAATTCTCCTAAAGAGTAGCAAAATAGAAAAAGGGTAAAAGCAAATATCAAGGCAACGGGGTTATGTATTTGTGGAAATAAAGGAAAAGTTCCTCAGGTAAAATGCAAAATGCAACACAAAATAAAGATATTAAATATAGATTTAATAAGAGTAAGAGAATAGTTCGCCTTTCATGTTTCAAAAGTATTAGTGATTCCTTCCTTTTTCAATAAATATGAACCTCACCATCTAGAAGGAAACAGTAATCAGTGTCAGTTTTCAAAGTATTCCTCTATAGCTGTATACTCTCTTATATGTGTCTGTGAAACACGATCTAGAGATAGATTACAAGTGGAATTATAGCACAGAAAAGGTGGGGGGAAAGGAAAGGAAAGAAAATGAAGGGAGAGGGAAAAGCCAAGAAGCAAGCGACGATGGCAAACCTAAACACATTTCTAAATGAAGAGAAACTGAAAAGCACACAAATGAGGCAGTAGATCAAAGACTGCCCTGGGATAACATGATTGCTTTCCAGGGGGGGCAGGGCATGCAGATCCCCCAGAATCCACTTTCTAACGCACCCTCTCCAGCCTCCAGAAGAGCTCTCAAACAGAAGTCTTCTAGATCTCCAGATTGCTGACTTAAAGCATGAAATCTACTCCTATAATCAAGAATTCAGATGAATAGAACCTCGGGCAAGGCCATGTTCATGACCTCTTGCTAAGCATGGGATGCGTTCCTCTCTTCGCCCTAGGACTTACTATGTTCTGTCCTCTCAACTCATTTCCTCCCTTCAGCTAGAGAGAAACATAAGTACTTGCATTCTCTACTCCCCTGCTCATCCATATCTTCCAGCTGACATCAGTTATTTTTCACCACAAGCACTGCACTGTTAGCACTGTCGTCCCGTTGTTCATCGATTTGCTCGAACAGGCACCAGTAACGTCTCCATTGTGAGACTTGTTATTACTGTTTTTGGCATATTGAATATGCTACGGGTAGCTTACCAGGCTCTGCCATGAAGGCGGGATACTCTCGGCAGCTTGACGGTCTCTCTGAGAGGCACGGAGGAATCAAGCCCAGGTCAGCCGCATGCAAGGCAAACGCCTTACCTGCAAGTCACTTAAAATTCTGTAGTGATTTTACCATTCCCCAGTTCTTGAAACTCAAATTCTGCTGCCAAAAACATTGACAGTATTCTCATGCCCCCCACTAATGAACACCTTCATGTTGGGTAGTAGCAACTGTTCACTATTCCTCTGATAGGGATTACTTACTCCAGGTTGGTGTTGTCAATCATGATCCTTTTTTGAAAACATTGTAGAGTGTTCATTGGAGATTTCTTCACCAAGTTCCCTTTGCTTTCTTTTTTCCATGGATCCTCTTCCAGTCCCTTGGTTCAATATCACCTTACTGAGTTGGTATCGCCCAACATTTTATAGTCTACATTGTTCTGACTAAAGTTTCCCTTCATGAATGATTTCTCTGAGTCCATATGCTCATCTATGTCCTCAATGCTTAGAAAGCCTCTAAGTCCCAATATTTCCCCTGAACTTCATACATAGTATATTTAATTACTGTTGCACATCTGCTCCCGATTGTTATAGGAGTAACTCAATCCCAAGAAGTCGAAAACAGAATTCATCGTCTCTCTGTTAACTCCAACATCTTGAATAGATGTTCAGAGACTTGCGACCAATGATCGTCTTACTAGAAGTCATTTCTTATCTTTATCCCCAAATCCAGCTAGTCACAAAAATCCAACTGATTTCCTATTAAATACTCTCATGCCCCAATATTTTTCCCTACCCATATTTTCTGTTTGAGTTCACTCCCTTATTATTTCTGCCACCTAATCTACATCATGATTCCTTAATGTAATACTGCTCAGTTTCATCTATGCATGGAATTATGCCCATTCCTACGTAATAGAATACATCATACATGGAAAACATAGAATCCTTCTGGTTGTATAAGAATTTCTTTAAACATAAGCTGTTTACAAATTGGCATCTTAATATATTATAAAGTAAGCATTTATTTCTAAATTCTACTCACTTGAAATGTGCAATTTAGGAAAATTCATGTTCTTAAACATTCAAAATATACTTAAATTATTTTTAAATAAATGAGCTTGGGAGTGTTCAATTAGAGATTTCTTTAAAGGATTTATCAGAAGTTTTATTATCTAACATGTGCCAATAATTTCCAAAAGGAATATATTATATTTAGCATTTCATGTGTATATTTGACCATCATCTTTATAGTGCAACTAAGAACATATTAAAATAATGCCCATAAAATTATATGATAAGAGCATTCTAAAAGATTTTGAGAAATAGTAAACTACGCATACATAGAAACAGTATTTTAGAAGACAGTTCATTTTTAAAATTACCTTATTAGCTGAGAACTAACTTGTAGATATTTTGTCATCCTGTCTATAAATATTTTCACATTACATATGAGACTTTTTTGTTTGGGTTTGAGACCACAACTGGTGGTGCTCAGAAAACCATATGATGCTTGGATTCAACCAGGGTTGATTTCATACCAAGCATGCTTATGTGATCTTTCAGCCTCTGAGAGACTCTTTTTTCAGTTGTTTTATTTATTTATTTATTTATCTATTTATTTATTTATTTATTTATTTATTTATTTATAAATTTAATCACCGTAAGGTGCCATTTTAAAGCCGTTTGTGATCAGGTTTCAGCCATCCAACGTTCCAACACTCCTCCATCTACTGAAGTACATTTCCCACCACCAACGTTCCTAGTTTCTCTCCCACCACCCCCTACCCAGCCTGTAGAGACTCGTTCTTAACATGTTGATACAGTACCAGGATCTATTTTTTTAAATGCAACAAAATGTTTCTAAATATTATCAGATATAGAGTCAACGTTTAGGTTTCCTTTGTTATATTTTCAATAAATTGATTTTGGTTAACGGTTTAGTTGGCCTGTGTATTTGTTTGTATCTGTAAACTGCAAGTAGTTCCTTGGTGTCTTTTTACGCTGCAAGGATCCTTTTCATGCATTTTATTTTTCATATTTTCTCCCTGTAAAGAAACTAGATTGTCTGCGCTAGTCGCCCAGTTGACGCATATTCCTCCTAGTTACTTACAACATATGTCACATCCTGGTACTTGTCAACACCATATTTGTCAAGCAGTTCAGTGACCCAATTAAGTCAATATTCAATATAATAGTCATGTTATTGTGGGGACCCCACTCAGCATAGCTCTGGGGGATGAAATCCTTTGAACCCTTGTTCCTACCTTTTGAAAGATTCATGTCTGGCTCCTTGGTGCCAGTGAGATTTCTATCACAGCTATGCAAGATCTCCAGATTTTGGTCTTTGTAAATGTCTCTTGAGTGGGCTTCCATAGTTCCTATGCTAAATTTAAAGTATGTATCACACGACAGCTATATTCTCTAGGAATGAGCAAGTGAGAATGGTGCAAACATGAACTAACGTGTCCTCCATTCCTGGATGTGAAAACATTTCTAAAGCAGCAGGCAAATGGGGATGGGAATAAGAATTCCTTCTATTTGGTTCTTGTATGCCTTCCTTAGGGAAAATCTGCTGTCAATGTAAATAAGAATGACCTTCAATTCGAGATGTATGTGGACCATATATGAGGGATAAAGCTTGATGATGCAGACAAAAATCATGTTGAAAACAAACAAAAATTTCCACCCTAAGATATGGCACGTTTTTTAGCTAGAGGCACTTAAAAAGAAAAAAAAGCAGGCACAAGTTATATTCTATAATATCCCTTTTCCTCTTGAACACAAAACAACTTAAACACCAATGAGAAAGCCATACCCAACATGTCAGAAGAAACCTTCATATCACCAGGATGATGAGATGAGGCCAAGAGGAACCAGCACACTCCATTAAAATGACTTAATTATTTTTTTATTTTCCATATATATATATATATGTTAGTTACTTCTCCATAATTGACTTGACCGGAAGGTCAACCCCTCGACCTGGCTACTTCTTGGGTCTTGATTTTCTTGTGTGGACTTCCACAGACATGCCAAGATAAATATGCTTCTACTCTGTTGGCCTGTCTTGGGTAAATTTAATTCTCACTTCTAGTGGGAGTCCCTCAGAAGGCAGAGGTCAAGTTCTCCCTGAATATCAATAGCTTCTTTCTGCTTCCTATGAGTTACCTTCATGGGTCTGAGCATGCTCAGACCTTTCTGCCCACAATCCTTAGACACAGAGGCTGGGAAAAGGGAGGAAGGAAAGGAAAGAGAGACTTGGAGAAAGCAGCCTTTGAAGAGAAAGATACTACCATCTCTTCCAGCAACAAAACCAAGAACAAGTGTTGTTCTATGAACATCCCTTCCAGAGAATGGGTGAGCTAAGAACAGAGTGTGCTGCCAAGTTAGCATGCTGCCTACACATTAATATTGTTACCCAACTCTGTGACTCCATGAAGAGAGAAAAAGAGAACAATAAAGGTGTCAAGGAACAGGAGGCAGATCTGTGGAGTTATCAGGTAGATTAGGACATCCCAAGAATGTCTGTCTCAGAAGTTAACAGACCTTCCAGCAGAAATATGTCCAGAAGCATGCATCACCCCTCTCCATTAGTGGGGGCTAGCTAGGCCCAATAGCCCAAGGGGACAAAAGATGCCCAATATCACTCATTATAACTAAGGGAACTGGGGGAGTTCACTCCTGTCCTCCACCAAATTCAGCCTTATGCCTTCCAAGAGCGAATCAGAGGGCTGTACACCCTACAGAGAGAAATCAGAATGAACCAAGAGAAAAGCAACTATATGACAGTGAACTGAGTGGAGAGATTTGTTTTTGTCCCCTTTCTTTTACCATCCTAATATAGCAACCCAAAGGTTAGAAGTAGGAAAGGAATACCCAGGCCCCTTAAGCCACTATAGCTCCCTGTTTTCCCATTCATCCACACTCTAGAAGCAGACAGACTCCCAGCTCTGGTCTACATGAAGAGAAGATGATGTTTTAACAGGATGACATAACATTTTTTGCATTGATTGGAGTGAACTTTAATTAATCACAGTGATGGGAAATGATGGAAACTAGAGATGTCAATAAGGATATTTTGACAGATCACAGTTGATTGTAGAAAGCCGTGATTGTAGGAAAAAAAAAAACTCTTCATGTTTACATCCCCACTGAGTTGAGACTACTCAATAAGCCAGTTTTACAGGATTTTTTTGTACCACATGGTCCCTCAACGCAAAGCAATTCCTTATGGGGCATAATGAGAGAAAGAACAATCTGTTGCAGCCCCAGGAGAGAGAGAGGCTGTGTCAGACTTGCTGAATGAAAATATGGCTGTTTCCAGGATGGGATCATCCTAAGGAATTGTCAAGAGCCTTTCTCATGATGCACAATTTCCTCTTGCATACTTTTACTATGGAATTCATTTGAAAAAAAAATCCGATTCCTCTGTAGAGTACCACACTGAACATCAACAAACGGGCTAGTTACCTCATTGTTGTTATTACTGAGGACACAGCTTGACTTACCTGAAATCTCAACCTCTTTCTTTTCTTGGGTGTCTCACTATTATGATTTTCAGAGAGCCGAGGAATTTCCAGGATAAGAGACTTTCAGTGCTAAAATTTTAAGTCCTGGGCAAAATAGATGTGTTCACTCAGTTCTTTCTGTTTCAAGTCTGACTGGAGCTCTGGAGGACAGGCTTCCTGGAGATGCTCATTCGAGACCTCCACAATGTGACTAGGACAGAACACTCCAGAGAAATCAGAACTGTGCTTGTTGAGACTGGATATACTGGCCTGTGGATTACTTCCAAAGGAAGGTATTTGAGGCCCTATATGCTCATAAGAAATTTATATCATTTGGTTATTTAAAAGGATGAAAAAAAGGGGTGTTGCCCAGAATTAGGATTCTTAACAAATTCAATATTTTTACAGGGTAGGCCTATTCGAATGATAAGAGAAACATCCATTACAGAGAACTGACTTCTCATTATAGGGGTCACCGTCTTCTAAGTATGTTAGTCATACCTCTCCTCTTTCCTTTAGTGTCAGAAATCAATTCCAATCCTTAATCCAGTATATATTTTGACGAGTGATGAAAACTGATGTAACTGGGGCTGGAGCAATAGCACAGCGAGTAGAGTGTTTGCCTTGCACGTGGCCGACCCTGGTTCGATTCCCAGCATCCCATATGGTCCCCTGAGCACCGCCAGGGGTGATTCCTGAGTGCAGAGCCACGAGTAACCCCTGTGCATCACCAGGTAGGACCCAAAAAGCAAAAACAAAAAAAATTGATGTACATATATAGCATCATATATAAAATAGCAACATCACGAATCACACGAAATCCCGTTAATCATCGATTTCTCGAGTGGGCTCCGGAACCTCTCCAATTGTCCTTTCCCTGAGATCTTAGAAGTCTCTCTTGAGTTGACCCTCCCAATGATGTTGCACTGGAGGCTCTTTCAGGGTCAGGGGAATGAGATCCAGCTTGTTACTGGATTTTGCATATGAATACACCATGGGAAGCTTGCAAGACTGTCCCATGTGGGCAGGAAACTCTCAGAAGCTTGCCAGTTTCTCCCAGAGGGAGAAGTAGGCTACAAGATATCGTGCGGCCCCTTCTGGAGCTCGCTTTTAAGTCTCTGGATGTTGGCCATTGATGGGATTACACACACCTGGGTTCCTCTGCCAGTACCTTCATGCGTGAGGCCCGTCCGAACGTGTGGAGAGTGGCCTTGAGCATGTCTGTAACTAGGTTCCGGTGGTCTTTGGCTGCCGAGAGCTCTGCTTGGGGTGGGGAGGGAAGCTGGAGCCCACCCCTCCGAGGTGCCCCGGGGAAGAGAGCCAGACATTCGGGCAAGAGACCCTCTGTATATAGCAATATACGAAGATATATAATCATGTATCCAATTGTTGGGTAGTAAGTGCTAGAAATGGCATATACAGAGGGCAAGAGACCCTCTGTATATAGCAATATACGATATATAATGATGTATCCAATTGTTGGGCAGTAAGTGCTAGAAATGGCATGAATCACATAACTTAAGATGGGTATGTACTAGATTTAACTTCAGGATGTAAAATGTATGGAATCAGAGGGAACAGGAAAGATGAATAGAGGTTGACCCCAAGGGACCACATTCTGAAGATTAAGCATCCAGCTAGCATCAGTTGAAAGGAGCAGAATTCTGGCTAAGGCTAGCAATAAAAATACCTCTTAAAGTTAGTGATATTATAATGATAAAAGAGATATGCTAATGAAAGAAACTAGTCTGACCCATGTGATAGGAAATCTCCAAGAGGAGGTAACAGAATTATAAGTGCAGGAATCCAACCCGGCTTCTTGAATAATGAAATGTTCTGTTTCCCAAGAAATCTGCGAGATGTGTATAAGTCAATTTATAGTGGCCTTCTCGGTCTGCTGGATCAGCAGCTGTGGATTCACCCTCCACAGATGGGAAATATGCACATTCTGTAGTTTAGCAGAGAAAGTTCCTACGCTTTAGGAGTATGGAACAGACATTTCCATCTTTTACCTCCTTAAAGAAATATCACAAGAGACTGATAAATAATTCTTCAAAGAGATCAGCAAGCTGCAGAGATGACCCCCGACCCTGCACCAGCTAAGTGTCATATCTGGGGCACCCCAGAGAGGGGTGGGTGAGTCTACCACCCGCCCAGACAGAGACCTAGCAGCTGAAACTGTCCAGAACCAATCACCGCCACGCTCATGGTCAAACTCCACAGACTCGGATAAGCCTCCTCCAGAAATGAATCTGTTGCAGGTGCATTTTCTCTCTCTCTCTCTTTCTCTCTCTCTCTCTCTCTCTCTCTCTTTTTCTCCTTTTGGGTGTTATGGTTTGCAACTCAGGTAGTAAGTGGACATCATGTTCGGTCTATTGTCTACTTTTAGCATGCACCTCCCATCCTGAGCGAGGCCTCCAAGCATCCTTTACTTGGTGTTCCCTTCTCTATCTCAGCTGCCTTTTCCCCCAGCATGTGAGGACAACTTCCAAGCTGTAGGGAATGGGCACATGACCATTGTATGACTGAAAAGTAATCACAAAAGTGTGTAACTCTGTAATTCTATATCATGGTCTTTCAGTAAAAACTTAAAAAATTTTAAAAAGCTAAAAAATAATTTTAAAAAATGAATCTGTTGAAAAACTCAGGTGTGCAGATTTTGTGACCAAAATCTCCAGGCTCGCATGGAGTCTGGGATGGGTAACTCCTCTCCCCCCACCCCCTATCACTCTGTTCTTCCAGGAGTCTGGTGGTGATGCCCATGAACTGCCTCTGGTGCCATGTAAGCTCATTAACCGGCCATGATCCAGAGACTCACAAGTAAATTTCAGTAGGGGTTCATCATAGATGGTGGAGATGAGCCCCAAGCCTGTTCCACGGGACTTCTTCATTTGCCCAAATGGCTGCAGCTTCTCTCCATGATACCTGTATTTAAAAAGGATTCTCAGTGGAGGCAGAGAGATGATAGTACAAATTTAAGGTACTTGCATGCATGGTCCGATCCCTGATATTGCATATTGTTCCCTGAGAACCATCAGATATCAAGGGTGATTCCTAAACACAGAACCAGGAACAAGCCCTGAGCACCTCTGGGTATAGAGCCCTCCTCCCACCAGGAAAAAGAAAAAAGGGGAAAAAAAGAAGAAAGGGCTCTCAGTGAGAGAGGTTCTGTAACTCAGTGAAGCCACTGAGAAAGCAGGAAAGAAGCTAATACATATCTGGTGTGTTCCATAATAAAAACCTTTAAATTAAAAAAAAAAAGAGATAAAAAAAAAAGAAAAAGCTGCAAAGATGCTTCCGGACCCCAAAGTCACCATCCAGTTCAAATTTTAACTTCAGCTGTATCACCCCATCAAAATTTTAGAATCCTTGAATTATGTGCATCTCATACTCTGTACATGTGAGTAATCTCTTATACAAGGATTTAATGACTACAGGTGAGATACAACAATCTTCACACACTTTCTTCTGAGGAAATCTTTTTTTGAGTATTTTTGATGAATTAATTATAATGAGTAATACAAAACAAATCATATAGGGCATGCTATTGAAGCAGACTTGGGTGGTGGTTGGTAAAATAGGAAATTATGGTAGTGGGGAGGTAAAAGGTGGCGGGGTTGTTGTTGGAATAGTGAATGTAATAATTATGAGAGCAACTTTATAAAAATAAAATTAAATTACAAAAAGAAATATAACTCCCTAAATAATACAGTATAACTATTTCTGTAGAGTTTACACCTCATATTCTAAGTAATCTCAGTGAAATGCAGTACGATTTTATGGAAAAAATTGGATATCTGCAGGTTGAGGTATGGGGAAGTCTTGAAACCAATCCCCCCATACCAAGAGCTGATTTGGCTTCACCTGAGGGTGGGATGGATTCCTAAGAAGAAACTCAGGAATTAAGGAGTGATAGGGACTATCAAAGTCCTGGAATAATTGGCTTCTGAAACGTGGAATTCATTAAAATGCTCTGACATATTTTGTCTACCTGTGTCCCTTAAATTGTCACTGAGAAATGACAAACCTTCAAGCTGCGTTCCCACCCAAAAATTAGCGTTAATATCCAAGGGGCTCTGTCACTGTCACTGTCACTGTCACTGCCACTGCATCCCGTTGTTCGTCGATTTACTCAAGCAGGCACCAGTAACGTCTCTATTACACTCAGCCCTGAGATTTTAGCAGCCTCTCCTTACTCGTCTTTCCCAATGATTGGAGGCTCTTTCAGGGTCAGGGGAATGAGACCTATTGTTACTGTTTCTGGCATATTGAATATGCCACGGGGAGCTTGCCAGGCTCTGCCGTGCAGGCGGGATACTCTCGGTAGCTTGCCAGGCTCTCCGAGGGGCTCAGTGGAATGATTTATTTAGCATTACTGAGCAAGTGTCCCAATAGCTATTTTTCCTCTGAAATGTTTGAGGTCACCTTTTACCTGGCACTCCAATCAAAGGTCTTAAGATCTTAGCAGAAATTCACATTTTCATATGATAACCACGTATCTCCTAGAAAGGGTTAATTACATAGTCCTGACTGGCTTCTCCCTGATCAAATAGAGTTATCATTAAAAAATGTTTGTGGGCATATCAGTGTGTCAACAGGTATCATAACAAGACAGTCCTCTTTCTTCCATGTGGCATTCATATGGGTACAATGACAAGTGCTCAGAGTGACTCGGGTAATGGTCTGTGGCCTCAAAATTTGAGAAACATAATCACCTCATTCATCATTTGCAAAAAAAAAAAAGAAAATGAAATTTTATCTTCTCTAACAGGAAATTAGGGCGCTCAAGGCTGGATGTAGAAATCCATCTTCGACTAACAAGGCATCAGAAAGCAGGAACCAAGAGTACACGAGCTTTTTCTAAACAAGAGACAGAGTCATGATAAGCCACATGAAATATTCACCATCAGGACTTCTGGGGTAGGCAGATTCACAACAAGGGCACACGAGCTTTGTCAGGAACTGTTGAGAGATTGAAAGCATACTTAAAGGATTTATTAAAGCAATAGAGGAACCTCAACTCCGGTTACCATGATTGCAGGGATTTTTATGTCCCTGTGTTTAATCTTTCTGTGCTGTAACAGATAAGTTATGCTTTCAGCTGATTTGTGTACAAAGAGTTTCTCAATCTTCTCTAGTACTATATAGTACCGAGGTATCACTTTTTGACTTGCTAAGCGAAGCATTAATAGGATTGTCAGCAACAAGACAGAACAGGCAATAAATATTAAGCTTTAATGTTACCATGATTTATGCTGCAGGGAATATTGGCCTAGATTATAAAGTATGGTTATTATCCTTCATAATAAGAAATGATGGGAGAAATAGAATGTTGGCAAAGGTAACATTCTAAAGCTCTCTTACCAGAAAAATCTTTTTACAAATATAATAGATATGCATATCTGTATATATGTTAAAATCTTCCAAGTAGCAAATTTAATTGAATTATGTGCTCAATAATCTACCACTGTTCTCAGAGAGGAGTTTTTGGAAGGTATGCAGTGACCGATAAATATTAAACATTTGGGCATCTTATTCACTCAAAATACTTTCTTGGGGGCAGTCACGCCCAGTGATGTTCAGAGACTACACCTGGTGATGCTCAGGAGACCATACGAGATGCCAGGGATTGAACCCGGGTCTGCTGCATGCAAGGCAAGCACCCTACTTATTACTCTGGCCCCATTTAGAGGAAAAAATAGTTTATTTGGTGAACACACTGGGAACAAATTAAAGATAACTGAATTTCCTGCAGGAAGATTATTGACACACTATTGGTTAGGTGTGTAGTAGCATTGTAAGTATAAAATCATAACGTGGAAACTTTTGGAAACCATGTTCTCTCAATATAAAAATAAGTGAAAAATATTTAAAAAAATAACACACTAACAGACTACTCATCTATCAAAGCCAAGAATGAGAGTTGAACTAAAATTTCTATAAAATCCTATTTCTTGTCTCTGAACATATTATTCTTCCACCCGCCACCCCCCTTTCCTTTGCCTACTCTATCGTACACACTGTTGAAAAGATTCTCATTTATGAAACACTAAAAATGAGCAGCTGAAAAAAACTTTAAAAAAAATCTGTCATTTTTCTGTGGGTCAGAATTTTTTTTAACTTTTTTTAAATTAGTGAATCACCGTGAGATAAAGTTACAGACCTACAAATTTGCATGCTTGCATTTCTGTCATACAATGATCAAGTACCCATCCCATTTTCCACCATCAATAGTACCAACATCCCTCCCACCCCTCCACACACCCTGTCCCCTTCACCCCACCCCGCCTTTTGCTCTCTCTCTCTTTTTGGGTGGTGTGGTTTGCTACAGAGGTATTAAGTAGGCATCATGTTCAGTCTATAGTCTATTTTCAGCCCATATCTCCTATCCCTAGTGGGCCCGCCTAGCACCCTTTGCTTGGTGACCCCTTCTCTATCAGAGCTGCTTCTTCACCCAGCATGTGAAGCCAGCTTCCAAGCTGTGGAGTACTCCTCCTGGGACTTATCTCTACTTTTCTTTGGTGTTAGTCTCCCATTCTGTTACTTTATATTTGTGGGTCAGAAATTTAAGTATCACTTAGGTGGGTTTCACTAATTCCAAGTTACCCAAAACAGACATACTTTGGGCCTAGTGTGTTACTTCTCTGATGCTCGACTAGACTGGAAAATTCGCTTGTAGGATTGCTTAGGCAGCTGCTGGCAGCTGTCAGGTTTTTTTTTTTTTTTAATTTGATACTTAATAAGGGCCTCATTTTCTCCCCTAGGTCATCTTCCAACATGAAGCTTCTGTACCCTAGTATAATACATCTGAAAGAAGTGGACACAGATTAAAAAAAAAAATCAAGGTTTTGTATTTGTACCTGTTCCTGGTTTTGTATGGTCTGATGCCCAAAATGTCATCCCTCCACTTCTGTAGGGACCAATAAGATTCTATCCACCAGAACAGTGGTAGAATATTACACGTAAAAGGATAGAGAATTACAATAGTATTTAAGGTCTGAGAGCAGATATCGTCTAGAGTTACTTAGATTTCCTACCATACCTTGTAATTTAATCTTAACACGTTATTTCAAGTTATTAAGCTCGTGACATACACACTTTAACATCTCCCAACACTCTACTTTCTCCAAATGATTCTTCCAAATGAAATGGCACAGTACCTGAAAATCCTACATTGTAGGGGCTGGAGCAATAGCACAGTGGATAGGGCATTTGCCTTGCACCCGGCCAACCCAGGTTCGATTCCCAGCATCCCATATGGTCCCCTGAGCACTTCCAGGAGTAATTCCTGAGTGCATGAGCCAGGAATAACCCCTGTGCATCGCCAGGTGTGATGCAAAAAAACAAAAAAAAGCGCAAAACAAAAAAAATCCTACACTGAAAAGAGTACTGCCAGAACTCTTCTAGGGAATATTTCTAGGGAACACTATCTTCTAAACACTGGACTAGGTGTTAACTGGTATAGACAACTGGCATAGTTCTAAATCACCAACTGACAGTAATGACAAAAATGTCATTCCATTTTCCTTATCGATAGTCTTACTTATGATCATTTAATAATATTGTCAGGTTGAAAATACATTCAGTACTGTTAAAGTTTCGGAATACTAGCCAAAGCCATATTGGCATCAGAAGGATGAAGATCCCTATTAAAATGTCATGACATTTAATTTGTAGAAAATAATGATGAACTATAAATGAGGTACTGCAGTTGGATTCCGAAGCTAGTAACCATCCAATAAGTGTGGTATCCTTCTTTACTAGAGCACTGTGTAGTTTTTTAAAAAAAGGGGGTGGGGGGGTTGTGACTTTTAATAAGGCATTCAATAAAACTGAGGGTAAATTATGGGTGTAGGAAAAAATTCATCATTTTTTCTCAAACTTTCTCCAAATACTGCTAAATAACACAATTTTTCAAGAGCAGCATTTAATTCCTTTGATTTGAACACTAAATTAGAAGATTGTGTATTGTTCTATGACTCTCTAGTGAAAACTGAGCCTGGATAAGTATATCAAAGCTTTCCTGTTAGAGAAAAGTTATATTTAATTATGTCTTTGATTATAATGAACTCTCTATTCACTACAACTTGCTATATAAATATAGTGCAGTGCTGTGAATCCCACATAATTATCTTATAGACACTGAGCATTTACACACATATATATGTATATTTGCCTAATGTGATAGATATAGAACATCATCAAGACATAAAATGGCAAGTCTGATGACTGCAGTTTGTATGTGCATGTTGGGGTAAATAACTAAAATTTTACATCCTGCAGTTGAAGCCTCAAGTTGATATGTTCTACAACAACACAGAAATCCTGTACCTACACAAGAAACAGCCATGCAAAGACATGTTTTTCTTTTTATGTAAAATGAATAATAAATTACAGGTTATGGGTTTCTTTGATTTTAGAAGATGCATAATTTAAATGATCAATAATTAACATATCAAAGCATTCTAATTTAATTGAGGCACAAGAAGAGCAAAGACGTAAAGAATATTCCTTAGAACACATCCCCGTGATGGAGAAGTGGAGTAGCATTTTCACTGCTGACAATTATGCTTTCCAGGGACTAATTTCAGTTTATCAGTCTACCGTATTAGGAAATGTCACAAAGTTCCCTTTCCTATAGGAAATGTGGATGTACACGACAGCGGAGGACAGAATGAAAGGCGTAATTAGCACGGTGCTATTAAAATCCAACATTTAACTTGGCCTTCTTTGCTGAAGCTAATTTCTAAGTGGCCTTTTCATTTTCATTTCCACACGTGGCTCATGTACTACGTAAACACGAAGAAAGAAATCAAATCTTGCTTTTGGAATCACAGTCTCCGTGGGTACTGAAATGGGTTTGCGTTTGGTGTGGACCCATAACGTGCGTGTATTTTAGCGGGTGACAGTCTAGAGAATGAATTTTTAGGCTTTTCGTGGGTTTGTTTCATTTTAAAAGTGGGGCTGAAGGTTAAAGAGTTCAAAACCAAACAGGCTCTCAGACCTCTGAGTTTTAGGTGAAAATTAACATTGATTCACCTTGGAGTCTTGGGGAAAAAAAGAAAAAGAAAAACCTCTATATACTGTTCTGAAATATGAATTGCTCTCATTATCACCTCACATCGATTTTTTTTTCAGATTAAAGCAATGATTATGGAAGTGTTTCTTTTCCTTCTGCGGGAGACACTGGATGATCTATACACCCCGACAAGGAGGTTTGGCAAATGTTCATTTGAAAGAGATCCTTACGGGGAACAATGACAAACGAACAGCACGCTATAGATGAGAACGTGGCAGAAGTTTCCAGGCACCCAGACTTACACCTATGTACCCAAACAACCCCCAGCTTAGCTTTGGAGCATGACAGAACAATTTCAAACACTGGTTTCCACCACACCTCCTTTCCCCTCACCCCAGGACAATTTTAGCAATACTACATACAACATGACCTAGTCAATAGGCAAGGGACCCCGTCCTAATAAACAAAGCAGACCTAGCGGTTTGTATCTATTGACATACACCAGAACAAGACACAATGTTAATTTATTACAAAGTAACATCCAGAAAGGGTGGTATTAATAGAAAAGAAGTTTCTATGTAAGCCACGCTCTTAATTTAAAGAGCCACACACTCTTTTACATTCCAACACCTTTTGTTGCTGTTGTTGTTCTTGGGACACATCCCGCAGGCTTGCTCCGGGCTCTGAACTCAGGGATCACTCTTGGCAATGCTCTTGGGGCACCTTATGGGATGCCGTGAATTAAACCGGGGTCGGACATGGTCAAGGATAGCACCCTACCTCCTGGACTATCTCCCCAGCCTCCGCAAACACCCTTTTAGCTCAGAGGTCTTAATAGATGGTGAGGATGGGGAAAACACCCCACACAGAGACAAAAAAATGTCAAGGTCAATATTTTTACCATATTTGTATTGTAATTCAATCCCAAAATGTGAGTTTCCAATAGAAAAAGCGCGGCAGGGCGCCTGCATGGGATGTGAGCGTTCGGTGGCAGAGAGCCAGCTCCCCAGGCTGATCAATGGAGATGGCCGGGTGATGGGCAAAGAACCAGGGGAGCGGAGAAACCGGGACTTGGGCTCCAGGCTGATCAGCAGACACTTTATTTCTCTCTCCTCCCTGGCATAATCTAATCTCTCCCCTTTCGGCGCAATCGTAGCTGTAGTTTTGGGCGTAGTCTCAGTCATCACGTTCCATCATCCTAGTCTCCACGACAACCTGATGTCTAGTCCCGTCTTACCCCTTACAGCCTAGTTATATAGAAATCGTGAAGGGTGGGGATACACCAAGGTGGGGTTGGGCATTATTAGAACAACAAACAGAGGTAAAGTCACTCCTCCAGGAGAGGAACTCAAGGACAAAATATCATCTGAGGGTTCAGCACTCCAGATGACTAGGAGATCTGCTCAAGGGCGGGATTCCATCGAGGGTGGATTGCTTTCTCCTTTCCTCAGCTACTAATACATTTAAACAGTCATAGTAAATTTACTTATAATATTTCTAGTCATTTTGTATGAACACAGTAAGAGATATATTTAGTTTAAAGTCTGGTTCTTCCTGGGGACATCTTGCTATATATTCCAGACCACAGTTCTCAGGCTAGGTTAGTCTTCCTAATCCCAGCAGGGTCCTTATTCAGTTACTTCATTTTGGGTCATGACAGTTTGTCCATGGCCATGCTCTTAACTTATAGTTAAGTATTATGGCACGTGGCCTGGCCCATTTCGATGCCAGGGTAGCTCACAGCTTGCCCTGGGTCCATCCAGTCCCTCATCGGGACCCAGGTCTTGGAATGCTAGGAACTAAGGGAAGCTGAGGCTTAAGTCAAGTAAATATGGATGCCCAGGAGTAAATATTATTTTGGAGTCAATTAACTCCTGTGTTACAAAGCATAGCATCATCTGTCTTCCTGTGTCTATACAAAAGGGACATTGCTAAATAAACCATGTAAATGACATAAAGGAAAGAGAAAAGCAATGTAGGATTATTAGTGCTGGATGGAATTGGGTGTGCCTCAACTCACTGTTGTGTGAGTGGCTCAACAAACCTTAAGCTCTCTGGTGGAGGAGCAAGGACAACCCACTGTTATCCAATACTAAAATGTCATTATTTTCTTCTTAGATCATCAACGAGCAAATTTCTTTTTTGGGGGGAGGGGGCACATCTGGCTGTGTTCATGGTGTACTCCTGGCTCTGTATTCAGGGATCATTCCTGGAGGTCTCAGGGAACCACATGGGATTCTTGGGATGGAACCAGGATCAGCTGTGTACAAGGCAAGTGCCAAACCCATTGTACTATTTCTCTAGCACTGCAACTAGGAAATTTGGGAAAAACTGAACAACAGAAATAACTTTCTCTGATCATAATAAAAACAGGACTAAAAATCAATAGCAAATGTCGACAACTTCAAAAAATATTAATTAAACCTTCCAAAATCACTAAGGCAAAAATCTTAGTAAATAAAAAAAAGCTGAGAAGCCTATGTGTTAAAACTTATGAAATGTGGTCAAACTTTCAGTCAGAGGTAAATTAATAAAGCCAAACATTTTAAATTAATACACTTAAGAGATGAAAACTTCAAAAAATAGTCTTGCAAAAGCAGTGTTGCTTCTCTTAAATAATTTCAAATCACTCTGTATCAAATTAAAAAATATTAGAAGGAAAATCTAATAAAAAATTTTAAGTCAAATATCCACCGTCCAAATATATGTATGTATGTATGTATATACATATACATTAAAATCAATGTTATCAAATTTTAAAAATATTAGATTAAAACATAGAAATCTAAAATCAAAATCCAATCAAATTGATCCCAGGATTCATATTGTGATAACTTTTATGAAGAGTGTACTGTGTTTAGTATTTTTTTTTTGTTGGTTGGTTTGGGGTCTGTTTTGTTTTGTTTTCTGCGTATGGATATCCAGATGTTCTAACATCCTTTGTTGACAAGGAGCAGTTTTTTTTATATATAAACCTGCCAAACAGTCAAGCCACACGTGCTTAGCTTTAGTGAGATAATATTCCATACTAAGGATCTGATGGTATGGTTGCATATTTTCACTTCCTTGTCAAATGATTCAACGGTCTCGTATTTTACATGATAAAGTCCTAGACTAGGTACTTTCTAAAGAACAATCCTTATGAGTTTGTACTAAAAAACTCAGCTATATACTCATGGTACCAATTTCTATCAAAAAATTTTTTAAAAAAACCCTCAATATCCACAGATGAAATAATTTTGAGTCTCTTTCTACCATTGTCTCTCGAACTTTAATTCATCCACCTATAAATTGTTACCTATTTCTGCCAGATTCTCTGCTCAGCTGCGCCTTTGATCTCCCATCTGTTCATTTCTTTCTTCCTGATTGAAGAAACAAGAATGTGGGGCGATATATTCCACCGAGAAGCCACAAGACAAAAGACAAATATGTATGAATAAAAAGATTTCAACCAACAATGCTTTATTTTTCTCTGAAAACACTTGAAATCACATTAATTTGATTTTCTGTGGAGAACTAAATGACCAGATGCCGTCTTTGAAGAGACAGTGTCACTTTTAACACATCTGCCATCATATTCCAAAACCCTCAAAGCACCTCAAAAAAGAACAGCAACATTGAGCAGATGAAAATGGTTTTTAATAGTCTTCCATGGCCTCCCTGTGCACCTGGAGTAAAACCAAAATTTTTATCGCAACCTAAAAACTCCATGTGATTCATCATCTCCTGCCTCCTTGCACACAATTCTCCAAACATATTGGCCGGTTTCAGTTGGCTGAACACACCCATACTCATTCCCGTCTTTGGTTCTCATTCATGCAATTTCATCTGCCTGAAACACTCTTTTCCAGCCCTACTTTTGGTTGGCTCTTTCACATCCCCCAGGTACCAGCTCAAAAGTCACCTTCACTGTTCCTGTCGCCTCTTAAAATAAATTCTCCCTGATTACTGTCTTGTGAATGAGGATAGAGAGCCATGATTAAGAGTCTGCACTCTTTATTAAAACAGAAAAACCAACATCTTTTCTGTCATCAAGAACTTCAATTGTGAGTCACCTAGTTAAACTCTGGGGCTGGGATCATAAAGTCTCAAATGGAGATGAGTATAATACCTCAGAGGGTTGTTAGGTTAAATAAGTCTTGGAGTACCTAGGACAGTTGGTGAAAGCATGCAAAATTCGGAGAAATAATCATTATAATCATCTTAGTGTCCTTTCTGTTTCTTCTAAATTCTTATAAAAAATAGCAATGGAATAATTGATGTTGGGGATGGACTGAGAAAGGAAGGGCAGTCCCCAGGGCAAAGTAAGCCCTGTCGGCTGATTGGGAACATTCTCAGTCCATCCCCAACAAATTATACTGTGGGTAGGGTACTTGCCTTCATGTGGTCCATCTGGGTTTCATCCCCAACACCCTACATGGGTCCCTGAGCACTGCCAGGAGTGATTCTTGAGTTCAAAGGCCAGAGTAATCCCTGAGCAGTGAAAGGTGTGGGCTCCACCCAAAAAAAAGAAAATAAATTAAAACTGATTTAATTTTTATCCTTATCCTACCAATTTTTGAGGACAAACATAGTATTGATCTTGTGCAACCTGGGTTTTCCAAATCTGAATTAAAGTGACAGAAAGTAATGTCCAATAACTGTCTAGTCATTAGTAGAACTGTACAAGAAAAATACTTCCAACCCCATCAAAAAAATGGAGAGAAGAAATCAACAGAAACTTCCTCAAAGAAGAAAGACAAGTGGCCAAAATGCACATAAAAAAAAAGCTCTACATCACTAATTATCGGGGAGCTGTAAATCAAAACAATGAGATACCATCTCACACCACAGAGACTGGCACACATCAAAAAGAGTAAAAGCAACCAGTGCTGGTGTGAATATGGGAAGAATAGGACTTTGTTTCATTTTTTGTGGGAATGCTGACTGATCCAGCCCTTCTGGAAAACAATATGGGCAATCTTCAAAAACTAGAAATTGAGCTTCTGCATACCACATATATGCTACAGCAATACCACTTCTGCATCCCAGGGTGCAAAACAGCACAATAGAAATACCATTGGCACCTGTATGTTAATTACAGCACTATTCACAATAGCCAGAATCTGGAAATAACCCGGGTGCCTGAAAACAGACGTCTGGTGGAAAAAACTATGGAACATAAACAATGGAATATTATGCAGCTGTAGAAAAGATGAAATCATGAAATTTGGTTATAAGTGGATGGTCATGGAGAGTATCATGCTAAGTGAAGTGAGTTAGAGAGTGATCGACATAGAATGACTCAAAACACTCATTTGTGGAATATAAAATAACATAAGGACAGTAGACACAAGGGCCAGGACAGTAGACACAAGGGCCAGGACGATTGCTCCATGGTTCAAAGCCTACCTCATGAGCTTGCGGAGAAGATAGCTGGAATAGATTAGTCAATGATGGTTGGAGGGATTGCTCAGGATGGGAGATGTGTGCTGAAAATAGATAAAAGACTAGACATCATGGCCTCTTGGTATCTGAATTGCAAACCATAATGCCCAAAAGTAGAGAGAGAGGAAGAGGGAAATTATCTGCCATAGAGGCAGGGGGTGGGCTGGAGTGAGGGTGGCAGGAGGAATACTGGGGACATTGGTGGTGGAAAATGTACACTGGTGGAGGGTTGGGTGTTCAATCATTGTATAACTGAAACTCAATCATGAAAGTTTTGTAACTATATCTCACAGTAATTCATTTAAAAATTAAAAATTAAATTAACTGTAATGAATGATTGAATTAGGTGACAAATCTTTCAGGGTATTTTTGGAATGCCTTGTCTATGAAAGAATTATGCTGGGGAATACACTTTCCTTCTTCTTCCCTTTTAAATCAATTGTTTTTACTAAGGGGGCTGAAATGATAGTACAGTGGTTAGGGTGTTTACCTTGCATGCAGCAGATCTAGGTTCAATCCCTGGCATCTCATGTGGTTCCCCCAGCACTACCAGAAGTAATTCCTAAATGAAAAGCCAGGAATAGTTCCTGAGCATTGCTGGGTGTGTCCCAAAAGCCCCTCACTCCCACCACCAAAAGTTTCTTCTAGGAATTTGCAAAATTACTCCTTCAGAATTCAGTAAATGACAGTGATGCAGTTGTCTTGGTTGCTTCTGTAATTCTACTAGCTTTTTCAATGGCATGAATTACACAGACACTTCTCTGTCCCCAACATCTTAATATGTATGTGATTGATCAACACTTGCAAAGGAAAAAAAAAAAGCAAAACAAGTTGAAAGGCAGAGTTTTTACACAAAACAAGAGCACCAATTTACCCATGAAAAAAAGTGAATGAATTTTTTTGCAAGACAGAGTTAGTCACAATGCCTAAAAGAAAGGAGAGTGAAAGAGAAAGAAGAAAAGAAAAGGGTGTGGCATAGAGACAGGAGGAGGGAGGGAAACTGCAGACATTTGTGGCTAGAAATGTGCACTGGTGAAGGGACGGGATTTGGAACATTGTATGACTGAAACCAAATCATGAACAACTTTTTAACTGTGTATTTCATGGTGATTCATCTGAAAAAAAAAAAACCTTCGATTTCATTTAAAAAGATGGTGTTAGTTCGTTAATAAGAAAATTAAAAGAGATAAAAAGAGAGAAGATAGAAAGAATAGTACTGCAACTGAAAAAGGCAGGGACTGTGTTAGTTTTGATGGGTTCCCTGACACTTTTAGAGGAGTTCTATAAAATAGACAGGAACTTGGAGGACAGCAAGCCATTTAAAAAATTGAGATAGAAGGGAAGTCAGCTCTCTGCCCTTGACCTGCAATCTCTGTTGACGAAAAGTCTTATAAATGGGAACCTTACAAGACGGAAAGACCAACAGTTTCTCAACTGTAAATTGAAATGGTTGTTGGCGGTGGCTATCACCTGCACTTTGGGTTGGAGATAAAGTTGTTCTCCTGTCTTCTAGGGAGAAGAGCTGTTGTTTTCCATTCAAGCCATTCTTTTCTGGGTCAATAGTTTAAGAGGAAGCTCCACAGTGAAGCTCTCCACTTAATTACAAAGCTCAGGAAATGTGAAGGGAAAGACTGCTCATGGTAATTAAATGTGGGGTTATAAAATAGGAAGGAAATGAAAAGAGTTGCCAGACTTACTACTATGTCAAAATAAGATGTTGTTTTGCAGTTACTCAACCAAAGAATTAACTAGAAGCAAGCCAAGTGGAAATCTATTTGGCACAGCATCTAGTTTGGGAAGAAAATGCATTGAAAAGAGGACAAAACAATAATAATTTAAAAACAATAACACTTGTTGATATGTACCTGTAAAAGTAATTCTGCTACTATAGATAGACCAGCAGCAATAGAAAGTGAGTTGTGCTACCACCAGTAGGATTATTTTCTCTGATGCAGCCATCAATGATAACACGCAAGAACCTTAGACGGAACCAAGACTATTTCTGATGGACTGACCAATTTTTCTACAATAGATAAGCAACCTGTATCCTCTAAGCTCACTGAAATGTAATACATTTTTAAGGATCATCATTATGTAATGGCTTTCATTTTTTAATGACAATTTAAACTGTGTGGTACTCTCACTCTCTCTCTCTCTCTCTCTCTCTCTCTCTCTCTCATTCTCTCTCATGCACACTCTTTGGTTTTGGGACCACATCCAGCAATACTCAGGGTTTTACTCCTGGCTCTGTGCTCAGGAATCATTCCTGGCAGTGCTCAAGGGACCATATGAGATGCTGGGAATTGAAGCTGGATTGGTTATGCAAAAGGCAAGTGGCTTACCCATTGTACTATCTCTCTGGCCCCCATACTGATTCTTCTTGACATTACATTGGCTGTGTAAAATAAAACTCATTGGCTCTTTCATTAACTTATTAGACTATTAGATTTCCTCGGAAGGAAGATCACACATCACATCATGTCTCTGAATTTGTGGAAAATGTAGTTGAGATTTTAGATGGCTCCTTTTGGGGAGAGAGATGAATGTGCGGTAAATGTACAAATGAAAATAGAAGTGTTATTTGGTGAGATTTCCAAAGAAACCCATTAAGAGAACTATTCAGATGCCAATTTTACCATAAATATCCTCTCCCTTACCTGAAATTTAGTATTCCAGTGACCCAATTTGTAGCCATGAAGCAATATTAGAGGCAAAACCCAGTGATAGGAATATTAAAGCAAAAGTCAGTCGCCTGTTATAAACAACTTCTGGACTTTATATTTTGTGAAAAGGATATAAACCCATGCCAGATTTAAGACACTATTAATCCAGTTCCTAGCGGTCTTACCTATTGACATGTTCTCACCTATCGATTTTTCACAGACATTCTGGACCTCTGTTTTAAGGTTCGAATGATCTATTCACGTACGTTCCCAGAGTCGAGAGTAATGGGCCAAAGATAGTACAGCTAGTAAGGCTCTCCTTCCTGCTAAGGCCCATCCCAGCATCACCAGAAGCGATCCCTGAGTGCAGAGTGAGGAGTAAGTGCTGAGCATAGTTGGGTATAGCCACCAAACAAACATAAGATACAGTGACTAGTGTATCAGAATAATTTCTCACTCAAAGAGTTCCAAATTATCTCGTAGGATGCTATTGGCAATCCCATTGCCTTTGATTCATCATTTAAAGAACACGTGATAATGATACTTTCCTGATAGCATGCACTACTAATGTTACAAGGCCTGACATCTAATTTTGTTTTTCAAAAAACATCTTGGTTTTTGAGGTCACGGTTTAAGAAATGTATACGAAATCAGTGGATTCTGGCCAGAAACGTCCATATACACACACTTAGACTTGTAAAAATAGATGCCAGAGTGTATAGGTTTCAGGGTAAATATAAATTCTTATTTTTTATAACCCCACATGTTTTAGCTGGAAGTTTTCTGAACACCCCCCCAAATTTTTCAAATTAAATAAATCAATTAGGCTGTCACAGCAAGTTAACTTTCTAAAGAAATGACAGGCTTGATTAGTAAGTATGCCCTTTATCTGTAAGGTTCTTATTTGTCTACCGTTTCACAGCAAGCAATTCTGATGAATGGCACAATTAACCTTTCCATTATTAAAACAATTAATTGCAAAAATGAAAAACATGACAGCGACAAAATATTAATGCATAAATTATTAGGTTCAGAATTTATAATTATTAATTCATGTACATTAATTGTGGCAAAACAGTGAATAAATGATATGCTAAAATCTGTGATAAGACATTTTGATTTAAAATTTTTTTCAAAGACAAGTAGGTGGGTATTTTGTGTTGGGCATGAAGTCCTAATTCCAATCGGGAATTTAGTGGCTGGAGAGATAGTACAGTGGGTAAGGTGCTTGTCTTGTAAATAGCCAACCTCGCACCCTGTATGGTCCCTTGAGCCCTGCCAGGAATGACCCTTGAGTTCAGAGCCAGGAGTAAGTTGGGAGTGTGTCATTGTTGGGAGCATTTCAAAAAGCAAAATAAAATAAAAGAGAATCTATCACCTAAGTACTGTCAGCATAAAATACATAGCAGGAAATAATTTAGAGTGATCAGTTGATAAATGTAAAGATCAACACATACAAAAGTATATTTAATTCAGAATAGTCCTCATGAGAATGTGAGAAAATGATGGGCTGATATTTACTAAAAGCAGGCTCTTAGAATACACTTGTCTTTTACTCTAGTTCATAGCTCTATGAATGCAAAAGAGTTGGAGAAAGCTGATCTCTACTGAATTGGAATCTGAATATTTAAGCTACACTCAGAATTGACTTTTATTGGCCATACAGAATTAATTTCCGTGAATTCAGGTTTGAAAGAGCAAAGGAAAACTTCTAAACCCTCCTGTTAACCATTTTAAAATAAGTGTGTAATATATGAGAAAGTACTCAAATGTCAAGATATTACAAAAAGTGAATTACAATTATTATTTTACCTTAAAATTGGACTCAGGAAAATGTTCCTTTCTACACTGCCCCAAACCGTAACCACCATCCACATGAGATAATTGAGCTCTTGGAAAGTGGCATGTTCCTTAGTCGAAGAATGGAACTTTTGAATTCAGTTAATTGTTATTTCATCTAAGCGAAACTTTCCACATATACTGAAATCTCTCAACCCTTCTCTTGCTTTGCATAGAAACAAAAAGTTAGAAATATCATTTGTTGATTTGGGGCCATTTACAAAGCATCTTAATAGGCCTCATCATATATTTATGGAGGATAGTAATTAATCAATGTGCTCTTGCCTTTTTATTCATTTTTTATCTTCTTCTTGTTTTGGGGGCCATACCCCGTGGTATTCGGAACTAATTTCACTCTGCCTCAGGGAGCACACCTGGCAAGCGGACCCAAGGTGGTGCCTGGTTGAACCCAGGTCAGCCAATTGCAAGGCAAGTGCCCTACTCAGATGTACTATCACTCTGGTCATCTTATTATTTTTTAGTTTATAGAATGCTTGATCCTTTCGGTTCACAGGAATCATAAGGGAAGGGAAGTTTATGCTTCTCTGGTCACAATAAATTAATGCCATGCATTGTTTTTAATATTTATTTGCATTTGAAGATAATTTTTCTATTCCCAAACTATATTTTAGACATGAAAAGCTTAATGAGCATTAATTTTACTTATGAGCTACTGGATAGTTCAATCAAATACAAGGGAAACAAATATTTGTGCTAGTTCTCTTTAAAGATGAATTTATTTAAAGTCAAGTCAAATTCTAGTTACTAAAATACTAAATTACAGAAACCCAAAACTGAGAGGCCGCTAAGTGTGGTCACTCGACCTCATGCCTCTTCATCCTCAGCAATGGAAAACAAATTATCTAATGCTTCCTTTTCAGCAGGTCTGACTTTAGGGGAGAGACTCTCCAAACAATAATAGTGAGTTTTGTTGAAATATTGTATGCAATCAAAGTGAAAGTAAAGTGAAATTTATTAGTTACACAGGCGGGGGGGGGGCTTAGGGTGGGGGGCTAGGGGCGTGGGGGGGTTAGGGGTGTGAGGGGGCGGGGTGGAGCTATACTGGGATTCTTGGTGGTGGAATATGAGCACTGGTGAAGGGATGGGTATTCGAGCATTGTATAACTGAGATTTAAACCTGAAAACTTTGTAACTTTCCACATGGTGACTCAATAAAAAATTTAAAAAAAAATGAAAAAAAAATAAAGTCAAGTCAAATTCAATATATTTCTAAAAGGATGAGAATTCTTAAATAATAGCTATTTTCAAATAATAGCATTTCATTTCTTACCTTAAGGAAATGTGATGAAAAATTATCTTTGTTTTGAATGTATGTGGTTTGAAACATTAATGCTATAAAACTACCTACATGTACTAAGTAAAGGGGCCAAATTATTGCTGTGATAAACATAGAAATAAATGTAAAAATGCACAGAAAGAAGAGACATATAAAAGTCATTGTCTGTGTGGAAATTTTGTATTGTGCACGTATTATTGTAAATGCACTGAATTAGATAACCGGCATAGCTAAAGATATATTTGGCATTTTGTGTTCATTACATAGTGTACTCTTAACACATGTATGTTGGTTGAAAAATTCCCTGTGGGAAAGATTTTCAAAATTCTTTTGTTTTCCTTTTTTGGTTATAATTAAGGTAACAAATGTCTAAAAAGCACTTGATCGAGTAGATCAAGGACCCCAATTTAATAAAAGAGAATATTCAACAGTTACTATTAGTTGCATATGCAAATGACAATATTTTGTTTCACAGAAATTATTAATTTATTTCTGATGTCCTTTCCTGATGTGTGATCAAAAGCAGTTGTTATTCATGCCTTTAACTCTGGGAATGTTTTGGTGAAAGGGCAGGGAGGAAGAGGTGGAACATGTGATTCATGATGCTTTTTTGTTCAATAAAATATTTCAAATAAGAAATGCAGGATGTGTCTGACTTGGTAGAATGCAATGCTTAAAAATAAATGCGTCTCCTTCAAGTTGGAGAAATTCTTGGTATACTTTTTAATTTGATACAAGTTAATAATAAATGTTAGCATGTCTTCTCTTAAAAGTAAGTCTAAAGGAATGAAAGAAAAGAAAACTTTCTATAAGAATAGAAATGTTTGGGGGCTGGAGCAATACCACAGAGGGTAGGGCGTCTGCCTTGCACGTGGCTGACCCGGGTTCGATTCCCAGCATCCCATATGGTCCCCTGAGAACCGCCAGGAGTAATTCCTGAGTGCAGAGCCAGGAGTAACCCCTGTGCATCGCCAGGTGTGACTCAAAAAGCAAAAAAAAAAAAAAAAAAGAATAGAAATGTTTGAATATTTCCATTTTTACAAATATTTCCTTAAGACACAAAGTGATAGTTAGCTCAAGGCTACATTTTAGTACTATGGTGCATTATAAATATGATTGTATAATCTGAATCTTATGCTTGCTACCGATACCATTCCATACATGCCTTTATCAAATACCACCGTTTTTCCATATAAGGAGGAAACATAATTCCATAATTAAACCTTGAAAAACACTGCATATCATACATGTGTAAACTCTAAGCTTTCTGTCCCCCCATATGCAACTAAATATACAACAAACACCATTTATCTGCCTGACTTTTCATGGTACTTTCATAGAAAGAGTCAAGGAAAAAATTGCAGAATCTAACTGGTATTTTGAAAGCATACTACCTCACTTGGACTGGAGCGATAGCACAGCAGGTAGGGCGTTTGCCTTGCACACGGCCAGCCTGGGTTCTATTCCTCCGTCCCTCTTGGAGAGCCCGCCAAGCTATGGAGGGTATCCCGCCCTCACAGCAGAGCCTGGCAAGCTACCCATGGCATAATCGGTATGCCAAAAACAGTAACAACAAGTCTCACAATGGAGACATTACTGGTGCCCGCTTGAGCAAATCAATGAGCAATGAAATGACAGTGACAGTGAGGCTTTGGGAAGTACAGGAAATCAGAGTGTTTTGGCAAGTCTAAACTCTGTGGAGTAGGCTGGTGGGAATTACAAGGAAAGACCTGAGGTAACTTGAGGCCAAAGAAAAGCTGTTGGTCAGAACTCGGGCTATTCCCACCTCAGTTGGACATGCTAAAACCATCAGTTCACTGGAGCAAACCAACCCACTCTACACAGTAACTTGTTTTATTTAAGGCAACAGATTTCCGTGCAAATTTTATCTAAACATATTTTATAAAAGATTTCACCAAATATCTAGTACCTGGTCCAGACAAGTTTGTGTATAAAATAAAGCTCTGTGTGTGTGTTTGCGTGTGTGTATACCTTTAAATTTACATGTAATTTAAATGTGTGTGTATATATATATATATAATTTTTTAAAAATGACCTAAACTCAAAAACAGATCATTTTTCTTACTTCACAGGCTTTTTATGATCACCCTAAGTTAGTTTTTTCTATGTATGCCTATTACTTTAAAAAAATATGAAGTCAGAGTTCGATCAATTGATCAGATTCTGGAAAAGTGGAAGCATTTGTTAATACCTGCAGAACATTACCTTAAACTCAGGGAATATTCTGGGGTTTTGTTGGGGTTATTTTTGTAGTTGTTACTGTGCTTTTTTAGTTTGGGTGCTGGCCACACCCGGGTGTATTCAGGACTTATTTCTGGCTCTGCACTCAGGAGTCACTCCTGGCTGTGCTCAGGGAAGCCTACTGGAGCCGGGGTTTGAGCCTGGGTCCACTGAGTGCACGGCAAGCACCTTACTGACTGTGTTATCTCTCCAGCCTTTCAGAAATATTTCCTTAAGGCAAAGAAGGCTGCCATCCATCGGAATAACCAGTATAATTCAGTTTCAATTAAATAAGGCTAGGTCTCAGGATAATTTCCTCACTCACTCTACTCACTGTTTGTTGGAGTTTATCAAAATTTGATTTTTATGTATGATATTTACAGTTCAAGGAAATGGCCACGCATAAAATAAGATTGTTCTTACCATCCCTGTCACTGTATCACTGTCATTCCATTGTTCATTGATTTATTCGAGCTGGTGCCAGTAATGTCTCCATTCATCCCAGCCCTAAGATTTTAGCAGCCTCTCCTTACTCGTCTTTCCCAACGTTGGGATATATGTAATCCCAATGATTACATATGTATATAGGTAAATATATATATTTTCCTCTATGATTTTATGGAAAATGGGTAGGGAGTGTCTTATGATGTGTCCAGGAATATGTTCACTCATGCGTGAGGCTCAGCCCTGAGCCTGTGGAAAGCTGCCTGGAGCATGGCTGCAGTTGGGTAGTGGAGGTCGCCTGCCAGGGCTGGGTCCCCGAGTGAAAACAGCCTCTGGTGTGGAATCCAGTGGCATGCCCCTGGGAGCCTCCATTTATGCTGCTTTCTGGGGGTAGCAGCCATGAGTTCTGGAGGATGGACGATAAGGAGATTATCTGGCTCAGGCTTATGAGTGTGACCCCTGGACGGCTGGAGACTGGGGGAAGCAGGCAGAGATCTCTGCTCCAGGGTCCCGTTGAGCCCAGAGTTCAAGACCACAAAGTTCTGCATTTGTTCTTGCTATAAATTAATATTAAATTTCTAAAACATTATCCAAATGTCTACTCCTCCTCCTATTTTTTTAAAGGTTTGGTATCCTGGTTTTAATACTGTATCAACTATTTGCACAAGAAAATGTCAATCAGACATATTTATCCGTGAGATCTGAGTTTGTGGTTTGACTAATAGGAAGGCACCCACACTAAAGATTTCAGAGGGAAAAAAAATGTAATTCATTATAGGCAATAGCTGAGAAGTAAGCCATGGAGAGCATTCTACAAATATGTAATCTTGTTATATTGTGAAATGTTATAATACTATGCCCTTTTCTAAAATACAGTTTACTAGAGCATGGCAGGAAGAAGGCAGGAGGCCAAAAGCTGGAACAGGCAATTACATAATGTAAGTTATTTTTCTCATTTTAAAAATAAAATTTTCTTTGACTTCTAATCCAATCTTTATCATAATATGTCATGCCTAGCACCCCTATGGACTTAGAAAATTTAACCGTCATGCTTTACTGAATCCATCTATTTAATTATTTTTTCTCAAATAGTTTTAAATTTTAATTTACTTGATTTTTCTAAATGTTGGGTAAATTGAAGTTTATGTCCTATATTTTTCTTTGTAACTTTTAAACCTTTCTATGTAAATCAGCTTTAGCCATTGTTATGTAATGGAAGCCACTATTATGATTCTTCGATGTTATTATCTTTCAATTTGGAATTTTCAGGCAGGATGTGTGGGAATTATTTTCTTTTACAAACATGCAAACATGTATATACAGGTACACGCACATTTTTTTCTTTCATTTGACAAACTTGAATGCCTTGACATTGTAAACTCTGGAATTTCACTTGCAACAATATTTGAAAATGCCTTTTCAAATATTTATTCTGTTGTATAAAATGTATCATATTTGAAATTTAAATAAAGTTAAAAAGCAAGTAGTTTCACTGAAAACAACTTAGAAACTTCGGAAAACAAAAAGAAGCTCTTTAAGCATATATTAATTATCTGTCTAGATGTCAAAACAAAATATAACACTTCTATGGAACATACTCCAACAATATAATAATTATATGTGATCATGTTTAATTTATATTCTAAAGAGGAGAAGGGAAATCAAGGCACATTTTTCATTGTGTCATGCTGACCACTTATTTCGAGAAATGTGTAATATATCACTATAAGGTCCTTCCTATGAATGCATAATGCATCTTGATAAGCAAACACGGCTTCTTAAAACTATTGGCAGAGGTCTTCTTGTCTTCTTTTTACTCCCTCCTATCTTTGAACACTTATTATAAATTTCTCTGTTTATTCTGACAGTGAAGTATTATTCTATTTGTTGGAGTTTGGTTCCCCTTTGCATCTTTGTTTCGGTTCTGGGTTTCACCCTGTGGTGCTCAGGACACCAAGCATTGAACCAGAGACTCTTCCATTGCAAGGCAAGGACTCCAGCCCTTGGAGCTATCTCTAACTTGCTTGCACGGGGAACTACATTTCCCAGAAACACCTTCTCTGCATGGGACTACATTTCCCAGAAACACCTTCTCTGCATGATCCCACATGGGACATGAACCAAGGTCAAGTGGCCAGTGGCTTTTCAAGGATGGAATGACGCAGAGGCCAGGATGCTCTGAAGATTGGTCCAGGTGAGTGATGATGAAATATAGAGATACCAACAGGTGCTACTTTGCCCTACTCTCGCCTCCATTTCCCTTCTTAGCCTGGGCCCCACTGACGGCTCAAACCCTCATCTCCACAGCGTGGTTGGCAAGTCAGAGCTCAATGCCTGGAAGTCTGTGACCTATCGTAGCTTTCCTTCTCTGTCTCTGTCACTTTCCCCCCAAAGGCACTGCGCTTCGTGAAGAAGAAACAGGCTCATAGAGGAGGAAAGAAAACAGGGGAAGGTTTCAGAGCGTTGCTAAAACTGGGGCTGACGGCAGGGGAAGTCTTCATAAGATTATGGCCAGAATTTTAGGGTAAATAGTGGAGTGAACACAAATCAGGATTCGTGAGCTATTTACATTAGAAAATGCTTGAATGAAAATAAGACCAGATTGGGGTTTTTATTTTGGGCCCAAAGCCAAGCATACACAGTAGGATCCCACAAAAGCAGGGAATATACCAAAGGATTTGTTAGACACAGTTCACTGAGATCAGCTTTTACCTTTCTGGGGGAATGGAAATCTCAGTTTTAATGTACAACAGTTATTAATTAGAGGCACAGGATTTCTGTCTTCACTCTGGTTAAGTTACCTACTCCAGCCTCCAGCAGCCGCGAGCAAATTCTGCAATCACAAATAGACTCAAAGAACAGGGGCTGGAAGGTTTAAGAAGTTTTCTGAGGAATGAAAATTTGATTTCACATCAACTTGTATCTTCAAAGGACAGAGTTGGTTCAGGAAGAATGTTAAAAACATGAACGTGAAAAAAAAAGAAAACAAGGCCCTTTTGCACACAATCTTTCACAGTGCCTGAAATTCCAATAAACAATAGCATGTCAGAGGGATAATAAAGAGTAGACAGATGTTGGGTTTTTGAAAAAAGAAGCTTTCTGTGAGATCTGCAATTAATTTACCAAATGTGTTTATGTAATTAGAATATTTGCACTGAAATCAATAATTCTTATGTTACTTTAAAATTTTATTGAAGGATTTTGGTTAATAGTCTTTTTTGCCGGTTTTCATTTTGAGGGCTACATCCCGCTGTGGCTTATTCCTGGCTCTGCACTCAAGGATTACTCTAGGAGAAATCGGTGACCATATGGGGTGCTGGGGATCAATTCCAGGTATGCCTCGAGCAAGGCAAGCACAGTATCTGTGATACTATCTCGCCACTCCTTGAATTAATCATATTAAGCACTGGCTGTTCTCATTTTTGTTTTAATCGATACTATTCTGTATTCTGCTCTAGAGTCTAGACATTTTTTTTAAGTCTATCTTTTCTTAAATTTTTTAATTTCTTATTTTTTTTCTTTTTGGGTCACACCCGGCGGTGCACAGGGGTTACTCCTGGCTCTGCACTCAGGAATTACTCCTGGAGGTCCTCAGGGGACCCTATGGGATGCTGGGAATTGAATCCAGGTTGGCTGCATGCAAGGCAAACGCCCTACCCGCTGTGCTACCACTCTATCCCCATAGTCTATTTTATTTTTGAAAAGAAAATATTTTGTTTAAAATGACTGCTACAGATGATCTAGCTTCAATCCACAAGATGAGGTATAAGTTTTGCTCATTTATAGCCCATCGTTTCAAAAATGAATATGGAAAGCCTTTGAAAGTATTTTTTGTTAAGAAAGCAGCAGTCGGCCTCATAAAAATTATTTTCATATCTCCTTCATCCACCTTGAAGCTGCTGGTAACAGCTCATTATGGACCTGGCCATAAATCAGTCTCATGAGCAAGGCCAGGGTTCACAATCTTTTCTTGTTTCCACGACATGGAATGAAGCCATAGATATTCATGGGGCAATGGGATATTTACCTTTGGGGCACCAAAGAGGCTTGGTATGAATCTTGGTGATGATGGCTCCCTTTCGTTAAACAACACAGCATGATGTCCCAGTTAAGTGGCTCATCCAGGAAAGATGGGGCAGGAACCCAATCTGTGACTAGTGGCAACTCCGGTCTATTTTCTGAGAAATCTCATACGATCAGAGATGGTCTCTAAGCCCAACTACTGGGTTCTACCAATCCCCTAACGGAAGAATAAATAATGCCATCTTCCCTCTTGGAACGCACCTGCCCTGCCAAACTCTCCCTGCTAAGAGGTTCTCTGAAGATGAGGACAGACCTAGAGGGTAGGGTCACTTTGTTATTTGTCCTTCAGACAACTCACTCTTTGGATCAAAACTACAGCTCAATGGTAGAGCACTTGACTTTGTGTTATGTTTATGTTATGCCTTGGGATTATTCCTCAACACCACAAATGGTAATAAAAAGAATAGCACTGTCGTCCGGGTGTTCATCGATTTGCTCGAGCGGACACCAGTAACGTCTCCATTGTGAGACTTGTTGTTACTGTTTTTGGCATATTGAATATGCCACGGGGAGCTTGCCAGGCTCTGCCGCAAGGGTGGGATACTCTCAGTAGCTTTCCGGGCTCTGCGAGAGGAATGGAGGAATAGAACCAGGGTCGCTCGCGTGCAAGGCAAACTCCCTACCCGCTGTGCTATCGCTCCCATCATAATAAAACACATGAAACTTGCTCTTTAGCCATCTTCGATTATGATTCTTAATCTCAGGACTGGAGCGATAGCACAGCGGGTAGAGCATTTGCCATGTACACTGTTGACCCGAGTTCGATTTCCAGCATCCCATATGGTCCCCCGAGCATCGCCAGGAATAATCCCTGAGTGCAGGGCCAGGAGTAACCCCTGAGCATTGCCAGGTGTGACCCAAAAAGCAAAAACCAACCAACCAAACAAACAAACAAAAAAACCTCCTAATCTCTGTTCTCCAATTGGCAACTCCAAAAAAAAAAAAAAAAAAAGGGTTCTTCACTTTCACATACTGTGTTTCTGAACAGTGCAATGTTTTTGCAAGATTCTCCCTTCTGTGGAGCCAGATATAAAGACGGCCATTTACTTGATTCCAGTGGGAGGAAGGCCTTTTGAGGATAAGCACATTTTACTTTCTATAGCCAAATAGTCTGCCCCCGGGAATTTGCCTTTCTCTAGCCACCTAGGACTGTGTGAAAGGGCTGAGGTTTAGGAGAGGGAGCTCGTCGTTTCAGGGAACACGCGGCTTCACGCTAAACGATATAGGCTGAGCTACTGCTGTGCAAAGCTCTGATCCATCACAGAGTTTCACTTGAGAATTGCCCTTGCAAGAGCACAGAGACTGTGGTCAGAGAGGAAGGTGTGGGAGGGAAAAGCAAATGGACTTTGACACTTCCTGCAATGTGCTTTCTGCTCTGTCCGAAGCCACAGCAATTTAACAAGGCTTCTCCTGAGACGAGAGCGCAGAAGCAAAGCCATCATCCAGAAATTGCCTTCATCTGCATCCTTCAGCTGTCTTCATGTCCCCAGGGCTTTGGGTGCCTGACTTTCCCTGCCAAGGTTAGGCCACAATGATTTTTTTTTTTTAGCTTATTACCAAGCCGGTGCATACCTCTTCTGCCCCCTGCTAATGTGCTCTGAATAATTTCATCTCAAAATGGTTGGGGTCAACTCCATTGATAGTGACAAATTTCATTTCCCGATTTGGTAGCAAGACCCAGAGTTCGTTACCATGGTCCCTTCTGAAAAATGTTTTATGACCTGGCCATGATGAAATGTATTCCATACCATAAACAACCCACTGTGTAATATGTAATGAACAAAACGATAAAGCTTCCACGGAGACGCATGGCCTCGGATACATTTCCTTTCCAGCACTAAGCCTGCTCCTGAGAGTTGCTCCAAGTTGAGATAAGGACCGACTAAAACTTTTCAACTCCACAACTTGGGTAATGGAATAAAATGATTTTCAAATTGCCAACACACTGCCCAGGGATGATCAATCACTGCTAACCTTCCTACAACTTCGTAAATTATGAATCTGAAGCGATTACGACTGTCATCTGCATCTCTTGCGCCGGCGGAAGATTCATATTTCAAAACCCATGCTATCTTTGCATACGATTCGGTATTATATGGTCCTGCCACCAACTAATCATGATTTGGAAAGATGATGAGTCTTCCGGAGGCAAACAGACATATCCTGCTTATCTCGGTTGCACAGTTTACCTTAACAGAGAGTTAAGGTACCTTCAGCATTTCCATTAGAAACTCCCGGTTTCAAGGGGAGTATGTTGTGAAAGTGCTCTGTCGAAAGAAGCTTGGCTTCTGCGGTGAGTTCTGGAATACTGAATACAATTCTACTAAAAATCTAAAATCTGAAATTGTGGCTTTCAGTTCTATTTCTAAAATCAAAAACTCAACACACTGTTTCCTCATTACAGAGGACGTTGCTTCACTCATCACAAAACACAACACCAAGTATTTTTTTTCTTTTGCTTTTTGGGTCACACCCGGCCATGCACAGGGGTTACTCCTGGCTCTACACTCAGGAATTACTCCTAGAGGTGCTCTGGGGACCATATGGGATGCTGGGAATCGAACCCGGGTCGGCCGCATGCAAAGGAAAAAACACCCTACCCACTGTGCTATGGTTCCAGCCCCACCAAGTATTTTTTTAAGGAGGGGAGGGCTGGAAGAAACTGACACAGAGAAACAAATCAAAGTTCACCTTCGAGCCAAGTGAATGAATATAGCTGAGACATGTTCAGTCAGAGCAGAGAATTTGGGGATGCGTCTGGAAATGGGTATCTATTCTTAATTGAGGCAGGGAGGACTGGGAGGGGGGGCTGAAGCTCATTCATGCACGTTTCTACGCAGGATGAGAATCTGAAATAAACAGATGTGACAATGTGGAGCTGTAGAGTTTAGACCAGGATGCACTGAGACAGATGCCAGAGGAAGTCTGCCCTAATGACATCACCTGTGTCACCGAAACAAATGACATTTTCTGGGAGTTTTACTTATGTGATCTGATTAATTCAGCATGTTCTCTCTCTTCCCCTCCTTTCTCCTGTCTTAAGCTGGTGGAGTTCGGTCTTTCTGTGACCTAGAGCTAAATGTGTCTTAATTGATACCACCTCCTAATCCATCTCCTCCACCTGGGCTCTAGGCTCTTTAATCAATCTGGCACTTTCTTACCAGACTAATCTCCCCAGAAGGACTCTCCCTGTCGTTATTTAAAAACAGGTGGGAGGAGCCGGAGAGACAGCAGAGCAGGTAAAGTACTTGCCTTGCTCCTCGCTGATCCCAGTTGGATCCCGAACACCACATATGGTCTCCCGAGCACTGCCAGAAACGATCCCTTTAAATTAAAAATAAAAACAGGAGGAGGGAAAGTAACACCTTTAGCAATGCCCATAGCATCGTCTAATACCAGATTCTCAAGTGCTCTTGAGAATCACAATACACTCAAGTCTATCTCTGAGTATCAACATCCGCATCTTCTTACTATACATTGCTTCATCCTCTCCTGCTTTTCTTTCTTCTTTTGGGGCCACATTCGGCAGTGCTCAGGGCTTACTCCTGGCTTGGCACTAGCATTGCTCATATGGGATGCTAGTAGTTGAACTTGGGACAACCACATGCAAGGCAAGTGCCCTACCTGCTGTACCATCCTTCAGTCCCCTCTCCTGCCATTAAAAAAAAAAATTTTTTTTTTAAATGAATCACTGTGAGGTACAGACTTACAAACTTTCGTGCTTACATTCCAGTCATACAATGATCGAGTACCCATCCCTCCACTAGTGCCCATTCTCCGCCACCAATGATCCCAGTCCTGCTACTTTTAAAGGCATCATCTCTCCCATTTCTGAAATAACCTTCTTCATCATTTCTGCTTACAGAAGAATTTATTAAAATTCAAAGATCATAGTATCTTCCCAGCCTTTCTCCACTACTAAAATGCCATTATCGATCGCTCCGTGTACTTCCATTGTAGATCCAGGCTTTCTCCCATTCAGAGGCAAGGTTACAATCATTATGTTGCCATATTAAGGCAGACTGAAATAGAAGTCACTGGAACTCTTTAACGGAGGGCCGTGGTGGTCTGTATCGCCCTTCGAGAACATACGGGGACTGCTTGCTGGAGATCATACGATGGGAATCTCAGAACTCAGAAGGAGGTGTGGTGACTAATGGAGAGAGTTGCCTGTTGCTAGGGAGCCAGAGTGACAATGACGAGGATGAGAGAGCGCCCGCAGGAGAGAAATCATTACACGTCTCTGAGGAGCGGCAGAACACTGTGTTAAGTTGGTGCTGCCATGATCTAATCACCAAATCTCACGGTCCAGAGAGAATACGGGAGATGAGGTCCACAGGAACCAAAGCTCACAGGCAGAGAAATTGTTGTGCCCGAATTTCAGATCCCCAGTTACGGAAGACCGAGTCCACACAGGATCATGCAAAAGCAAAGGAACGTTATTGCTGGCTCGAGCGAGGGTCCAAGTCTCATCCAATGCAGTGGAGTCTTGACCAGGACCCCGACTCCAAATCACAACGGTTTATATAGGGTTCAAAGTTTCAAAGTTAAGCAAGCGCTATGGGAACAGTGATCAGGCAACGGTGGTCAGGCAACAGTAAAACAATAGTTTCCAATAGTTTATTTACAGTTCCATTCTCTGAGGTTTCTGGCACACTGTTATTGATTGAGTCCACTTGCTGGGCCCAGGAACTTTCTAGGTGGGATCAGGTTGGCTAGATAACACATTGTTTTGATTTCCAGGAAACTGAAACTGTTTTCAGTTCTAGGAACTGAACCTGAGGCCTAACTGATTTTTCTCATTTCTGCTGCCTGTCATGGAAGCAGTTTTGCTCTTACAAAACAAGGTGATACAGCACAGCACAAAAGTCTCTAGTACACGGAGGCTACACCTCAGAGAAACAGGGCCACATCCCTGGGAACCAGCACCCACCACAGAACTAGGACCGCACCTACCTTCCAGAACATTACCCTCCAGGCTTCCTGGAAACCAACTATAAAATGAGCTGAAGAATTGAGCTATTTAGGTTCATCAAATCCATTCTGAAGAATCATCCGCGTCCCTGAAGAACAGGAAAGTGGGTTTTATGAAGACCCACTAGTGAAAGAAATCATAGATAAGATTTTCCAAGAACTAAAGAGTCTACGTAGGAACCAAGGCCCAAGAAGTCCAAAGAGTCTCAGCAAAAACAGACCTAAGTAGAAAAACTCCAAGATGGGTTATAATTGGAATAATAAAAGACAAAGACAGAGATAGATTACTGAAAGCAGATAACGAACTTATAGACAAAAGAACGTCCATGAGATTCATAGATTCATGCAGATCTATCAAATGACTCTATAAACCGGAAGAGTATGGTAGGATACAGGAAACATACACACACACACACACACACACACACACGTACACATACACACGTACACTCAGACACAAAGAGGTGGACACCTCCCAAAGAATACTCTCTCCAGTTTGATTATCATTCATGTTTGAAGGAATAATACAGAGCTATATGACAGCCAATGGCTTAGGGAAATCATAGCTTGAAATCAGACTTTCTTTTCATTTTTTTTTTTTTTTGGGGTCACACCTGGTGATGCACGGGGGTTCCTCCTGGCTCTGCACTCAGGAATTACCCCTGGCGGTGCTCAGGGGACCATATGGGATGCTGGGAATCGAACATGGGTCGGTCACGTGCAAGGCAAACACCCTTCCCGCTGTGCTATCAATCCAGCCCAGAAACCAGACTTTCAAGAAGTGTTAAAGAAGCTTCTTTAAAAGACAACACAAACCTCAGCACTTTGCACTGAATATGCCTTTACTCATGGTGCTTACAGTTGCCTTCTACCAGATGAAGGTCGGTTTATTTCTAACTTTCTAAGGGATTTATACTTTCTCAATAATGAATTAATGTTTCATTTATATTGAAAATAATGTAAATTAATCAAAACTTTTAGTGTTAATGCAATCTCTTCTAAACCCACTATGTAGGAATAAAAAGAGACGCAAAAAAATAGTAGAAAAGAATAGGAGAAAAAGATCGAAAATAGGAACTTGCTCAGAATGTGGAAATATGTCCTTTTTCTCTTGTTCATTGGTTCTCCAACTGACCCATAGATCCACATTTATCAGTAGTAACTACATGACTTATTGGTTCAGTAATTCAGAGATGCACAGAAAATGTAGTGGTTTAAGTAAAAATATCACCTTGACCTACTTAAATGGTAATCCTTGAACTTAAAAATGTCTTGGAAGTTTAAGTTAAAGTATTATTCTAACAAGCCCTACTATAGAGATATACAATCTAGGAAATGAAAGTTCCAGAGGTAATAATGCTTAGAGTTCAGGTCATAGCACTTCTCTGGAAAAAAAGGCAAAATAAAAGTAACTCAAATCTAAGTAAACACACATACAATATACTGAATAACACTATTTGGTATAGATTCGAGAAAGAAAATAATTATCACCCAAAAAATGGGAACTGTTTTATTTTAACTATTTCTCCATGGCTACAAAATTACTATAACAAACCAGGTGCAGTTGAATGACAAAGAGATAGCAAAACCATTCCACATAAGGGGGTGGGGGGGTGGAATAAGGCTTTTTTACAGTCATTATTTTCCAGAGGAAATATCCCAAGAGTTTTAAATGAGATGGCCATTAAGGGAATAAACCAGGAGAATAAGTAGAACCCCACAAGTGGGCTGGAGTAATAGTACAGTGGGTAGGGCGTTTGCTTTGCATGAGGCCGACCTGGGTTCAATCACTGGTATCCCATATGGTCCCCCAAGCACTGTCAGGAGTAATTCCTGAGTGCCGAGCCAGGAATAACCCCTGAGCATCGCTGGCTGTGACCAAAAAAAAGGAAAAGAACTTCACAAGCAAACAGGACACAGTGTTCTGGACACGAGCAGGAATAAATATCAATGCTCAGAGCGGACTCTGGACATTGGACACAAACAGAGGCAAGACCCAGCAGAAGGCAGTTCAGCGCTGCAGAAGGAGAGACGGTAAAGCAGAAATCTCGGAGATTTCAAAAAGCAGAAAATTTAAGGAAAAGATTTATAGAAAATACCAGGTCAGTCATAGAAAAAATGTTTTTCAGATTCATGAAACAGGAAGGGAGGAAGGGAAGGAGGCAAGGAGGGAGGAAAGGGCAAATGGAGGGATGAAAGGCAGGAAATATGTTCAAAATAACAGTCCTGAAAAATGAACCCCACCAGGAACTGTGTCTGAACTCCCTCCCTCTGTGAAGAAGGCCTCGTGGCCAAAGCAAAGCACACAATTCAATAGTATGTTGGTAATTAATTGAAATGTTTAATTTAACGGTTTAGTAAATTCAGCTAATAGTTTATCTCAAGTGTGTGATTAAGTTATTCTGGAGGAAATTCTTTTTTTTTTTCCTTGTTGTTCCAAATCTCAATTAAGATTTCTAACATGGTATTGGTAATTTCAAAAATAAACCTAATCCAGGGTTTAAAATAAGAAAGATGAATCTATAGCTTAATTCCTAGTTTAAAATATGATGCAGGTGGAGCGGGTATTTAACTGCAAGACAATCAGAAAAGTATAAGGATTGGCAAAAAGTATCTTTATGGAATCTTGGCAAAAGACCTTGATATTACATAAATTTAGAAAGCTTATAAAAGAATATTTAGAAGTCCAATGCGCTATCCATTGCGCCACGGAGCCACCTTATAAAAGAATATTTAAACAGTCTTCTACCTAATTTCTTTTAATTCCCACCCATAAGGAAAACTTTAAGGAGTTGAAGGGCAGAGCAATAGTACAGTGGGTAGGGTGTTTCCCTTAGACAAGGCCAACCTGGGTTTGATTTCTGGCACCCCATTTGGTCCCCCCAAGCCCATCAAGAGAGAGTCTCTTGCCCACATGCCTGACTGTCTTCCCAGGGCCCCTCGGAGGGGATGGGTTCCAGCTTCCCTCCCCACCCCAAGCAGAGCTCCTGGCGGCCGAAGACCACTGGAACCTAGCCACAGCCATGCTCAAGGCCCCTCTCCACACGTTCAGACGGGCCTCACGCATGAAGGTACCGGCAGAGGAACCCAGGTGTGTGTAATCCCACCAACAGCCAACATCCAGAGACTTAAAAGCAAGCTCCCAGAAGCGATATCTTGTAGCCTACTTCTCCCTCTGGGAGAAACTGGCAAACTTCTGAGAGTTTCCTGCCCACATGGGACAGCCTTGCAAGCTTCCCATGGTGTATTCATATGTTAAATCCAGTAACAAGCTGGATCTCATTCCCCTGACCCTGAAAGCTGGAGCCCCCAGTGCGACATCGTTGGGAGGGTCGAGTTGAGATAGACTTCTAAGATCTCAGGGAAAGGACGAAATGAGATGTTACTGAGCCTGCTCGAGAAATCGATGATTAACGGGATTTTGTGATCGTGATTGTGAAGCCCATCAAGAGAGATCCCTGTGTGGAGAGCCAGGAATAATTCCTGAGAACCGCTCGGTGTGGCCCCAAAACTAAAAATAACAAAAGAAAAAAAAAAGAAATACCTCAAGGGGATCATTGAAAATAAATGTAACATGATATCTATATAATATATGTTGTACTTATAATAAGAAATTATAATTCTTAATATTTGAAAACCTCTAATCAGAAAAAAATGGGAATATAAAAACAGATAATTCCATAGGCAGATAGCCATTAATTCCTTGCCTATTTTTAGAATCAGGCATTGTGAAATGCAAAATAAATTGTGATAGGATATCAGCCTTTTTTTTTTAATTTAACAAATAGGCAGATATAAAAAGTAAGGTAACACAATTTGTGAGCCTATTGGAGAAAAAG